>NW_011495071.1:18027925-18051550 GCF_000754665.1 Bison bison bison
AGTATTGATGTTTTTATTAATTAAAAGACATAGTTCAAAATTTATCTTGTTCAAACTGAATGATTAAATGATTTTTGTAATTTTGTTGACATTTAGTAGTAGTATCCAATTCTCTCACATTAAAAAACCCATTGATTTATCTTTAATAAATACAGTTAAAGAATCTTCAGTTTACTTGATGCATTAAAATACTTTCTAAAGAAAATGTTCCCAAAATTCTTATTGACTTTTTAAATATTCCATTGAATGAGGCTTATTTATTTTTATACAGGTTTTCAATATTTCTTTAGCAGTCGGATTATGCAAATTAAAAGAAGAGCAGCAGTGTTATTAAAGTGCTCCATTGCTTATAGGAACTTATCAACAAGAATCGATAAAAAAAATGTTTCCCTTTAAGAGCTTGTTCTTAAAAGGGATAACATTACTTATGAATAGGAAAAATAATTTTGACTTGAAGTGGACAATAATTATGGTACTTGCCATAGCTATCTTTTCCAGTGGATTTCATCCCTTAAAGAATTTGATTGTTTACATGAGTAGTCTAAATATTTATCCAGTATGGGAACAAGTGAAATCATCATGTGTAGTGTTGAAGAAGAGGGGAATCAGCACTGATGACAATATTCTTTTTTGTCAGTGGATAAAAATTTAAAAAGTCATTGATTAAGAGATGAAATGTGATTCTGAAGAAAGGGAAAAGTAGTTCATGCGATGAAAGATGATACCAAGAAAAGTAGTTCACACCATGAGCAAATCAAATTGGAAGAGAAGTTCTTGGAGGTGGTTTTATTCCTGTACAGATTCAGGATCCCCCCTTATATGATAATCTTGAGCATTTTTTTTCTCATTAATACATGTTCAATCCAGAAAAGAATAAAATAATTTGGATGTAGTCACTATAGAAGCTATATAACAATATAACTGGAACATAGACTGGAAATGCAAGAAATCGTACAAGCAAATTCTACAAAATAGGAACTATTAAGAAAAGCCAAATCATAAGGGAAATATAATTAAAGAAGGAGGTGTGGAACTCGGATATTTATTTCAGATAAACGCAAATAATTTTTACTACACACCTGCCCCATGCAATATCTTTTTAAATTTCAGTATGTATTTGCATAGGTACTTAGAAGTAATTCAAATTTAACTGGTTGTCCTGTGGATTTTTAAATTCCTGTGTTTTTTTTTGTTGTTGTTGTTGTTAATTTTTTGGCCATGCCATGCAGCTTGTGGGATCTTAGCTCCCCAACCAAGGACTGAACCTGGGCCTTTGGCAATGAAAGTTCGGACTCCTAACCACTGAACTGCCAGGGAATTCCCTAATTTTTTTTTTTTTAATTGTGGAAAAACCATTTAACAGGAGATTTACCCTCTTAATAAAACTTTAAGTATAGCATACATTATTGTTGAGTGGTGTTCTGTGTTTTTATTTTTGAATCTAGTGATCCTACTGATGTCAGGATCTGAATTCAAGTCTTCTGACTCCAAATTTAGTGCTTTTTCCACTATGACCTTCCTTATAATTGATTACATAAAATAACCAGCCACACGAGTATATTTGGAATTGTTTCACAGTGACTTTTTCATACTTTACTGGTGCCCTGGACATCTGAAGAATGTCCCTGGCAGGGAAATATAGAATCTCATTTTCATGCCTCTCTTTGTACCCATTAGATTATTCTTCTGGACAGTTTGTTGAGTTAAGCCATGCTGAAGATTCTCTTCATTGTTGAAAGATGAAGTCAATAGCATTCTAGGTTAAGCCTTTAGATCAGCTCTGTGATGTTTGAAATGCCAGGCAATCAGCTTGAAAGGGGGACACCAAAGCTGCAAACTGGAATTACACGACCTTAACAGGATTTATAAAAACAATTATTGTTATTTATAGTTGTGATTTTAATCAATACCAGGTATGCAGTTGACAAAATGCATTCATATATATTATTCTATGTGATCCTCACAATAACATGACTTATCCTGGGTTGTACAACTAATAAGTGCCAACCTTTGCCCTCATCTTCCATCTTCAAGTCCTGAGTGTTTTCACTGCATAGTGCTGCTAGATGGATGGATATGAGAAGGTCATAGCTTCTAGGGCTGCCTGTCAGTTTAACTTGTGTTGGAATCTACTCTTCAACATTTTGTTGTACATTTTGTTACCAACAATATGAAGATATGCTTAGTTTTTAGTTTAAATTTTACAATTCCTTGTGCAATTAGCAAATTCAAAATGGAATTTATGAACACCACAACTATCTACTGCCTCAGAACTCTGCACTTCAGGGGGCTGGGCTAGTGGATCTTGGTGGAGGAGAGCAGATTGACTTCAGGAACTCAACACTCTCCACGTTCACTACTGGGGACTCCTGAAATGAGGCTGGATCTATGTGAGAGAATGGGCAAGGGACACTTTCCTTTCAGATTCAGATTCAATATGCATTTTTTGAATGCCAGTTACATGCAAAATCCTTTCACATAAGATAGCTCATCTCTGAAAGGGGAGGCAGTATTCTTCTTTAAGATGTTGTTGAATTTGAGATCTGAGAAAGTTAAGATGCTCCAACTTTTAAAAATCATGAGAAAACAAAGTTCAGGGAAAAGATTGTGAGCAGGGAAATTGCTACTGCTGCTTAACTAGTTGATTTTAGGTGCTCAACAAATCTTTATGATGTTGGATTGAAATGGTAATTTAGATTGACATGTTGGCATTCCTAACTCAGACTCTGAGCACCCAGATCCTTTGACTTAAAGATTCGCTAACAGGAAATCAATACCCACTGTCCTGCTATATTTCCCCCACACTATCATAAGACATAAAGAAGGAATCAAGGTAGACAACCTATTGGCTCCAGTTGACTATCAGGAAGGGATGTGAAAGACACTGTATCTTTTTTTTTCCTGATATCGTAAATTGTGTATGATATTTTACCAAGGATAAAGGGAAAGTGGAGTGAAACTAAGAATCTATTTCAAGGGAAAATTCACATTTACTGAGGGAAACATATTGTCTATACTCCAAATAAGAACCCTTGATCTGAAAAGTGTGAGTAAATTTATGAGATAATACAAAAAGAATAGTTAGAATTAACAGTGACATCGGTGGTCTTGTCAGCTCACTGAAGAGAGTCATTAAAAATGTGAGACTTTACTTCTCCATTAAATTGGTATGGTTATCCAACTTCCTTATGGTTCCTAAATAAAAACTCTCAATTGAGCCTACATTCCCCCTACCTCCATTTCTTTAAGAAACAGAGATTAGAAATAAATTAAATCTCAGGGGGCTTTTGAATGGCGAACACTCAAGGACTTGTTCTAATCTTTTACAAAAACATTACAGAGGTATCTGCACAACTAGAAATCTTTTCAATCAATTAAGATTCAAAGACTTCCTCAAGTGACACCCTGGTTTACACTGTGACAAGACAGAGACATTCCTCGTTGTAGGTAGAAAGGCTGTCTCATGCCTGGCATCCAGAATCTTAGTATTTATGTACCCTCAGCCCCCGCCTGTAGAGATGCCTCTTTCTGACTATGAAAACAGTGCATACCATCTTAACACTCCTGCATTCCACATAAACATGGCAAAGGCTGTAAACACATGCAGGGATGCACACTCAGTAATAGAATGAACAAAAAGCAACAGCAGTATTTTATAACATTTGTGAAGGTAGCTGCACATTTCATCTTTGAATGGCTACTCGGGTATAATGGATCCCAGGGTTTATAATAGCTCATACATATAAAGGGATCAATGGCTTATTAAATGCCACCTATCAGAGAACCACACTCACAATATCCATCAATACAAGGTTATGGAAAAAGAAAAATGAAAAACTATTACCAAAAAACACATGGAAAATTCAACAGTTGCTATATGCTGTCATTTAAAACATTTTTACTCATCTCTAACAGCAGAAAGTCTGGGGGTTGGTGAGTAGGAGGGAAGAAAGTTGTTTCTGAAAGATCAAGAGCTCAGTAGCTCAATATCCCACAGGAGAGCTTGAAGCAAAAGAGTAGGTCAACTCTTAAGATAGTCATCATCTGATCTGTCAAAAACACAGAATTAGGAGAACTGTAACTGTATTTTCTAGCCCTGGAAATTTCTTCTTGATGTTAAGTCCCCCCCATAGTAATTCCTACTGAACAAACAGAAGGAAAAAGTATCAGTCTCAGATTAAACCTCTCACAATGTAAGAGGAAATAACACATGGCCCTTTGTCCTTCCCAAATATGAGGAATACAGTAGGTTGTCTGACCCAGGCTTCAGAGAATTTGAGAGCATTAAGAAAGGCTGAGCTTTTCAAAAGAAAAAGCTGTGCTCAGCCTTTCCCTGTCACTGTGATATCAGCTTCTTGTGCCCACATAGCCCTTAGCCCTCTTATTTCTAAATGGTTTCCTTCTATCTAATGTTCTGCAGTCCCAAAGGTTGATGGTTCAGATAAACTATGAACCAAATCGTGGCAGCTATATCTTTTCTTTGTGGGAAGGTCAAAGTTGTACTTTACATGCAGTAATTGTATGCCAGACCCACTCCAGTATTCTTGCCTGGGAAATCCCATGGACAGAGGAGCCTGGCGGGCTACAGTCCTTGGGTGGCAAACAGCTGGACACATGAGTTTAGAAAGGACTACAAAATAAATCCCCTAGGCACATCACACAGAAGCCTTCCACAATTGGCACCACACTTGCTATTTTAGGGTCATTACCGTGTCCTCTCTCCCGCCATTAGAACATACTCAGTCCTCGTGGCCTCCATGCCTTTGCACATGCTATTCCTTTTTCCTTTTCTAACCTTCCGTGATGGAAAACTCATATTCCTCCTTGAGAATGCTTTAGCTTTTCAGTAAAACAGCTTCCAACAGCACCAGGAAATTAGTCACTTCTTCCTCTGTGCTTTTTATAAGCCTCTTGTTAATATGACTACTATAACGCCTATTATATTATATTCTAATTTATGTGTCAAATTTCAGGGCAGGGATCGTGTCTCAATCGTGTAATGACTAACACAGTCTGCGGCAGATATCTAGCAGATACTTCAGTGCATTTTTTGAATGAGTAAACCTTGTCTGTTTTATTTTCCTGTAAACTAGTTTAATAATGTGATTGTCTTCAATATAGCAATTTATTCTTAAACAATTGTAATAAAAGGAAGACAGTGAAAACACTGTTTTCAATATTCCTGAAAGGTTGTCAATTATATCAAACTCACCCAAAGAAGCAGAAAAAAATCTCCAAATTACAATGTTAAACATGGCTTTATAATAATAATGAAAAAAATGTGCTTATGAAATCATTTGTTTTCCCAATTCTTCTTCTCAACAGAGTATAATAAAAAATGATACACAAACATCAGGTTTAGACTTTACATCAGAAGACTTTTAAAGGATCAAAACAATAGGTTTTTTTTGTCAGTCAAAAAGGACCTCTTGGTTATCTAGTTCAACTTTCTGCTGTGTATGAATCTCTGTGGTATCTCTGATAAATGCTTACTGAGCTTCTATTTGAATACTTTCAGTGATTGGGAACTCACTATTAGGAAGGTATTGATTCTTTATTTTAACAATCATAATATCCACGTTGAGCTCAAATTTGCCTTCCTGTAGTCTTTAGCCATTGGACTCAATCCTTCCTTCTTAAACCACAGAAAATATTCCTTCTTTGTTATGGAAACCCTATAAAGAATTAAAAACAGCTACATCATCATTCCAAGTCTTTCCCAGTTTTATTCAATTCCTTCTGAGATGTCATGTTTATCAACATTTTCACCAACCTGGTTCATATTCTGCAGACATGTCACAGTAAGTCTCTAACACTTCTGAAATGAAGCCTGGAGCAACTTCAAGTGAGATTTGCCCAGTGTAGAGGATTTCTCAGAGCAGCACTAACACATACCTTTCACTGTAGACTTTGTACAGGTATTTTAAATTTGGATTGCCTCTTACTTGACGTAGAGTCAAACCTTGGCAAGAGTCAGCAGGAAAGAGGAAAAATGAAGTAGGCGCAGAGCTAAGAGAACTGATCCAATTCTGAGCCTTTTGTTGGGAGGCAAGCTGCCTAAATAAACCTTAGACATACCAAGGGGATTCAAGGGGTTTTGGTCAATAGATGGGGACCAGGCTGAAGCAGTATTTGAAATTAGATAGGTGGCAGCATCTTGCCTCCATAGGTTTTAGGGCAGGTCCTCCATCACCAGGTGGGGAACATGAGAAACAAGACCCAATTCCTGTGCAAAGAGGCTGCAAAGGGTTGGGCAAATCAGAGTGATGAAGACTGGGGTTCAAAGAAGGGCTATATACTTTTTTTATGTTTTATTTTTACTTGGAGGGTAATTGCTTTACAATGTTGTGTTAGTTTCTGCTGTACAACAATGTGAATCAGGTATAAGTATACATGTATCTCCTCTCTCCTGAGCCACCCGCTCCATCCCACCCCTCTAGATTATCCCAGAGCTGAGCTGAACTCCCTGTGCCACATAGCAGCTTCCCCCTAGCTAGTTATTCTACACACGGCAGTATATATATGTCAGTGCTACTCTCTCAATTTGGGCTACATTTCTAAGGGGAAACTGAGGTAGTAAGAATCAAAATAGCTCTGGAGTCATAAAGACTTTGTTGAATTCCATCTTCTCCACTCTCCAACCTCAGTAGTTTCCTCAAGTGAAAATGGTGCTAATAATAGTATTCACTTTAAAGGATTGGTATAAAGACTTAGTTGGATAATATATGGAAGGTCTTGCATATGGTTATTGTTGCTTATTTGCACAGTCCTGTCCAATTGTTTGCCACTCCATGGACTGTATCCTGCCAGGCTCCTCTGTCCACTGGATTTCCCAAGCAAGAATACTGCAGTGGGTCTGGGATACAGTTACTGCTTTTCAAGTGTTTTTATTGAAAACTAAAATTAAAAAGGATAAAAATATAAGGTAAATGAATTTTAAAATAGTTTTACTTTTGAAGCCTTTAAAATTATGTACTGAGAGCATATTCTCAAAATATTTTTAACACTTCCTTTAAGAAAAGCACTATATATATTTTTTTGGAACAAGATCAGGAATGATACAGACTGGTCCAATATGGCTTGTAAAGTAAGCATAATGTAATATGATTCATTATAATCCTCATAATAATTGTGCCAATGTTATGGCTGTAAGAAATATACTTATTTTCAATTTCACTTTCAAATACAATAAGATGATGTGGTGGTGGTTTAGTTGCTAAGTCGTGTCCAACTCTTGTGACCCCATGGACTGTAGCTTGCCAGGCTCCTCTGTTCATGGGATTCTTCAGGCAAGAATACTGGAGTGGGTTGCCATTTCCTTCTCTGGGGATCTTCCCAATCCAGGAATCAAACCCAGGTCTCCTGCATTGCAGGCAGATTCTTTACCAACTGAGCTATGAGAGAAGCCTGTGATAAGATGATGACTTAGCCATAAATTTTTGAAATCTGACTTTTTAAAAAAATTTTGTTGCTGTTGCTCAGTTGCTAATTCATGTCCAACTCTTTACAACCCCATGGACTGCAGCACACTAGGCTCCCCCGTCTTTCACTGTCTCCCAGAGTTTCCTCAGATTCATGTCCATTGAGTCTGTGATGCTATCCAACCATCTTATTCTCTGCCACTTCCTTCTCCTTTTGCTATCTTTCCCAGCATCAGGGTCCTTTCCGATGAGTCGGCTCTTCGAATCAGGCAGCAAAAGTACTGGAGATTCAGCATCAGCATCAGTCCTTCCAATGAAGATTCAAGGCTGATTTCTTTTAGAATTACTGAAGGAATATATTATATATATTATATATTTATAAATATATAATACATACATATTTAATATATATAATATACATATTTTATAAATATTTTATATTTTATATAAAATATACATTTTGTAAATATATAATATATATTTATAAACATATAATATATATAATATATTCCTTTTTGGAATATAGAGTCATTAATCCAGTCAGAATTACAATTCACTATTTGTTAGAAATCTTTGCATAAACACTTTTCCCAGCCCACGCTGTTTTGCTTTTAATATCCAATTATCTAAAATTTAAGAAGAATGAGCACCGCCCCATGGGAGTGTGTGTGCTGCTCTATGATCCTATGGTTAAAATTCAGAGAATTGGGAGTGACGTCATTTGTAACAATAAAAAAGCTTCTCAGTGTGGAAGACTTATATATATAAAAGTCACATTGAAGGGTCTACAGCTCAATTTATCAGCCTTCTCAGGTTTACTCAACTTTGAGAAAGCATCAGCTGCTAATACATTTGAAAGAAGATCGTATCCTAAGACGTGTGGTGAGTAATCTTTATTTTCTCTTTTAAGTTTCCATGAGTTCTTTTCTTACAATCAAGTAGTCATTTAATATGTACCATTTCCTACTAATATCATGCTGTTTGTTAAAAGTAAAATGTTAAGGGAGGGTTTGAATTATATTTAATATTAAAATGCCACAATAAAAAATAAATTTATGCCACTAAAATATTGTTGAAACACTTATTTTTGTGATTAAAGTATTTTGAGAGGCCTTGCTTTTTTTTTTTTTTTTAACTCATCTGCAATTACATGGAAATAATTAAAATTTGGCATGATGTGCTTTAATGATATCTTGTTAAAATTTTGATATAAAGCAGCCTAGTGAGAAATGAATAATTCTGATTTAAATAATCAGTGTAAATTTATGTCTCTGAGTTAAAATTCCATTTTCCCCACATAATATCCTCACAGAGAGCTCAGTCTGTGTACTATAGTTGGAGAAACTGTTTTACTGCTGAATATTTGGTCCCTTCACATAGAACCTTTTCTAGTTTTCTATCTGAAAACTACACATGAATTTTAAGGATGTTTCGTGCGCTTCTAATGACCTTCTTGTGAGAAGCGCGCCTCTCAGTTGAGAATAGGAAAGAAAGGCAGACGCACTAGGTGAGTGTGGCGGAGCTGGGGCAGACTCCTGTCCTCTGCTACAGTGATCTTTTCTCATGTAAACCAAAATGAAGACTATCCATTTGGTGCTCCTTCAATAGCTTATATTGCACAGTGAAAACAAATATAGTAGGTTATAATGGCCCTTATGCTACTTCTGAATGACGCAGTTTCCCACAGCCACCCTATGTGTATGTTAAATGAAGAACATTAAGTATTAAGAAAAGGCACTTCTATCATGAAAGCTATTGCAGTTGTTGAAATGCAGACTAAGGTAAAACTTTTCTATTTTGAGATAAAAAGCTTAAAAGCAAAAGAGCAAAATTCTAAACATTATACTCAAACAAAATTGTTAATAAAATGAGCTGAAAAGATAAGATACAGACAAGCATTTTATATGGAATCAAAGCTCTAAATTTGTATAACAAGTAATTAATTAGATGATGCTTAAATGCTTTGACACATTCTTTTTAATGCTAGGAGAACTCTGTGTTAAGTTAGTAAAAAATCTCTAAATCAGAACCTATTAATTTGGCATTTATAGTTATCATGACATTGAAAGGAAGTCTACTTATGAAAAAGAAATTTGCTAAGTAAACAGACGCTGTTGACAATTTACCTAATTAAGAGAAGTAGCTATTTTCAAGCAAATTAGAAGCATTTAGTCATAATTAATACAAAATGTGGGAGGAAATTCTAAACAGTGAACTTTTTGATTCTTCACATAGCTTAAAATTCATATAACTTGCACAAGAACTCTCAAAAAGATACCTAAAAAAGTAAAACTCATCTGTCTCATTTCTAAGCCAATTGGGTTATACTTACTATATACTAATTATGTGTATATATATAATATACAGTAATTATGTGTATATATATAATATACAGTAATTATGTGTATATATATATAACATATAAACTGTAAAATAAAGAGACTGATTCCAAAAGTCTCTCACAAAAAACAATCCAATTAGTCACTGTCACACTCTGTGCAAACTTGTATGGTTATAAATATAAACTACTATAAATTTAATTGTACAGTTTGGAATATTAAAAGTATTTTTAAATACCTCCATTTTTCTTTTTCTTTTTTAGTTAATATGATGTCTGCAAAAGACATGGTTAAGGTAATGATTGTCATGTTTGCCATCTGTTTTCTTGCAAGATCAGATGGGAAGTCTGTTAAGTAAGTACCATAGCCTATTCTGCATGGTGAGGTCAGGGGAATTGGATTTTTAAGGTTGGCTTTATGATTTGGAAGAGGGGAACTAATGGAGTGATCCTCTCTGATCCTGTTCCCTCCAGGAAGAGAGCTGTGAGTGAAATACAGTTTATGCATAACCTGGGCAAACATCTGAGCTCCATGGAAAGAGTGGAATGGCTGCGGAAAAAGCTACAGGATGTGCACAACTTTGTTGCCCTTGGAGCTTCTATAGCTTACAGAGATGGTAGTTCCCAGAGACCTCGAAAAAAGGAAGACAATGTCCTGGTTGAGAGCCATCAGAAAAGTCTTGGAGAAGCAGACAAAGCTGATGTGGATGTATTAATTAAAGCTAAACCCCAGTGAAAACAGATATGATCAGATCACTGTTCTAGACAGCATAGGGCAACAATATTACATGCTGCTAATGTGTTCACCTTCTATTAAGTGCCAGTATTTCTATGACCAACCTTTATTGCTAGCCGTGATACCTACAATTTTAATTGAGTATTTTGATTCTACTTTATTCATCTAAGAGCTCTTTTAATAATTCTATTTCTATTGATTCCAAATAAATGAAGTTAAGTATTTCTCACTTGTTATAAAAATATCTTTTGGTTATGAGTAACACCAATATGTTAAAATTGATCATGACTAAGAACAACAACACAAAATGTTTCTTTAACCATATGTTTCACATTCTGATATTTTGAAATTATCCTTTTAATCTTATCAAAGTACCAGCTCCCTGAATCATTACTAGCTTGATATTATTATCCTCTTCACTTCAGGAAAGGAATTGAAATGCTTAGCAAGGAGAGGCAGAAAGTGGTCAGAAACATGGCAAAAGCATTTGCCTATACACAAAGCCACGGAGCATATCCCTAGACTGGAGGTCAAATTGCAATAGCGTAGAATTTTTGTATTTAAAAGAATATAGCTGTTCATTTGTCCTTCATCACATGCATTTTTAATAAAGTGAACTGACTTAACCAAAGACAATTTAGAATATCAATGGTCGTTATGGGGAACTTTTGAAATCCCCAAACTCAATCTTCTTAAAACCAATTTGGATTACCATAGCTCTAAGATTTCCAAAACTGAATGAAATTTCTATTTTGATTGGTATTTTGAGGCCTGTAAATATCACCAGCACCCTAAAATTGTCTCTTTACAAAGTAGGATTTTAAGATTAACTGAAGCAAACAAGTAACTAAGGAAAGATAAGGTGACTTCAGAAGCCTCATGCTCCTCCTTTTGGCTCCTTATGATCAGGCTTCACCTTCCCTTTTGTACTACCCACTCCTTCTCTACACCCTCAGCTGCCCCATATTAATTCTCTCACTGAACTGTCCTATTTCTTTAAAACACTCCCCTCTCCCTTTTCCTCTGAACTTATCAGAACCTGTCCCCTTAAAATTAAGCCTTCTGAGGACCCAAAGGCCAAACCCTGAATTTCTTATATTCCCTGGACTAAAGATGAATTGCAAGTCATAGTCAAAGATTTTCCCAAAGTAACTGAAGATCTTCACAGATTTGCTGAGGAATTTAATATAGTTTTTCATACTTGTCAATCATGTTTCTCTGACTTAGTTCATATGCTTGCTGGTAAAGGCCAGGCCCACCCAGCACTGCATGGAAATTGCTAATTGGAAAAGGAGAAGGAAGAGGAGGAGGAGCGGATGAGAAAGAGGAATAAGAATCCAGATTAGCAGCCTTGGGAAGTCAAGGCTGTGGTGGGTAGAAGAGTGCATGTAAGGCTATTTTCGGTTGTCCACCCTTGGAATTAAGTCCCAAGAAACAGGGCATGTAAAGCAGAAGACTACTCAGATTCCTGAAAAATAAAGGTTTTTGTTTAAAAAAAGAAAGAAAGAAAGAAAACTCCTAATTGGAAATATCCTGAAAGGTCTCTAGAATTGCCACTGGAAGACCAGCTGCTAATTTATTATAAGATCAGGCTTGGACAGTTGCTGAGTAACTTCATGGAGCAATTCCTAGGGCTTTTCCAAATCCTGTTGATTGCAGCAAACTTTAGGTTTGCACAAAATATCTGATGAATCTGTTCATGACTGTTACAATTGACTTCAGATTACTTTAAAGAAAATTCTGGTCTTCCTTCAGATGTTTATTCCACATTCCACCTGGGTAGCTTTAACTTTATGTTTATTAAGGAGTTGAACTAGAATCTTTCCTATCTAGCAAAAAAGATCAGGGTGGAATGAGAAACTATGTCCACTCCAGACTTACTTAATCTGATAAACTTGCTCTCTTGCCCTCTAGATGATTCACCTAAAAGAAATACCACTAGGGAGGGAATTTCCTGATAGTCCAGTGTTTAAGACTCAGTGCTTTCAGTGCTATGGCCTGGGTTAGATCCCTAGCGAGGGAACTAAAATACTACAAGCCATGTGGAATGACCAAAAAAACCCAAAACAAACAAAGCAAAATTAAGATTAATTTTTAATCTTCAAATCCAGCAAAGACCCTGTAAACAAAACCCTTCTAGTTTCTATTATTGCAAAGAACTAGGACACTGGGAAAAGGCTTTCCAGGTGGCTCAGTGGTAAAGAATCTACCTGCAATGCAGGAGATATAGGAGATGCGGTTTTGATCCCAGATTAGGGAAGATTCCCTGGAGAAGGAAAAGGTAGCCTGCTCCAGCATTCTTGCCTGGAAAATCCCACTGACAGAGGAGCCTGATGGGCTAACACAGCAACTAAAGGACAGCACCATACATTCAAGTGTTTTAGGCACCTTCAGCCTTCTGACAAGTCTTTCCAACAGCCTCCCAATCCTTGATGGTGGGTCTCTGAGAAACTACAGGAGCTTTTCCCAAATATCCATCTTAATCTGCTTGGAGAAATGTTTCTCCAGATTGGGTATAAATTTCTTCCAGTCCTAACTGACACCAGAACCACACTCTCTGCTGCTCAACTTCACTAGTATAAAACAGCACCTGCCTCAAAGTACTAAATCAGTTCAAATGGGGGGATCACTATTCAGCCTCAAGAGATGCCTGTCTCCGAAACTGTTTCCTTTTGTTTGGCCCTTTGGGAGGTATACTCCCTTTTCTTCTTATTACCTCAACCCCATTCACATATCAGGCTTAGATTTCTTAGAGAAGTATCATGCTGGAATTTCTTTTTTCCAGAAGGATAAAGGATAAATAATTCTAGAACTTGACAGTTGTCATTAAAGTAACCAACCAGGTGAATTAAATAACCCCTTGATAGCTCAGTTGGTATAGAATCACCTTCGATGCAGGAGACCCTGGTTCAATTCCTGGGTTGGGACGATCCACTGGATAAGGGATAGGCTACCCACTCCAGTATTCTTGGACTTTCCTTGTGTCTCAGCTGGTGAAGAATCCACCTGCAATGCAGGAGACCTGGGTTCGACCTCTGGGTTGGGAAGATACCCTAGAGAAGGGAAAGGCTACCCACTCCAAGTATTCTGGCCTGGAGAATTCCATGGACTATATAGTCCATGGGGTAGCAAAGAGTTGGACACGACTGAGTGACTTTCACTTCATTTTGATGTCTTTTACAGGGTGGGTGCTTATCCATGACCTTTGACTAATAAACAATTTTGTTTTCCCAACACCCTTCTGTTCCTAAACCTCATACACTACTAATATCCATTCCCAATGGAAGTGGTTTCTTTACTGTAATTGATTTATTCAGTGCATTATTTAGTAGTTCAGCCAATAAAACTAGTCAATACCTTCTTTACTTCACTTGAAAAGAAAAACAATTCACATGGACAATAATGCCTTAGGACTTACTTATTGCTCACAAGTCTTGAAGACTTATCCAGGTGATAAAAAGTTCCCTAGAAGTTCTATTTTGTTGTAACATATGAATGAAATCTCATTGCTCTCCTTCTCAAGCCTCTTCACAGGAAGAGGCTAAAGCTTTTAGCTTTAAAGGGACATACAGTTGCCAAGGAAAGAATGCAGTTTGTTCAAATCCAGGTTTGATGTTTAGTTGGGCTTCCCAGGGGGTGTAGTGGTAAAGAATTCACCTGCCAGAAGACCTGAATAGACATTTCTCCAAAGAAGACATACAGATGGTAATAAACACATGAAAAGATGCTCAACATCGCTCATTATTCGAGAAATGCAAATCAAAACTACAATGAGACATCACCTCACACTGGTCAGAATGGTCATCATCAAAAAATCTCTCCATTCATCCCACCCTCTCCTTCCCCTTTGTGTCCACAAGTCTGTTTTCTATGTCTGCATTTCCATTGTTGCCCTGAAAAAAGGTTCATCAGTACCATCTTTCTAGATTCCATATATATGCATTAATATACAATATTTGTTTTTCTCTTTCTGACTTACTTTACTCTGTATAATGGGCTGTAGTTTCATCTACCTCATCAGAATTGACTTTAATGTGTTCCTTTTTGTGGTTGAGTAATGTTCCATTATATATGGAATATGTATATCTTTATCTACAACTTCTTTATCCATTCATCTGTTGATGGACATCTAGGTTGCTTCCATGTCCTAGTTCCTTTTTTTCCACACTATCGCCAGCATTTATTGTTTATAGAATCTGCCTGCCAATGCAGGAGAAACAAGAGACGCAAGTTTGATGCCTGAGTCAGGAAGATTCCCTTGAGTAGGAAATGGCAACCCACTCCAGTATTCTTGCCTGGAAAATTCCATGGATAGAGGAGTCTGTCGGGCTACAGTCAATGGGGTCACAAAGAGTGGAACATGACTTAGCAACTGAACAATAACCACCTTTGATCCTGGTACTCTTCTCTCCACCACCAATGACATCCCTCATGACTGCTTAACACTGATGGAGCACCTCCTAACTCCTGGTGACAATCTATAGGCAATTCCTCTATGTAACACTGGTTTCTCATGGTTCACTGATGGTTCTCATTCAAAAGGTGACAGTGGCAAATATTGCGCTGTGTAGTCTATTGCAACTCTTTTTGATACTGATGAGGCAACATCTAGACCTATGACTACTTTGGCCCAACAGCCTGAATTGTACACTGTTACACAGGCTTGTGCTTTAGTCAAGGGCAAAACTTCTAATATTTATACTGATAACAGATACAGCCTCAGAATAGCTCATAGCTTTGGAATGTTTTGGAAGCAACATGGCTTCCGTATTCCTGCTACGGCTACTGCTAAGCCGCTTCAGTTGTGTCCGACTCTGTGCGACCCCATAGACGGCAGCCCACCAGGCTCCCCCGTCCCTGGGAATCTCCAGGCAAGAACACTGGAGTGGGTTGCCATTTCCTTCTCCAATGCATGAAAGTGAAAAGTGAAAGTGAATTCGCTCAGTCGTGTCCGACTCATAGCGACCCCACGGACTGCAGCCCACCAGGCTCCTCCGTCCATGGGATTTTCCAGACAAGAGTACTGGAGTGGGGTGCCATGGCCTTCTCCGTTCCGTACTTCTAGTACATATCAAATGTTAAATGGTCCCTTTGTTCAGGAATTGTTGGATGTAATACTTTTACCTGCCACTTTAGCTACTATTAAGATTCCAGGGCATTCTAAACTTGACTCTCTGGAAGCTAAGGAAAATCACTTTGCTGACATTTCCGTAAGAAATGCTGCCCTTAAAGGAACCAAGAGCAATCAAATCTCTGTCATGATCCAGAGGGATATTTCCCCAAATATTGTCGGATTAGGCAACTGACTAGAGAAGCCCAATAGTTGACCTCAGAAAAGAAAAAACAAGATTGAAAATACACAGTTTTTGGTTTGAAAAAAAGAGAAATCTCTGATTCAAACCAAATAACATCCTAGTCCTGCCAGACACTCTAAAATTCCCACTGCTAACCACTATACATGCAGTAAACGATTGGTCTATTCACAACATGATAGCATTCATGCATCAGTGTTGGTGAAGAAACATTAACAAAGCTACGAAAAAGTCCCTACCCTACTTGTCCCACTTGCTCTAAATACAACCCAGGAAAGTCTGTTTGTAGCTCCTAGACATTTTAAACTGCCTAATGGACCATTTGAGTTCTGGCCAATGGATTTAATACAGCTTTCTCCATCTCATGGATATACATGTCTTAGTAATGGTCTATATGTTTTTCACACTGGACTGATGGACTACTGCCTGTTCTGTGGCTAAAGTCCTTTTGGATAGGATTATCCCTACCTAGGGAACTGCTCTTGAACTTCATAGTAATCAAGGAACCCATTTTATTGGTCAGGTACTTCTACCAGTCTGCTTTGTTTGGCTGGTTTTGTAACGGTTTCATTGTGCTCAATCCTCTCATTTGGTTTAATGTACACAGTGTTATTAAGATTCAATTGACAGGGACTTCTCTGGTAGTCCAGTGGTTAAGACTCCAGGCTTCCACCGCAGTGGGGGATGAGTTTAATCCCTGGTTGGGGAACTAAGATTCCACATGCCACCCTCACTCCCAATTCAACTGACAAAATTTGTAGAGATCCTCCAAATACCTTGGCCAAAAGCATTGCTGGTGGTCCTTCTTAATCTCAGATCCACCCTTTTTGGAACACATCAAATCTCACCCTTTGGGACAGTCACAGGATGCCCAATGCATTTGGCTCCTGCCTCTTTTGACCCACCACTGTTGAAAGGAAAGATACTCCAATATTGCAAAGATCTAGTTGCTTCTATTACAGATAATCATAGAGCATTCTTTTCACCACGCATTCCTGGCAAAGGAAGAAAGACCTTAAGCATCATACTTTGCCAACTGGAGATTTTGTCTATTGGAAAAGGCACCTCCACGAAGACTCCCTTTAACCTTGCTGGAAAGGCCCCTATCAGATACTGCAAAACCAATCTTTGTGCTACCAAACTCCAGGGAAAAGACTTGGAGATTCATGTGACACATCTAAAGAAAGCACTGACTGGACCTGCACATTATCTAGTGATCTAAAAGTAAGATTGCTGGAACTGAAGCAGACAACTTTTGATGAGATAGTTTTCCAAAGCTATCTGGACCATGCCTGTTGGAAGTCTGTCTGCCAAACTTGATGATGACATAATGCTTCAGGTGATCTCCAATGCCTAATATCTTGATAATATATAAACTTCAGAGAAAAAGTGCCTCAAAGTTCTCTCACTTACATTCCTTATTACTCAAATGTGACTTCAATAGGTTTCCAATTTGTGTACTTTTTCTGAGGTGAGACACTACACTCAGGAAAAGTCTTTCCTGACATTGAGGGATAGGCAGCTGATAAAATCAGAAAACCTGATCCTTGATCAGTGATTCTTTCAAAGAGAGATCAAGATTAAAAGAGGAAAATGTAAAAAATTACTAAACAGAAACATCAAATCATCAGGAGACCAGAAGGGGGAGCTCTAATGCCCTTCTTCCAAAGCAGGGCCCAACTGGCAGATCTTTTCTCTTCCTGCCAACAACTTGGCCAGTGAAAAGCCCTGGGCTGTTTATTATAGCTCTCCCAACTTCTGTTTCCCTTCTGTGAAAGGGTTCTCCTTCCCTTGCTGTGTGAAGACTTACATGTTGCTCACCATGGTTGCAGATCCTGAACTGTAATTCTTTTTTTTTTTTTTTGCTGGAGAAATGACTAACAGTTTATTTATTTTAGGTCAACACCTTAAACTATGAGCCTCTTGGATTTAGTTCAACTTCATCCCAAACAAAGCCCAGTATTTAGAATTAAGTTAGGTTTTAAAATCAATTATTTTGTTTTAGCAATTCTTATCCTAAGGCTTCATTTTCTGTTTAAAAAAAAAAGATAATTTTCTCAATCATGTAAACTCACAGTAATATCAAAAGAGCTTGGGAGCATATGATCCATTAGTTTCACGCTATACACTTTTCATTTGGGATAAGAGATCACATATCTCTTTGAAAGGACTATGGCCAAATTTTAACATTTGTAGCTTTCTTGGCACAAATCTTCACAGGTTACATATTTTCTCCCTCTCTTAGGATCCCAGGGAAAACGGTGGGCACAGGAGGCTCCAAGATAAGACATATTTGTGAAGATGTATAAATGAGAACCATCAGAGGCATTTAAGAATAAAATGGCTTTTAGGTTCCAGTCCAGAAAAATCCTCATCTTTAAGTTTGAGCTCACATGGAGAATAGTCCTGGTTTCTGTACTGGCAGTGACTTAATGTCTCTGCCTGAGGCTCACAACTCAGAATCCCAGACCTGATAAGGTCATTCATGATATGCAGATTCCCTGCAAACAACCACAGCCAATTTCAGCATTTATTCAACTTCTGCCTCCTAATAATGACAGCCGGAAGTGAAGCAGAACAACCCAGGACATAAGCAGCAGAGATATATGTTTTGGCATCCGCTGGTGGTCTTGTCTGAAACTACCTCCTTCAATGCTCTGCAAGTCATTAAGAGAATAAGAGGAAGTTACTGTTTATAGCCAGATTTAGAGTCATTTTCACGTAGAATCTCAGCACAGGCATCACCGCTTTGATCTCAGTCATCAGTTTCCTCAAGGCCATATTCGTCTGGATTCTTTGGATCCTGGAGATGTCCAGACACTGGAGTCAAGAGAACAGGCTGTCCTGATTCCCCTTCTACAAGTGCCTAAGGCAGGTGAGGCGTAAGTTCTGTTTGCGGAATGTCAAACAGGGATCTTGTCTTTTTCAAGTTTTTTTCTGCCATGGCCACATTTCAATACAGCTGTTATTGATTTTGTGCTTCTCTTGGGTACTGAGGGATTCCTTGGTGGCTCAACTGGAAAAGAATCTGCCTGCAATGCGGGAGACCTGGGTTTGATCCCTGAATTGGGAAGATACCCTGGAGGAAGGTATGGCAACCTACACCAGTATTCTTGTCTGGAGAATCCCTATGGACAGAGAAGCCTGGCAGGCTGCAGTCCATAGGGTAGTAAAGAGTTGGACACAACTGAGCAACTAAGCCAGGGTACTGCAACTTCTTAACTGGATCCTAGACTTCTCATAAAGATACTGTGCTCCATATACTACTGCTAAATCTGTGTTTCTGTGAGGAACCAAGGGCTAGGACTTTCTATTCCACCACATTGTTGACTTTGCTAACAGAGGTTTATTTACTTATTTATTAAAGATATGTGAATTTATTTATTTATAGCTGCACTGGGTCTTTGTTGCTGCACGTGGGCTTTCTTTAGCTGCATGGGCTTCTTGTGTTGTGGCTTCTCTTGTTGTGGAACATGAGCTCTAGGACATGCGGGCTCAGTAGTTATGGCACACAGGCTCAGCTGCCCAGTGGCATGTGGAATCTTCCTGGACCAGTGTTCGAATCCATGTTCCCTGCATTGGCAGGTGCATTCTTAACAAATGGACCACCAGGAAAGTCCAACATAGGTTTGTTTTTGAATTCTATGTATTTATTGTTATATTGATGTATTTGCCTGTTCCTGCATACTTTATGTACACACACACACAAATCCTTCTTTATAAACCTCTATTTTACTATTCAATATTTACACTGAGTTTGAGTTCTTTTCTAAAAAATCCAGCTGCAGTTTTATCTGGATTGTATTAAAATTAAATGTTAAGAACTGTCACTCATTATATTGTCCTATTCATCAACATAGTAAACCTTTTCACTCATTCTAATCTACTTTGGTGGTGGTGGTGGTTTAGTTGCTAAGTCATGTCCAACTCTTGTAACTCCATCGACTGTAGCCCCCCCACCAGGCTCCTCTGTCCATGGGATTTCCCAGGCAAGAATTTCAGTTCAGTTAAGTTCAGTTCAGTTCAGTCGCTCAGTTGTGTCCTCCTCTTTGCGACCCCATGAATCTCAGCAAGCCAGGCCTCCCTGTCCATCACCAGCTCCCGGAGTTCACTCAAACTCATGTCCATCGAGTCAGTGATGCCATCCAGCCATCTCATCCTCTGTCGTCCCCTTTTCCTCCTGCCCCCAATCCCTCCCAGCATCAGAGTCTTTTCCAATGAGTCAACTCTTCACATGAGGTGGCCAAAGTACTGGAGTTTCAGCTTTAGCATCATTCCTTCCAAAGAACACCCAGGGCTGATCTCCTTTAGAATGGACTGGTTGGATCTCCTTGCAGTCCAAGGGACTCTCAAGAAGAGTCTTCTCCAACACCACAGTTCAAAAGCATCAATTCTTCGGCGCTCAGCTTTCTTCACAGTCCAACTCTCGCATCCATACATGACCACTGGAAAAACCATAGCCTTGACTAGACAGACCTTTGTTGACGAAGTAATGTCTTTGCTTTTGAATATGCTATCTAGGTTGGTCATAACTTTCCTTCCAAGGAGTAAGCATCTACACCACAGTTCAAAAGCATCAGTTCTTCGGTGCTCAGCTTTCTTCACAGTCCAACTCTCGCATCAACACATGATCACTGGAAAAACCATAGCCTTGACTAGATGGACCTTTGTTGGCAAAGCAATGTCTCTGCTTTTCAATATGCTATCTAGGTTGGTTATAACTTTCCTTCCAAGGAGTAAGCGTCTTAATTTCATGGCTGCAATCACCATCTGCAGTGATTTTGGAACCCAAAAAAATAAAGTCTGACACTGTTTCCACTGTTTCCCTATTTGCCATGAAGTGATGGGACCAGATGCCCATGTCTTCGTTTTCTGAATGTTGAGCTTTAAGCCAACTCTTTCACTCTCCTCTTTCACTTTCATCAAGAGGCTTTTTAGTTCCTCTTCACTTTCTGCCATAAGGATTTAATGCCTTCTAAATACAGTTTAAACATTTTTTTTGTAGAAAAATCTTATGAATCCTTTGTTAATTGCTAAATTCTAAATGGTTAATGTGAAAGGTATCTAAATGTTTATTATATTTTCTAACTGGTTAATTTTGGTATAGAGAAGCATTGTTCATTTTTTAAATTTTATTACCAAGAAACTTGCTGAACTGTCTTATTAATTCTAATATTTTATTTACATTTGCTATTCTATGTAGATGATCACATAATCTGAAAAAATGACATTTTCTCTCTTTTCTCCCTGTGATTACACCTCTTTTTATTTTTTTTAATAGTATTATCTAGTAGTTCAATACCATGTTAATGAATGAATGTGCTTCCTTATTATATTCTGGACCTTAATAGGAGTATACATATAATTTCTCAACAAGACGATGGCCTTTAAATATTGATGACATTCCCTTATGTAACTAGTTTTCTAAGGGTTCTTTTGAAATTATAAAAGAACCTTATAAAATGCTGTTTCTCAAAAAATATGTAACTTTTCACCTTTAGTTCATTAATGTAATAAATTAAATATTTTTGCATGCCTGGAATAAAATCTACTTTATATTGATGTGTTTTTACTTTTTAAAATAGTAAAGTTTATTGTACATACAAAATTTATTGTACATATATATATAGATTTTTAAGGAAAAAAACATTTACTCACTATTTAGATTGTGAAAGAGAATATTGTTACTACCTCAGAAATTCCTTGTAAGCTCTTCCTTGATCACATTCCCTTCATCCTCACTTTATCATTATTCCTTTGCTCTTCTTTATAGAAAACCAATATCCTTTTATTAGATTGGATGGTTTAATAAATATTTTTCATATTTATGCTCTGCATAGTAAAGGTTCTATTTTTCTAGCCTGTAGTGTCTATTTTCTCACTATCCATTATGGCTAAGCCCTTGCTCCATATTGTTAGGTTTTTACCAGTCACCTTTTTATCAATTTAAAGGTACTCATCTCTGAATTGGTTAGAGTGAGCAAATTGCTCTAATCGATCCCAAATATACACCCACCTAAATTAAATAGAATTTTCTTATTCACATAATATTACTGGAATGTTATATATATATGGAATGTTATAGGCAGGTGAACAATTCAATAGGATAGCCAGGAACTCAACTTCTACCATGGTAGCCCTAATGGTCACCTATCCAGATAAGTAGAAGTGAAAAAGGAATGCCATGTGGGAAGTTTTTACTGGTCAAGCCTGGGAAGGTGACATCATCTCTTCATATTTCACTGATTATAATACAGTCATGGAACCATACCTAATATTGTAAAGAAGGGTAGGACAGCTGGAAAATTAAGTCTCTGACTGGGTAGATGCTTCCAGTAACAACTCTTTTGGAGAAGGCAATGGCACCCCACTCCAGTACTCTTGCCTGTAAAGTCCCATGGATGGAGGAGCCTGGTAGGCTGCAGTCCATGGGGTCACTAGGACTCGGGCACGACTGAGTGACTTCAGTTTCACTTTCACTTTCATGCACTGGAGAAAGAAATGGCAACCCACTGCAGTGTTCTTGCCTGGAGAATCCCAGGGACGGGAGAGCCTGGTGGGCTGCCATCTATGGGGTCACACAGAGTCGGACACAACTGAAGCGACTTAGCAGCAGCAGCAACCACTCTTTATTTTCTGTATAGTATGGTAAGTCTATATTTAACTTAAAAATCTACCGAAATTTTTGCAAAGTGGCTGTAATATAATTATGTTCATGCCAGCACTGTATAAGGACTCTTCTCCCTATTTTCATCTACACTTGTGTCCGATATGTTATTATATGCATTTCAGTGTGGATGTAGTATATTTCATTGTGGTTTTGACTTACATTTACTTAATGACTAATGACATTTAGCACCCTTTCCTGTGCTAATTAGCTATTTGTATGTCTGCATATAAATGTCTCTGCAAGTCTTTGCCATTTTTAAATTGGGTTGTCTTATTTATTAGTGAGTTGTAAGAGTTCTTTATATGAGTGCACATCCTTTGTATGATTTGCAAACATTTTCTCTCAGTCTATGGTTTGTCTTTTCATCCTCTTAATACTATCTTTTGAAGCATAAACTAAAACAAATTCTATTTTTGTAAAGCCCAATTTCAATTTTTTCTTTTATACTTTGTGATTTTGGTATCATATCTAGGAATTCTTTGCCTAAACCCAAATTGATCAAGATTTTCCCTCTAATCTCTTTTAACAAATTTATAGTTTTAGTTTTTATATTTAGGTCTGTGTTCCATTTAAAGTTAATTTCTTTTTGAATTAAGGATCTAAGTTTTTGTTTGTTTTAGCTTTTTTTTATACAGATATCTAACTGTCCTGGCATCAGACACCATGATTTTAAAAAGGCTATCTTTTCCTCATTGAAGTGAATGGTCTTGGTGCATTTGCTGAAAATCAATCAACCATAAATGTTAGGGTTCATTTCAGGACCCTCAGTTCTATTCGACTGATGTATTTGGTTAGCTCATTGCCAATACCACATCTTAAAAAAAATTTTTTTATTGTAGTACAGTTGATTTACAATGTTGAATATCATACTATCTTGATTCCTATAGCATTGTAGTAAGTTTTGAAATCTTGAAGTGTTAAGTTCTTCAGCTTTGACTTTTTCACAACTCTTTTGGCTATTCTAGAACTTTTACATAGGGTACTGGAAGTTCGTGAGAAGGCTGCTGTTGTGGGTATAGGACTTAGTCCCACAAGGGGCTTCCAGTAAGACTGTATAGAATGTCCCTTAAAGAGCTGGTAGGCTGGGGTGTTTGTCGGACCTATATCTGTCATTGGTTAAAGGCTACTGGTAGTAGGGGTGGAGGGAA
>NW_011495071.1:18051650-18114668 GCF_000754665.1 Bison bison bison
TTTTTTTTATTGTAGTACAGTTGATTTACAATGTTGAATATCATACTATCTTGATTCCTATAGCATTGTAGTAAGTTTTGAAATCTTGAAGTGTTAAGTTCTTCAGCTTTGTACTTTTTCACAACTCTTTTGGCTATTCTAGAACTTTTACATTTATACATAAATTTTTGGATCAGCTTGTCAATTTCCACAAAGAAAGCCTGAAAGCATTTGTCAAAAACTGTGAAAGATCTGAGATTTCACTCTATCACCAGCTAATAAGTTACAGAAAAAGTTAACAAACTCTTATTTTTAATCTAACATTCCAAGGTCTTTTTGTCCCAATTTTAATCTTCTTATTCTTTTTAATTGCTACTGTTCTCCCTACATAAGGGCTTCCCCGATGGCTCGATTGCTTGGCAGTAAAGAATCTGCCTGCAATGCAGGAGATGAGGGTTCGATTCCCGAGTGGAGAAGATCCCCTGGAGGAGGGCATGGCAATCCACTTCAGTATTCTTACCTGGGAAATCCCATGGACAGAAGAGCCTGGTGGACTGTGATCCATGGATCACAAAGAGTTGGACATGGCTAAAGCATGCGTGCGACTGAGCACCCTACAAAATATTGAGTTTAGCTATTTATATGCCTTTGTTGATCTTTCCATAGGAATGCCCTTTCCTACCATAGCTTCAAGCCAGACTCCTATCTATTCTTTAAACCTCTAAGACAAACATTCTTCTTTTCCTCCCCTTTTCTGCACCTTCTTCATATTTTCAGTTGGAAGTCATCTTTCCTATTTCTGACCTCCCATAGTGCAATTTCTCTATCTCTGTATGACCCAACTTGTTTTCCTTTTGTTATTTTATTACACATCTTTTTTTTTTCAGTAGAACCTGTATATTGATAATGTCTGTTATCTCCCCTTACGTTCTTATACACGGTCTTGATCAATAAATATATTTGCTGAATAGAGATACAGATTTTTTGTGTGTATGATTTTCTTGTTCCTGATGTTAGTGCTTAAATAGTACAAAGAAATTTGAGGCTTTAAAGTTAAATAGGATTCTGGGTATGTGGCTTATCATTCATTCTCTGAACAAATATTCAACCAGAGGTCTACCTTATCTGCCTTGGAAACAACCTTGTGTTAGCGTGCTATGAGGTACGATAATATAGACAACTGAAAAAACTTGTCTGTTCATTGTTTGTCTATGAAACTTCTCTATTTCTGTTTTGACCTCTTTGATATATAGATTTATATTGAGGAAAGAAGACTTGTATTAAGGGTCTGAACCTTAGCTCATTCAGTCAGCTAGCATTTATAAATTATTGTACAAAAGTTTTTGATCAATAGCATTATCTACTAGGTGCAAAGCTGCTACTATGCCCCCAAATTAATATATGAAAAGTTGCTTTTTTAAAAAAAAATGACAATGATAGCTTTATTAGATTTTCTTTTCTTTTAAAAAATAACAGAATAAAATGAACTGTAGGTCCTTCAAAGCAAGGCAAAATGACTTGACCTGATTCTAAAATGGAATAAAAGTTCCATGCTGCTGCTGCTGCTAAGTCACCTCAGTCGTGTCTGACTCTGTGCGACCCCATAGACGGCAGCCCACTAGGCTCCCCCGTCCCTGGGATTCTCTAGGCAAGAACGCTGGAGTGGGTTGCCATTTCCTTCTCCAATGCATGAAAGTGAAAAGTCAAAGTGAAGTCGCCCAGTCGTGTCTGACTCTTAGCGACCCCATGGACTGAAGCCCACCAGGCTCCTCCGTCCATGGGATTTTCCAGGCAAGAGTACTGGAGTGGGGTGCCATTGCCTTCTCTGAAAGTTCCATACTTCATCTGAAATCTTTCACTAATTCTTCCAATGTTCCCTGGAAAATTCCTAGAACTTGGAATTGTTACTGTTTGAGTCATCAAGTCATGTCTGACTCTTTGTGACCCCTTGGAAGCCAGGCCTCCCAGTCCCTCATCATCTCCTGGAGTTTGCCCAAGTTCATGTTCACTGAAGTGGTGATGCCATCCAACCATCTCATCCTCTGTCACCCTCTTTTCCTTCTGCTTTCAATCTTTCCTAGCATCAGGGTCTTTTCCAATGAGTTGGCTCTTTGCATCAGGTGGCCAAAGTACTGGAGCTTCAGCTTCAGCTTCAGCATCATTCCTTCCCACAAGTATTCAGAGTTGATATCCTTTAGGATTGACTGGTTTGATCTCCTTACTATCAAAGGGACTCTCAACAACTGTGTGAATTATGCTAAGCAGAGCACCTGACTGGCATACACGAGAGTTTGAAGGACTTTTTCTAAAATTTTTAATTAAAAAAAATTGAGGTATAATTTATATTATTTTCAGGTGTATAACAATAATTCAGCATTTATGACTTTTTATTTTCCTATTGTTAGGCTTATTTGTACGGAGCATAGGGTGAGCCAAATGTATGTATAGTATACATATACATGTGTGTGTGCTCAGTCGCTCAGTTGTGTCCGACTCTTTGTGACTCCATGGACTGTAGCCCACCAGGCCCCTCTGTCCATAGAATTTTCCAGGCAAGAATACTGGAGTGGGTTGCCATTTCCTTCTCCAGGGTATCTTCCCCACCCAAGGATCCAACTCGTGTCTCCTGCATTGCAGGCAAATTCTTTAACCTGCTGCGCCACCTGGGAAGGTAGGATAGTATGAAAATAATGTCTAAAGGGAGATTGGCAGAAATACTACAGTAGAATATCAGGGTCTCTCTTTAGGAAATAAAAAGTGAAAACTGTTCAGTCATGTCTGACTCTTTGTGACCCCATGAACTGTAAGCCTGTCGGGCTCCTCTGTCCATGAAATTCTCCAGGTAAGAATACTGGAGTGGGCAGCCGTTTTGTTCTTCAGGGTATCTTCCTGACCCAGGGATCAGACCCAAAGATCTAATGCAGGTCTCCTGCATTGCAGGCAGATTGATTATCATCTGAGCCACCAAAGAAGCCCCTCTTCAGGCAATGATAGCTGTTATTTTGATACAGGGATGACAGAGCTCACGAACCTTAACTTGGACTTAGAATTTCTTCTCTTGATTTTGTCTTTCAAAAGAAAGCCATAGTAATACATAAAGGTCAATGGGGTGTTTGTTGTTGTTTTGTTGCCTGAGGGTTTTCTTGAAGTTTCTCCATGAGATATTCCCGTATTACAAAACTATCAGATTTTCTTTCTTAGAAATCTTTGAAGATTTCCACATTAGCAGAATGTGGCAATGATAATTTGGTGTACTATGACAATAACCTGTTTCCCTGGTGGCTCAGATGGTAAAGAATCTGCCTGCAATGCAGGAGACCAGGGTTCCATCCCTGGGTTGGGAAGATCCCTTGGAGTAGGGAATGGCTACCCACTCCAGTTTTCTTTCCTGGAGAATTCCATGGACAGAGGAGCCTGGAGGGCTATACAGTTCATGGGGTCCAAAGAGTGGGACACGACTGGGAGCCTAAGACAACTATGACAATAACCTGTTTCCCTTAGGTCTCTCATATGTAGGTGGCCGGAGATGTGGACAAGGATGTGCACTATCCTCTACTGTACAGGTCAACTGCTCATCTCCATGAACACTCGTTTGAAAAAACATTTTTGTTATCACATGTAGGAGTCACGGAGTTTTCTCTTCCCAACTAAACAGTGATTAACAGGTTTTCAACAAAGTTCTTTCCGCAAAATCTGTTTTCATAGCAAATTACTCAAACCCGGTCCTCTCCCTCTTCGCTTCCTCTG
The DNA here is from genome assembly GCF_000754665.1 of Bison bison bison. Lineage (NCBI taxonomy): Eukaryota > Metazoa > Chordata > Mammalia > Artiodactyla > Bovidae > Bison > Bison bison. Next base: position 18,055,377 of record NW_011495071.1, read on the forward strand.
GGGAACGAATGCTCCTCCCACTCTTCTCAGAACTGGGGAACTCTTACCCATCCTTCAAGATTCCGCTCAAATGTCATTCCCTGGTGGAGATTTCCTCAACATGGCAGGCCAAGTCGGTTCCTTCCTCTCACAGCTTATAACTTGGCCTTTACCACAGTTTAACAGGATTATCTGTTTCAGGGTGGGTCTCGCTCCCAGGGCGTGAGCTTTGAGATCGGAGACCTTTCAATTTTTCCATTTGTGTAGTCCAGCATGTGACAGACAGTAAAGATGAGTGACAGAAACCCTATGACTGGCAACCTTCTGCCGCAAGGAGCAATATCCCATCCACGTTGCTATCGATGTTCCACAGAGGCCCAGCTGCACAAGTTCCAACTGGTACACGGATTCCCGCTTACCCAGTGTTTAAAAACAAACAGCTGCGGACGGTAGGAAATAGAGAATGGCTCTGACGAAAACCCCTTTTCCTGAACTCAGACCGGTTAATAACCGCCAGCTGAGCCGGCAAAGGCGTTCGGAGTTCACCCCGTTGAGGAAAACGCTTTCCTTGAGTAAACTCAGAGTCCTTAGGTATTTCTCCAACTCTGGGATGTCCGCTTTTTTCTAACGGTAACAAGAAATCAAGGGAAAATGTGGTATTAAAAGATTTGGAGGTGACAGCTCGCAGCCACTCAGGCTCGAGGATCGCAGTAGATTCTGAGCTGACGTCTGTGGACACAAGCGCTTCCCATTTTGTTGCACCAGCCCCCAGGCTGAGCGCCCACCCAACCCAGGCTGCCACTCCCTCAACCGCGGGCACCCTCTGCGCCCCGCCCAACTACTGGGCGGTGAGGCTCCATTCTCGCGACGACTCAGCTAATCTCGCCTATTCGATCTGAGGGATCTCGCGAGAAGCAGCCTGGAGCCGGCCTGTAACCTGCTGGGGCGGCTTTAGTAGCCGCAGCCGCTCGAGCGGCCGCAGCCACAGACACCTCTCTGGAGGGATCTGGTTGGGGAGGAAGCGGAGGTGTCGCTGGCCCTGGCCTGTGCCTGGACACTCAAAGGGGACTACAGGTTCGAGGGTGACTGGACTCAGTTGGGGAACTCAGTAGGGGCGGCGCCGGAGCCTGGGCTTGGTGGGGGCGAAGGAGGAAGGGGGCGGAGGACGAATCTGGGCTTGAGAGCTCAACTGCTGTGGCGGTGGTCTGGGCGTCCCAGATCCTGCTGGGGGACCGTGGGTGGGGTTCTGGGCTCCGGCCGCTGGCTCCCAGTTCGGAGAGGCAGCGAAGGGACTTGGGTTTCAGGGGTGCTGTTTTTGGGTTGGAAGTTCTGAGGCCTTTCCCCAGAGATGAAGGCGATACCCTCAACCCTCTTTCCCAGGGCAGGGGAACCCTGTGCCCCGCCCCTTTTCTGTCATTCTGGGTTAACGCCGCGACATCCTGAGGAGGGCGCATCACAATAGGGGCTAAGTTGGCCCCAGTCTCGCTTTGGGTGAAGAGGAATGAGACCCCAATAAGGTGTTGCGTGGTTTTATGCTGTAACGATATGACGTGCGGTAAAGCTTTGTTTTCCCAAAATTCTCACAGAAAAGCTGCTTATTTTTTTCTTCTTCAGATACAAGTCCTTTATCCTCTTGAATGGTGTGCAGGAAGGTAGACATCACGTAGTAACTTGTTAGTGTGGGGACAGTGTGACCATCATTGGGCCGCACAGATTTCCTGCTAATTTTTCTCGTTAGTACTTTGTGCCCGTGATGAGAAGTCACTAGTCCAGACATGCTAGAACATCAGTCTCTTGTCACATTATGCATTTAACATATACAGTTTATTTAAACTTTTTTTTTACTCTTTAAGAATCTTCATGCTTTTTATTTAAATTAATATCAGAGAAAACTAACAGTATATTGATTTTCTTTGTACAACTGGTATCCCCACCCCCCTTACACAAATTTGATCAAGACTTTTTAGAGAGGGGGTTATAGATAAATTTTGAATGAAGTAGATGTAGAAATTAGAATAAGAGATGTAATAAGGAGTGCAACTGTAAGGGCCAAAAAAGTTTATATACTGGAAAACCCATCTAGGACTGAAGCCCAGGCTTTGAAAGTGAGGACTATAGTCATTAGAATACGAAGCAGAAAGCCGTAGAAATAACTCGGGAGAGGATTTGATGGTGGATAAAGACTATTAAAAAGTGTGTGAGGAGAATTGTTTTTGAAGATGTATATGTGTTTTCATAAATTTCTCTGACATTTCTCAGAGTTTATGGGCTAACTGCTATTGTTATACATAAAGAGAAAGTGGGAAGGGAGGTTCTGAAGCTTGGAGTGTGACAAGGAACTGGAGTAACATAGGTTCAATTAGGAAAGCTTTCAGTTTTTTTTGAATTTTTTGGAATGTTTTTGAATTTTTACCTTTTTTTTTTTTTTCTCCTAGAAAATGTTTTTGAATTTTTACCTTTTTTTTTTTCTCCTAGAAAAACTTTCAGGTGGGCTTTTTACATTCTGTATGTTACCATTCCACCAGTCTGAATTTTTTTCTTCCTCAACCTTTCTTCTAAGTCTTGTAAAAAGTTATTTTATTATTAACTATGAAGTTGCAAACCAATATGTCCTGCTTTGTGGCTTTATACATTAGATGACTTGTTGAAGTGATCTGGAAAATATGCACCTTTCAGCAAACTTACATGCTTCAGATACTAGAAAATAAAAATGAGTGAAATACACTAGAGAGTTTATGCCTCATGTAAAGAGGAATATCCAGTTCTCAGGTTCACTTGATTAGTGCAGTAATTTGGCCCCAGTCTTCAACCTCCTCAAGAGAACACAGGAAATCTAGACTTTTGCTTGCCATTCTCCTGACTTTTAAAAATATTGACAACTACTTGAAACAGTTAAAAATAACTTCATGTGGCTCAACCAAACCAAACCTGTCAGTTATTGTATCCTCCTCTGTAGGTTTGGAGCTCTAAGTAAAAATTAATAATTGTACAACTAAAAAAGATTTTAAAGCAAGTATGCCAATTAGTTTGCAGCTTCAAAACTAGGAGTACTTGGGAAAATACCAGTTCTAACTGAAAGCAGTTAAGTTTAATAGCCTTTAAATGTGGTTGGGCAAATTGAACTGATGCTTAGTAATATTTTAAATAATTTAAATTTTTAAATATTTAAAAAGATATTTCCTTGTATGGAAATAAGACAAGGGAAAAACTCTCCCTATGTATGGTTTAATAACTCAGAATTCTGAGCAAAGCTGATTTGTAGGTTTCTTGAATTGATACATTGAGAAGCTTTTTATTGTACTTGTGATTAATACATAAAATCTAGGAGACCCTCTACTCATCTGTAGTTTTGAATGTTTATTGTTTCTACCATCACTTGTTGTCTTCCCAGTCACTGACTTTTATTGGAAGCAATATTGATTCCTGGAGGATGGGGTAGGGAGAAGGGGCATTAAGGGGCATTAAGATGTGAAGAAATGGGAAGAGAAGAGTGTTTTTCTTTTACACTGTCCATTACAGGATTGATTTAACTAGTTTTCTTGTCAGAAGAATAGGTACTTTGATTAAACACGTGGTGCCTTGTATGTAGTAGAGCTTAATGATATTTGTGGAATTGAACCCTGTGGATTAAACCACATTTACCCACTAGAGGGAAATACTTTAATCACATAATCTGATTCATACTTAGTTGGACTGTGGGGAATGGGAGTTTAGAGGTCAGTTCTAAGAAAGAAGTGAGCCTTAGAAATATAGAGGGCAAGGTGAAGGTCTTCCGAGGGAGTAAGGTTGAGAAAGCCTAGGTGAGGGAAAGAGTTTTTAAAAGGAAGATAAAATGGTTAAGTACTACTTTATCTTCTGTGCAGCTTTACAAAGAGCTCTGCCTTTTACAAGACAAAGTTATTTATCATAACTTATGCAAAGACTGCATAGAATATTGGTTTTCAATCAGGTCTACTTTGGGAATTGGCAGACTTAGTTTTCTTTCTTTAGCCCAGTCTTTTTAGGTCAAGTTAGTCTAATACCTCTTCACCCAATCCCTGCCTCTCTCTGGTGTGGGAAGTGAAACAGGAGAAGATGGTATGTTTTCTATGAGGTCTTCCTCTTTGAGAGTTTAAAAAACATCCTGAAGAACCTGTTACGTATTTTTGGAGATTATGTTTGTTGAAGGAGGAACCATCATTTTCCTCTCCCCGTGTATCTACATGACTTGTAAAGTAAGGAAGTTCTCTCTTGGAAGTATTTTTCTCCTGTCTTTCAATTCCTTGAGTGAGATGCCTTCCCAAGGGAAGATTAGATGAGGCCTGTGAAGCAACTGAATATGCTTTTGCTCAGTGCCTTCTGGTTCTATTTTTAGAGCCTTCAATTCTTAGGACGTAACATTCTCTACTCCTCTGTATGGTAGATGCATCTGAGCAGGCTGGACCCTATGAGGGAGAAGGAAACGAAACATCTACAGTTCTAAGTTTAATTTACAATGAAGTAATAGGACGCTTTTTTAGCCACTCATTTCAGCTGTATTTTTATCTTTGACTCTCTTTTTTGTTTGTTTTTTGTTGGTTATGAACCTACAATAAGGGAGAAAGATGCTCATTAATGGAGGAAGAACTACTTTGAAATGTTTTCTCCTCTTGGATAGAATGTTTATTAGGGTTTAAGCTAATGTTGTGTTTCCCTACTATGGCTTGCTCTTGTTTACTTTGTCATAAACTGAGTCTTGGCTTGTTAAGGAAGCAGAAATCTAGAGCTCAGCTATGGAAGGTAAGCAATCAGAATTCAAAGAGATGCTCTTTGAGAGAGGATTAAGAAGTTAGTAAATGTTCCATGTAGAAATAATAGAAACTTGACATTAAAGGGGAAAGATTTTATGTGGAATATGTGACCTTATGTCACAGATTTTTGAAGATTTGTAAAATGCTAAAAGTATGCCAATAAAGGAAAGCATCTTTATTTATCCTAATAGTTTAATTATATATTTCTGTTTAAAAAATGTAAGATATCTGATTACATGGTACTTGTTTTTATTTTTTTGTAGTTGAAATGAATGACCTATTAGTACTTTTGGTCATGAACTGAAATTAACATTTTTGATACTTGGTTGAGGGTGATAGTCTGTCATAGTGAAATCACTAACTGAAATACTTGATTAGAAACTATTAATGACACTTTTCTAAGCTCATTTAACATTGTAATCATACTTTTCTACTTGGAATACCTTATTTGGGATCATTTAGATCTGTGTTTAAAGCTAACTGTTAGGTCTATGACATAAAAGTTACTTAATTACTCTGAGACTTTGTTGGCTCACATGAAAAATGGAGGTTGAACATAATTGTCAGGAGTTTAATAATGAAATAAATTATGTAAAAGTGCTGTGTAAATAGTAAAGGGAATATAACTTGTTAACACTTTATACTGTGTTTATGCTCAGAAAATAACATACCTTCTGGTAATCTTAAGACATCAGGGAAATTTACATTTACATCTAGCTGTCTCATTTGTAGGGATAATATGGCAGTTCTGTTTTTAATTTTTTGAGAAGCTTCTATACTGTTGTCCATAGTGGTTGCACCAGTTTACATTCCTACCAACAATGTAACTTTACTGAGATTATTTGTTTAGTGGGTTTTAGTAGTGTGTTTAGGATTTTCTGTACTTAGTATCATATCATCTGTAAACTGGGACAGTTTTACTTCTTCCTTTCTAATTTGGATTTCTTTTATTTGTTTTTTTGTCTGGTTACTAGGGCTAGGACTGCCCAACACTATGTTGAATAAAAGTGCAAGAGTGGGCATCCTTGTCTTATTTCTGATTTTAGAGGAAATGCTTTCAGATTTTCACTGTTGAGTATGGTGTTGGTTGTGGTTTTGTAATATGTGGCCTTATTTATTCTTCAGCTTGCCAATGTGGTATATCACTTTGATTTGCAGATTCTGAAAAATCCTTGCATACCTGGGATAAATCCCTCTTGATAACAGTGTGTGATCCTTTTTATGTATTGTTGAATTTCGTTTGCTCATGTTTTGTTGAAGATTTTGAATCTGTGTTCATCAGTGATATTGGCCTGTAATTTCCTCTTTTTGTGGTATCTGTCTGGTTTTGGTATCAAGGTAATGGCAGGCCTTGTAGAATGAGTTGAGGCATTCCTGTCTCTTCAATATTTTGTAGTAGTTTAAGAAGGATGAGTGTTAGCTCTTCTTTAAATGTTTTGAAGAATCTATCTGTAAATTCTGTAAAGTCTAAAATCTACCTGTAAAATCTGGTCCTGGACTTTAGTTTGTTGGGAATTTTTTTTTTAATTGATTCAATTTTATTATTGGTAATTGGTCTACTCAGATTTTTTTACTTCTTCCTGATTCAGTTTTTGAAGATTGCATGTTTCTAGGAATTTATCCATTTCTTTTAGGTTGTCCATTTTATTGGAATATATTTGTTCTTAGTAATAGGATCCTTTGTGTTTCTGTGGTGTCGTTTCTATTTTATTTCCTTTCATTTCTGATTTTATTTATTTGGGCTCTCATTTTTTCTTGATGAGTCTGATTAAAGGTTTATTAATTTTGTTTATCTTTTCAAAGAATTACTAATTGGTCTTTATTATTTTTTTAAGTCTTTTTCATTTACTTCTGCTCTAATCTTTATTATTTCTTTCCTTCTACTAATTTTGGGTTTGTTTTTTCTTTTTCTAGTTCCTTTCAGTACAAGGTTAGGTTGTTTTAGATTTTCCTTGTTTCCTGAGGTAGGCCTGTATCACTGTAAACTTCCCTCATAGGGAGAGAACTGCTTTTGATGTGCCCCATTAGATTTGGATTGTTGTATTTCCATTTTCATTTGTTTTCAGGTATTTTTTTATTTCATCTCTGATTTCTCCAATAAACCATTGATTGTTTAGTAGCATTTTTTTAATCCTTCACATTTTTGTCTTTTATAGCTTTTTTCCTTGTAGTTCATTTCTAGTCTCATGCTATTTTCAGAAAAGATATATATATATACTTTTACTAAGAAAAGATACTTGTAATTTCAGTATTCTTAAATTTATTGAGAATTGTTTTGTGGCTGAAGGGCTTCACTGGTAGCTCAGACGGCAAAGCGTCTGCCTGCAATGCAGGAGACCTGGGTTCAGTCCCTGGGTTGGGAAGATCCCCTGGAGAAGGAAATGGCAACCCACTCCAGTATTCTTGCCTGGAGAATTCCATGGACAGAGGAGCCTGGTAGGCTACAGTCCATGGGATTGCAAAGAGTCGGACATGACTGAGTCACTTCACTTCACTTCACTTCTGTGGCTGAACTTTTGATCTACTGATTTGCACTGAAAAGGATGTGTATATTCTGCTGGTTTTGGGTGAAGTGTTCTGTATATATCTATTAAATCATCTGCTCTAATGTATTATATAAGGCCAGTGTTTCGTTATTGATTTTCCATCTGGATGATCTGTCCATTGACATAAGTTGGGTTTTAAAGTTTGCTGCGGTTACTGTATTACTATCAGTTTCTCCCTTTATGATTGTTAATATGTCTTATATATTTAGGTGCTCCTACGTTGAATGCATGTATATTTATAATTGTTTATATCTTCTTATTGGATTGATTCCTTTATCATTATATAATGGCCTTCTTTTGTCACAGTCTTTGTTCTAAAGTCCGTTTTGTCTGATATAAGTATTGGTATACCAGCTTTCTTTTCATTTCCACTTACATGGAATACCTTTTCCTACCCCCTCATTTCATTTTGTGTATATCTTTAAATCTGAAGTGACTTTCTTATGTGAGCTTATAAAGTGAAAGTGTTAGTCTCTCAGTTGTGTCTGAATCTTTGCGACCCCATGGACTGTAGCCTGCCAGGCTCCTCCATCCATGGGGATTCTCCAGGTAAGAGTACTGGAATGGGTTGCTATTTCCTTCTTCATGGGATCTTTCTGATTCAGGGATCTAACCCAGGTCTCCCGCATTGCAGGCAGACTCTTTACAGTCTGAGCCACCAGGAAAGAGCATAGGAGCATATATATGGGTCTTTTTTTTTTTTTAATCTATTCAGCCACTCTCTTTTCATTGGAGCATTTAGTCCATTTACATTAATTATTGATAGGTTTATACTTTGCCATTTAAATTATTTGCTGATTGCTTTTGTAGTTATTTGTAGTTCTTTTGTTATCTTCCCTTGTGATATGATGACTGTCTTTAGTGTTATACTTGAATTTCTTTCTCTTTTTTTGTGTATGTATCTATTACAGAGTTTTGATTTGTGGTTATGATGAGGTTAATAAATATATGTATACACACATATATGGTTGTTTTAAATTGATAGATCTCTTAATTTTGAACAAATTCTAACCACTCTACATTTTTATCCATACATATTTATTATTTTTGACATCATATTTAAAATCTCTTTGTATTTATTGTGGCCACGCATTATTTTATTGCCTTTGTCTTTAGCCTTCCTGCTACTTTATAATGGTTGCTGCTGCTAAGTCACTTCAGTTGTGTCTGACTCTGTGCGACCCCAGAGACGGCAGCCTACCAGGCTCCTCTGTCCCTGGGATTCTCCAGGCAGGAACACCGGAGTGGGTTGCCATTTCCTTCTCCAGTGCATGAAAGTGAAAAGTGAAAGTGAAGTCACTCAGTCATGTCTGACTCTTAGTGACTCCATGGACTGCAGCCTACCAGGCTCCTCCGTCCATGGGATTTTCCAGGCAAGAGTACTGGAGTGGGTTATAATGGTTGATCTATTACCTTTACTGTATGTTTACCTTTACAAGTTGTTTTTTTCTTTCATAATTTTCATATTTCTAGCATTGGACCTTTCTTTTCTACTTATAGAAGTTCTTTCAACATTCTTGTAAAGCTGATTTAGTGAGTGATGCTGACCTCTTTTAGGTTTTGCTGAAAGTCTGTTTCCCCTTCAAATCTGAACAATAACCTTGTTGGGTAGAGTATTCTTGGTTGTAGGTTTTTTTCTTTCTTCACTTTGAATATGTCATGCCACTCCCCTCTGGTCTGCAGCTTCTTCAGAAAAGTCAGCTGATGGTCTTTCGGGAGTTCCTTGTGTGTGACTAGTTAGCTTTTCTTTCACTGCTTTTAAGATTCTCTTATCTTTAACTTTTGCCATTTTAATTATAATTTGTTTTGGTGTGATTAAAAAAAAAAAAAAGACCCATATATATGCTCCTGTGCTCTTCCTGGTGGTTCAGACCATAAAAACTCTGCCTGCAATGTGGGAGACCTGCGTTTGATCTTTGGGTTAAGAAGATCCCATGGAGAAGGAAATGGCAACCCACTCCAGTGTTCTTACCTGGAGTGGACGTTCCATGCTTCCTGAACCTGAATGTTTTTTCTTTTCCTGGGTTAGGGAAGTTTTCAGCTATGATGTCTTCAAGTAAGTTCTCTGCCCGCTTTCTCACTCTGTCTTCTCCTTCTGGGACCCCTATAATGTTAGTATGCTTGATGTTGTCCCAGAGGTTTCTTAAACTATATCCTCATTTGAAAATTTTCCATTCTTTTTTCTGTTCAGCTCAGGTGATTTACAGTACTCTGTCTTCCAGATTGCTGATTGGTTTCACTGTATTTTTTATTTCACTTATTCCATATCCTTTGTTGTTCTTTGTATTTCTAGCTGTTAAACTTCTCACCGTGTTTATTCATTCTTCTGAGTTTGTTGAGTATCTTTATGATCACTACCTCGAACTTTTTTTGCAGGTAGATTACGTTTCTTCATTTAGTTATTTTTCTCAGATTATGTCTCATTCATTCATTTGGAATATGGTCCTCTATCTCCTTATTTGGCCAAATCTTTGTATTTCTTTCAATATCTTAGGTGGGTTATTTATATTTCCTTATCTTGAAGTGGCCTCATGTAGGAGATGTCCTTTGGGGTCCAGCAGCACACTCCACTCTGGTTACCAGAGCTGTGTGCTCTAAAGGTGCCTTTTATGTGAGTTGCGTGAACCGTTATATTGTTCTGGGGCTGAGTACTGTGAATGTGCTCCTAGGCAGTACTGTCCTCTGTCCAGTTAGCTGTGCCTTATGTGGTGACTGCAAGCTTCCTGGAGGGCAGAATAGGCTTCTTGTATGGCTCTTTGCAGGGCCTAGTGGGCACAGGGCTGCTGCTGGCTCATTGGAGGGTTGTATTGGGTCCCTGGCACTAATAGACTAGAGGGAACATTCCAGAATGGAGATTGCCCATACTAGCATTAGCATGGTAGGACAAGCTCCCCCAAATGGCTGTTGCCATCATTTTCTCCCCCAAGGAGTGTCCCATTTGCCTCCTGTCTCTCTGGGAGGCTCACTAAGATCAGCAAATGGGTCTTGTCCAAGTTCCTTTCACACTGTTGCCTCTGCTTGGGACTTGGAGCATGTTGAGATTTTGTGTGCTCCCTTGAAGAGCAGAATCTCAGTTTCCTAACGCCCCCTCCCCGCCTCTCAGGCTCCCAAACATAAGCTTTCCTGTTTTCAAAGCTAGACATTCTGGGGACTTGTTTCCTGGTGCACGACCCCATGGACTGGGAAGCCTGATGTGGGGCTTGAACCCTTTTCCTTGGGGATGACCAGTTGTGATATTTTTCCTATTTGTGGGTTGCTAAGCAAGTGATGAGGGTCCTGACAATACAGTGTTTCCACCCTTCCTACCTTTCTCATGTGGTTCCTTTATGTCTTTAGCTGAGGAAAATCTTTTCTGCAGCAAGTTTCCTGCAGCAATCTAATCTTCAAGTTGTTCCTTTAGATAGTTCTCTGTAAATAGTAGTTTTGATGTGTCTGTGGATGGAGATGAGTTCAAGGTCTTCTTACTCCATCATCTTGGCCATCTCCTCTATTTTCTGTAATGTGAATGCCAGATGGAAGAGTAGAGAAAAGGGTAAAGAGAATATACTATAGAGAAAAATGGCATGACATTTTAAAAATCATCTCTGTTGACTACATTAAAAGTAAATTTTAAAGCTCAGATACCTAAGGAAGTATTTCAGGTGCATAACTGATCATATTATTCAGGAACCCATTCTGGTACTTACTGGTCATTGCTTATTATTCTAGCATAGATGGTAGTTACAGCCACATTAGTTTAGTTCAGTTGCTCATTCATGTCCAACTGTTTGTGACCCCATGGACTGCAGCACGCCAGGCTTCCCTGTCCATCACCAACTCCTGGAGCTTATTCAAACTCATGTCCATTGAGTCGGTGATGCCATCCAACCATCTCATCCTCTGTCTTCCCCTTCTCCTCCTGCCTTCAGTCTTTCCCAGCATCAGTCTTCCAGTGAGTCAGTTCTTTGCACCAGGTGGCCAAAGTATTGGAGTTTCAGCTTCAGCATCAGTCCTTCCAATGAATATTCAGGACTGATTTCCTTTAGGATTGACTGGTTGGATCTCCTTGCAGTCCAAGGGACTCTCAAGAGTCTTCTCCAACACCACAGTTCAAAAGCATCAATTCTTTGGTTCTTAGCTCAGCCACATATTGCTATTCAAATTTAAATGAATTAAAATGAAATTAAAGTTAATTTCATTGGTTGTACATTTCAAGTGTTTTATAGCCACATGTGGCTAGTGGCTACTTTTTGGACAGTGCAGACAGAACATTTTCATTATCACACAAAGTTCTGTTGGGCAACACTGCAGTCGAGAGCTTGAATCATGCTTAAGGCCTTTTCTGTCTTGTTCAATTGAGGGCAGTTAAATAAGCAAACATCTGAAAGGAATGGAAGGTAATGGGATAATGAATGGGTCAAAATGCAACAGCATAGTAAAAGTTATATGAAAAATATCATGTAACTTATTTTTAAAACTTCTCAGAGGGGAAAAAGAAGACCTTGTTTAAAAGTTTGACTTTGTTTAAAGGATCATGGAGGAAAAAATAGAACATTGCTGGAGTCTGCTTTTGTTTAAAGGGTTCTTAAGGAGTTGAATATAATCTCTTTTGATTTAGGCACTTCATCAGCTTATTGGAGATTTGCCTATATTAAATTTTATGTCAAGGTGATTTGCTTCAACTGAGATGTTTCTGGTTTTGAAGGCAATGCTATTTAGTCATAGAAGAAAAGGAAAAATAGGGACATACACATAGAAAATAAAACATTGATACTTTTTTTAGAAAATTAAAAAAAAATCATATATGCCTTTCAGTGAGTTTTAAGAATTTAGCACTGTAAACAGCATCTAGTTCATTATAATGTTAATAAGAGAAAGATTTTTCAACCATTGATTGAGCTGTTAAAGATGGGATAATAAATGGTTCTTGAAGTGTTAATGTCTTAAACAAGAAATTAGCAAAATTTCAATAGAAATTCTATAAAAGTGATAAAATCAATTAACTCAGAGATTTTAATCTGCAGGTCCCCTCTGGAAGTTCAAGGAGTGAATATGAGCTGACTTTGGAAGTCTTACATTTTGGTGGATTTGATAAAGAAGTCTTTCAAATAGACAAAGTACCCTACTTTTAATGGAAAATTCATGCAATTTTATTAAATCTGTTTGTTAGGGTATCCCTAGCGGTTAGCAAATGCCAGGAAAGATACTGAGTACTCAATGAATAGATTTTGAATGAAAACATAAGTCAATTGAATTTGATGTCCTGAAACTATTTACATAAAATTTAGTCAGATATAATCTAGTGTAAAAGTACCCAAATAAAATTCTCAGTTTTATTTAGTTGCTTTATTTTAATTGTATCAAATTAAAAAAGAATGCAAGTCTTGACAATTGAAAGTGCTTCTGTAAGATTTAGACAGGCAGCTTTGAGGAATCATTTGGGGAATATTAGGGGTCATTTAATAATATCTTTAAAAATGTTTACAGGAATGTTTGTTATGTTCCGTCCTCTAACACCACTTTCTTAGTGTATAGTTCCTAAAAGTGAGTATTGGCATCAGGTAGTTTTTGCTCATTTGAGGGTAAAATTGGCAAGAGTGGTGGGTATGATTTGCATGATTGGTGGGTATGATTGTACAATACAATTCTTTTCAAAGATAAGCAACTAAGTTAAACTAAGTTAAAGTGAAAGTCACTCAGTCATGTCTGACTCTTTGCGACCCCATGGAATTCCATACAGTCCATGGAATTCTCCAGGCCAGAATACTGGAGTGGGTAGCCTTCCCCTTCTCCAGGGGATCTTCCTAACCCAGGGATTGAACCCAGGTCTCCCGCATTGCAGGCGGATTCTTTACCAGCTGAGCCACAAGGGAAGCCCAGGAATAAGTAAGTAAGTGTTAGTCACTCAGTTGTGCCCGACTCTTTGTGACCCAATGGACTGCAGCCCACCAGGCTCCTCCGTCCTCAGTCCATGAGATTTTCCAGGCAAGGATACTAGAGTGGGTTGTCATTTCCTTCTCCAGAGCCCAAGAATATTGTAGCCTATTCCTTCCCCAGCAGATCTTCCCGACCCAGGAATCAGACCGGGGTCTCCTGCATTGCAGGCGGATTATTTACCAACTGAGCTCTCAGGGAAGCCCAAACTAAGTTAAAGACTCCCTGTAAATCTTCATAGTAGTGGATTGTGTTAAATGAAAAGCCCTTTAGTTTCCTTTTATCTCAATTTTATTCATTAAAATATTTTGTAAAAGCTTACATACAACATGTACTAAGCTGTGGGAACACAAATATGAGTCATACTTTGTTCTTGCCTTCAAGGAGTCTTACAGTTTAAGGGAAGACGTGGCAGAAATATATTCTACCAATGCATAATGATGGGGTTTAGAACATACTACCCCAAAGTATGGAACCTTTATATGTGGAATATTTTAAGCAGAAGGAATTAGAACAACAGCATATGCTGGAGGAGCTTTCCGACCTGCCTCTAAAGCAGGTTATAAAGTCCTTATGAGAAGTTTCTTGCCTATGCCCAGAGGAAAGGAGCATCTTTAGCTCCAAAGGTGAAGGAACATAGAAATCTGAACAACAGCTAATACTAGTAAGTTCACTGTACTCAGCTCATCCTCTTTGTCCTGTTGTATCTTTCCACGATTTTCTGCTTTTCATTAAACTTGACATGAGAACACTCAGGTTTAATTGTTTCTCCAGGTGTTCATTTCCTTATGAAGGCTTCAGTGTCAAGTATTGGGTTGGCCAAAAAGTTTGTTTGGGTTTTTTGTAAGATCATACAGAAAAAAAACAGATGAACCTTCTGGCCAACCCAGTAAAACTTATATTAAATAAATTTGTATGCTTTTCTCTTGTTAATTTGTCTTGTTACAGGGCTCCCAGAAAACTTAGGAAGGGTAGGGGAAAAAGATTTTTCCTCCCCTGCAATATGTATCAACCATTTTTAAGCAGTCAGAAACAAAAACAGAATTATAAGGAAACAGTAAAATTAAACAAGAAAATTTCTGTAACAAAGCCATCTCCAAATACTTAATCCCCGCTTCCCCAGTTTTGAAAACAATGTGTGGTATTGTCAAATAGTGTTAAGAAGTACAATGAAAAGCAAAGTGTTAGTTGCTCAGTCGTGTCTGACTCTTTGTGACCCCATGAAGCGTAGCCTGTCAGGCCCCTCTGTCCATGGAATTCTCCAGGAATACTGGAATGGGTAGCCATTTCCTTTTCCAGGGAACATCCCGACCCAGGGATTAAACCTGGGTCTCCTGCATTGCAGACAGATCTCTACCATGCGAGTCACTAAGTCTCACTTCTCCTTTCCTCAGAGGCAACTGATCATAAGTTTTATGTGATACTGCTAGACATTTAAAAAATATAAAAACATGAGTGAGTGTTTGTATACATATTTTAAGGCTGTATTGGAGTACACAATATGTAGCTGTACCATGCTTTTTATTTTATTTATTTTTAAAAGGACTTTTTTAAAGATTTATTTTATTTATGACTACGTTGGGTCTTCATTGTTGCACGTGGGCTTTCTCTAGTTGTGCTGCATGGACTTCTTATTCCAGTGGTTTCTCTTGTTGCAGAACATGGGCTCTAGGACACTTGAGCTCAGTAATTATGGCTCATGGACTCTATAGAGTACAGGCTCAATAGTCGTGGTGCACTGGCTTAGTTGTCCCGTGGCATGTGGAATCTTCCTGGACCATGGGGTCCACGGATTGAACCCGTGTCCTTTATAACTGCAGATGGATTCTTTACCACTGAGCCACCAGGGAAGCACTGTTCTGTGCCTTTTAGTATACCATTATATCTTGGAGTATTTTTCTTATCAGTACCTATCTCATTTTTACTGGCTTCATGATATTGTGCAGATTTTTAACTAGTTCATTTCTGATGGACATTTAGATCAATTCTAGGTTTTTGTTATGATAAATAATGCTGTGAAGTCAAGGAGATAAAAAAATGTGTTTTGTGTTAGTATAGTGATATTATAGTTCAGTCAGTTCAGTTGCTCAGTTGTGTCCAACTCTTTGTGACCCCATGGACTGCAGCACGCCAGGCCTCCCTGTCCATCACCCACTCCTGGAGCTTGCTCAAACTCATGTCCATCACGTTGGTGATGCCATCCAACCATCTCATCCTCTGTTGTCACCTTCTCCTCCTGCCTTCAATCAGTCCCAGCATCATGGTCTTTTCCAGTGAGTCAGTTCTTTGCATCAGGTAGCCAGAGTATTGGAGTTTCAGCTTCAGCATTAGTCCTTCCAATGAATATTCAGGACTGAAAAGTATTATAGTTAGCACTATACTAACACACGTACAGACAAAGCACATACATTTCTTTTATCTCCTTGACCTCACAGCACTATTTGTCACAGCCAAAAGTGGTAGGTATGTATAATTAGAGGGCTTCCCAGGTGGCTCAGTGGTAAAGAATCTGCTTGCCATTGCAGGAGGCTCCAGAGACATGGGTTCAATCCCTGGGTTTGGAACATCCCTTGGCATGGGCATTGGCAAGCCACTCCAGTATTCTTGCCTGGAAAATTCCCTGGAGGTCACGAAGAGTTGGACACAACTTTGCACACACACATGTGTAATTAGAACAAGGGCTGAGCACACTTTTAGTGTTATATTAAGGTAGAATGTGTTGGACAATATGGTGACAGACCCTAAGGTAGTTCCATGAGCCCTGTCTCCTGGTGTTTGTGCCTTTGTATAATCCCCTTCCCTAAAGAGAGAGCAGAATAGATGGGGAAACAGTGGAAACAGTGTCAGACTTTATTTTTGGGGGCTCCAAAATCACTGCAGATGGTGATTGCAGCCATGAAATTAAAAGATGCTTACTCCTTGGAAGGAAAGTTATGACCAACCTAGACAATATATTAAAAACCAGAGACATTACTTTGCCAACAAAGGTCCGTCTAGTCAAGGCTATGGTTTTTCCTGTGGTCATGTATGGATGTGAGAGTTGGACTGTGAAGAAAGCTGAGCACCGAAGAATTGATGAATTTGAACTGTGCTGTTGGAGAAGACTCTTGAGAGTCCCTTGGACTGCAAGGAGACCCAACCAGTCCATTCATTCTAAAGGAGATCAGTCCTGGGTGTTCTCTGGAAGGAATGATGCTAAAGCTGAAACTCCAGTACTTTGGCCACCTCATGCGAAGAGTTTGACTCATTGGAAAAGACTCTGATGCTGGGAGGGATTGGGGGCAGGAGGAGAAGGGGATGACAGAGGATGAGATGGCTGGATGGCATCACCGACTCAATGGACGTGAGTTTGGGTGAACTCTGGGAGTTGGTCATAGACAGGGAGGCCTGGTGTGCTGCGGCTCATGGGGTCGCAGAGAGTCATACATGACTGAGTGGCTGAACTGAACTGAACTGAACCAAAAGAATATGCTAAAGGTAATCTAATCACTGACTCAATGGACATGAGTTTGAGTAAGCTCTGGGAGTTGGTGATGGACAGGGAAGCCTGGTGTGCTGCAGTCCCTGGGTTTGCAAAGAGTTGGAGGTGACTGAGAGACTGAACTGAATGTAAAGTTACTTCCCTAATTGTTACATAAGACTCCATTTTACTAGCAGACTTCCTATCTCTGCATCACTGGCTTTGAATCTTCATGCCATAAGGAAATCAATTTGTTACAATCTCAGTAACCTTGGAAGTGGATCATTCCCCCGTTGAACCTCCTAATGAAAATTTAGTTATAGTTGACACCTTGGGTTGTAGCCTTGTAGGAGACCCCGCTAAACTATACTGGATTCCTAATCCACAGAAGCTAAGATGGTGTTGTAAGCCACTGGATTTGTGATAATTTGTTATGTAGCAAGGAGGCTGTTACATCTCATTGAGAGAAAAAATTAAAAAATTTTAAGCTTCTTGGATACAGCAAGAATATTCTGATTAAAAATAACTGAAGGAGTTTTCACAGAGGTTAGAAACTAGGGTAATTGGTCTATTCTTCCAGAGATTGCAATGTGCTTTTTTAAGCTAAGAGTGAAATATTTGTTTTACATCATAGTTACTATAGGAACAATGTAAGGTTTTGATTTAGCTCCTAAACTGTTACCAACTATGATATCATATTCCTCTTTTTATTCCAACCATCTAGCACATTACAGATGCTCAATAAATGCTTAGCAGCTGTCTGGGAATTCTCGTTTCCAGTGATCTCAAAAGGCAAATAGAAAGTCATGAATGAACTAATGAAATATTATGCAAAATTTGTAATAGGTAGTCTACAAGAGAAATTCAGCAAGGTACCCAGGACTGTGTTACTATATAAGATGTCCTGTCTCATTTATTCTTTATAATAATTTGATTGGCAGTTACGTTAGTAAAAGATAAAATGATAGTAATGACAATTGTATTTTCATCATTTCACATTTAAAGAAGTTGAGGTCTTAGAGGTTAAGAAGCTGGTACCAAGTCATATAACTTAGTTTTATCTGATTCTAAAACCTTTTCTGTAAGTCATTTATTATTGTGGCACAAGTAGAAAAATTCTCACCAGTGTTTATGATCGAAAATTTGTATGTGTCTTCCATGGCAGTGGGAGGATGGTAAGAGAGGCAGTATGATGTGGGGGTTTTGATCAGAAAGCAGCTTAATTATGTCATGCTAATATATTTGATACTTACATTAGTTAAACATCTCTCCTGCTGTTTTTTTCTTTTTAAATTTACATACAATAAAATTCTGGTGTGCAGTTCTTAGGAGTTTTGACAAAGGCATACAATTGTGTAACTGCCACCACCACAATTCAGATACAGAATAGTTCCATCACCCCCAGAATTACTTTGTGCTATCCCTCTGTAGTTCCCTCAACTCTAACCTCGGGCTGTTTTATCTGTAATCCCTACAGTTTTGTCTTTCTGTGTTATATAAATGAAATCATATGGTATAGAAGCTGTAAGTCTTGCTTTTTTCACTTACCATAGTGCTTTTGAGATTCCATTTTGTTGAGTATCTTAGTAGAGACTCCAGTTACTTCTGTGCTATATCATTAGATGCTGTCTCATCTGTGTTTGCAGAGCTGTTTTTATTTAATCTTTCTATTCTGTGGGTGGAGTGACTTCTGATGCTCTGTTTTCAGGTTACCTGAATTTTTTGTAGTTCCATCTGCTGTTGTGTCCATCTGTTAGATTTTTTCATTTTAGTTCTTTTCAGCTAGAGCTGAATTTTTTTTTTTCTTTTTTGTTTTCACTTCTCTATTAAGCTTACCTTTCTGCCACTCAAGGCCATTTTCTTATTCTGTACTTTGAATATACTTTCCTTAAATTGTTTAAATTTATTTATAATATATGCTTTGAAAACTCTTTATTTGCTAAATCCTACATCTAGACCTGATCTTGGAGAGGCAGCAGTGAGCAGTGGCATGAAGTAAGATCTTAATTTCCTGGCCAGAAATTGAACCTGGGTAGCCTGGATAAAAACCAGGAGTCCTAGCCACCACACCCGCAAGGGCTAGAGGCTAGAAACTATTTTTCCCTGGCTCTTGCTCCCAGTGAAAAATACATTTCTCACAGAGGCCAAAACCATAATTGCAGGTACAAAGTTTATTATTAGAAACACAGCATAACAACAAATGGCAGAGCACACAGAAACTGTTAAGATAGAAACAAGGCAGAGAGACACATCCGGAAAGAAAAAGTGTGCCCGGCTTTCCTAATGAGTGCAGTACAGAGGAGGTTACATCATTTATATAGGGCAATTCTTCTGGGTCTTTGCCTTTGGCCAATTATCTGGTTTCTTTTTTCACACCTGCCTTTGCCCCATGCGCGCGTGTAACTTTTTTCCAAATGAATTTTAGCCCAAAGGCCTATGGGACAGTCTTAGCATCACATATTATAGATTTTATGGGGTGGTGCCCCCTCCCCGCTTTTTGACCCCCAAGGAGCCTTTCTGCATGTGCAGTGTCTCCCTTACCCAAGAGTGTTCCAGAAGTATATGGCATTTTGATCCTTTACTCAAACAAGGTTTAGGCCCTCTGTATTCCTGCCATGATTGTTATCTTGCGTCATCCACAGGAGACAAAGCCTGGCTATTTACCCTGTTTCTGTTGTTGCTTTCATTTCGGAGGGCAAACAGGAGGCTGATTATAAATGCCTAACTTGGAGCCCACCTGTCTCCTGTCTCAGAAAATGTAAACAGGAGGCTAGTTGTATGTGTCCAGCCTGAAGCCCTTCTTTCTCTTGCCCTTAGAAATGTAAACAAGAGGTCAGTTGTAAATGCCTACTCTGGGGCCCAACTATCTCCAGCCTCAGACACACTTGGAGTCAGTTTCTATTGACTGCCTTTTTACTGTCTTGTTTCTTTGAATCTCATAATTTTGGGTTGAAATTTTTGGTGTTTTGTGAAAATTGTTGGGTGTTTTGGTTCTAGCGGACCATTAACTTGCCTGGACTCAATCTGCAAACTTAGTTTCCTACGCAGTGTGAAAGGGAAAGTGTTAGTGGCTCAGTCGTGTCCTGACTGTTTGTGACCCCATGGACTGTAGCCCACCAGGCTCCTCTGTCCATTGGATTCTCCAGGCAAGAATACTGGAGTGTGGGTTTCCATTTCCTTCTCCAGGGGATCTTCCTAACCCAGGGACTGAACCCATGTCTCCTGCACTGCAGGCAGACTCTTTACGGATGAACCGTTGGGGAAGCTCACATTGTGTGAGGCAGCTGATACCTGTGCTCAGTTCTTTTCTTTCAACTACTTGTTTTTTCAGTTTGGTCTCCTGGGGAGTAGGGTAAGGTAGGGTTCTCTGTACCTGTGTAATTTGGTGGTCAGCCAAAAATTTGGGCAGAGTTTATAGTCAAATTTTGGAGCTCACCTGCCCTGTGGTTCCCTACTTCTGGGGATTTCCTCCTAATACCTATTTTGTCTGCCAGTAGTAATCTCTGTCCTCTGACACCTCCAAGCCAGTAAGGGCTTCAGCTTTCCTGCTGCTTGGGCTGTGTATGGTTGGGGAATGCATTTGGTTAAAAAGCATCAAACTTATATAGATCTTAAGCCATGCAGCTTTCAGTTCTTCTGTGGTCTACCGTAGAGACTACCTGGGGTCTCCTCCCCACCCTCCCATTCATGTGTAATTTAACTGAGCAGAGTTTATGCTCAGATTTTTATGCTCTTGTGGTTCTTCCATTCCTGGTAAGTCTACCTTAAATTTCTAGCTGCACTTCGAGCCCTGAACTATTTTGTCTACCACTTTGAGCTTTGTGACTGCCTTCACCTTATTGGAGAAGGCGATGGCACCCCACTCCAGTACTCTTGCCTGGAAAATCCCATGGACGGAGGAGCCTGGTAGGCTGCAGTCCATGGGGTCACGAAGAGTTGGACACGACTGAGCGACTTCCCTTTCCCTTTCACCTTATCTGTTGGCAAATAGGAAGGGCCCTCAATAGAAAAACTAAAAGTTGATCTCATGATTCTGTTCCCTTCTAGTTGGAGTTTTTCATGAGTAAACTCTTCTTTTTCTACTGTGTATTTTGGGACACTTTCCAAAAGATGCTTTAAAACAATTAAAATTTTATCCAGGTTTAAATAATTATTTGCAGGAGACTTACATGATCATTTCTCTCAGCTGTGTTTACAGGAAGTTCCTTTTCATCCCTCTGTTTCCTTTTCTTTTAAAAGTTTTTCCACCTGTTCTTTTTCTTTCACAGTTACATCTATATTATGTATTTTGTGCCTTTAAGATGGTACAGTCTCTCTTTTATGCCTATAAGAGGGAATCTAATCAAATGATCCCTCAAGTTTCTGGCCCTTCCGAAATTGTTCCTACTTCCAGACCCCTCTGAATATGTCAGTGTTTAGGTGTTTGCTCTTTCAGTCTGCCAGTCTCAAATGACTCATTTGCCCTGTGGGGTATCACTGCTTTTGATCTTTTCCACCATAGGAAAGGTTACCTTAGGACATTTTACTAGCTCAGGTGCCTTCTTGACTGCCTTTTGGTCAGTCTTTCCCACTATACCTCTGGATATTTGCCTTTCTGTGCAGCTGAAGACAGTCCTTGGTAACTGCCCCTGGTATCACGGTGTGATTTGTTCTCTTCACTGGTTTCTTTCTCTATAAGGTCTTCCTCTCTAATAAACACCTCACTTGAATTACTTTGTTTGCAAAATTTGAGAGATAAAAACAATTTCACTTAACAGAAAAGCTCTTGTGTAGTGCCCTATTTAGAGTGAGATCTCAGTAGTTTGGGAAAAGCCACAAGATGGCTGCCGTTAAAAAGCTACATCTGTTAGCAATAAGGAGCAAATATATGAACTTCTGTGTACTTCGCTTATTATGTTGGAAAGAACATGGGCTTTCAGTTAGGCTGGGATTCACATCTTAGCCCTAACGTTTCCTCACCTATGAAACAGGGTAGTAATATTGGGTTGTTTTGAGCTTTAAATAGGAGAAAGTATATAAACTTCCTAGCACATTGATAATGGTAAGGACAGAATAAATTCTATCCATATACTATCATGATTTTTTTTTTAAAAACTCTTCTCTGGGTCATTGCCATCAAGTAATGCCTGGAAGTGGTGTCCAGGGAGTACTTATGATACTGTAGTTGTAAAGATTCTGGTTCCCTCCACAACCTTTTTTTTTAAAGATAGTAATATCCAAGAGGAGAAGCAATTGAATCACTTTTTTCCACAATTGACTTTTGGCAGTGTCCTGAATGCATGTCTTCACCAATAGGCCCAGTTGATCCATCCTCTGTACAGTTTATTTCTAGATTATTTAGAGTTTACATTATTTCTGTCATACCTAAAAATAGTAACGAATTGTTACATTTTGTCTATTTGTTTTGTCTATTTGTTTCCAATAACCTAGTAATTATTTTTTGATGATTACAAGATCCCAACAAGATCTTTATTTTGCCTAATATGAAGTAGACATTGGGGATGCAAATGTCAGATTTTAAAGAACTTTTTATGGTAAAGAATTTAGATCAGGAAATAAAGAGCCATTTAAAGTTTTTAGAAAGATAATTGTGATTACAGCAGAGCAAATGTGGAATTGAATGAGATAAAGAAGTCAACTAAGAGGTTTATTGATAGATGTTAAAGATTTAAATGAAGGCAACAGCCTTATGATTCATAAGAGAAAGAAGGAGTCAAAAGAAGAATTTAAAGTTAGATTTGATGGTAGGAAAGGAGAGGTCAAGGATGACTTCCGGATTTTTGATTCAGTATATGTTGTGTGTAAAACATGGTGTTTTCAAGGGTTTGATTCTTCTTTCTTTGTCTGCTGTCTTCCTGGACCTAGCAGATGAAGATGGAATCCCAAAGAACATCCAAGATTTAATGAGGTTGAAGAATTGGGGTGATGGCACAAGACTACTCAGGTAGGAGAGATACAGGAGTAAGTGGTATAGAGCTGTTAGTGGAGTATTTTTTTCCCATACTACAGTGAACTTTTTGAGCACAAGAACAACGTCCAAAGGACTTCCCTGGTGGTCCAGTGGTTGGGAGTGTTCCTGCCAATGCAGGGACCTTGGGTTCAGTCCCTGGTCTGGGAAGATCCCATATGTGGCGAAGCAGATGGGCCTGTGCACCACAACTACTGAGCCAAAAGTAAATAAAATTTAAAAAAGAAAACAACAACAACAATATCCAACTTGCTTTAGCATCTGTAAATTTCTTAGCATATTAGGTGTTCAGTAAGTGCATGAATGAATAAATGAAATAAGATAAATATAACTTCACTGAGTATGGCACAGAGATTGGTTAAAATATGAAAGATTAGCATTTGAAAATATTAATATGTCATTTGCTTTTTTATCTATTTCTAGTTAAATCTGTAGTATTTAAAAATATGCTAACATGTGTAGGCAAACACAAGTATATTTTTTTCCATCTTCATTTATATGTTTGTACCCTTACTATTGGGAATGAGAAGTGGGGGTGAAATCCTTCACATGCTAATACTCAAGTTTTATTAACAAATGAAATGTAAATATGATTTTTCAATTGACTTTTTCAGTAGTCTTCATCTGAACATTCTTTACTTTCTTGTGGCTGGCTGCAATATACATGTTGTTAATTTCAGTAGGCTTGATTAGGAATACATACTGATATTTTCTTGCTACTAGATACGTGCTACCCACTATAAAATAGTGGAAAATATGAGTCAAAATTTACCTTATTCATTCCTTGGGGTTGTATTTTTTAATCAGTGTCTCCCATGGCTTCAGTTCAGTCGCTCAGTCGTGTCCTCCTCTTTGCGACCCCATGATTCGCAGCACACCAGGCCTCCTTGTCCATCACCAACTCCCGGAGTTCACTCGGACTCACGTCCATCGAGTCGGTGATGCCATCCAGCCATCTCATCCTCTGTCGTCCCCTTCTCCTCCTGCCCCCAGTCCCTCCCAGCATCAGGGTCTTTTCCAGTGAGTCAACTCTTCGCATGAGGTGACCAAAGTACTGGAGTTTCAGCTTCAGCATCATTCCTTCCAAAGAAATCCCAGGGCTGATCTCCTTCAGAATGGACTGGTTGGATCTCCTTGCAGTCCAAGGGACTCTCAAGAGTCTTCTCCAACACCACAGTTCAAAAGCATCAATTCTTTGGCACTCAGCCTTCTTTACAGTCCAACTCTCACATCCATACATGACCACAGGAAAAACCATAGCCTCGACTAGCCGCTTAGGATTATTCTTTTTGTTTGTTTGTTTGCTCTGCCATGTGGGATGTAGGATCTTAGTTTTCCCCTGCACTGGGAGCATGGAGTCTTAACCACTGGCCCCCCAGAGACATCCAGGCTTATTATTACTTTACTCAGTGGCCTTCTGTGGGTTTCCAGAAGGGTGTGTCTTAGATAGTTAAGGGTTAGAAGCTAATGTGCCCCTTGAAGGAAATGCTAATAGCTGAGGTAGCTTCCGGGAAAACCTATCCATCCAGTAAGGAGAAAAAACTCTAAATCTCATTCTACAGATCGTGCTAAGCCTCTACATCTTTCTTTCCCCCCTGTATCAGTTTTCCCTACTATTCTTTTCTACCTTTTGGGTCTCTTTTGATCTGTGGCCATTGTTTCCTATCTGAATTTCTCTTTTATCTGATTTGTTCTTTTTTACATTTCTCTTTTGCTTCATCTTTTCAGTACAGATACCTAACTGTAATACCAAATTGAAGTTTAAAAAAGTTTATTTAATGAATACATTTTAATTTTTCTGATTAAAAAATCAAATGAGTCTTTTTTGTTTTCATAACAATTTTGTGGTTTTTATATTCATATAATATATGACTGATTTTTAATCATTCAGCAATCTTTCAGGAAACATTTTCTTTTCCAGAAGTATTAAGCAAATTGTGTGTCATTTGCTGAGGAATTTGAATTAGCTGTTGTATAATTTTCTTCCTTCCCCCTTTACTATTTTTATTTCACTGTTTGAGCTTTTTATTTACATATTTATTATATTAATATGTTCATGTATTATTAGGTTTTTTCAATTGTTTTAGAAAGAAAGTACTAGGTAACTATGCAGAAGAAAATTAAAACATAGCAAAATAGTTAATTTAGCTCTGAGATAGACTTTTCATTTTCATGCACTGGAGAAGGAAATGGCAACCCACTCCAGTGTTCTCGCCTGGAGAATCCCAGGGACGGGGGAGCCTGGTGGGCTGCCGTCTCTGGGGTCACACAGAGTCGGACACAACTGAAGTGACGCAGCAGCAGTAGCAGCAGCAGCGATAGACTTAACACTTTTCATGAGTTTATCTTTGGCAATTTTGGTGAAATTGTACTGGAATAACCTATACAATTCAGTGAGGTACGGTATTTCCCCAATTCTGGATTCCCTTTGCCTTTGTTTGATGGAGAATGTGGGCATCCATCCCACTACCTCTCATCCCTTTGTCTTTTATGGATAACTCCCTCCTCACTTCCTCTGTCAAATCCAACTTAGAAAAGTATATACAAAGCATACAGGAATGGGTGTCTGGAAACCTGGATTCTAATCCAGTTTATATGACTTTTTTTCAAATTATTTAACCTTATTTGTTTTTTCTTTTGGTATTTGTGCAGTCTTTGAGTCAAATCTGACCTACTATTTTTAAACAAAATACTCCAGTCTGAGCGTTTTTCCATCTTTCAGTATCAAGACTTTATTCTGTATAGTTATACATTCTCATTGTTCTTTAGAATCTTGCCGTTTACCAGCATTGTGACCTTTGGCAAAGTTATTAAACTCTTTTCTCTTCTGTTTTGGGGAGTATAATGCCACCGTTGTAAGTTGATTGTGAAGATTAAATTGGATAGTGAATATACTTAGTTCAGGTATTTTGTAAAGCTATTGTTAAATGAGTTTTCTTATAATTTCAGATGACTGTAGTAGCACTAACAGTCATAAGCCTTACATATGAAAAGGCATAAAATACATGAATCATTGATAAAATGTTTTTTGATAATTGCACTGTAAGGAAACATTAGGATGTTTACATACTTTTAGTTTTGAACAAATATTAAATTTTTATTCATGGTCTTTAACTTGGTTTAAGAAATAACAACATTGTCAGCTTACTAGGTGTTTTGTTAAGCATCGTAAACTTTAAGTAATTAAGAAGTGTATTCCAAATGAAATTTTGTCTAAAAGAATTATTCTTTTGTGGAACTGTTTTTGTCTTTTTGGTTCTATATTAATGTTTGGAAACATGAAGCATAAGGTACTAAAATTGCAGTTAAGTATATTTGCTAAATACAAATGGCATATTGTTAAAATGTTGTACAGGAATAACACATTTAATCAGATAATCAAATGAAAAGTACCTAAAGAGATGTAAGGTTTATTTGAATCTGATTTGTGACATTTTGTGTGTCTGATGTTTAATAATCCTGTTAATCACTTAAAAAAATCACAATAATATCAGAAAATATATGCAATTCTGTGACTATTGATTCTGCATGGAATAGATTTAAAGGCCAACACTACTCTCTTATGTAGGTTGTGGGTCTACATGTGTGCTTTCAGAGCAGTAGTGTGAGGAAGCTTGCAGTGGGATGGCAGGACGGCCTCATCCCTATGACAGTAACTCCAGTGATCCAGAGAACTGGGATCGGAAATTGCATAGTAGACCTCGTAAACTTTATAAACATTCAAGGTAGGTAGAAAATATGTATTTCACATATCAGAACTCTGCTAAAATTGATTTTTATGAAGAACCAAGCTGCGTTTGGTTGTGGCAAAGCCTGTCAGAGGATGGGGTCCAATTTACAAAATAGGACAAAAAGGTCCCCAGAGGATGGGGACCAATTTACAAAATACTATGAATATTTGCATTTCTCTTTAAATAGCTTTTAGGGAAACATCTTCCTTTTAATTTTCTTATTTGTGTTTATTTAATTCTCATTTGTATTTTTATGAATTTTTGTTTCTGTTTCTAAATAATGTTAAAATATCCTTAGTTGACCCCATGAATCAATGCTATAGTTAATTTAATTGGGAACTCTGGCAAGACAGATTAATTCTTTGTATTTAAAACTCTCTAATAGGAATTTATTTTATGCTCTAAGTATATTGTATATGATAATTTATGGGCTTTTGTCAGTCTTTGCCTCTGTACATATTTAACTGTGTGTGTTTGGGTTATCATCCTGATCCTAGTGGTAAAATCAGTATATCTGCTGCAACTCACCTGGTTCAATTAAAGTTTGATGCATTAAGTGAAACTCAGTTCAAAAGTTTCAGCCCTTTTATATATTATTTTTAAAGCTTTCTTTTTGTGCTGTGTGACTTAATGAGAAACAGTTCATTTAGAACACTTTATGATCTGATATTTTAAGGTGTTAATGGATCATAAACCTCACATAATGCAGGTATGTAAACATTGTTTTCATAGAGAGTTGTGCTTTATGAATATTTACTTGAGGGATATTATTGA
The DNA here is from genome assembly GCF_000754665.1 of Bison bison bison. Lineage (NCBI taxonomy): Eukaryota > Metazoa > Chordata > Mammalia > Artiodactyla > Bovidae > Bison > Bison bison. Next base: position 18,082,517 of record NW_011495071.1, read on the forward strand.
GCATTTAACTTACTTGAATGTAAAATTCTCCTGATTAGGGTAACTAATACCACCTTTCTTAAAGAATAAAACATGCAGTGATATTGAAATCCTTTTTGTAATTTTAAAGAAATGATTCAGCTACTTTTAAACCATATACATGGCTAGAAAATATGAGTGATGAGTACTATTCAAGTCTCCTGACAAGATGTATTTTTTATTGTGGGCTTCTAATGTCGTGAGGTCTAAAATGAAGATGTTGAAGATGTTTAGCTGATTTTAATTATAAAGTTCACACCAATGGTGTGAGTGTTTTTTGGTTTGTTTTTTGTGTGTGTGTGTCCTTCAGTTGGTGCTCTAGTTTTCTTTCTGCAGCCTGTTTACATGGATATTTATTTTGTCTTTGAGGTAAAGAGATACTTGTTTTATCTCATTAAATGTGGGGCTGTATTTATAGCTGATATATTATATACAGTTTTTCAGGTGATTTTCAACTTATCCTTGCTAGTTCTTAATATTTTTCTGATGTACAAGACTGTATTGTATATTAAGTGGTGACAAGGTAAAAATAAGCTATTGTTAGCTTTATAAAAAACAAATGTGAAAACAGTGGGAAAGATTTATTAAAAACAGTAGTTTTAAAATTACTGTTATTTAACTTCAGTAACAGATATAGCTCTTCCTGATTTCTATAACATCAGTACCTTTCTAGTGCTCTTAAATATGATTGCAATAATATTGGTTGCTTACGTGAATACAAATTTATTGATTTTTTTTTTTAATGGAAAGATGAGGAAATCCTTGATCTTATTTTAACTTCATTCATGGAAAATCTGCCCATGGGAAAACAGTTTACTTTTTGGGAGCTTTTGTTCCTATGTACTTATAAACATATAACTTAGGATGCTTTAAAAAATAATTCAGTTTGACTTTTTTAAAGTGGTAGTTTTTAAAAATTAATTGTAAATTCATTAAGCAGTATTAAAAACTAATAGTACAAGTATTGTTGAGAACCTGTGCTCAGTTCTGGAAAGATTCAGCAGTTTATCACAGTACCATCATGGAAGACTTTAATATCCAGTTATGGAACAATTAGAGGACAAGAGGGCAATCAATTGTGGTAATAAGTTGTAGTAAAATAAGAGTTCAGAGAAGAAATCAGTACCAACCTGAGCAGGTAAAAATGAGACTTGAACTAATCCTTGGATAATTGGATACATAGAGGGCATTCCTGCCAAGGACCTTCTGGAAATTACCTTGACTAAATCTGAAGGTTGAACTCTATGAATAGTATTATTGTCTCCAATTAACAGATAGAAAAAATGAGGTTAACAAACTTATCTAAGACTACCCAACTTGTAGATTACAAAGCTGGAATTTATGAACAAGCTGCTTATTCTTTTTATTTTTAAAAATTTTCAGTAACTTATTTTGGTGCATTTAAAATACATATAAGAGAAAACAGTTATAATGAACCCCTATGTACTCATTCCCCAGCTTCAAGTTATCATTTCATGGCTAATTTTGTTTCATCTGTCCTACATATTTTTGCATCCTTTTTTTTTGAATCTTGTGTATTTTATTTAGGGATATTTGAGTAAAAGCCAGAGTAAACACTGGCTTAAGTTAGGGTGTTATTTTTTTTGTACACAAAAGTCCACAGGGAGGCATCACCTGATGTAGACTTAGTGACCTAGTATCCTTAAGGATATTAAGGTCAAAGATCTTTGATTTTTCTCTTGTTGTTTCCTCATGATCACAAAATGGCTTACTATACAGTTCCAGCCATCATGTCCAGCCTCCAGACAAGGAGGAATGGAGACAGGGATAATGGGAAAGAGGTTTCATTTATATCAGGAAATTAAATTTCTCAAAAATTTCTAGCTTATAAATTATTGGCTAGAACTATGTCATATGGTCATCTCTAGATCATGGAGACTGAGAAATATAAGTGCTCACATTGCCACCTCAAACAGAATTGGGGATTTAAATCTACAAAAACTAAATGGCTCAGTGTGTTAGGGCTGCTGTAACAGAATACCATAAACTGGGTGACTATATTATAAACAGCAGAAATTTGTTTCACATAGTTCTGGAGGCTAGGACGTCCAAAATCAAAACGCTGGCACATTTGGTGTCTGGTAAGGGCTTGCCTGCTGCTTCAGACAGACTTTTTTTTTCCCCTGTGTTCTCACATGGTGTAGAAGGGACTAGGGATCTTTCTGGGATCTCTTTTGTAAAGGTATTAGTCCCATTCATGAGTGCTCTTCCCTCATGAGCTAATTACCTCACCTACAAATATCGTATCAGTATGTGAATTTTGGAACTAAAAACACTTAGACTTTAACAATAAAGAAATAAGCATATTTATTGATTCAGTTTTTGCAGTTTTTCTAAAAAGTTATCTTTTCACATATTGGAATAGCCTGCTTTCTGAAATCCTTTTCCTTTGATTTTTTTTTTTTTCCTCTTCTTTTCCTAACTGGCAAGGATAAAAATACATTTCTTGAATTATAGAAGTAGCAATAGTAATTACTATATTCATATGCTTATGTTGGAGGTTTGAGGGTTTGGTGAATATCGAATTATGATTTCTCTTTTACCTAATACAATTAATAATACCTAATAATACTCCTGTACTTTGGCCACCTCATACAAAGAGTTGACTCATTGGAAAAGACTCTTATGCTGGGAGAGATTGGGGGCAGGAGGAGAAGGGGACGACAGAGGATGAGATGGCTGGATGGCATCACTGACTCGATGGACGTGAGTCTGAGTGAACTCCAGGAGTTGGTGATGGACAGGGAGGCCTGGTGTGCTGCGATTCATGGGGTCGCAAAGAGTCGGACACGACTGAGCGACTGAACTAACTAACTAAATAATACTTTTCTTTTGTGAAGTTTCTTTGAATGTAGATTTCATAGGTATAACACTGATATAAAAGACAAGACAGGGAAGCTGATCTGGACATGGATGAAATTCAGGGTCCCTATGATTCCTCTGCAGGTGCATACAAATAAATTAGTTGAAAAATTACTCAACTTTTCTTTCTGACTAGTAGTTGTATAGTTATTACTTATATTGAGGAGTTTGGTAGCTTGCTGAGAAGTTAAAGATTATTTCAGTTGAAGTTTATTTGGCCTGAATTGTGACACCTTTCTTTAAATTATAAATTAGAAGAGTTTTTGCTATTTAAAAAGGAAAAAGAAAGAGCACCTTTTCTATATAACTAATGTTAAAATGCCCTAGAGTGACAACATGCTAAAAGCTCTTGCATATTTGAATTGGGTCGAATACAGCTATTTAAAACTCAGATCTGCAGTCTGCTCAGGTTACTAAAGATAAATGCATCATACATTCAATATCAGACTTTGCCGCAAGGGTTCATTCCCACATAGAAGTACGCATGCTCCTTTCTTCTGCATGAAGACTGAGCTTTCCAGTTTCCTTTTTAAGTTGCTCTTTAGTCCTAGCAGCAGTTTAGAAATGGAAAAGTTGGGTTGCTTTAAAGAGTAGTTCTTTTAGTGAGTCCTTTAAGTACAGATAATATTTTCTCTCTGGTTTCAAAGAGAAGCTTTATTGCCCAGAAAAGGTACACAATAAAATATTGAAAGGAAAAAAGAAAGTTAGCTGCATCCTAGTTTTTTAAAACCTGGCAAGCTGGCAGAGCTAGAATTAGCTTTACAGATGGTATTTGGCAACATATCTACATATCACTAACCCTCATCTCCTGAGTTTTCTTCATCCTGTCTATCAATTACAATATCCAATCACTGCACAGAGATGGAGAAATGGGATGATCACAGCTCACACGATGCTGTTTGGTTAGAAACGTCAGTGCTGCACAACCCACGGCTGAGTCAGTGTCTGTGAGAAAATGAACTGAATTAATACAAAGCGGGGGTTGTATCTCTGAATATTTAAGGCCAAAATAACTGCAATAGCATTATTACACAGTAGAGGGAGGAAAGCTAAAGGAAGTCTGTAGATAGGTGAGGTAGGGGACTGGGAAATTTTTTCATTGTTCAGAGGAATTCTGAAGATGATGGAAATATCAGATGTGCTAAAGTTTCCTAGTAATGCCCAAGGATGCTGACCTGGCTTTCAGTGCTGCATTGTTTGAAAAAGCAGAGTCCCTTTATACTCTGATTTCAAAATTTTTTTCTTGTTTTTGTGTGTCTGCCTTGGCATATACTAAAGTAAGGTGTGTATTCATTTATTACATGATAATATGCTGGGTTATAATTCTATAGACTTATAAATATGAGAGAGGTGGAGAGAGATATGTTTGGCTTTTGTTTCATTATGATCATTTATGTTTTTGAATGTTAAAGATCATATGTCTTGATTGTCAGTTTAATGGCACGTTATTTAAAATAGTGTGTGTTTTTATTATTTTCATGGATTTGAGGCTTTGTTTCCTATTTCATTTAAAGTCTTAGTAGAATCATCATTTAACTTGAGAATGCATTATGTTTGATCTTGTTTCTTATGAATGTCATACAAAATTTTATTTAAGGAAAAGCTAATTTTAAAATAATATTTTTTATATATTTGAAAATGAAATTCAAGATAAATGAAATAATTGAAATAATTTCCTAAAGAAGAAGATGAATGTAGTTTTACTTTTGGGTGAATTAAGGATTAGTTGATCCATTTTATATATATTTTACAGAACTGAATGTATTTGAATGATAAAGTTTTAACTGGTGAAGATGACTTTTTTCTCTAGTCTTTTAGAACACGGACTCTGAGTAGATGATCTAGATACTGCCATTGAAAGAGTAAATCAGATAAGTTTTCAGAATAATGCAATTTGATTTTCAATGAGAAAAACATTCCTAAATAAAGACAATTATTCTTCCTATAAGATTTTAAGTCTTTACAGGTGACATTGCTTACTTTATTAGGAAATTTTGGCACAATTTAAAATAATTTGATTAATGGTATTTTTCCTTTTGTCTTCATTATCCCTATCCTACTGAGTCTTCATTTTGTAGGGATTTGGGGGGATATACAACATTTTAAAATTATTTTAAATGTTATTAAGTAGTTTGTAACATTCTTTTACTTGAAATGTGAGGACCTTCTTGTGACTTTCCCCATTTAATTTCTAAAAGTGTGAACGATTGTTACAACTTGTTTGTTTAGTTAGGCTAACTGGAGGTACCTTGTTTCGGCCTTTTTTTTTTTTTTCCTCTCTGGTTTGGTGTCCAGAAATGTTTTTCTAAGCTTGCTTAAGTATAAAGTTATAAAGGCAGAAGTCTCATGTTAGAGTTTTTTGTCATACACTTTATAGAATATTTTTTTCTCTAGTTTGGCTGATTTTTAAAAAGATAATGCCTGTGTTATTATAAGAGTAATACATATTTATTACATAAATTTGATAGATAAAGAAAAGCACATAGAATAAAATACAAATGTTATCAAAAGAAAAACTTTAAATATTTTTGTATATAACCTTTTTTTCCTGTGTATATATAAAAATGTAAATTCACATGTATACACTTAAAAATGATTTAGGGATATTACTACATGTACTGTTATATAACCCCCCTCCCCTTTTTTTTTTTTAATGAAAAGCAAACTTAATCAGGAACATTCCCTGTGTCACGGGGTAGTCTTCTATAGCATAATTCTTAAGAATTACATAGTGTTTTCTGTATACATGTTTTGTAATTTATTGAATTTGAGTTTTTCTGGTTCTTGATAAAAGATCAGTTTGATTTCACAGCGTAAATTTCTCTAAAAAAGAAGAATATCTTAAGGAGTTCAGTAAAAATACAATTTTGATACTTTTCAGAAGGAAAAAGATCCTTAATGTGATTATACAATGAATTCTTTAAAGATATGCACATTTTTTAAAACAGAGCAAATAAGATTGCCATAATAAAGTATAGAAAATATTTTTTAAACATCAAGGAAACGAGAGCTCAGATGAGCTGAGACTTTTTAAAAATGCTATGGCCAGCCAAAAGAGTTTCTTATGTTACACTTGCAAAAGGTTATCAATGAAAGTGTAATAATAGTGAATGGGAATGAGACAAGAAAAAAAAATCCATCAACTCTTATTTAGGAGCTTCTTTGGCAGAAAGGAAGAGCAAACTACCACCATCATCAATAATAATAGCAAAGACATTTCTAGTAAAGAATGAAACCACCATTAATATAGAGATAGGTAATGCATCTGGTTCAATGAATTGTCTTTTGGAACATCTTATAGTTAAAAAAGAACCTGACTGTAAAATCTTAAAATTATTGATATTATTTGTAGTCTTTAAAGAGTTTCAGGAGAATACAAGAAGTACTAAAAGATGGGAGATCCTAGGCCTGATTTTGAAAAAGATAGTAGATTTTAGAGTAAAAAACAGAAGATAGTTTATGAAGGAAACTTGAAGGAAAGAACAGGTTAAAAATTATCCAGAATGGGTTTGCTAAAAATAGATTGTCAAAACAACTTTAATTTTTCTCTGATGCAGTTGGTAGTTTAGTAGCAAAATGTATTTGTACTTCAACTTCATTATAACTTAGTTTTTGGTGAAGTCTTTATATATATATCTCCCCTTGGGTGAAGAAAAATGAGTTAACCATTAGTGGATTGTGTTAATCAACACAGTTTTCATTTTGAAGGTCAATGTTCAGAGGTTATTGATCTTAGAAGGTGGCTGTGTTCATTGGTTTGTCTTATTGCTTATGGAGAAGGAAAATTCTTAAATTTATAGGTAACAGTGAAGAAAGGATAGTAAATAAAAAGCTAATGATCCAAAGTGATTTCCAAATCTGATTTGTTGAACTAAATTAAAATGAACTTTTGAAGAATCTAAGTAAGAACTGAAAAGCAAATATATATTGTTAGCAGGACTTTATAGCATCACATTTGGAAAAGACTTGAGGGGTAGTTGTTGGCAATAAACTTGATATAAAACAAAAGTACAGTATGGCTGCCATCATCCCATCTTTTCCCCTACCACCACCCCCCTTAGAAACCATCGTAATGAATGGGAAAGAAGGTTAGAGCCACTTCATTACACCAAATTATTGTCTTTAGTTCTGTGTAAATTCAGAAGGAAGGATGTGAGTAAATTGGATGCCTTATCAGCTTAGGAAACTGAAAATTCAGAGGTCTTGGGGGCAACTGTGATAGATGTTAAGGAATCTCACAATAAGAGTTGTGTCTTCAATATGTGAAGTTGTCTTCAAATATGTGAAGAACTGTCATTTGGAAAAGAAACTATACTCACGTTTGAGTCAGACTTGGTTAAGGTTAAAAGCATGAACCCTAAAGTTGTGCTTCTTAGGTCACATCTCAGACCTGCCACTTGCTTAGCTACATGACTTTAGGTAAGTTATTTAGCCTCTAAACCGTCATTTTCTCAACTGTGAAAAGAGGATGGTTTTGTGGATTAAATGAAAATATGTGTAAAGTGCTCACTGTTGTGCCTGACATATTCTAAATGCTCAAATGTTAGCATTGTTGTTGTTATTTGGTCCTAGAATATAGAATAAAGACAATGGTTCTCAACCAGAGGGTTAATGGTTTGCCCTTCATTGAGCATTTGGTTTTAGTCTTTAATTTTATCAATCTAATTGCAGTGTAGTTCAGATTTTAAATTTTAATTCTTTTAATACTTAAAATTTTAGTATGAAGCATAGGAGGAGGGAATTTAATGGAACAAGTTAGTTTGTGTTTTCAAAAGGCCATTTGGGGGACTTCCCTGGTGATCCAGTGGTTAAGACTCCATGCTTCTAGTGCAGGGGGTGCGAGTTTGATCCCTGGTCAAGGAACTAAGATCTCACATGCTGTACAGCCCCCATCCCCCCCAAAAAAGGCCATTTGAAAATGAGTGAGTGTGGGATTGCTTTGATTTCTCTCTAGAATCTTGGTTTGTGAAAGTAAGCTTTGTTAAAATATTCATGGTCATATGATAAATATTTCTAAAACTAAGTATTGTATTTGTACTTCATATATTTTTTCTATTGGTTTTACTTTTTAGTAGAAAAAGATGCTCCCAAGGTCTTAAAAAAGGAACTCTTCCCCTCCTCTTTTCTGCAACTGAAAGACATGCAGGATCTTAGTTCCACAATCAGAGATCTGACCTGTGTCCCCTTTTATTTGCCATGAAGTGATGGGACCAGATGCTATGATGTTAGTATTTTGAATGTTGAGTTTCAAGCCAGCTTTTCACTCTCCTCTTTTACCCTCATCAAGAGGCTCTTTAGTTCCTCTTCATTTTCAGTCATTAGAGTGGTATCATCTGCGTATCTGAGGTTGTTGATATTTCTCCCTGCAGTCTTGACTCCAGCTTGTGGTTCATCCAGCCCGGCATTTCAAATGATGTACTCTGCATAGAAGTTAAATAAATTGGGTGACAATACACAGCCTTGTTGTACTCCTTTCCCAATTTTGAACCAGTTCAGTTCCATATCCAATTTTAACTGTTGCTTCTTGACTTGCATACAGGCTTCTCAGGAGATGGGTAAGGTGGTCTGGTATTCCCATCTCTTGAAGAATTTTCCAGTTTGTTGTGATCCACAACAGTCAAAGGCTTTAGCATAGTCAATAAAGCAGACTTTTTTTTTTCTGGAATTCCCTTGCTTTCTCTACAGTCTAACGAATGTTGGTAATTTGATCTCTGGTACCTGTGCATTTTCTGAATTCAGCTTGTACATCTAGAAGTTCTTGGTTAACATACTACTGAAGCCTGCCTTGAAGGATTTTGAGCATATCCTTACTTGCATGTGAAATGAGCACAGTTGTATGATAGTTTGAACATTTTTTGGCATAACCCTTCTTTGGGATTGGAATGAAAACTGACCATTTCCATTTCTGTGGCCACTGCTGAGTTTTCCAAATTTGCTGGCATATTGAATGCAGCACTTTAACAGCATCATCTTTTAGGATTTTAAATAGCTTAGTTGGAATTCCATCACCTCAACTAGCTTTGACTTCACACTCCAGGATGTCTGGCTCTAGGTGAGTGACCACACCATCATGGTTGTGTGGGTCATTAAGACCTTTTTTTGTACAGTTCTGTGTATTCTTGCCATCTCTTCTTTATCTCTTCTGCTTGGTCCTTGCTGTTTCTGTCCTTTACCGTGCCCATTCTTGCATGAAATGTCCCCTTGATATCTCCAGTTTTCTTGAAGAGATCTCTAGTCTTTTCCTTTCTATTGTTTTCTTCTATTTCTTTGCATTGTTCATTTAAGAAGGCCTTCTTATCTCTCCTTGCTATTCTCTAGAATTCTGCATTCAGTTGAGTATATCTTTTCCTTTCTCCTTTACATTTTGCTTCTCTTCTTTTCTCATCTATTTGCAAAGGCACCTCAAACAACCACTTTGCCTTGTTGCATTTCTTTATCTTTGGGATGGTTTTGGTCACTGCCTCCTGTACAATATTGGGAACCTCCTTCCATAGTTTTTCAGGCACTCTGTCTACCAGATCTAATCCCTTGAATCTATTGTTTCTTCACCTCCACTGTATAATCATAGGGATTTGATTTAGGTCATACCTCAATAGCCTAGTGGTTTTTGCTACTTTTTCCAATTTAAGCCTGAATTTTTCAAAAAGGAACTCATGATCTGAACCAGTCAGCTCCAGGTCTTGTTTTTGTTGACTGTATTGGGCTTCTCCATCTTCAGCTGCAAAGAATATAATCAATCTGATTTCAGTATTGATCATCTGGTGATGTCCATGTGTAGAGTCATCTCTTGTGTTGTTGGAAAAGAATGTTTGCTATGACCAGCATGTTCTCTTGACAAAACTCTTGTTAGCCTTTGCCCTACTTCATTTTTACTCCAAGGCCAGACTTTCACCAGCAGACATATCCACAGCCGAGTGTCGTTTCCACTTTGGCCCAGCCTCTTCAATCTTTCTGGAGCTGTTAGTAATTGCCCTCTGCTCTTCCCCAGTAGCATATTGGATACCTTCCAACCTGGGGGGCTCATCTTCTGGTGTCATGTCTTTTGCTTTTTCATACTGTTGATGGGGTTCTCACGGCAAGAATACTGAAGTGGTTTGCCATTCCCTCCTCCAGTGGACCGTATTTTGTCAGAACCCTTCAGTATGACCTGTCCCTCTTGGGTGGCCCTGCATGGCATGGCTTATAGCTTCATAGAGTTATGCAAGCCTGTTTGCATGACAAGTCTGTGATCATGATCTGTGTGTGATCTGTGATCATAGTGATTATCAATTTTTCAGAAATATTTTATAATTTTCTATGGTAGGGCTTTAGAATACAAAGTATATAATGGTTTTTAATTCCCCAATTTTTATCTCTAACCTGGACTTTTCCCTGTACTTTAGACTTGTGTATCTAACTCCATATTTGGATGTATTAGACATCCACTTGGATGTCTAATAAACATTTCAGTGTTAATGTGTGTAAAAAGCATTTATACTTTTCACACCTAATCCTCCCACTGTTATTCTAATGTGGGAGAATGATAACTCAAAATCTGAAATGTTTCAGTTTTTCAGGCCAAAATCAGAGTTATCCTTGATTCCTCTGTCTCACCTCTTACTTTTAATCTATCAAATTCCAAAGTCTTGTTCTTTAGAATACATAGTCTAGTCCAGTGTTTGCCATGTACACTGCTCAGCCCTGGTCCAAGTCACTTTGGCTGTCGCCTAGATTGTTTGTGGTAGCCTCCAGAATGGCCACTGACCCTACTGTTACCTTCTTTCTTTCACTGTCTGCTTCATCTAACAAAAGTTAGATCATGTAATTCAAATTTTATTGGTACCTATTTCACTCAGATCAAAAACAAAAAAGCTTTGAACATTCTTTGAAGGTCTTTCATAATCTGGTCCTAGTCTTATCTCTGAGCTCATCTTTTAACACTGTCCTTCTTGCTATCTGTGCTCCAACTGTCCTAGCCTTCTTGAATGCCTTTAAAAAGCCAAGGAGTGCTTTTGGCACAGGATCTTTTTCATCTACCCTTCCCTCAGTCTCATAGTTTTATGTTTTACTTCGTCTTTGCTCAGACATCTTCTCCTCTGAGAGTCCTGCTTTGGCCACTGTGTGAACTAGAACCTCTCACCTGAAAATGACGACTCTGTCCTGTTAACTCTGCTTTATTTTTCCTCATAGCATTTACCAGCATATGATATTTAATATATTTATTATATATGTTCTGTGTTTTTGTACACTTAAATGTTTAAATTTTAAGGGCAGAGACTTTGATTTATATCCACCATGGCTAGAATAATAAGTAGCATATAACAGATATTCAGTGAATATTTGGTAGAATGACTGCATGATAAAACTTAAAAGCATTGCTAGAGGAGAGAGTAAGAATAATTTTAGTTATTATGGGGTATAATTATTGTATGTTGCAAGTACCTAATGCTTTATTGATGAATTAAAACCATGATTATTTTTTAGAAGTAAAAAAATTAGCAATATAACAATTAGATAACTTCTTTTCAGAGACTCATCATTTTGGAGAGGTTCTTTCCTAGCAACATCTTCCTTTATTAAAAAAAGTTCAAAATCTGAGAAACCTCTGTCAAAAGAAACCTTTATTTTAAAGTCAAAAGAAACCTCTGTCACTGTCTGCATGAAAATAATTTTTGTCAGTTAGGAAAGCTGACAGTCACCTTGATAGTAAAGTGTTAAATGTTTGACCAGTGAGAGTTCCTTTTCCAGTGACAGTGCTTTAAAAAAAATCAGTTAATACATTCTGGACAGAGGGATCTATAGAATCTAGAAAAAGCTGGGGGGTAGGGGAAATGAGTATCTGGAACTTTTCAAGCTATAAAATTGGCTTGAAATATCAATAAATATCTTTTCATATGGAAAAAAAAAGAGTTCCTTTTCTGTCAGAATTCTTAGGATCTAGGTCTTCATTTCACTTCAAAGAAAACATACTCTTAGAGTGGTCATACAACAGTATATAAGGCTCCCTTGCTATTGCTGCTGCTTCTGTCTCACTAGAGTTGCTGACGTGTCTGACAGTGAGATTTTAAGAAGAGAAAGACTAGTATTAAAACTATTCTTGAGCTGTATTTCTTGTCTTTTGGCGGCAGGGGAGGAGGGGAGAATCTGGGACTTAAGTATGGTTTAAAATATTTATGGACAGTATGCATCAAACAACATACTAACAGATAGCCTTTTAGAGCATAACGCCTTCTTCAGTTGAGAACTGCCTTTTCAGTGATTAGTTTTTGTTTCTTGGGAAACTGACCATAAATTAAGAAGAACAAAAAGCTTATAGAAAAGGCAAACGGAAAAAAAAGGGAAAAGAAGGGAGAGAAATTTGCATTAAACTTGTTGAAAATAGGTTTAAAAGTTTAATTGCATTTCTTATGTCATCACAGTTGCTGACACTTAATGTGAGGATCAGCAAAGAGTTTTCTGCAAAAGGCTGGATAGTGAATGTTTTTGGCCATGTAGGCTACAGAGACTGTCAAAATCACTCAGTTTTGCCATTATGGAATGAGAGCAGCCATAAGCAATATGTAAATTAATGCACATGGTTGTGTTCTAATAAAACTTTATTTATAAAATGAGATAATGGGTTGAATTTGGCTTTGCAAACTCTTCACCTAACATTAAAAATGCTTGTAAAAATCATATGCAAATTGATTGCTTAAAATATATTAATATAAGATCATTTAAATGGTTTAGTTAATAAATCTAAAACATAATATAGAACATAGTAATAGAAACACCTTTTTTTCCCTCAAAATAATATTGCTTCTTTAATATGGACAAACTAATTAAAAAATGGATGGGAACATCTAATATGAAATTTACAAAGATGCTTATCTTGTTTTTAAGAAAAATGGTGCATTTTTAAAAGATGTTTAAAACATCTCATAAACTGTAAAGCTTTGTATCTGTATCTCTACAGATACAAATACATACACATGGAAGTATTTGACAAGGAAAAAACAGTTGACATGGGAAATGCTTAGATGTTATATATCCTGAAATTTCAGCTAAATTCAGCAAACATTAATAAGATGCACCAGGATATGGTGTTGCTGGAAGTATTTAAAGATAATTCCAGTGATATCATGTAAGGTTGTATATCCCATGTGTGTACTACATAAGGGGTTCATACATACGTGAGTACCATTCACTTTGTAGATATTTTAGTTTTGTGTATTTGTTGCAATAATTTTCTAGCAGCAGTGCTGATAATATTTATTTTTGGAAATTTTTCATGTATTATTTCTTTGATAACCCCCCTCTTTTGTCTGTTGTGTGTGGAACATATATTATTTGAATATTGAGTGCCTTCCTCTATTCTCATCCTTTCACTTTCATTTTTTATTTCTTTTATTACCAGTTTTTTCTTTCGGCCTTCTTCTAACTTTCAAAAATAGCTAAGAACTCTTTTTTATTCTCTTAATTAAATAATTCCTGTCCTTGTTTTATGGATACATTTGTTAATAGCACTGAGTTTATTGATTATAGGTTTTTTTCTGTCTCTACATTGTGTTTTGCCTTTTTGTTTATGTTTATTAAACTTACTGTGAAAAATTTTTATTTTATAAGAAGTTAAAAAAATTGTACTGTGAGTTCCTGGGTACTCTTCATCCAGCTTCCCTCTATGATAACATCTCACTTAAGAGTATCAAACTAGGAAAATGACATTGATACAATTCTGTAACTGACTACAGACGTCGGTTTTTATATGTACTCTTTTTCTGGTATATATTCTGTGTGATGTTTTTATCACATACAGATTTGTGTAACTACCACCACAATCAGGATGCAGAACTTTTGTATCACCATGAAGAAACTTTCATGCTGCCCCTTTAGAGTCTTACCCTTTCCCCGTCCCTAACTTCTGGCAACCTCTGATTTGTTTTCCATCACTGTAATTTTGCTATTTTGAGAATAATATGTAAATGAAATCAGATAGTATGTAAACTCTGGGGTTTGGGTTTTTTCATTCAGCGTAATGCCTTTGAGATATGTACCACTTTGTTGAACGTGTCAGAGTTCATTTTTTTTTTTTTAAATTTTTGAGTAGTATTCCATTGTATGTATGTGCCACACATTATCCATTCTGAGAGTGGCATGGGTTTTGTTATAAACTTTGCAATATTGTTGTATTTAAAAATTTCTCTCTATATATTACTTTAGTTTTATTACCTCCAACCCCTGTAGGAATCCACCATTTCACTGTACAAAATGATAGAGACCCTAAAATTTCTCTTTGTTAGGAACCTGCCTATCATTGGAGTTTTATATAGAGAGAGAATTTTTTAACAAATTAGGTGGCAAAGTCACATGTGGAAATTCATATGAAATTAATATTCCAGAGTTTGATATAAATAGATACTTGCTTCCGAGGGTGACTATTTTAATAAGATTTAAAAACTTTGGAGAGACTTACTGCCTATTGATTTTGATGTTAAGTGAAGGTTGGTATAAGATGAAGTCAGAAGCTCATAAAGTTGTAAATTTTAAAAATGAAACTTTTTTTCTGCAAAAAAATATTAGGGTTTGTATTTAAGATGGGTTTGTTTACATATCTAGAGGTGCTGGAATCATTCTTTTTTAAAAAAATTTTATTTATTCTTATGGACGCACTGGGTCTTTGTTGCTGCACGTAGGCCATCTCTAGTTGTGATGAGGGGTTAGTGTCTAGTTGTGCATGGTCTTCTCATTGCCGTCACTCATTGTGGAGCATGGGCTCTCGGCTGGAAGCATTATTTCTTAGTTAATAAAAATTGTGATCTTAGAGGATTCATGGTTAAGGATTCTTATTTGAGTTCTGTATTAACATTATTGGATAATAAATTTGATCTGTGAGATTTTCAAGTGGTGATCAGTTGGAGATGGTAGTTGTTTTTTAGTCTGATGGTAGAAAAACTTCTGGTTTCATGAGAACATGAACCATTTTAAGAGGGGGATGCAAGAATCTATGTAGTTTAGTGAAAGATAATTTATAATTTAATAGGACAAGAAAAGCATGACTTTTTTTTACTTGTGTGTAATTGAAATGATTAAGTAGCAGTTTCCTGGAAGAGTAGTCTTAATTGGGCTGTGTTTGGATAAGAGGCCAGTTTTGGTGTATAGTTTGGTAAGTTTTGATGTATGTATGCACTTATGAAACCTCATC
Organism: Bison bison bison; assembly: GCF_000754665.1. Taxonomy (NCBI): domain Eukaryota; kingdom Metazoa; phylum Chordata; class Mammalia; order Artiodactyla; family Bovidae; genus Bison; species Bison bison. Next base: position 18,097,578 of record NW_011495071.1, read on the forward strand.
ACAATCAGGGTAGTGAACAAATCATTCACATGCAAATTTCCTTGTAAGCTTTTTTTTCCTCCTTCTTCTTCGAACTCCCACACTCCATGCCTGGACAAACCACCAATCTGTTTTCTGACACAAGACATTAGTTTGTATTGCCTAGAATTTGATACAAATGTATCATATTTGGGGAAGGAATGGTATTTCTCTTCTTTCACTGAGCTTAATAATTTTGTACTTGATCCATGTTATAACTTGCATCAGTAGTTCATACTTACTGTTGTTAAGTAGTATTCCGTTGTATGGTATACCACAAATTGTTTATCCAGTCACCTGTTCATAAACATTTAGGTCATTTTAGGTTTTGCTTTTTTAAATGATATTGTTTTTAAAATTTAGATTTCTGATTGTTGTTGCTAGTATATAGGAATATTGTTTACTTTTGAATATTGATCTTCTGTGACCATAGTAAACTCACTCTTTAGTTCTAGTAACTTTTTTGTACTAGAGTCTATAAAAGATGATTATCTTCTCTGTAGATTAGGACAGTTTTGCTTCTTTTTATAATCTGGACGCCTTCTATATCTTTTTCTTGCCATATTGCTCTGGCTAGACTCTTGAGTACGCGGGTGAAGAGAAATGGTACAAGTGGACATCCTGGTCTTGTTCCTGGTCTTAGGTGGAGAGCATTTGGTCTTTGACCACTAAGTATAATGCTGGTTGTAGGTTTTCCATGAATATCTTTTATCCAGCTGATGAAATTCCATTGTATTCCTATTTTATTGAGGGTTTTTGTTGTTGTTTGTTTGTTTGTTTTTTAAAACAGGTTTTAAATTTTATTTTATTTTTAAACTTTACAATATTGTATTAGTTTTGCCAAATATCGAAATGAATCCGCCACAGGTATACCCGTGTTCCCCATCCTGAACCCTCCTCCCTCCCCTACCCTCCCTCTGGGTCGTCCCAGTGCACCAGCCCCAAGCATCCAGTACCGTGCATTGAACCTGGACTGGCGACTCGTTTCATACATGATATTATACATGTTTCAGTGCTATTCTCCCAAATCTCCCCACCCTCTCCCTCTCCCACAGAGTCCATAAGACTGATCTATACATCGGTGTCTCTTTTGCAGTCTCGTACACAGGGTTATTGTTACCATCTTTCTAAATTCCATATATATGCGTTAGTATACTGTATTGGTGTTTTTCTTTCTGGCTTACTTCACTCTGTATAATAGGTTCCAGTTTCATCCATCTCATTAGAACTGATTCAGATGTATTCTTTTTAATGGCTGAGTAATACTCCATTGTGTATATGTACCACAGCTTTCTTATCCATTCATCTGCTGATGGGCATCTAGGTTGCTTCCATGTCCTGGCTATTATAAACAGTGCTGCGATGAACATTGGGGTACACGTGTCTCTTTCCCTTCTGGTTTCCTCAGTGTGTATGCCCAGCAGTGGGATTGCTGGATCATAAGGCAGTTCTATTTCCAGTTTTTTAAGGAATCTCCACACTGTTCTCCATAGTGGCTGTACTAGTTTGCATTCCCACCGTTTGTTTTTTTAAATCAGGAATGGATTTTGGATTTTGTTAAATGTATTTTCTTTGCATATTGAGATACAAGTTTTTCATTAATGTGTTAATATGGTGAATTATATTGATTGATGTTTGAATATTTAACCAATCTTGCATTTTTGATACAAAAATCTATAGATCATGATGTATTGACAGTTTTGTATATTGTATTCAAATTACTAAAATTTTGTTGAACATATTTGAATCTATGTTCTGAAGGTTGTAGGTTTGTAGTTTTATCTTACAGATATTATCTGTAATATCTTTCTCTGGTTTTGGTATCTGGGTAATGCTGGCCTCATAAAATGAGTTAAGAAATACTATCTTTTCTTTAGTTTCTAGGGGATTTTGTGTAAGATTGCTATTATTTCTATCTTAAATGCTTGGTAGAATTATCAATGAAGCCATTTCAGCCTGGAGTTTTCTTAGAAGGAAAGTTCTTAACTACAAATTCAAATTCTCTAATAGACATTGAATTGTTCATTCCATCTGTTTCTTCTGGAGTGCAACCCTATGAACTGTAGCCCACCAGCTTCTCTGTCCATGGAATTCTCCAGGCAAGAATACTGGAGTAGGTAGCCATTCCCTACTCCAGGGAATCTTCCTGCCTCAGGGATCGAACCCAGGTTTCCTGTATTGCAGACAGATTCTTTACCCTCTGAGCCACAAGGAAGCCCAGTTTGGCTAGATATTTTATCAATTTTATCGACCTTTTCAAAGAACTAGCCTTTGTTTTCATTGATTTTTTTTCCCAATTCTTTTTCTATTATTTTGATTTCCACTCTGTTCTTTAATAATTTTTTCTACTTTCTTTAGGTTTGTTTTGTTCTTTGTGTAGTTTCTTTTTTAAAAAAACTATTTATTCAGCTGCCTTGGGTCTGGGTCTTAGCTATGGCTTGTCTAGCTGCGGCTTGTAGGCTCTGTAGTTGCAGCAGGTTGCCTTTCTAATTGTGGCTCGAGGGCCTAGTTGCTCCGCAGCATGTGGGATCTTAGTTCCCTGACCAGGGATCAAACCTGTGTCCCCTGCACTGCAAGGTGAATTCTCAACCACTGGACCACCAGGGAAATCCCTGTCTAGTTTCTTAAGGTAGAAACTGAGGTAATTTTTCTTAGACCTTTCTTCTTTTCTATTATAGGCATTTAAAGATATAATTTGCTTTCTAACTACTGCTATAATATCATGCCATTCCACAAATTTTGATTCACTGGGCTTTTTCCCTTCAAAATTTTCTCTTTTCCTTTCTGATTTCTTTTTTGCTCCATGGGTTGTTTATAAAGATGTTATATAATTGCCAATATTTGGGAATTTTCCAGGTATCTTTCTGTTACTAAATTTTAATTCACTTGTAATCAGAGAACACATTTTGTATGAATTTTTTTGAAATATATTAAGACTTGTTTTATTGCCCAGAATATGTTCTGTCTTGATAAATGTTCTATGTGCATATCAAAAGAATGAGTTTTCTGCTCTTGTTGGATGAAATGTTCAATAAATGTCAGTTAGGTTAAGCCAGTTGATAGTGGTGTTCAAATCTTACTCCTCTTTACTGATTTTCTGTCTGCTTTTTCTATTAAATATTCTAAGAGGGATGTTGAAATCCATGACAATAATTGTGGAGTTCTCCTTGTAATTTTAGTCCTTTTTTGCTTCATGTGTTTCGAAGCTCTGTTACAAGGCAGAAGAACTTTGGGGATTGTTAAGTGCTCTTAGGGGCTTCCCTGGTGGCTCAGCTGGTAAGGAATCTGCCTGCAGTGCAGGAGACCCCAGTGAATTTACCCCTTTATTCTTATAAACTGCCTTGGTAATATTCTTTGTATTGAGGTCTACTTGGTTTGATATTAATATACCACTCTTGTTTTCTTTTAACTAGTGTTAGCATAATTTGTCTTTCCTTATCCTTTTATATTGAACCTCTTTGTACCTTTATATTTAAAGTGTGCTTCTTGTAGATGGGGCATACTGTTTGTTGGGTCTGGTTTTTATATCCAGTGTGATAATCTCTACCTTTTATGGCTTAGACCGTTTAATGTGATTATAGATGTGGTTAAGGTTAAGTCTGTCATCTTGCTGTTTATTTTCTGTTTGTCCCATTTGTTCCTGTTTCCCTATCCTCCCCTCACCTTTTGCCGTCTTTTGGATTGTGTCTTTTTTTATGATTTCATTTTATCTCCTTTATTGGCTTATTGACTATAATTCTTTGTTTCTGTACTTCAGTGGTTGCTTTAAAGCTTTTAATATGCATCTTTAGTTTATCACTATTTACCTTCATTATATTAAATAATTCTCGTGTCATATGAGAGCCTTATAATATTGTACTTCTGTTTCTCTTCTCCCAAACTTTGTGCTATTTCCAGTATTCTTAATTCCTTTGTATATGCTCAGATGGTAAAGAATCTGCTAGCAATCCCTGGGTTGGGAAGATCCCCTGGAGGTTCAATCCCTGGGTTGGGAAGATCCCCTGGAGGAGGGCACAACAACCCACTCCAGTATTCTTGCCTGGAGAATCCCATGAGCAGAGAAGCCTGTCCGTCCATTGGCTGCCGTCCATGGGGTTGCAAAGAGTTGGACATGATGGAACGATTAACACTTCCATATTTTCACCTGGTGTTATTTTTTTCTTTAAATTTGTTCTTTAAATTTTCTTAAAGTGCAGATTTGTTCATGATTAATTCATTCATCTTTTTCTGCGTGTTTGTCTAAAAATGCATTTCCCTTTTATTTTTGAGAGATATTTTTACAGGATATAACAATCTTAGGTTGCCAGCAGTTATCATTTTGGGTTTTATTTTTTATTAAAATGTGTTTGGGATTTGTTGTACATGTTGCATCTGTGGGTTTGTGGTTTTAATTACATTCAAGACATTTCTTCAAATGTTTTTCTTTTCCTCACCTTTCTTCCTTTATGGACTCCATTTATACCTATATTAGGGCTCTTAAAGTTGACCCATAGCTCACTTATGCTTAATTTATCCTTCTATAATGAATAGTGTATTCATTTGGGTATTTCCTACTGCAGTCTTCAAATTCATGAATCTTCTGTAATGTATAATCTTCCATTAATTCCAGATGAATGTATTTTTCATCTCAGATAACATTTTTGTCTCTAGAAGTCTGATTTGTATCTTTTTAATATTCTATATTTCTACATAACTTTTTGAAGGAATATGGTTATAATGACTCTTAATGTTTTTGTTTCTAATTTTAAGATGTGTATCTAATTTTAAAGTTTTCTTATTTTAAGATATTTGGGGTTGGTTTTAGTTGAGGTTTTTTTCCTGCCTTTTTGCTTGCCTGGTAATTTTTAACCGTATATTGTGAATTTACCTTGTTTGGCTGATGGATATTTTTATACTCCTATAAATTTTCCTGAGCTTTGTTTTAGGATTTAGTTTACTTACTTGGAAACGATTTGATTCTTTTACATCTTGCTATTAGCATTCGTTGGATGTGACTAGGACAGTACTCGGTTTAGGTTTAATTATTTCCCACTTCATAGCCAAGACCCTTTAGATTCCCCCTCTAGTGCCCTTTTATGAGGTTCTTCAGCCTCACTGTGGGGAGAGAGAGACAGGCCCTTTTCCTGGCTCTACACGAGTCCTGGGCAGTGTTTTCTCTAGCTCTCTGAGTCAGTTGTTTCTCCAGCTTCATTAATGAGGTTTCCTCATGTGTTTGTAGATTGGCGCTAGACTGCAGATTGCTGAGGTTTTCTCTGTGCTGCTCTTCCCTCTCTGGTATACTCTTTCCTTAGGACTCTGCCACCTATTGTCCCCAACCTCTCAGCTCCTCATCCTTAACTCAGAGTCCATCAGCTTCTGCCTGGGTTTTGCCTCTCTGGGTTTTACTCGAGAACTCTTCTCAAGGTAGTCATTTGGGGCAGTGGTTGGCCTTTGTTGTTGTTGTTGTTCAGTCGCTAAGTCGTGTCCGACTCTTTGCCACCCGATAGACTGTAGCCCTCCAGACGCCTCTGTCCGTGGGATTTCCCAGGCTAGAATACTGGAGTGAGTTGCCATTTCCTTCTCCAGTGGACCTTCCCAACCCAGGGATTGAACCCATGTCTTCTGCATTGGCAGGCAGATTCTTTACCACTGAGCCACCAAAGAAGCCCATGGTTAGCCTTATCTGATTTGTTTTTTCATCTTCCAGGGATTACTCTCTTTTCCAAATGTCCTGTGTCTTGTCATTGTTTCATATATTTTGCTTTTGGGTAGTTTCAGACAGGAAGGTAAATTTAGTCCTTGTTTCTCTGTCTTGGCTAGAAGCAGGTGTTGGGGCTGATACACTTTTCATCTCCTTTCCTGTTCTCAATTCATGTGTCCCAAACTCTTAGATGCAACATGAAACAGAGTTATCCTCTATGAACTTGCTTGTCCTCATTTTCATTTGCACTTGTTAATTATGTTTGCCCTTAGAGTGCTTTCCTGATCTAAAATTATTTAATTAAATAGAGTAGGACATAATTAGTCTTCCATGACATCTGATTTTGAAGGTCTCATTCAGAGTGCATTCCATTTGAGAATGAAAAAAAAGAACAGGGATATATTATGACACCTTTTGCATTTGTTTAATGTCTAAACAGTTTAGAAATGAAGCCAGTATTTAAGCAAAATACTTAGTGGTATTTAATGTTTCAGCTATAAAGATGTCTAGTTGAAATCCTTTTTCAGTAAATCAGTTGGTTCGGCCCTTACTGAACATTTATCCTTCATTTGCCTTAGTTGTAATTGTGCTTGTATCTTATCTGTTATCAATTAGATTCATATTTAGAAAATGTGTTTATTAGTACATTTAAAACTTAGCTAGAATAATTTGAGGGTTTTTTCCAGTATAAATGCTTATTCTATTATTGTGGATTCCTTTCTTTTTCCTACTTTAGGAGATGAGTCAGAAATTCCATTGTTCCTATTGTAAGGTTTTTAGCTTAAAAGTATGATCTTTTGATTTGTTCTATTTAAAGAAAAAAATTATGTTCCAATGATGTGATCCTACTCTGATCTTTTTCACTGGAAGGAAGGTGGGAATAGAGGGTTGTTTTGTTCTTTTTTTCTTTCTGTAGATTTATGAGAGACAGATGACTGATAAAAACTGGTCAGTTGCCTTTATTTCCTTAGAAGTCACTCTTAGGGTAGATACAGAGTCAGCCTTATTTATTGTCTTTTTAGTCTGTTATAGTGAGATGATATGGAGAAGGCAATGGCACCCCACTCCAGTACTCTTGCCTGGAAAATCCCATGGATGGAGGAGCCTGGTGGGCTGCAGTCCATGGGGTCGCAAAGAGTCGGACATGACTGAGCAACTTCACTTTCACTTTTCACTTTCATGCATTGGAGAAGGAAATGGCAACCCACTCCAGTGTTCTTGCCTGCAGAATCCCAGGGACGGGGGAGCCTGGTGGGCTGCCGTCTATGGGGTCGCACAGAGTCGGACACGACTGAAGTGACTTAGCAGCAGTGAGATGATAACGATCTTCATAATGAAAGAAACCACTAAAATAACGGTGTTACAGCTAATAATCAGAGGAGATGATCCCTGAGCATTGTTGGATTTAAAACTGACTCATCAAGATTAAATTTTTAAATAATGTGGTTTTGGTGAAGGACAATAGGGTAACATCATGGAAGAGGCTACTGGAATAAATTGGAAGGATTAGCTTACAGTGTTACGAACATATCTACTAAAATTCCATGCGACTCTGAGCAAAATCTTGTAATTTTGAACTTTAATGTCATCACCTGTTAAAACTAAATAAAGTAACATTTAGTGGGTGATTCTGTTGTACCAGGCACATTATTGGTCAGTTTATTGATTATTCTTCATTTAATCCTCATATTAAATTTAGAAAGTCAATAGAATCTGCAGTTTACAGATGAGGAAACTAAGGTTCCAAAATGTTAAGTTAGCATTCAACATGTTGAGCAATTAAGTATTAAAAGACAATTTGATTTTAAGTCTTTATGACTCTGAAGCCATGAAGTTCCTTTGATTCCTATCTTTTTCCTGTTTCTGAAAAGCACTTTAATATTTTTAAATGATGAACTACGTTGTTTGCTAATAAGATGGTAAATTTTCACCTGCCTTAGGTTAGGCTCTTTCATTTTTGTTCCTATCAGTTTTCTTACTTGCAGTGTACTTGATTATTAAAATCTTAGCTATTTGTTTGTGCCAGGTTCACCAGTGATTTACAGTAACATCTTCTTCTTGTGAGATCTTAGAGCATTTATTATGTCATTCATTTATTAATTTTATTTGAGATACATTTAATTATTTCATATTTTAAATTTGGGATAACATTTGAATTGTTTACATTGTTTAACTGGAATAATTCATGTATAACTGCTGCACTTAAATCATAAGCATTCTAAGGAAGCTGCTTCCATCCTGGCATGTAGTAGCATTGTGTACATAGTACGTATAACTTAATAAATAATTGTGTGAATGAATGCTGTCAACTAGAATATCTTAATCATCCTCAGTTATTCACTTCCCATGGGCAAATTTGTTCTATGTAAGATGTTTAAATGTCTTTAAATAAAGTGTAAAGTCAGTGCTATTAGCTTTTTTGAAAAATGCTTTTCAAAATTTTTCAAGAGAGTTCAATCAAAATGAATTGATTGGAGTTAGCATGTATTCTTTTTTTTTTTTTTTAATTACTTTTGGACAGTGTTTCATGGCATGTAGAATCTTAGTCCCATGCCACATGCATTGGACTTGGGGGGAGTCTTAACCACTGGACTACCAGGGAAGTCCCTAGCATGTATTCTTATTTTATTTGGCAGCAAGACCAATTACTTTGTCCCATACCTCAGTGTTTAAGAGTTCCAGAAGCTAAAAAAAAAAAAAAAAAAGAGTTCCAGAAGCTGATGCTCACCCTTTCCTTTTCCCTTAAAATCAGAAAAACCAGGAGAACACTTGAGTTATATTTAAGAGATTTGGATGGTCTCTACTGCTAGTACTACTACTGCTACCTCTTCTACTATGCTGCTAACTCAACAGTCAGTTAACCTTTCTGGGCTTTTTTCTCATCCTTAAAAAAACTGAATTGGAGTATGTGATCTTTAAAGACATAGTGTTCCAGAATTTATAAAACCTGAAAGTTTAAAATAAATTAGGTTTCAGAATTGTTAAGTATAATAGCATTTGACTGTTGCACTTCAGAATATTAGTAGTTTTATATTAATTGGGAGTTTTTTTAGAAAGCGTTTGCAATTTCATGTTCTACTTTTATGGTTAATTTTCTTTTCTAATTTATCAGCACTCCCTCACGTGTTGCTAAAGGAGCTGTTGACCACACCAAAATGAGTCTACATGGTGCTAGTGGGGGACATGAGAGATCAAGAGATAGACGAAGGTCAAGTGACAGATCACGAGACTCATCCCATGAAAGAACAGAATCACAGCTCACTCCTTGTATTAGAAATGTTACTTCTCCAACACGGCAGCACCATATTGGTATGTAAAATTAACTTCCCAACAGGTTTCAAAAGCATGCATCTACCTTTTTTCTCTTTTTTTAAATTTGGCTATGCTGCACAACTTGTGGGATCTTAGTTTCCTGACCATGGATCAAACCTGGGCCCTGGCACTGAAAGCGCTGAGACCTAACCACTGGACTGCCAGGAAATTCCCAATGCATTTACCTTTTTAAAGTAGTAATAACAGTGAATTATGCCTAATACTTTACAGTAAAATTAACATCTTACTTCTTTTCAGTTCCTTCTGTTTTAACTTAGCTTGATTCTTACTGTTAAAAAAAAAAACTTATTAAATGAAACTTTAAAGTGAATTTTTTTTCAGAGTTTGGGACAGTCTTAGAAATAATTTGAACAGCCTTTACAGCTGTAATATGTAGATTTAAATTTTTTTTCAAGTAATTTTTATCTTGTGAGATATATAGCAGTGGTTTATTTAAAATAATCTGTAGTAAATTATTGATAAGAATCCTTGTTAATCATACTAAAAAAGGAGGTGAAAGAGTAACCATCATGGAGTTATTTACCTTGATTTTTGACAATATTTTAAATTTAATTAAAAAACAGAGAAGGAAAAGGAGGGTGGAAGTAGGTTTTTTTTCCCCCTTGACAGCTCAGATCTTTATTCCTTCCTACTCTTTACTATAAATGAATGCTATTCCTCCAGGTAAATACATTGTGTGGCTATAAAGCACCACTCTCAAGTAGATGTACATAAACAATGTGAGCTTGCTGATTTTTATTTTTCCCTCAGAAGTGGCAAATTAAATATTTTGACTTACTATTTGAGGCAGTTTCTGATTACCTCATATAAATAAAAATCATGTATATTAAGTCTTATTATGTGGAGAGGTTGTCAGTATCTAAGTAGGTCTTTAAAATCAGAATAATACTAATAAGCTAAAAACCAACAAAAGTATAAATAAGAGCTGACAGTTTATTATATGCAAATTTTAGTATCTGGGAAGAGAACAGGAAATATAATAAGTTATTTTATTGCTTTAGCAAATTTTACTTTTAGGGAGCTACCAACGTTGTAGAAACAGGCACTACAAGGGAGGTGTGGGGTACCTCTGGAGATGCAGCAAGCCTAATTATATAACCAGTGAAGCTGCACAGAGTGTTCTGAGTAGCCTGAGTCATGAAGGAATTTGGCAAAAGCTGATGAAACTGATGAGATGGAGGTACATTTTTAGGTCACCTTTAAAGTTTAGTAATCTAATCTCTAAAGGAAACATCGCAAAATCTTAGTTTTAATTTCTCTTTTGTAAACTGTTGGAACAGCTGAAGAAAATTTTCTGAATTTTAACAGTGTTTCTTTATATTAAAATTGTAGATAATAATAATATGATCCTATAAAATTTTTAGCAGTGCTTTTTTCAAAAATGAGAGTGAGAAGAAAGCAGTATATCATCAGCTATTAAACTAATTTGGTAAAACATTAAAAGTCATTTGAAAACATAAATACTTCTTAGTGTCTGTGGTAAAAATATTTTCTTCCTTTGGTACCTTCCTTTTGTGAGATACATTGCTGGTTTGGGGGTTTCCTTATTAATGTAGTTAAGAGTCCAAAGTTTGTACTTTGTGTTTTCAGAATAGTATTAATACTTTCAGTATTTAGGACAGTTAAAATTGTTATTAATCTTTTACTGACTTTCAATGCTTGCTTATTTGACTTAGAATATTGTACTCCTTTTGTTTCTGTATATTTTTAAGTAGAGCAGTAATATAATTCAGTTTAATTTTAATCTTAGTCTGGGTCAACATTGGTTAGGTAAACATCTTTTTTAAAAAGTCTACAAAATTAATTGTTTTAGAAAACAATGTAATGTTTTAGGTTTTATTTCTAGAAAATAAATGAACGTTGATGTTTTGTGAAAATGTTATTTGAAATAAAAAAAGCAGAATTGCTATGATATAAAACTACTTTTCTAAATCACTATTTTCAAAAGATATGTATCTCTTGTATTTTTTAAAAGAAAATTTGCATAAATTTGTTTAACCTCTTTATTTCAGAACGTGAAAAAGATCACAGTTCCTCTCGTCCAAGCAGTCCTCGTCCCCAGAAAGCGTCTCCAGATGGATCCAGTAGCAGTGCTGGGAACAGCAGCAGAAACAGTAGTCAATCAAGTTCAGATAGTAGCTGTAAGACGTCTGGGGAAATGGTATTTGTGTATGAAAATGCAAAAGAAGGAGCTCGGAATGTAAGAACATCAGAACGAGTGACACTTATAGTGGATAACACTAGATTTGTTGTAGACCCATCCATTTTTACTGCACAGCCAAATACAATGTTGGGCAGGTTTGTATTATTGTGATTCTTTGTATTATTAATAATAAGCACTTTTCCATTGCCTTTTTTTTTTTAATTTAAAGTTTTATAGTAATTCTTTAGTGGAATACAGTATTGCTGTTGAGCTATGAAATTTAAATAACTTGTTTAAGTTAATCCAGCTGAAATTGTAGGGCCAGATCTTGAGCTTGATTTGATTTTGAATAATGTTTGCTGTACCTAGAAATAGCAAATGCAGTATTTAAATGAAGACAGGATACTTAAAGATCTGAAAACATAGATTGTATTTGACAAGATGAATTTAACAGTGATAATGTTTCCTTCACTTGCGGCTTCCAAATTAAATCTTCAGATACAGCAGGTATCAGCATTTGGTTAGCTGTAAAGTCAGCATGAGTTGTCAATTTGATGTATTTACTTCAAAGAAATAATGTTAACAATTAGTCAGTAGAATGAAGGAGAAATAATTGTCTCTTAATCTGTACTGGTCTGGAGTAATAAATTAGTATAAAATTTGTAGTTAAGGGAACCACATTCTAGAATTGGTAGAGACAATATGGGCTGCAGTTATGGGAACTTCAGTATAGAATTGATTTTTCAAAGTGTTCAAAAGAGGATCAAACACCTATTAATTATAAAATTAGTGCTTTTTTCTATTCTAATATAAAATGAAGGAAACACATAAATGAAATGGAAGTTTGCATGAGGTTAAAAAGGAAAACTTGAATTTTTTGCTTGGTTGCATATGAGTAACTGTTCGGGGTACCTGTGTATGTGTGTGTGTATGATTTGTAAGTGTCTCAGAATCCAGAACAAAATGCCAGCATGTAACACTGTTTACATTTTGGGTAGACAAATATTTCCTTTTAACATTAGCTCTAGACTTTACATCTGTAAGGAAAAAAATACATGTACTCTATAGGCATTATTAGAAGCATAGGAAGGACTCTTTTTTAAAAATCAAAGCATGTTTATTTATTTCTAAGACATTACAACAAACTAAAACTTGAAGGAAAGATCGTTCATGGGAGATTTTTAGGAGGATAACTCAACACTGATCATATTTTATATTTTTACCTAAACTTAAACAGTTGAAAGGCAGAAGTAGGTATTGAAATTTTTCAACTGATAGGCTACATTTTCTTTTAAAAATAAATCCAGAAGATTTTTTTGTGTTTGTGATCCATATTGATCTGAAAAGTAACTTTCCTTTTTTGTAAAAAGTTCAAGTATTTGAGAAAATTGCATGACATTTGATTCCTGAAAGACTCACTTCTTTTTTTCCAAATCAGTGAAGGCTTCTTTTCATGTCAGTTGACGAAAGCATGTTTTTGGGGATGAAAATTAATATTCATGGGAACTGTAAAAAGCAGTTGGCATTCTTTTGGAAACTTTGAAATAAGAAAGCTTTGTTCTTTATAGGTTCTGTGTTACAAGAAAAGAGGGAACTATTTAAATTGGGAAATTGTTGAATAGGCAACTTAGTTCAGCTATATTGACTTTAGGAATGATGTTGTCATTGAATTTAGAGGTTCAGATTCTTTTAATCACACTTTAAAAATTTGCTTGGAAGTTAGGCATTCAACTTTTTGTTTTGAAGGACATATTTAGCAGATTGCCTCTTTTCTAAATATTTACTGTTAAAGGGCCAACAACATGACTTGAAAAAATAGAAATTCATCTGCATCTTCTTTTTGTAAAAATTAATATTATGAGCTTGTTACTTATTTAGAATTTTCATTCTTTTCTTCATTCCTCTCTACCCCAGTATTTGATTGCTTATTTTTCAGTTCTAGGATGCCAGTGTAAAAGTTTTGTGCAGGATTTGTTACGTTTATAGTTTTGTGAAAAGTAAAATAGCCTGATCTGCCTATACTTATTTTACTTTTTTCTAGTTTAGATTACCATACATGCTACTTAATAGACTAACTTTGCATTGAAGATAGCAGTTTCCCCTTCCTCCCTCTCTCCCTCTTCTCTCTCTTTCATTTTTGTCTTTCTCTGGACAAAACTAGTGTAAGAATCTCTCCTAGATTGATTTGTTTGTTTTTTTTTTCCACCCCTGAAGAAAAGGGACTGGAAAGTTTTTTTAGCTTTTGAATCTTATTAATTGATTTTATTTTCTTATGGGGAATCTTTACTACTGTCTCCTCCCACAAAAAAATTTTTTTATAATCCTTCATTTATCACATTTGCCAGAATAAATGTCTGATAAATATTCGTGGGCTAATTTAATGCTAAAATTATAATTTCTTTTTACTTTTGTACATGAAAACATGGATAGCCTATTGATTTATTTCTCAATTACTTGCTACCATAGGATGTTTGGATCTGGCAGAGAACATAACTTTACACGTCCTAATGAGAAGGGAGAGTATGAGGTGGCAGAAGGAATTGGCTCTACAGTATTTCGAGCAATTCTGGTAAGTGCTGTTGCTTGTGTGTATTGATTGAGTCAGTTGACCCTTTCTCAGTAGGTACGTGGACTGAAAGCAGAATTGCATTTGGATATCGCTATGGAAGTATCCAGTGTATTTTTTAATATCGTTTAATTCATTTTCTTTTGGCATGTAAATATAGCATGATAAAAATAAAGGAATTTTATAACCTTTGCAAAAATAAGATAGGGGATAATTCATCTCTTAGGTCTGCATAGGCAGCTCTTTCAAGGGTTTAGTGGTAACATTTCTATAGTCAGACTACTCCACTTTCCCTAATTCTATTAAGTACAAGAAGTTGATAATTTTTTGCTGTCATAATAAATGTGGCTACTGGAATTCTAATATTTTGTTGCATATAACTAGTGGTGGACACTTAGGAACATTTGAAGGTCATCTCTAAAATGTATTTCCTATCATTTTTGTATTAAAACTTAATTTTTTTTAACCTTTTGAGAAATATTTGAATTAGCACTACAGTCACTACTTGTAATTTTAATCAGTGATAAAAGTTTGATTTATAGCATGACAGTTTATTCCACAGTTTGAAAATATGGTTTCCTTAAATAGTTTTGTGGGAAGAGGAGAGGGAGGATCCTGAGGTACAAGACAGGAAAAGTAGTTGATCGTGATCAGTACTAACAAGTACTTGGAAAAGTACCAGAAGATGTCTTGCTTGATTCATGTAGCAATTTCAGAAATGGTGTTAACTGTGGCTCTGAACATCAAGAAGGTTGAGGCAGATCTTAATTTTTGGGGAAGTGCTTTTTCAGTTGCCCATACTTTCATTTGTCCCCTAATGGTATTGACCAGTTAACTCCACAACTCAGCTATGAAGTAACTTATCTATACCTCTGGGCCAGCCCCTAACAGCGTTTCAAGTAGATTTTGGAAATAATAGCTATTATTATTTCTACTTATGTGGGAAACACCAAAGAAAAGTATTTGGAAGAAGAATAATTGTGTGTTCTGTTTCCATATATTTGAATACTTAGAAATGATTTTGAAGTTCTTTACTAAAAACCTTAAGTTTTACTCAATTCTCTAGGTAATATTTAAGGTAATGTAAAGTACATCATTTAACTTCCTTAAAATTTCTTTAAGAAATATATGGTAGGTATGTAGACAAATAACTTGTAAGGGGGGAATACATGTGAATTAGCATGGTACAGTAGAGAGAAGAGATGCATAAATAATGAGGCGACATGGGTTCTAACTTTATCTCTCTTGTTAAATAATTTCATAACTGGATGAGTCAGGAAATCCATTTGGACATAAATTTTTCCTGTCAGTAAAGTGAAAAAGTGGTTAGGTAAACTGAGGTCCTACCTAACTTTAAAATTCCACAATTCAGAAATCTCAAGAGTATCACAATTTTAAAAAATTGTATCAGCCCAATCTTAAAAATACATTTTGTCTACCTTGTGCATTCATTTATGCATTCTTTATTTTTTTTTCAGGATTATTATAAAACAGGAATAATCCGTTGTCCTGATGGCATATCTATTCCTGAATTGAGAGAAGCTTGTGACTATCTTTGTATCTCTTTCGAATATAGTACTATTAAATGTCGAGATCTCAGTAAGTACGATGTTTTATATGTGAGTGGTTTGTAGAGTTAACAATGTATTGGAATGAAATACCTGAAATAGTGCTATTTACCTAGACTTCAAGTATTTGTTTAATTGAATTCTAAAACACAAATACTGTGAAGATTATTTATGAAAGTCCACAGAGATCATTGTTTGGTGCAATTTTCCAAAACTTTCTTTCAACTTAATTTTTTTGTTTGTAGAGTCTCCCATATTTATGCTTCTATTTGTTCTTCCTCTGTCATTTTTTGCCAGTATGTATCTCTCAGCTTGGTAGCCCTGACTTTGTCCAAGTATGGTATTTGGCTTCACTCCTCAGGTCACACCAACCCAGAATTTATCATTTCTTTTTGTATTTGCCATGTAATATAACATCCTAAGCAACTATGGAAGATATAAATCATTCTCAAAAAGAGTGTTTGTCATTAAAGATCTTAGATTGAATACCAAATACCAGCCCTCATTTATACAAAGAATTAAATGGCTTTATTCAGGAACTTCAAATATAGTCTCAGAGCAAGTCTAGAACTTCGGAAATCCTAACTCTTTGATTGATATTTTCTTGTCATGCTACCCCCATGCCCATCCCCTTTACTGTTATATTATGCCTAAGAAAAAAGGTGATTATACACAGAAAATTCAAAATGTATATGAAAATTATCAAATGTTGACTTGGTTATTAAGTGGTTGGAAAAGCCCAGAAGAAGGAGATGTCATTGTGGGCTAGTAGGATTAGAGAAGAGTTCAAGGAGACAGGTTGTAAAGGGTGAACAGGATTGATTTAGCAAGAGTAGAGTAGGAAGGTTAGGGGATTACAGACATGAGTGGTATACTTTGGAAATAACCTATATAAGAGACTATATTGGGACCAGAAGGAGATGAGAATAAATATGGGGGCCAGATTGTGAAGGTCTTAAAATTAATATTCTTACATTTATGCTGTATAATGTGGGAAGCCATTGTAAAACTTTGCTACCTGTGGTTATAGATGTATGTTAGTCCCAAGTATATGGTTATGTTTACTTCATTACCTAAATGTAACACTGGCTTAGCAAAGTGGGGCCATACTTTCTGAAACATTGGTGTGTGAGAAATTGGGAATGGGAAACTTGTAGGGCATCTATTACATATTTAAATATAGCTATCCTTCATGCTTAATTATGGTCTAACTTCTTGGAAATGAGTGGTCCTTATTAGGTCTGTCAAGTACCAGTTTTTTTTTGTCTTTATTTGTTTGGCCAAATATTCTTTTAAAGTCTCCCTAAAAATATCAGTAGGTGAGACAAAGAAGATTAGGTGGTCCACCTCTGAGTCCATTTCTATATAAATGATATTTAAAAGTTTAAAACCAAATAGTTGGAGAGCTGAAGCATACAGCTGTAAAGTTGAATAAATTTGCTGTCTTTTCACATCTTAAAAAATGTTTTTTGTTGAAATCATGAGCATTATTCTAACTTATAAATTCTTGATTTCATAAAACCTTCTGTAAAGGTTTTGTGTTTTTAATTCATGGAAATATTTTAATTTAATTGCATATGACTAAATGTTGAATTTTGGTGACTGTCAGATTAAAAAGACACTGCTGCTGCTGCTGCTGCTAAGGCGCTTCAGTCATGTCCGACTCTGTGCGACCCCAGAGACGGCAGCCCACCAGGCTTCCCCACCCCTGGGATTCTCCAGGCAAGAACACTGGAGTGGGTTGCCATTTCCTTCTCCAGTGCATGAAAGTGAAAAGTGAAAG
>NW_011495071.1:18114768-18116618 GCF_000754665.1 Bison bison bison
GAGAATCCCAGGGACGGGGAGCCTGGTGGGCTGCCGTCTATGGGGTCGCACAGAGTCGGACATGACTGAAGTGACTTAGCAGCAGCAGCAGGCTTTAATTTCTTCATTGTCCTCATTATCTTCCCAGGCAAGCACTGTATCCAGAAGAGGTTTTGAGAACCAGGGATAAACTCAGGAATGAAGGCCTGGGGCTAAGAGAAATGAAAATACAATGTCCCAGGTGAAACTGGTATTTGTTCAGTCTCTAAGTTGTGTCCTACTCTTTGTGACCCCATGGACTGCAACATGCCAGGCTTCCCTGTCCTCCACTATCTGCTGGATTTTGCTCAAATTCTTAGCTATTTCGTTGATGATGCCATCCAACTATCTCATTCTCTCTCACCCCCTTTTCCTACTGCCCTCAGTCCTTCTTAGCCTCAGGGAATTTTCTAATGAGTTGTCTCATCACATCAGGTGGCCAAAGTATTGGAGCTTCAGCATAAGTCCTTCCAGTGAATATTCAGGGTTGATTTCCTTTAGGATTGACTAGTTTGATCTCCTTGCTGTCCAAGGGACTCTCAAGAGTCTTCTCCAGCACCACAATTCCAAAGCATGGATTCTTGGTGCTTAGCCTTCTTTATGATCAATTGTCACATCCAAACACAGCTACTGGAAAACCTTAGCTTTGACTAATCGGACATTTGTTGGCACGATGATGTCTCTGCTTTTTAATACACTGTCTAGGTTTGTAATAGCTTTCCTTCCAAGGAGCAAGCATCTTTTAATTTCATGGCTGCAGTCACCATCCACAGTGATTTTTGGTCCCCAAGAACACCTGTCACTGTTTCTACTTTTTCCCCACCTATTTGCCATAAAGTGATGGGACTGGATGCCATGATCTTAGCTTTTTGAAAGTAGTGTGGAAAATGAAATTTAAAGTTTGCAAAAGGATAAGTTCAGAAGGCCTAGGAAGAAAGGCACCACCCTCATGGGAGACAGTGGGATTACAAATGAAGATCCAAAACTGAAGTTACATTTAATTTAGTTTAAGAAAGGATATTAAGAGGCGGAGACTACTTTTGGAGTCACAGAAATAGAGACACTGAAACAACAGACACTTGTATGTTTTCTCTTTGTCTTTCTCTGTCTTGCCCTTTTTTTCAGTTTATAGCATTAAATCAGTTGAATTTGAGGCTGGGGACTGTACCTTTTCACTCCGTGTCTAGTGTCAGGCACCTAGTGAGGACTCAATAAACATTTGTTGAATGAATAAACTCTTTTATAGCCTCATACATTTATAAGACACTTTTCCACTTATTGTCTTCTCTAGTATCATTAGTCTTTCCCTCTTTATAGAGTAATCCTCAGGCTTAAACATACTCCAATCTAACCTGTGTCTGTTGTAGGCATTCAAAAATACATCATTTGAAAATTTTTGAGCTTTTCAGTGATTGTTTGAAGTTATTTTTTTGTAAGAATTAGCAGAACTTTATTAGCCTTTGCCCTGCTTCATTTTGCTGTCAAAGGCCAAACTTGCCTGTTACTCCAGATATGTCTTGACTTCCTACTTTTGCATTCCAGTCCTCTAAGATGAAAAGGACATCTTGTTTTGGTGTTAGTTCTAGAAGGTCTTCATAGAACTGTTCAACTTCAGCTTCTTTGGCATTAGTGGCTGGGGCATAGACTTGGATTACTGTGATATTGAATGGTTTGCCTTGGAAACAAACTACCGAGATCATTCTGTCATTTTTGAGATTGCGCCCAAGTACTATATTTTGGATTCTTCTATTGACTCTGAGGGATACTCCATTTCTTCTAAGGGATTCTTGCCCACAGTAGTAGATGTAATGGTCATCTGAATTAAATTCACC
>NW_011495071.1:18116718-18118191 GCF_000754665.1 Bison bison bison
ACCCCTGGGATTCTCCAGGCAAGAACACTGGAGTGGGTTGCCATTTCCTTCTCCAGTGCATGAAAGTGAAAAGTGAAAGCGAAGTCGCTCAGTCTTATCCGACTCGTAGCGACCCCGCGGACTGCAGCCTACCAGGCTCCTCCGTCCATGGGATTTTCCAGGCAAGAGTACACTAGAATTCCTTAAAGATAAATGGATTTTAGTTCTGTAATCCTTTGAACATTGTTTACCTTGTCATCACAATTAAATATCATTTATTTGTTACAAAATTAGCAATTCTCATAGACTTTATTAAAAGAAAACTATATAGCATCTGAAGAGATAGAAATGGTCTTGTAAAATATGAAAGTGTCCTGTAGGTGTAGACTTGAGTCCAAAAATGATTTTTATCCTGCAAATATGTGCTTTTACTGAATATTGTAATGGTACTTTACACTAAAATGTCTGTTTATCTCTTACTTAAAATTATAAAAGTACTCAGTGTATTGAATATATTGAATACACCATCCTGGATTTCTTAGGCAAGTTACTTAAAACCTTATTTCTTAGTTGCCTTTTCTTTAAAATGGGAGACTAATATTACTTACCTCACAGGGTTGTTGTAAAGATTAAATGGATAGTGCTTGACACATAAGAGCTTTCCAGGTGGTTCAGTGGTAAAAAAAAAATTTGCCTGCCATTGCAGGAGAAGGAGGAGATGCGGTTTTAATCCCTGGGTCAGGAAGATCTCCTGGAGGAGGAAATGGCAACCCACTCTAGTATTCTTGCCTGGTAAATCCTAGGGACAGAGGAGCCTGGTGGGCTACAGTCCATGGGATTGCAGAGTTGGACATGACTTAGCGACTAAGTGTGCATTCACGCTTGACCCATAGTGTTAAATAAGTGTTTGCTTTAAAAAAAAAAAAAAGCAAAATTAGGGGATAAGGTAAAGTAAAATAAAAATAATAAAGGATCATGTTATACATTCTGTTTATATTTCCACATGAAAATATATTGTGAATAACTATATTAGAAGATATCCTTTAGTAACAACTTGTTCAATGGTTTACATAGTTATTGCTCATTTTCTACATTTTTATTGAATGCTCATTTTATACCAAATACTAGGTATGTAAAAGGCAACAACAAAAGACAAGATCCCTTCTCTTGTGATGCTTGCAATGTAGTGGAAAAAGCAGATGAGTAAATTGTGTTAGAGGAAGAATGGGGTACTAGATGAGCATGTATGAGCTGTATCTAACTTAGGTGTTGGGGCTTGAGGAAGCTTTCTGGAGGAGAGGGAAGAGGAAGTGTGTTTCAGGCAGAAGGAATGCTATGTTTTGGAGAAGGCAATGGCACCCCACTCCAGTACTCTTGCCAGGATAATCCCATGGACAGAGGAGCCTGGTGGGCTGCAGTCCATGGGGTCGCTAAGAGTCAGACACGACTGAGCGACTTCTCTTTGACTTTTCACTTTCATGCATTGGAGAAGGA
>NW_011495071.1:18118291-18127152 GCF_000754665.1 Bison bison bison
AGTGATTGTTTGAAGTTATTTTTTTGTTAAGAATTAGCAGAACTTTATTAGCCTTTGCCCTGCTTCATTTTGCTGTCAAAGGCCAAACTTGCCTGTTACTCCAGATATGTCTTGACTTCCTACTTTTGCATTCCAGTCCTCTAAGATGAAAAGGACATCTTGTTTTGGTGTTAGTTCTAGAAGGTCTTCATAGAACTGTTCAACTTCAGCTTCTTTGGCATTAGTGGCTGGGGCATAGACTTGGATTACTGTGATATTGAATGGTTTGCCTTGGAAACGAACTGAGATCATTCTGTTATTTTTGAGACTGCACCCAAGTGCTGCATTTCATATTCTTTTGTACTGTATCTTGCTCTTTGGAAGAAAAACCATGACAAACCTAGATACCATATTAAAAAGCAGAGACATTACTTTGCCAACAAAGGTCCATATAGTCAAAGCTATGGTTTTTCCAGTAGTCACGTACAGATGTGAGAGCTGGGCCGTAAAGAAGGCTGAGTGCCGAAAAATGTTGCTTTTGAACTGTGTTGTTGGAGAAGACTCTTGAGAGTCCCTGGAGCTGCAAGGAGATCAATCAGTCCTAAAGGAAATCAACCGTGAATATTCATTGGAAGGATTGATGCTGAAGCTGAAGTTCCAATACTTTGCCCACCTGATGGGAAGAACCAACTCATTGGAAAATACACTAATGCTGGGAAAGATTGAGGGTAGGGGGAGTAGGGGGCAACAGAGGATGAGATGGTTGGATGGCATCACCGGCTCAGTAGACATGAATTTGAGCAAGCTCAGGGAGATGGTGAAGGACAGGGAGGCCTGGTGTGCTGCAGTCCATGGGGTTGCAAAGAGTCAGACGCTACTGAATGACTGAACAATGACAACAAGAATTAATACATTTATTATACTGCCTCCTATTCCAACTACTGTGTCTTTCCATTTATTCAGTTTTGTGTCTTCTGCAATGGTCTAAGTTTATTCTTTGATAATTTGTATTTTTGTTACTGTTGTGTGTAGAATATGTTCAGATTTTCTAACAGCTAGCAAAAATAAAATTACTGAATTTTCTATATTTGTGTTTAGCTACCTAACTGAGAAGGAAATGGCAACCCATTCCAGTACTCTTGCCTGGAAAATTCCATGGACTGAGGAGCCTGGTAGGCTACAGTCCATGGGGTTGCAAAAAGTCAGCCATGACTGAGTGACTTCACTTTCACTTTCACCTAACTGAACTCTGCTTATTTCTAGTAGTTTTTCAGTTGTTTCTTACATATTTTTGGTAGATAATTGACCCTTTTGTAAGTAAAACTTTTTATATCTTTTTGTCTTGCTGAATTGACTATAACAATGTTAAATTTAGTGGTAAATCTCTAATCTATCTTTAAAGGCATTTCCTTTAGGTTTCACTGTTTTGTTTTGTTTTTTTCCTTGACTCTTTTTTCAATACTCTGGCTCTTTGACATCCTCCTTTAGATCTTCTGCTAATTTTTTTTCTCACCTGCCTTCTGATCATTTATACCTTGAATGTGTTCCTTGCCAACAGTTTTGTCTTCAGCTACCTTCGCTCTTACAGAATCTATACACTTAATCTAAGTAATGCCATTCATCACTGGGACTTCAAATATTACCTATACACCATAGGTTTCCAGCTCTTTATCTCTAATTCCTATTACCAGTTTTATGTTTCTAGTGTACTGTTTAACTTGTATAACTTTTTTCCCTTCTTAATCAGGCTTTCAATGAGTTCCATGCATATAGGACATATAGTGATGAACAAGAAAGACTTTGTCCCTGTATTTATGGAGTTTACAGTCTAGTGGGGAAGACAGGCATTCAAGAAGTAATGAAAAGCTGTGAAAATAGAGTGAAGAAATGAGATACTATGACAGAATTACCACAGAATACTATACTAAAGGGGCTGTGGAAGATCATTATCTGAATCAGTGACATTAAAGCTGAGACCTAAGGGAATGGAAAAGAGAGTGAGAAAGTCTCCAGGCAGCAGAAATGGTATTTGCAGAGGCTTTCAGGTTTGAAGGAATATGACATGCTTAAGGTCCTGGAAGAAGGGAAGTATGGCTATATTGGAAGAGATAGTGTTTGAGTGACGAGACATAAGGCCAGAGGACAGGGAGAAAACAAAACTGGTTAATGTTTATTAACTGTTCATTCTGTACCAAGTCCTGTGCTAAGTTTGGGGGATGCAGCAGGAACAAACCAGGCAAAACTTCCTGTTCTAATGGAACTTTCACTCTTTCGGGGGACACAGACAACAGACGAGGTAAGCAAGTAACATGAACAAATAACATATGATATGTTAGATAGTGGTATGTGCTGAGGAGGGACAAGAAAGGTAAAGGGATAAAGAGTAGTTTGAGAGGCCTTCAATGCAGAGGAGAACTGAAGTAAATTTCAAGCAGAGGTTAACAGTGAGAGCAAGTGTTGAAGCATTAGTCTGGTAAGTTCGAGAGCAGCAAAGAGGAGTTGGAGTAGAGTGTGTGAGGGTGTCAGTAGTGGGAAATGAGGTGGTGTAGGGCCTTTATCTTCTGACTTTACTAAGTGAAATAGGAAGCCATCAGAGGGCTTTAACAGAGAAGTGATATGATCTGTAAGGATGCCATGTTTTACCATTTCATGGGCACACTGTTCACACAGGATTCACTTTAGAGTCATGCAGTGGTGTAATCCTGATCTGATGTGTATTTTAAAAGAATCACTCTTGGCTGTTGGGTTGGAGATGGACTGCAGGGGGAACTAAGGTAGATACAAAGAGGTAATTAGGAAACTTATCATAATTTAGGTAAGAGATGATGGTGGCTTAAATTAAGGTGGAAGTAATGTGAAATGATCAAATTCTGAATATATTGGATGTTGTTGGATTTACTTGTTGTAAGGATTTGTAAGGATTTACTTGTTGATTTGAATATGAGGCTGAAAAGAGAGAATAGTACTTAAACTATCTAGAAGTGTGGAGTTAACCATTGATTGAAATGGGGGAAGACTTCATGGGGGGCAAATACTTGTCCAAAGCTTGGCTTTGGACATAAGTTTGAAATACCTGTTAGACATTCAAGTGGAAATGCGAAGCAGGACATTGGGTATACATGTCTAAAGAGAGAAATATGGACTAGATAGTTATATGTGGGAGTCATCAGAATGTAAAGTATTTTTCTTTAAATACTATCGATAGTATTTAAAGAAAAACCTCTTTTTAAAGTACTGTAGACACTGATCTATAACCTCCTTTTTCACATAACAGGCTTAAGGACCAGGTTGAGGATTTGGGACTTTTATTTTGAGATAGCACAAGCCATGAAAGGTTTAAACTAGAGATATCTGTTTGTATTTTTTGGGCTACTGTGGAGAAAATGAAGGCAAAAGCAGCTGGTGAGTTTTACAATGGGACAACTGTAAGGCTGGGTTCAGTGAGGATTGTCAAACAGAGTATCTACACGTGACCTCTTCATGAGGGTTGGGCTTCCTCATGCCTGGAGACTGAATCAGAGAGGAAGCATCTGAAGAGCAAGCATTCCCAAGACCAAGGCAGAACCACAAGTCATGTACCCATCACCTCTGCTGTGCTCCCCTGGTTACAAGCAAGTCAGTATAACCAGCCTAAATTGAAGGGGAGAGGAACTGGGCTTCTCCTACTGGGAGGAAATATCAAACTCCCATTGTAGAAAAGTATATGGTGTGAGAAACTTTTTAGCTATCTTTGGAAAATGGCATCTTTCAGAGAAAGAAATAGCACAGTTCAAGATGTATTTAAGAGGTGGACTTAATAGGGCTTGAGGAATGGTTAAGAGATGAAAGAGGAATCAAATATTCATTTATTTTACAAATATTTAAGAGACTGTCATATGACTAATACTCTTCTGAGATGGTTCTGAGAACTTGAGTGCATGGTGATGCCATTTACTCATTGGAAAAACTGCAGAGAGAGAGACTGAAATGATTAAGTTCAATTGGAATATATTGAGTTTGAGATGCCTGTGAAAGGGCATCCTAGTGGAGATTTCAGGAGGCAGTTGAATATGATGCATCTGGAATATAGCGGGCAGAATTAGTAGAATAAATTTGAGAATTGTAAGCTTAAGGTGAGAGAAAATAAAGAACTTAGAACTTCCCAGCAAAATATCAATACGTAATGGCCAGCTGAATATTTAGGAAATATTTAACCTAAATATTTAGAAAATATTTAGATAATTTCCTAAAGGAAATCAGTCCTGATTATTCATTGGAAGGACTGATGCTGAAGCTCCAATACTTTGGCCGCCTGATGCGAAGAACTGACTTACTGGAAAAGACCCCGATGCTGGGAAGGATCAAAGGCAAGAGGTGAAGGGGATGACAGAGGAGGAGATGGTTGGATGGCATCACCGACTTGATGGACATGGGTTTGAGCAAGGTCTGGGAGTTGGTGATGGACAGGGAAGCCTGGTGTGCTGCAGTCCATGGGGTCACAGAATTGGACAAGACTGAGCAACTGAACTGAATGGCCAGCTAGAGGAGAAAAAATTGAAAAAGGTGACCGAAGAACAGCAGCCAGAAAGGAGAAAGAAAACCAGGGATAATAATACCAAATCTTAGTGATGAGAGTGTTTATTAGAGAAATGCAAATCAAACTATAATGACTTCACACTGGTCAGAATGGCCATCTTTAAAGTCTATAAATAATAAATGCTGGAGAGGCTATAGAGAAAAGGGGACCGACCCTCTTAACACTGTTGGTGGGAATGTAAATTGGTGTAAGTTAGTACGGAGAGCAGTATGGAGGTTCCTCAAAAAACTGAAAGTAGAGTTGCCATATGATCCAGCAATCCCACTCCAGGGCATATATCCAGACAGAACTGTAATTTGAAAAGATCCAGGTACCCCATGTTCATAGCAGCACTGTTTATGATAGCCAAGACATGGAAACAACCTAAATGTCTATCAATAGACAAACAACGGATAAAGAAGATATGGTTTGTGTGTTCTTGTGTGTATATAAACACATAATGGAATATTAGCCATAAAAAGAATGAAATAATGCCATTTACAGCAACAAGGATGAACCTACAGATTATCATACTAAGTGAAGTAAGTAAGATAAAGACAAATACCATATGATATCACTTATTTGTAGAATCTGAAATAGGACACAAACATACCTATGAAACAGAAGCAGACTCAAGACGTAGAGAACAGACTTGTGGTTGTCACAGGGGAAGGGATTGGGAATTTGGGATTAGCAGATACAAACTAATCTAAAATAGGGAAGGAAGGATTGGGAATTTGATATTAGCAGTACAAACTAATACACACACACACACACACATATACATACAGGATAGATAAATAAAAAAGAACTATTGTATAGCACGGGCTTTCCTGGTGGCTCAGAGGTTTAAGCGTCTGCCTCCAATGCGGGACACCCGGATTCGATCCCTGGGTCGGGAAGATCCCCTGGAGAAGGAAATGGTAACCCACTCCAGTCTTGCCTGGAGAATCCCATGGACGGAGAAGCCTGGTAGGCTACAGTCCACGGGGTTGCAAAGAGTCGGACACGACTGAGCGACTTCACTCACTCACTGTATAGCACAGGCAACTATATTCAATATTCTGTGACATAATGGAAAAGAATATGAAAAACATTGTATGCATAACTAAATCATTTTGCTGTACAGCAGAAATTAGCATTGTAAGTCAGTAAAATTTTTTTTAAAAGATGTTCATTTTCTTTAACAATCCAGAGGTCATTTGGAGACTATATAAGATAATGTATTTTTATGTATAAGAATTTACCTATAAAAGGAATTAAAAAAAATCATAATGGAAATATGCAGCCTAGAGAGAGACATGGATAAATAATAGTAACATAGTTGATTATTTAATTATTATATTAACAGTTACTAAGTAACATGTTGTAGAGAGGAAAAAAGCTCTGATTTGGGAAACTATAGATTTGAGTTTTAGTGTCTTCTCTCACTCTCCTGGTAGTTCCTGAGGTAATAGATCCTTAGATAAGAAATTGGACGTTGCCAATGAAATAGGAATAAAATAAAAATGATTAGATTGGTGCAGGTGAGTTTGTGACTGTGTATTTGGGAAGTTAAAGTTGTTTGTTATGTCAGAAGAAGGGTCAGGTGAAATGTATCTTTCATTCCTCTCAGTTCTAGGGTCACATAAGCTATGTGATTCCTGTGTGCTCAGTCAGTCGTGTCTGACTCTTTGCGACCCCATGAACTGTAGCCCGCCAGACTCCTCTGTCCATGGGATTTTCCAGGCAAGAATACTGTAGTGGGTTGCCATTTCCTTCTCCAGTGGTAATTCCTGTACCGTGCTGTATTTTGCTTGATCTTTTGCCATCCTTATTCCCAAGTCAAGTGACCCTTTTCATCTCACTCTGCTTCCTACACAGTAATATTAATGTTGTTTGTAAATAATTTTCTGAGAAAGAAAATGTGGGAAGTAGACTATGGGGACTATTTTATTCCATATGGATAATCTGCAAAAATACCCTTAGAATATACTTTAAAATATAACCGCATACATTGATTGAAGGCAAATGATGTAGTGAAAAATAACCTGGACTGCAAATAGAGTCACAGAGGGTGGATTTAATTCTGATTTTGAAAATTAGTTTTGTAACCTTAGGCAGATTGCTTCATGATGTGTAAAGTGAAGAGGCTTTCGTTGGATGACTTTAATTGGCCCTTCTTGCTATAACATTCTGCATTTCCATAAGAACTCTTTCTGAGAAAAGTTTTAGTGACTAAAGAATAACCCTTGTATTATCTACAGGGTCCCAAAGTAGATGCTAAACTAATGTGGTGTTTTGTTTATGTGTTTGTTATTTCTGCTCTTCTTTTACTTATCAGTCACCCCTAAAGCGAAGTTACTTCTGTGGGTTTTATTTCAGGTGCCCTAATGCATGAGTTGTCAAATGATGGTGCCCGCAGACAGTTCGAGTTTTACTTGGAAGAAATGATCCTGCCTCTCATGGTAGCCAGTGCTCAGAGTGGGGAGCGCGAGTGCCACATAGTGGTGCTTACGGACGACGACGTTGTTGATTGGGATGAAGAGTACCCACCACAGATGGGAGAAGAGTATTCACAAAGTATGTGCTGTGGCATATTTTCTCTCTCTTAAATCACCACAGATTTCCTCTTTATTGTTTATAATATTGATTAAAGGACAATTTTTATAAAGAAAGTTTTCTGAACTCTTTCTTATACCAGGAGTGGACAAACTACAGCCTGTGGGCCAAATCCAGCCTTTTGCCTGTTTTTATAAATTAAGTTTCATGTATTGTCTATGGCTGCTTTCGCGCTACAATAGCTGAGATGAGTAGTTGGAATGAAGACCGCATGGCTAGCAAAGCCCAAAGTATCTACTATATGGCCCTTTACAGAAAAAATGTATTCACCCATATCATGCATAGAAATGGTTTGCTCTTTGTTGCGTATCCAGACCTTAGTTGGTTTTTTTTTTTTTTTTGGCATTTAGAAGCATCCAAGAGAAATAGATCCTGGAATAGTAGATAATGAAAAATAAAACTGTTTCTTATAGAGATGAATTTTTATTTGTATATAAAATGAGAAGCTTCAACTCACTGATTACAAAGATGACTAAGTTCTAAGACATTCCTTTTTTAATGTCACATGCTTTCTTGGAGAATACATGACCCTTCTGAAAGCTTTGTGGAACTTTAGGTATTTTTGGTCAAAACAGCACATCTTGAGCAGCAGTGACTTTTTTCTTACTGTACTTCTAAACTTCTAATTAGAACATTTGATTTTTTTTTTTTTTCCTGTTACAAAGTGTATCTCATATTGATTTTGTTTGTTTGAATGTTTGTTTTTTTGGTGAGCCCAATATAGTATTTTTGAACAGTTCCATAGATTGAGAAAAAATTACAGGTAAAAGAATGATTTGAGAACAGGATTTATATGGAGTATTAGAACCCTTTAAGCTCTGGTTTTTCCATTTTATTTACCCTTTTCTAAAAATAAAGCAGACTTCCAAGTGGTATGCTTTTTAAATTTTAATTCTAAAGATTTTCAGATGATTATTTCAACACAGAGTATGGTAGTAGCTTTCAGAATTTACATTTGAGACATTTCCTTTGCATGATAACACTTGAATGATTCTTTTGTGGACAGTTGCAGTAATAAAATGTTGCTGTTTCCTCATTCCTAGGCTTTTTGCTGACCATGGTTTTCTATAATATGTGGAATAAAAAGTTGAGCTTTAGTTTTCAGAAAGTTTGACTTCAAGAGACGAGGGCCAACCATAGAGCACAGAAATGACACTATAGTGATAGAGGAATAATATTAGACCTGGCTTTTCCTTTTTAGTTATTGAGCTTTTCATTTCAGTGTTTTTTGGTTTGTTTTTTTGTTTGTTTCTTTTCTTGAACTTTGAAGTTTAAAAGGACTGGAAACATTTTTATTTAATTTGTCTAAATATGTTTCATTTTATGCCAAGATGTTCCAACCTAAAGAAGATAACATTTGAGGAGATAAGAGATAGCCTATCTCTTCAGGCTGATTTTCCTAAGAGTGACATACACCACCCATTCTGAAATGTCAAAAAATCTTTATCTTAAAATATCAGTAATCTTAAGGATGTAGTAATAATCACAACTTTTACCCCATGAATAGCTTCTGTATACTTTTTTTCCTTTTATTGGCTCTTAAACCAGCATGTTTGGTTTGTGAGTGTGTTTTTCTTTTTTTGAAAAAACCTTTGCAGTTCACCTTTTAAGGGAGATAACTCCACCTGAAAGAGAGAAGGCGAGGAAGGTCCATCAGTCTAACTCCCTGAAGTGCCCAGCACATTTGGAAGACTCAACATGTTGTCAGTGGAGTGTCTGTCCTTTG
>NW_011495071.1:18127252-18129695 GCF_000754665.1 Bison bison bison
GTCCTTTGCAAAACCAGTTTGCTCTAAACAGACTAACCTAGGCAGAACATGCTCGAATCTGCCATTTTTAACATCAGTATTAAATGGGGCTGTTCGCCTGAATGGAATACAATTTGTGGGGAGGGTCTTTGCCTTTTGGGGGAATTATTAATAGTTGCTCAATCCATGAAATGTAAGATGTATCCATTTTGTACTTTCTGACAAGGCAGTTTTTTCCCCTCCAGATGAGGCCTTGTAGGTATCCTAGCAAAGTCTTTTACTTTGCCTGCTTGATAATGATGTGATACTGATACCTTTTTTTGATTCTCTTTATATGAAGAAATTGGGGCAGACCCCATCTTAGTAAGTCTGTGTATGATATATCTTTCAGAAGGAGAGTCTTCCTATGGATTGGGTTACCTGATTGGTTATTAAAGCTTTTCTTGTTTGATCTTATGTAGACATTTGCTTCTATATTAACTGTACTGAATTGTCCTGTCATGTTGGCTAGTCATCCTTTGGCATCACTGCATCCATTATTTGGGCTTTTAGGGTTGTCAGGCCCCTATGATGGTCAAGATAAATAACCTTGAGTCATCTCTAAGTACTTTGATTTTAATAAAATATTTTTGTCTCTTTGTTTCCAGTTATTTATAGCACAAAATTATATAGATTTTTCAAGTACATTGAAAACAGAGATGTGGCCAAATCAGTTTTGAAGGAGAGGGGTCTTAAGAAGATTAGACTGGGAATAGAAGGTAAGACATTTTCACTTTTTTTTTTTTATTAATTATCTTTTGGAACCAGCAAGGTTTAAAAGCTGGATCCCATTGAGATTATATTTTGAATATTTTGAGAAAATTTCAGACAAATGATTACAGAATGCTCATGCAGTAAACACATAAATAACAAAAGTCAGCTTTTTTTACCTGGGAAGAGAAATAGAAGGCCCTTAAAAATTAGTATTTATTCTATAAGATTCTCTAGCAATATAGAGATATGAATTTGTCTTTTCTGCCATCACTCTACTTAATGCATTTTTACTAAGCCCATGTAGTGTGTTTGGCACATGTATGTGTACTCCTGTAAGAGACGACAGGACTCTTTGCCTAATGGTAATTTTGATCATAGCCCAACAGAACTAAAATCTAGTACTTTTTTGAAAATTCATGTAAAAACTGGTGGTGGTGGTTTAGCCACTAATTTTCCAAGATTTTATCTGGAAAATCCTATGGTCAGAGGAGCCCGGTGGGCTACAGTCCATGGGTTGCAAGAGTTGGACACGACTTAGCAACTAAACCACCAGCACCACTCTTACATGAATTTTCAAAAAGTATTAGATTTTAGTTCTGTTGGGCTGTGATCACAATTACTATATGTCTTAAGGTGTCTTAAGGTATGATAATAGCTTATTTTCAAATTGAATTGAATGTCCATATACTTCATCTTACTTAAATGCAAACTTTTTAGACTGCTTTTTACCTTGTGATTTAAATGAACTTTTACAGATGCTACCCTCAGATCCTTCTTTTATTTTAAAGTGTCCTTACTAAAAACAAAATATCTTCCTTGGCCTAGAGTAATGAGTAAATGTTCTGGAGCCAGAATGCTTGAGTTCAAAGCCTATGATTTAATAGCTGTATGACCTTGGACAAGGCACTTTACTTCTTTTTGTCTTTGTTTTCTCATCTAAAATGAGAGTATTAATACATACTTTATAGGGTCACTGTGAGTGTAGAATGAGTTAATCCATGAAGAACACTTTAAATAGGGCCTAGCACATAGTACTTTCTGTGTCTGTGATGGTGACACCAAAGATTACGGTATTCAGATCAGTGATCAGATGAGCTGTTGGAGATGAAGATGAGGGACTCCTGAGACATACAGGGAAGAATTACCAGAAATGAGGTCTTTGCAGGAAGGGGAGGGGAGGAAATTTGGGGTTTAAAAAGAGGGCATATTAGCTTCACCAGTATATGTCCTCTTCTGTCATTTTGCAAACAGTGAGTTTTAGCTGCTTGGTTTCAAAGTTAGAGAGACTGTAACTGGAGGGGGAATTACTTTAGCAGGCCCCTAGCAGGTATTTGAACTGATAACAAGTGGGCTGGAACTGTGTTTAAAAAAGCCTGATACACTGTGCTAAGGAGTATGGACCTTCCCCATTAAGCATGAGGAAACCATTGGTAGTTCTAAAGCAAAGATGTAATATTATTATTATACTTGTGTTAAGAAAAAAAAAAGTGGTGATTCAGTGTGGAGAAGAGATTGGAATACAATGAGATGGGAATTTAAGGACGTTCTAATAGTCCTGGAGCAATCAGAGACAAGGGAATAGAGAAAGGGAAACCTTTCTGACCTCTAGAGCTGCCCTTCAGATGGTAATTGGAAATATGAAACAAAGAAGACATTCTATAGGTCTTTAGAAGATGTTTAGTCCTGCTTGCCCCTGTGCCTCCCTCACCTC
>NW_011495071.1:18129795-18219704 GCF_000754665.1 Bison bison bison
CACACACTCCACACATGGCTAAATATACTAGCTGCCAGTGATGCCTGCATAACAAACTCCTATGCAGGAATCCTTAATTGAACCCTGACTGTGTGAGGCCTATGTGGATTTTTTTTCTGATTTTAACAGTGGCCCATAGGCCAAATCCAACCCACTACCTATTTTTTATAAATCAAGTTTTCTTGTAACATAGACATACTTATTAATTTATGCATTGTCTGTGGCTGATTTCATTTTATTATGGCATAGTTGAATAGGTGTGATAAAGACCATATGGCCCACACACCTGTCTGGCCCTTTACAGAACATGTTTGCCAGTACTTGGTCTAAACTAGCAATTCATGCTAGTAGGAAGGAGAAGGAACTTGTGATAGCATCTAAGGAAAGTATATCTTTAGACAAACTGCCGTACTGGTAAATGACTGAAATGTTCCCAAGACTGGGATGGTTGTTACCAGTTGTTACTCTTCACTGACTATGATCTAAGAGAAGGAAGATGTATAATTACTGGGGAAAGCTGTGTCTACTGAAAAAAAAGTGTTGCACAACTTGGAAGTTCAGAATTATGTTTTATTTAGTGGCCTTACTGTCAATTGTAGCCTTGGATATAGCCTCTCAGATAGCCCTGAGAAACTTCCAAGGAGGTAAGGGAGGAGCTGGGATATGTAGGAGTTTTTATGGGAGAAGAGAAAAAAATGATCAAAAGATTACTGCTAATCACAAAAAGCAGACACCTCAAGTATTGGATTTAGTGCCTCTCTACCTTTGGGGCAATGCAGGAGTCTGGGCTTGTTGAAATTATTCCTTTGATACACATCTTAACTATCTATGGCTATTTTTCCACCTGAATTCCCCTCAGGGGCACCCTTGGGTCGGGGGTGGGCTGCAGGGGCAGATGACTTGATGGCCACAACATTTCTATTTACTGAAATGGTAGGCAACTTTTTTTTTTGGTCCATGCTACTTTGGAATTGCCAGTCTGAATGAACTTGATTGTTCAGAGTAGTAACATTTAAATGATATAGAGGTTAAAATATTGGCTTTGTTAACCTAGACACAGAAATACCTGGAATCAGTGAAGCTGGAGATCGCTACAGCTCCTTTCCACTTGAACAGTAAAAAGGAAAGAAAAAACCCAAAATGATGTAAAGATGAGATTTAGGTTTAAAGAAAGTAGAAGGCCTATATGGCAGTAAATTGCAGGCCCTGAGGCCAAATAATTGTGTGGGGAAGGGATCAGGGATATCAAGGGTGCACAACCAGAGCCCATGATACACTGGATTACTTCCCATTGTATTAGGGACCCAGCCCCACCATGCTCTCTGAAAGTTTTTCTGGTGGTTAGTGGGAGGTTTTGTGAATTATATTAGTAGGATTTCAATTTCTTGCTGTTGAACTAATGACCAAAGAGAATATTGGTTTCCTTCTTTATTTTAATCTATGTTTTGTTCAAGAACTATAGTAACCCTCTTTAGGTTAAATAGAATGAGGAATGTGGGGACCTGTGTGTGTGTGTGTGTGTGTGTGCGCGTGCGTGCGTGCACACGTGCACATAGGTGTGTGTATGCACATCCTGTTTTTAAAAACTTCTCTCCTTCAGGTTATCCTACCTACAAAGAAAAAGTAAAGAAAAGGCCTGGGGGCCGCCCTGAAGTGATTTACAACTATGTCCAAAGACCCTTTATTCGAATGTCTTGGGAGAAGGAAGAAGGAAAGAGCCGGCATGTAGACTTTCAGTGTGTGAAGAGTAAATCTATCACCAACCTTGCCGCCGCTGCCGCAGACATTCCCCAGGACCAGCTGGTAGTCATGCATCCGACTCCGCAAGTGGATGAGCTGGATATTCTACCCATCCATCCCCCTTCTGGCAACAATGACCTCGATCCTGACGCACAGAATCCGATGCTGTGACGGTGATGTTTCTTGAAACCATAGCATGCTACTCTTCACAGTGACGCTGTACTCTCCTCATCCTGCACTGCAAGGCCACTCTCTTCATTGTGAGATGCACAGAACGATGTTTAGGATATTGCAGTGTAGGCTTTTTTTAAAGACCAAAGGTAGCTGAATGGTTTTTTAAATGAGTACAACTCTAGCATCTTGAGGTTCCAGTTATATAAATGTATTTGTTTACCAGTAGGTTTGTGAAATTGGTTCTTTGTATGGGGGACAGTCCTTTTTCACACATCTAGATCTTCCCAGAAGTGGTGGAAATTGGCAGCTGGGGTACTTTGTCTAGATTGATATTCATCACACCCCAGATAAAATGTAGAACATTATATATAGTTGCACTTTATAAATGGTGGTTAAGTGGAACTGTTCAAGCCATTTTTATAGTTGTGATGCACAATATAAATAAGTGCTTCTATCAAAGTATTCCTTCAGTAAAATGTATATAGTTTGCTGCCCATGATGAGCAAAAATGAGTATCACTGGGCTTATTTGAATGATGAGGATGAGATTCAACCATATCTTATCAGTTATCTCAGTGCCGTTTTCATCCTTTTCAAGTGTCACATGCAGGGAGTGTGAACATCAGAGGTGGGTTATTATCTGGTCTGCCTTACCCTTAATCTGTTCACAGATATTTATTTACTAATGATTTTTTTGAAAGTTATGGGATAGGAAAATGAAGTGTTTGCTCTTCATTTACTAAATGATTGTAAACTCGTTTTTCATCAAAATAAAATTCCATTGTTTTAATGTTTCTGATCTTTATAACCATCTTGACCAGATTTTCAGTCTTGTATTTTGCAGATTTCCTGTTTTATTGGTGTCAGTATAATTAGAAACCAGGAAGTAGCTCAAGGAACTCCCGTTTGATATATGTGTGATGAGGCACTTATATTCTCCACTAACTATAAAATACACTATAAATCCAAATCATTAGAGCTGAAAAGGGAATATTTTGTAGTACAACCTGATACGAAGATAAAATACTTTTACTAGGTTCTATAGTAACCTTAAGTTTCAGAGCCAAATTCTGATACTAGTTCAGTGCTTTCTTCACTATAGTATGCTGTTCTGCCAAGCAAATTGTTCATGCATATGTTTTTGTTTTGTTTAATATTTTGTGACTCAGTTCAAGAAGAAATCAGAAGTATTTAGATGCTTTCAGTCTGGGGTCACTTAATGTCTGAAGCCATACAACTGGTAGTAGAGAGGAGTTGTATTAGAGAAGCCAGTTTGTTCTGTCTAATCTTGAGTTTGTAATTTCAGAGGACTTGAAGTTTGTGTTTAAGCAGTAATATCTTTGTTCTCACAGAAACTAAAATTACAGTACAGCTAAACAGGTGACACAGGAAAATTATGTATGTCCTAGAATTTTTATGAAGACCAGAAAGGCACTGTAAATGTTTTTGGTGTGGATCATCCATAAACACCCACCATGGAAAATCAATGATCTAGCCCTATAGCATTTTTTCCTTAATTATTTGAAATTTGAACAATATTTATAGAACAAGGGAAACATTTATTAAAAATATTTAACTAATACATTATACTTTAACCCATATTTATAGTAAAGGATTCTTACAAGGAAGAATAAACGGTTTTATGATACAATTAGTATAAGAAATATCCACATGGGGAACTTCTTTGTAGTGTAAAAACACCATACATCTGAAATGACCATTTGCATATAAAAGCTACCAATGATGCTTCTGTGCACAATGATTAAAAAATTCAACACAAACAGAATCCAAAATATACAATTAATGCAAGCTATCCACAGCTAGCCCAATAATCAATGATGAGGAAACACTGGAGCAGGCTTTAGTTCCACTTTTTTGAAGTTACACATTGTTAAGATTGACTTGTATCAATGGCTCTGAGATGGCTTTTATGAAGACAGTACATAAAAGCTGTTCTCTCCTTATCCAGTAAGCTTCACAGACTGTATAACTCCATCAGTAATGCACTTTGATACTATAGCTGTCGCCAAAGCAACATATAGTGTTTACAGCGGCCATGGCAAGTCGCTAAAGTCAACAGGGCCACCAAGCCCAGCATCTGCTTCCAAGAGGCTCATTATGACAGCCATTGCTGCTTCATCATTACTGGGACTACTTGAGCCTTGATCGTTGTCTATCATGTCTATGCCTATGTGAGGGTTTTCACCTGTGGGAGGAGATAAAGACTGGTGAGTGATTCTTTTAGTAAGTGGTTAACTTTAGTAAGCAGTTCCTAAGTACACTTTTAATAAGAAAGTTAAACTTAACAGTAGGGCAAGAAGGCTGCTTTGCCTTTTTTTTTTTAATATTTGTGTTTTTCAGCTGGAAGACCCAACTTTTTAAGAAGGAACTACTTAAATTCAATAAAGATTAAAAGTATGAGTTGACCTCATTTTACTATTCTGATATAACCAGTTATAAGGAGGGAATTATAGAAGGAAACCATGCAGGAGACCCCAGTTCGATTCCTGGGTCAGGAAGATCCACTGCAGAAGGGATAGGCTGCCCACTCCAGTATTCCTGGGCTTCCCTTGTGACTGTGCGGGTAAAGAATCCACCTGCAATGCAGGAGACCTGAGTTCGATCCCTGGGTTGGGAAGATCCCCTGGAGAAGGGAAAGGCTACCCACTCCAGTATTCTGGCCTAGAGAATTCCATGGACTGTATAGTCCATGGGGCAGCAAAGAGTTGGACACAACTGAGCAACTTTCAGAGATTAGAGGAAAAAGATCTAGAAAGAGAAGTAGAGAAAAAGATGGGTAGTGTGGGAGAAGCAAACTCTTCATTGCTTAGTGACTTTCAATACCCTCTGAAATGCTTTTTGATCACCCTTTTAGGTTCTGTCTGAACCTCCATGAGCTCTCCCTCTGAAGAGATTATGTTCCACACATTGGGAGAAAGCCTGTGTCCAGGCTGCCAGAAACCCCTCTTGAATTCCAGATATCCCCACCAGCACCCAACCATTAAACTTAACTTTGAAGTAAAGATTTAAATAAATTTTAAACCTTTACTTTGTTCTTAACAAGTTTACCTAGAACTGATTTGTACATTCAGTTGTTAAAACTGACATCATGCCAGATGTTTTTTGCAAGCTCACTGCAATAGAAATAATAATGCTACTTACCAAGAATAGAAGAGCTATCAGAATATGGATAACCTGGGTTCTCCTGAGCCTGCCCTGGTAGTAGGCCACTGGAAGGAATGTCTGGAGTCCCTCCATTTAAAATCTACAAACAAAAGTGAAGTTTTCATGTCATCAACAGTTTCAATCGGTATTTTACGCAGTGTCACCAAGAAAAATGAATTGGGTTGAAAAGAGGAAGGTGAGGAGAAAAAGTTTCAGGTGGCTTCGGTTTCTTATTGGATGATTTCATACCAGACACTGTTAGGAATGGTCACAGTAAGGAGAAAACCTCTCCCCCAAACTAGTATTCTCTTTACTCGAGTCAGCCCACACAAGCAATTTAAAGGCTGAATAAAATCCCTAGAGCACTCATTACCTTGGATCATGCTGTTGACATGTTTCTCTAAGGCCAAGGACTAAATCTCAATGAACTCAGGTGGGCAGGGCCCCTCCCCTGTTAGGGAGTAAGATTCCTTACAGCAACAGATGCTGCTGAAGAATCAGTAAGAAAGGGTTGTTATACTGGGAAGAGACACAGCTTGAGGAGTCACAAATGAACACCACCACACTAGAAGTAGATCATCATTAGTTGCCCCACAGGGGCCAACATTAGTAACCAGTGGTTTAAGCTCTGAGAGGCTACTGAGAAATACTGAATATTATTACCACTCCTCAGTAGAAGAACTCCGTCTTCCCTCAGCTGTCTACCCTCTTCACCCTCCCATGACCGAATCTCACAGAAAAGCACCTCAGAGGTATCTGGATGTGGGTGAGGAAACTGGTAGCAGCTAGATTTCAGGAGAAGCAGTGATTTCAAGCCTTGCCAGTAGATGGCATTACAACTTTATCTCCACAGTTCAACTTTCTGAAAAAGTGCTGAAGAACTTTACACTCTAAAAATGATTAAGGACTCCAAAGAACTTTTGTTTATATAGGCTATATTTATCAGTATTACTATATCTGAAGTTAAAACCACTAAAAGTATAATAAACTTATTACACATGAACATGAATAGCATTTTAATGAAAAAACAATTTTCCAAAATAAAAGTTGCAAGTATTTCATATATATATATATACACACACATATTTTGCAAGTTGAATGTCTAGCTTAACAGAATTTAATTGGATTCTCACTTGCTTCTCCATTCAGTCTGTTTAGATATGCTGTCTGAAGTACATATCTGAAGAAAATCTGACCTCTCATAAACAGGCAGTTGGAAAAGGGAGGTACTTTAATGGCCTTTTCAAATAACCATGGTATTCTTTGATATTACATCAGAACTCAGCAGGTGGAGGTTTCTTAAAAGATAAGGCACAATGTGGAATCTGAAACCATATCAATGAAATTTTGGTACTCTGTAAAAATCCATTGGTGTATATTGGTATTTAGGATGGATCTTTTTTACCTTCACATGATTCTGAAATATCTTATATTGGTCATTTGGAAAATACTGGTTTACTGAGTTATGCAGATCTTCCAAATGTTGACACACCTCATTGTATAAGGTTAAAACATCACCACTGTTAATATTACCTGTGATCAGAAATATCTTAAGTTTTGGCAAGCAGTCAAGCTCAGTGCAGTAGATACAAGTTTCCCCCCAAATTCTAACTTTTGCTTGAAAGCTAAAATGTTATCACTTGTCAGTTGTTTTTCCTTGAAGTTGCAGGTTCACTCATTTTCAAGAAAATGTATGCTAAATACCCACGTCTGAAAAACCATAGTTTGCAATAGTAAAAATGGTGTCCTATGAAAAAAGTGATTGGTTCAGTTTAAAACTTAAACCGTCACACAAGTGCTTTTTCTTGAGACAACCATCATACTTAGTGTGCAGCGTAAGTGCTTTAAGCACGTCTCATTCTGTAACTATTAAAAAGATTTACTCAAGGATTTTATAAAATTATTTTACTGCTTTATTAAGGACATTCTTAAATGAAACTGGCTTTTAAATTTATTGGTTTTTTATTGTGGGTATATGGCGGTGAAATACAGTGACTGTCCGTACAGTTTGGTGCCACAGGCCTGATTTTTTGCAAAAGCACCAGCAGTTTTATCCAACATTGCTTTTGTACTGTCAGTTCACATAACAGCACAATCAGAAAAACTTTTAGCATTGTTATGAAAATACTTTTGACCACACAGACCCCTGAAAAGATTCCCCCCTCCCTTAACCCCCACCAGAAGACCACAGATGATGTTTAGGGAACTTTGGCCTTATCTGACCCTGCCTTGGTGCCTCTAGATGTCCAGAATCTCCTGGAATCTGAGGCTTGCTAACCTTACCCCTTTTAACTTGACCCTAATTAAGCCAACCGGCAGGCCAAATGTCTCATTTTTGGACCTGCCCAGTTTGAAAGTGACTGGGAAATGTTGGAAGCCCGGGGCCACCTTTAGTCTCGTGGCTTTGGTACATAGTTAACGCTGTCTTTTTAAACTCTGTCTTGTTTAGATGCCCTTCGCTGCTGCTGACTCAGAATACATTCAGAATTTCTTCTCAGATCCATTTTTATAAGTCCAAAGACA
Organism: Bison bison bison; assembly: GCF_000754665.1. Taxonomy (NCBI): domain Eukaryota; kingdom Metazoa; phylum Chordata; class Mammalia; order Artiodactyla; family Bovidae; genus Bison; species Bison bison. Next base: position 18,137,397 of record NW_011495071.1, read on the forward strand.
AAGAAACATTTTCCATAAATGCCTCAAAAATACTTGCGCTCTGGGTTGTACAGTATACTTTCAGATCTCTGGCAGTTGTTGGTATGAAAAGAATCAGAAGTCAAGAGACCTGAATTTAGTTTGGGGCCATACTTACTAAATTCTGGGCTAGTCATATACCATTTGGTAGCCTGGATTTTTCCACCTATGAGGTTGTGAGGATAAAATAAGATATTGTATATGAAAGTTCTCTGAGTAATATTTAAGCACTGAAGTGATGACCTTCCAAAATAGAATAGTGGGATTCTTGGTAATACCAGAAAGTCAAGTGCCTAAAAGTTGAGTTGAGACCCAGAGAAAAGGATACTTCACTAAGATGGTAGATCCAGTATGAAAGAAGGACCTAGCAGTGTAACAAAACATGGCTAAGAGCTCACCTGTGAGCAGTGGCGGGGGCTGTGCCCAGGCCAGACTTCATCTGTGGATGCAATACTCAAGTCATTACCAACCAGGCACTTCCACGTATATTCTCTCATAACAGGACATCATGTGCAAAGATGCTGGCTGCCCTAGCCTATTAGCCTCATTATAGAGAAATCAGGGGCTTAAAAAATTATACAAGGGCACACACCAGTGCATGGCAAAGGTAGGCTTCAAACCCAGGTCTCTCTTCCAAATGTGCTCTTCCCCATTAATGGCTTTCAAATCTTCTTCCAAATAAAAATTTTTATGGAAGACTCACATATCATAAAACAGAAATAAAGCTACCCTGGTAGAAGCAGGAGTCCTGACCTTATCTTTCTCATCAGCTGGCCCCCTTACAAGCCCCACCCTACCTGGCCGCACCACAGCTCCTGGTAACCTGAGCCTCTGAGAAGCCAAGTTTTGAAAACCCATGCCCTGCTTTTGATAAAATTTGTGCCTTAGGAGTCCAATCTGGGTAAATTCTTTCTCTGTGTCTATGTTTTGGGAGATAGGGGAAGGAAGACTTTATGTCTCAAGATGCTGGCCTCTGGGTTATCCTAACCTATGTTAACATCAGACACTATAAATAGATTTATGATTTACAAGTAACATTGGCCTAGGCTCACAAACTCTCAGCTCCAAAAATGAAAACAGATTGTTGGTTTCTGAGACTATTTATAATGTAGTCTTCTGGTCAGTTCTTCCTTAGGGCTGGCAACAGATGAACTACTTGTACTTAACGCTGTCCCATCAGAGAAAACCAGGCAGATCCCTAAGTATCCTGCAGCTGCACAGGCATGACTTGCCCTCCAAAGCACCACTGGCAGCACTGCTTCCAGGGCCTGCACTAGACACTTTCTCCCTTGAAGACTCCTGGCAGAGAACTATGTAGGTTTACATACCCACGAATCCTTCCTTCATGGGAGCTCTTGAATTCCTCCTTCCATGCAATGGACTAGCAGCTCTCCAATCCTTACAACGATCTCTTTCTGCTTGCCTCTGCTCACATGGGATAAACCCTCTAAGGATGTCAGCAAGCCTCCCTGATCTACTGGTGGGTTTTGTGCCTCACCTAATAGATGCATTTACTTCAAGGAGGAAAAAAGGGTCCTACTTGTTTCAGCAACCACAATTACGTACTCCCACTTCCAGTATTTCACAGCTTGGGCAAGAGCTCTCTACATGAAGAAGGGCCTTAGTCTAAGAGTCGTCAGCCCTACCTTCTTGCCTCCTGGAGAAGAGGCATCAGGGGGAGGTGTACTTGTGATGTTCAATGGGCTGGAGCCACAGCTGGAAGGCGATGACCCTCTTATCCTGTCAGAGAAAAGAGGAGTTAGTTACATTGCCTTTCCTTTTTTTTTCAGTGTGTGTGTGTTGATGAGGGATGGAGGTGAGAAGATCTAGAATAGGGATTGGCAAGCCTTCAGTAAAGGATAGGAGAGTAATTATTTTAGGCTCTGTAGGCTATATGGCCTCTGTCACAACTACTGAACTCTGCCACTATAGCTGGAAAAAAAAAAAAAGCCAAGACCATATGCAAATGAATGGGTGTAGCCGTGTTCCAATAAAACTTTATTTACAAGTGATAAGCTGGATTTATCCCATCAGCACCTGATCTAGAAAATCCTGGAGGCAAGCTTCTCACTGACAAAGCCCTTGGATTAAGGTCTGGATTTCAGGTTTGTGGATTTCAAGTAGGTGGCCAATTTCCTCACAGCCAGATCTCAGAGTGGATTGGCAGAACTTTAGAAGTCCAACCTCTATCTCTGATAGATGAACTAGACTCCACAGCAAATGATTTATCCTCTAACCCACAAACACTGCTTAGCTAGTGAATACTCAGGAGATGGAGGGTGCTGGGGCAGCTCAGCCAGGCCTAGAAACTAGTCTTACAGTCCCAGTCCTCATCGTCTAAGGAAATAGGTGATGAAAAACGGGTTCAAGCCCTTCTCAGCTAGCTTATTTCTCAGCATAGTAGGTTTACAGAGGGAAAGCCTTAGAACTATAAATCCACATAAACTCTTGTCAAGCTGAAGAACCTCAGGAAGGGAGAGCAGGACCTTGCACCACAGCTAGAGTCTAAGGGAGACCTGAATGGCAGCTGTGTGACCACCAGGCTCTTGGCACCTGCACGGATGGATGAATGCAGCTGCTGGTGACCCTGGGACCCCTCCACTGCCCAGGAGACTTTTGGCTCTTGGTTGTACTGCCTAGTTCTGTAATTTCTGAGTAAACAAGATCTCTACCCCCCCCCCCGGACCATAAGCTCCTCAAAGGCAGGATACAACTACATACCAGGTATTCTTCACTCACACAGATGACTACTAATTGCGTATTGAAAAAATTATTGAATGTCTCCTACTTTTCCCTACCTACATCTGTGGAACCACTATTGCCCCAGTTTCCCTATCTTGGAATTGCCTTTTCATCATTACTTATTTCATCTTCAATATCTAGTCCTTAAATTACTGACTTCTCTTTTGGACACAATTATCACTCTAGAGTGGGCCTCATTTTGAGTCATTAAGCATGCTCACCTTCATCTCTTCCTATTCCAATCCAACTTTGAGGCTTATTTACACACATTGCTCATCACTCTACAATGCTCAGGGTCTTCACATTTTCTTCCAGTTTCAACTTCTCAGCATCATTTCTTAGAATTCTTAGCAATCTCCCATCACAACTCTGTGGTTCTTTCCTACAAAGAAGCTGCCCAGGCATGTGGCCTGCCTTTTTTTTTTTCATCCTGAATATGCCACTCACATGCCCACTCGAGTGCATGGCTGTCTTTTCTAGAAGGAACGCACACCTTCATCACAAAACTCAGCTAAAGCCAAGTTCAAACCCTTCCTCGTTTGCTTCTGCCCAAGGAATCTTCGTTTTTGCTTTTATCATGAAGAAAATAGGCTTCGCAAAGATTCAATAGTTTTATACTATTCTTGGATGGTTTCAAGCAAAGCACTGGGTGTGCACACAGTGGCTGATCAGTACCACATTATCACTGCACCCCACCCCACCCACCTCTCCTTCCTGAAACAGACTGAAGCAGCCACATCCGTCCTTCCTGAAGGGCTGGAACAGAACTGTGCTACCCACTGGGATAAGAGCCCCTCTGTGGCCAATTAGAAAACAAGGCCAGCTTCCAGTTCTCCTCAGAGAATCAATCCAGTGGCAGCAGGGATCCTCTGATTATGTCCCATTAAGTTTGCATTCCCAAGGACCTGGTTTCCACCCTCTCCATTCTCTAAATTCAAATGGACTTATAATTACTGCTTCCCACTCAATAACTGCTCTTAAAGACTTAGATTTAATTAACAATTTTTGAGCACTCACCACATGTCAGTTTCTGTCGCTACATGACACCACATGTCAGTTCTAGGAACTTTCCTGAGTTCTCTCACAGTCCTAGAGCAATCTGGGGGAGACAGATAATTGCCTTCCTTTTATGGTTTAAGTCAACAGAGTCCAAGAATTTGAGTGACTCTTCTAAACAGAGGCCCAGGACTCAAACTCAGGTAAACTACTTGAGGTTCTCCTCTTTCATATGGAAAAGAAGGCCCACCCACACAAGTTTCTATTACCAGCTGATTAGCTTGGCCTCTACTACTAATCCTAGGCAGCTTTTTGACTGGAAGTGTCAGGCCCAGATCACGGCAGTTCACGGCTCTGCTTCTGCAGCTCTGTGATGTTAGTGCTCATCTATCTGCTGGGAAGCTCCCTGGGTCGTACACAAAGTAATAAAGTTGAGCCTCCCAGAGTTCCCTTTAGCTCTGACCTGTTTGGGTTTAGCTTCTTTATTTAAAGGCACTACATCTTAATCCTGACACTACTGACATTTTGGACTGAAAAATTCTCTCTCAGGGGTCAGGGGTTGGGAGGGCTGTCCTGCGTCCTGTAGAATGTTTAGCAAGCAGCATCCCTGTCCTCTCTCCCCTGGATGTTTAGCAGCAACCTCCCACTCAAGTGTGACAACCAAAAACTGTCTCCGGACATCAACAAATCATCCCCGGGGGGGGCAAAATTGCTGCAGCATGGAGGACACTGGTTTAAGGGAACAGCTAGGTGTTACTTGCCTGTGGATTTCCATGATTTCCTCAGCAATCATTCGACCTATTTTTCCTGCCCCAGCCCTGGTTCCCCCTGGAATCCCTGGAACAGTGGGGTGGGTCCTCTTCGGGCCACCTACAACAGAGGAATCTGAGAGTGGGAAAGAGGAAAACCGAGGGAGAAGACCCTATTACGTGTTGAATTAAAACCAGTTCTTCCCATGATCCACTTGAAGTTAAACCTTAGGGCTGTGCCCGAAGGACATTAGAGCCATGGCTTTTCAGGAAAGGGCATTCCAGCAGGAAAAAGCTCATGTTTCCTTCCAGGATCAGACATGTTGATATATAGCCTCTACTTACTCATGCACGCCACATACATTTACTGAACACCACTGTGCTGCAGGCCAGGGGCACAGAGATTAAGTCGGCATCCCTGCCCTCAAGGAGCTCACAGTCTAAGGGGGAGACACATAAGACAGACAAGGGCTGGAGCACACCATGATACGTTTGACAGGGCGGCACCAGGCATTCAGGGGGGCCAGGTGCAATTTCCTGGAAGAGATTAACTGAGCTGAGTCTTGTGAGAGGAGCACGAATCAGGGTGGCAGAGAGGAAAGGAAGGGAAAGCATTCCAGGTACAGCCACCAGTGTACACAAGAGCCCTGAAGAGGGCACAGCTTGGGAGACGACGCCAAGAAACTCAGTGCGATGATGATGGAGTGAGCAAGTGATGAAACGGAGAAGCAGGTACCAGTCAGACCAGGAAGGGTCCTGGACGCCACCCTAACAGATCTGAGCCGTACCCACGGGGGATAACCAAAGGACTGACTCAGATGGGGGTTACTGAAAAGTCAACTGCTGCACAGGAGCGAACTGTAGTGGAGGACGGGGGCGCAGACTGGAGAGCGTGAGACTAGGGCTGGGAAATTACCTGCAATAATCCAGGCAACAGATGGGGAAGGCGGTGATGGGGAGGTTTAAAGATAGAAGGGGCAGGATTTCATGTTTCCATATAATGGGAGAGAGGCAGGAGTCATGGCTTCTGGCTTAACCAACCAGGTTGGGGGTAGGGGGCTGCTGTTGTGCCGAAAACCAACGTGGACATGCTGAGTTATAGGTGCCTCCTGTGGGAGTCCAGGAGGCAGCTGGAGGAACAGACCTGGAGGGACCGGATGTAGGATTCATCTATGAAGAGAAGGGGACTGAAGCCATGCAAGCAGGCCCAGGAAGGAGTCAGGTGCACAGGCAGCGGCCAAGGCCGGGCTGGGGGAGGGGGCCTGGCACGGCTCACACCGCGGTGCTGGCAGACACCCTCCTCCCACCTCAGGAGCCAGTGGCCGTGACCGAAGAGCCCTTCACATCACAGCTGCTGGGCAACACAGTGGAGGAAAGCACACGCAGCAAGGAGCTGGCCGTTTCATGGGCTTCCAGCGTCCAGGCAGCCTCAGGAAAGGCAAAACCAAGTTCCCAGCATTTCAAGCTCAACAGAGAAAGTGAGATGACAGCGTCCTTAGTGATCACTCCCGCGAGGCCCCCCCCTTGTTCCACAGAACATGGTGGCCGGGGACCCCAAACACTGGGGGCAGTGGGGGGTGGCCACAAGCAGCTCCTCCAGGCAAGCCCAGCGCCCCGGTGGCACATAGTTACCTTCTCCAGAGGGCAGCATGCTGTCCATGCTGTGGGGGGACGCTGTGAGCTGCGGGAAGCTGGGGTCCCCGCCTTCCAGGACGTTGGCTCTGTGAACATCCCAGCAACAAGGAAACGTGAGTCAGGCCCGCCCAGAACTGTGCACCTTTCACCTTGGCCAAGGTGTCCGGTGTCCACTCTGGACCTGGACAGGCCAGAAAACGAAGTATCTGAGTGGCTCAGTGGGTCTCCTCGCTGTCAGAGGACACGGCAGACAGCGTCCGGGGCTCTGGCCTTCCTAGCGCATGCAGGGTGCGGTCCAGCGGGGGTGGTGATGCAGCAGCCACCGCCGCTGCCACGAGGCTCCTCTCCAGGCGGCCGGCAGGGCACCGACCCCAGCCCCTCAGTCAGCTCTACCTACGGGTGGGGGTTGCACATCACCAGGAAGGAGATGTGGGGAGCAGGCGGCAGAGGGGGGCCTTCCCTTCCCTGCTCGCCCAGCAGGTGGCAGCCTTTGAGGTGGCATTCCGCAGCGCTGAGTGCTCAGGCCACCAGCCTGGGGGCACAGATCCCCATCCCTCCTCCGCCAAGGCCCATATGGGCTGGTGAGCCTTTGAACTCAAAGGCTGGCTGCTTTGTCGGGAAGGAAAGGCTGCTGTCTCCGAGAGCCTTTCCAGCAGCCGGGGGCCTGAGAGTTCTGAGTACTGAAGCGTGTCCTTTGTTAGCCACCTTCTGGCTTCTGCCAGTCCTGAGGCTTCACAGGATATTAGCAGGATGACAGTAAAGGATGGGATACTGGCTGTTGCCTGTACCCCCTTTCCCAGGTAAGGGCCCCAAGGCATTCCTCCTTGAAGCAAGGGAGCTTCTGAAATAGGAAAGACACTTACAAAACAACGGTGTTCGTGGAGACAATGTATTCCACTTCCTTGGTCCAAGGGTTCATGAAACTGAACCACCGACTCCGTAGTGTGATGAAAGAACCATCTTTGATTTTAAACTTGTAGCAATTAGTGGTAATCTTTTCTCTTGACTGTAAAACTGAAAATATAAAGAAACCATGAACATTATTGTTTCCTCAGAACAATGTATTAAACCAAATCCTAAATGCGCTCAGGCTTCAAGGCCATCCCCTCTTTAATAAGCCATGGGAGGTGGCACCTCAGAGAAGAGGGTGTTTCTGAGGACCTGATTTCTGAGCCTTCCAATCTGGTTGTGAACCTGTCACTATTCTTCAGAGTGTATGAAATGAAGGGAATAACAGTGCATTCTAGACATCTAAGTGGATTCATCTATGAAGTGAATGCCACACAAGAAGGCTCAGTCCACAGGGACCACGTAATCTCCCCATCACAAAGCCTGAGGACATCCAGATCCAGGCAGCACCTCACCCATGGAAACCTCATTCTTTCATGTAACAAACATGTAGCAAGTATGCTTCACGTGTCAAGTACTGGAGATAAAAGAGACAGGATATGACTTGCACCCTCAGGAGAGGAATGAGGGACAGCTACGCAGAGGCGATCAGAGCCTTCAGAGGTGAACACAAGTTTGCCAAAAGGGAGGAGGGAAGAACCCAGTGCTTACCCGAGGAGTGGCAGGGCCTGGGGTCGGGGTGGGAACAGTGAGATGTCAGTGTGTCTGGAGGACAAGGCCTCTGCAGACAGGGATCGGGTGGGGAGGTGAAGCTGGGGAGGTGGCTCAGGGCCGGGACATGGAGGGTCGTGAGCATCTGTCCAAGGTGACTGGGCAGGGGGTTTTGAGCACAGATGTGATTGGCAGGCTCAGTCTGTCAGAGCATAAGCAGGACAGCAATGGAAGGTGGATTGGCGGGTCAGAGGCAAGTCCATCACAATTATCAGGTGGGTACGAGGGCTGCATCAGGGGCTTGGCAGAAAGGGGCCTCTTTGGAGATGCAAGGCTGAGATGAATGAACAGTTCTGATGGAGGAAAGAGTAAAGAAGGGAGTCAATGTTGGCTACTGTCTCAGGAAGCTATGTATGTGGCTGCGCCATTAACCAAGAGGAAAATGCAGGAGGCAGTGCAGGGATTTGTAGAAAATTAGATCCGCTTGGGCCACACTACATCTTTACATAGTCCAGGGAAACCCTCTGAACCAGAGATGCCTTCCAGAAATTTCCCTGGCCAGCGTAAAGATCTGCTAGGCAGTCGGGGTGGGGGGTTATCTGGAAGGGGGTAGATGGGGCTGGGGGAAGGAGCAGCGTCCCCTCCTCCCAGACATTCTGGCCTGTAGGTCCCTGGGCTGGCTGACTCCCACCTCACAGGGGCAGATTTCTCTGCAAGGGTCCATGGACATGTCTAGAAGGAGAGGGACACTTGAAACTTCAGACCTGGTGTACAGCCCAGCAGCTTACCTTGCCTATGGCATTCTGCGAGATGTCCTATGTCGTCTTGGTGGAAATACTCATAACACGACGTGCCTAGAAGTTCTTGTGGTAAATATGCCAAAATAGCTGTTGCCCTAAAAGGGAAAAAAAAATTTTTTTTTTTAAAGAAAATAACAATCAGATAATTAACAGATCTCTGCAGTAGATGACTCCCACTACAGCCAATGAAAACAAGGTCAAAGCTGGGTGGGTTCAGAGGGCTTATTACGTGGGTTTTGTTCTTTCTCGTGAAGCTGACTTTAATCGGGGTTATAAAAACAGAGAGAGAAAAAGACTTTCAAAGGGGCTGTTAGCTCAAGACATCAAATTTTAGGTTTAAAAGTAGTAACTGTTTTAGATTAAAAAAAAAACTGGTAGGACTCTAAACTCCAGGTCAAAGCTTCTCCAATTTATTGCCTGCTCTTTATCAGGGTGACCAGAAGCCCATCATGGGGCCCACAGGGACCTTGAGAAGTGACTGCTTCCTTTTCTAGTATTTAGTGGCTGGCTATTTCCAGTACCCAGAAAAATTGCTAGCCTGTGGATACTTGTAAGGAAGCAGCAGAGAGAAGTGGAAATCTGGGTTCTTAGCCCAGGTCTACTGCCAACGAGTTACGAATCTGGGAGGGGGCTGGTCTTCAGGCTGAGCCTCGGTTCATCAACCATAAAGCAGGAGACTGGACTAGATCAGTGTTGTCCAGCAGAACTTCTGTGGGGACAGAAATGTTCCATTCAGGTACCATTCGCCACTGTTGCTGCTGTTTAATCGCTAAGTTGTATCCAATCCTTTGTGACCCCACGGCCTGCAGCCTACCAGGCTCCTCTGTCCATGGGATTCCTCAGGCAAGAATACTGGGTGGGTCACTATTTCCCTCTCCAGGGGATTTTCCTGACCCACGGAGTGAACCTGCATCTCCTGCACTGGCAGGCAGATTCTTTATAGCTGAGCCACCAGGGAAGCCACATGTGACTACTGATACTTGAAATGTGGTTAGTGAGCTGGGGGAATTTAATTTCACATTTTATTTAACTTTAATTGATTAAATTAAATTGCCATATGGGATTACTATAGCCAATGACTACTGTATTGATAGCTCAAGACTAGATAATCTTTTCAAAGTCCCACATCCCAGAATTCACATTACAGTAATTAATGGAACACTCCATAGATTCAGAGAGCATGCTATGCCTATTATTTCTCTTTTAGCCACGGACATCAAGCCACCCCACTTCACTGTCTCTACCTGCCAAAGAATGACATGGAGAAAATTTCTGTATTTATGATGATAACCCACTGCTACTGCTAAGTCGCTTCAGTCATGTCCAACTCCGTGCGACCCCATAGATGGCAGCCCACCAGTCTCCCCTGTCCCTGGGATTCTCCAGGCAAGAACACTGGAGTGGGTTGCCATGTCCTTCTCCAATGCATGAAAGTGAAAAGTGAAAGTGAAGTCGCTCAGTTGTGTCTGACCCTCAGCAACTCCATGGACTGCAGCCTTCTGGGCTCCTCCGTCCATGGGATTTTCCAGGCAAGAGTACTGGAGTGGGGTGCCATTGCCTTCTCCGGATAACCCACTAGGTCTCATTTTTCAGCAGATCCACCCATCACTTCCTCCTCTCTATCCTTAAGAAAGGCAGCCAACGGCCCAGTCTGCTCTGCTTTACTCAAGGTTGAAACTCCGCTGCCAAGACTGTCCAAGGGTAACGTCCAGACTCTTACCTCTGGTCTACAAAAACAAACTTCCCATCTATCGCGTGCCGGGAGACATATTCCATTGACTTCACCCTGATTTCCCCGTTTGCCGGTTGTGGAACCATGTGAGAGTGCAGCCGTCCAATGGCGACAAGGCAGCTAAGATTACACCCCTCGTTGTCTGGTTCGTTGTCTTCATCCAGCCCCATCTTTGTGGGCGGCCAGCTTTTCAAATAGCCTGTGCTGTGGATTGTGCAGAAGCTTTTTCGATCTGCTGGAAAGCAAAGTGCGATGTCAGTGGGGCTTTGGGACTTGGAAGCACAGGCAGCCTATCATGCGCTGGGATGTAGGAAAGGACTGAAAACATAAAAATCAAAGCCTACTGTCCAGAAGTTGGCATCAAATGAAAGAGAAAGATAGAAAGATCAGGCATGATCCAGCGTCATGTGTGTTTCGTAGCAATGATGATACCAAATGGGCATCATGTACACCAAGGAAGGAGCAGCACGATCTCCCTGGCAAGGAAGGCTGCCCAGAAGAACTGTGTAGGAGGAGGGCTGGGAGGGATGAGCACTGGCTGAAGGATCAGAATGTATAAAGGCTGAGAAGGTACAAAGACCCAGAGGGGCATCCTGTACAGCAAACAGCAGAGCGCTCCATGCAGGTGAAGTGAAAAGGGAGGTGCTGGGCTAAGTGCTGGGAAGGCATGTTGGCAGCACACTGTCTCGGCCTTGGATCATTTGCTCACAAAGGTGTTAACCTTTCCCAGATTGGAAATGGAGAGTTTCCAAGGGCACTTATGGTGGGGAAGCAGCAAAATCACATCGCGATTTGGATGCTTTAGTGATGCGGGTCACTGGAAGACAGTAAAAGCCAGGAGGAGGATAATAATACAGCAAGAAATGCCGGGGACTCACGATGGCAGTGTTGTGGAGATGAGGAGGAGGCAGAAAGGACGTGGGGCAATTTCTGAGCTGAACTTTTGGGATCTGGTCTGAGTATCAAATATTTGGTATGAAAAAAGAAAACACAGATGAGTCCAACTTTTTCGGATTGAGTGGTTACAGGTACCATTTGTTGACTCAGGGGAGAGAATACAGAGTGTGTTTTAGAGGAGAGGGAGAAAAGATTTCAGTGTGAGACACGTTAAGTGTGAAGCATCCGTGCATTTCAACAGTACACATTTTGTGTGTGTGTGTAGGGGTGCCTTGTGTTGCAGCACGTGGGATCTTAGTTCCCCAACCAGGGCTCAAACCTGTGCCCCCGCTGCCGTGGAGGACCGCCAGCAAAGTCCCAGTAGACACATTCTTATGGAATGTTTACCAAGCATCGGGTCTGTGCTAGTTACTGGGCAAGAATGGAAAACAAGTCAGGCATGCCTCTGTGGAATTTACAGCCTTACGGGGGAGAGGTACTTTAAACAAATAATCACACAAATGACTAAGTAACTGCAATGGGAAGCAAGTGTTACAAAGAAAACCTGCAGGGTGTGACATGCAGACAGAAGGCAGTCTGAGGGACTGAGTGACAGACATCGAGGGCCACTCTGAAGGAGGGTCTGCAGAGAGCCAGGGAGGGGAGCCGGTGGCGAGGGAGGCACTTCCTTCAGAGGTGACACCATGTGTGCAGATACTGAGTGAAAAGGGGTTGGAGGCATCAAAGGGAGGTCTGCACGGCTCAAACCTATGGAGGAGTGTCAGGGGAGGGCACTGCAGGATCACATTAAAGATTTTAAACTCTTCTTCAAGAGCAATGGGAACCAATGAAGGGTTTGAAACAGGGGACTGATACAAAGATTTGCTTTTAGAAAGGTCACTCTGGCCATGTGAAGGGCTGGAGAGCGTGAGGAAGGTACTTCAACAGACTTATGAGACCCAGGGCAGCCTCGATCGAGTGACAGCAGTAACACACACACTTCTGCAGGGGTGATTCATAGCAGCAAGAACCCTAGGTCGGGGGGAGGGCAACGGGGAGAAGGTGTCTCCCAGGCTCTTAGCACACACAGCTAGATGCAAGGGGCTGCCATTAACATTCCAGAGGAAGCCTGGGTGGTTACTTCTATGCCTATCACCTATGAGATGCCCTTGAGATGTCCAAGCAGGTAGATTAAATAAGCAGTTAATTTACAAATCTGGAGTTCAAAAGAGCAGTGTGGGCTAGAAATATGAACCTGGAAATTACTGGCATATAAATGTCATTGACAGCTACGTGGGTGGGTGACACTACCTATGGACTGTGTTTGTATCTACTCCTCCTAAGAGAAGAGGGCTGGAAAGGAACCAACAGAAAGAACTCAGAGGAGAGTTCAGAGTGGAGGGGGCAGGAAGGCGAGAAGAAACACTTCACCGTGGAAGAGAAATGGCATGTCCGGTGCTCCTAGCCACCTGTAGGCACTGGTGAACCTAGGGTAAGTCTGGCGGGCGCTGGGGACGCAGGGAACTGTGACTGAGAATACTCTTTCCCAACCACACAAAAACAAACAGAATTGAAACAGAGGAGGCCTCTCCACGAATCTGTCAGGGCTTCCTACCTCCCCGCTGCTCCCCAAATGCCCTCACAGAAGCAGGGCCACAGAGGTCCTGGCTGCAAACCTGCAATCCGCCTGCTCTGAGCCCACACCCTACTGAGCGCCCCTCTGTGGAAAAGCCAGCCTCACCTGTGAAAGGATTTAATGAACTCTTAAGTGGTTACCTTTTTTCTTGGAGCAGGTAGAGGGGAAATCCTTGTCTTCCACTTTTACTGAAGGCCTGTTACACTTCATCCTACAGAAGAAAGAACGCCGTGCTCCAGAACATAATCGAGATGGCCCAGGGGTTATATCTGTTTTAACTGGAAGTCCAGCTGCAAATCAATACACAAAATGTGATAAACTGAGGGTCGTGTCGTCTGTCAGGCAGGGGAGCATGCCCTTGAAGAAAGCCTTTTCTTTCCTGCCTCTCTGTTCTCTAACAGGGGCCTCCTCACAGGCCTGCATTCTACGCTGTGAGCCTGCAGTGCTTCTAGACCATGCAGAATGCAGCTACTGACGAACGGACTAGGCACTCCGGGGAACAAAGAAATATACATGGGACCCTCTTCTCAACGGGAGCTGAGAGGGGGAAATGGAAGTTCACCGGAAGGACTGTGCTCATGCCACACGTGGTGTATGACTGAAAAGTGCCAAATAAAGGGCAGAAACAGCCGGTGTTTCCCAGAGGGGGCAGAAAGTGGGCTGGGACCTGGAGAGTGGGCAGGATCTGGACACTGGGATGGAACGGAGGCAGCAGGGTTGGCTCGTGTTCTCAAGCCTGGCTGGACACCAGAACCCCCAGACTCTGTATCGACCTGAAGATGCTTGAGCCCAATTCTAGATCTGTGCTGCCCAGTGCGGGAGCCACTAGCTATATGCAGCCGCTGGGATCTTCAAATTGGAGGTGTGCAGTACATGTGAACATACCCAAGATTTCAAAGACTTAGTGGAAAAAAAAAATCGGAAAGACTTCCTTTTGGATTTAGTGTTAAATAAAAGATAGTATAGTTTTGCATTTATTTTTACTTTTTAAAATGTAGCTATCAGGAAATTTAAAATTATTTATGTGGTTCATATTTGTGGTTTGAATTCTAGTTTTGGACCAACTGAATTACAATCTCTGGAGAAAAGCCTGACTGTTATCCTGATAGAAACATGGGCTACTTGTCAGCACAGAAGCCGGGGATCTGAGCCTGCCTCCCACCTCTCCACCCCGAAGTCCTGCACTGCATCCTCACGGGGATCTGAGCCTGCCCCCCCACCTCTCTGCCCCGCAGTCCTGCACTGCATCCTCACGGGGATCTGAGCCTGCCCCCCGCCCCTCCACCCCGCAGTCCTGCACTGCATCCTCACGGATGAGAAGGTCTGTACCGTCCAGCCCTCCCCGTCCCCTGAATGTTTTTCTCCAGCAGCACCAGCAAACCCCAGCACCACCCTTCTGCCCCCATCCACCAATCATTTCTTCTGCTACTTTCCTCCCTTCATCACCTGCAAATATTAATTCATCTTTTCAAACCCACCTGGAGCTGTCACCTACTCCATGATGCGTGTGCCCACACCCACATGAGGATGAATCATCGCTCTCTGTGGCTGGTACTATGTCTATGGCTGCACTTATTATACACGGTGCTGTCTCCTCGTCACCCTGACTACATGGGTAACAGCCTTAGAGGCAAGGACCAAACAGCATTCACCTCTTCCTCCTGAGGTCACTAAGACAACTGCAGGACCAGACTATAAAGGGCAACGGGTGGCACTGTACTTATAGGAAGATGAGGGGTGCCTTGGTGAAAGGATGGCTTAAAGGAGATTCCACTGGCGGTTATTTCCTTCCAGAGACTATAATGGAGAGCCTGGGAGCAGGAAGCTAGTTAGGCTATGACGGCACTGGGCCAAGGTAAATACGTTGTGCTTACTATGTGCTGGAAACAACGTGCTGTATGTTTTTAGATTAAATCCTCACAGCAACCTGATGAAGTCGGTGATACCGTGCAGGTAAGGAAGCTGAGGCACAGACAGGTTAAGTAACTTGCTCAGGGTCACGCAGCTAGTAAATGGTGGAGACACGATTCGAGCCCTGCCTCTGACTGTGGAGTCCACGCTCTTAACTGCTGGAGTGCAGAGCTCCCCGTGGGACTGAAGGGGGAGAGAGCTCCTGGCAGTCAGGGGGGCAGGTGCAGGAGCAGGAAGCCGGGGAAGACGTGAGTGGTGCTCCACTGCTGCCACGAGGAAGCAGGGAGGCAGGTGGGGGGAGGGACCTCAAAAGAAACCACTCTGGTCAGAGAGATGTCATATTTATACTTTTTCATCTTACGAGGCTGCATGAGTACAACTCAGACACACAGAAGTGATTTTTTCGGGGGAACAAATCAAACTGATGTGAACCCTTTTAACTCAGGAACATACAACTGGGGATTCTAGATCCTGAAAAAAAAAATTGACTAAAAATCAGAAAGAATCAAATTAAAATGGTTGTTTTTCCCCTCACGAATTTGGACATTGAAGTTTTTTCTTCTTTATGTAAACCAGAAGAGAAACAAACATGAAGTAATATAATAATTCCATTTAGCCAAAGAGCACTTGTGACCCAGATAAAGGGCAGAGAGGTAGGAACCCAGCTGCTGAGGCCGGCAGAGCACACACCATGCAGCCCAGCGCTCGGTAGCTCCCGAACTCACTTTTTGCATCTATGAGCCGCTCCCGGGGTGCCGTGTCGGAGGAGGAGAGCTGCTCCTTGACTTTGGCGATATCTTTAGGATGCAGGTAGTCAAATAAACTCTGACCAATCAGGTCATTCTGTGGGAATGCATCACCAAGAAGGACAAGTCAACAGCATGCGGAATATAAATTAACCAACAAGGGCTTTGCCTTTACTCTGCACGTTAAGCGTGAGAATCTCAAGTATTTCACATGTTAACATGGACACACGTCCAGGCACTTGGCCTAGATAAGGACACCATGAATGAGGCACTGAGAAGGCAAGAAGGGACAAGGGCTCAACCACATAAACAGCTCCCGCTCCTCTAAGGCCAAAGTCTTTCAAGGCATGTATCCCTTTACCATTTACTTCCCATGCCCACAGATTCCCTTCTAAGACCTCAGCGCGAGGAATCAGGGCGTGGGCTCTGACTCTAGCTCCATTAGACCTCTGTTCTTAAACAAGTTGTGTCATACTACATGCCTCACTAGCCTAATTGTTAGCAGAGTTATAAATAACTTCCTCCACAGCTTTGCTCTAAGACTGAAAAGAGCAAAACACTGTGGAAACATGAAATTTACATTAATTTATATAAATGTTATTTTGATACTGCAATTCTTCTGCTTTACCAAATTTCCATGCAAATACCAGTATAAGCGTGAGTGAATGAATGAAAAAAATGAGTAAAAACTCTAGGGACAAAACAGGTGATAAGCTCTTTTCTAGAAGCTTTTATATAAATAGTTATATGATTCTACAAACAGTCATAGAATGTGTGGACTGTTACAATCATTTTACAGAGGATGCTGAGGTTCAATAGAGCTAATAAGTGATACATCACTGTAGATACAGTATGGGTGGATTCCCATTTTTCTTATTCCCTGGCATTGTACTGTCTGCCTGTCTTCCCTGTCAAATATCCCCTTGCCCCCCTACCCCTACACTTGCGGAAGTGAGAAAGTTACAAGGCTGATAAGGTCAAACTTCCCAATGGAAGCATATTAAAGGAAGTTTTCTAAGTTTATATTCATTTCTGTGTTAAGAATTTTCTGGAAGAAGGATGGTGTTGGGGAACAATAGAAGTATTTCACATATCACTTGTCAATTAATTATTCTGAGAAGTGGGGTAACCTTTTTGGCCGCTGTAAGGCTGCCCACCACCAGTGGGAACAGGGGCAGTACCTGGCTGTAGTTGAGGATCTTGAAGACAGACTCTGACACAAAGAGGATCTTCCCTCGGTCACATCCTACGACAAACAAAAATCCATCTGCTGCCTAATCAGGAGAAATGGATAATCAATTTATCACACTTCAGGAAACATGATTTATAATCACTCTGATAGCAAATAAGGATTTATTTTCTAAGCGTCCAAAGCACGGGACTGCAGTCACTGACAATTTCGCAGGTGTCCTGAGAACAGGATGCTTAGAACAAATACCTGAGAATGATAAGATTCTCTTCAAGGCAGACATATACACATGTATCACTAGTGATTACCGGGGAAAGTCCAATTACAGAGAGTTTTGTTTCGAAGGAGAACTCAGTTTAAGATTTTTCCTTTGACTGCATGAAGGTCCAGAGAAATCCATTTCATTGCTCTAAGTATAACAACACTATAATATCATAGAATCTGAGACTGGAAGGAAACTTTAGGGTCAAAATTCCCTCTCAAATATTGAAGCCAGCATCTGTGCAAGACTTGAACACCTCCATTTCCAGGAAGCTCTCTGGAACAGTGGGTGCAGCATCTGAAGTGTGGTCTGCTTTTGTTTTTTTATGCTGATGGTACGAAGTGGGGCTGGATCACTGGTATGATTTTTACCCCCTCCCCAAAGCGATTCTAATGTTCACAGGTTAAGAACAACTATTCTCAAGTTTTATTCCCTGATGCAGAGATGAGCTGTTTGTATCCTAAATGAGACAAGAAAAGCCAAGCAAAAATTTCTCCTGACATTCTTTCACCTCTTCTTCACTTTAAATACAGGCAAAAATCCAAAGTGTCGACAAAGATAGGTGTGGAGACAGGACAGTATTTGTTGGACAGACTAAGGCAGATATATACTGAAGCTATGGAACATGAGAGCTTAGGATGTTTTGTGCAAATGTGACTGAATCCCACCCAGGACTCTCCAGATGAGCAACCCCTAAGAACCCCTGCTGGGGCCTTTCAGGCACCGGAGGGTGCTCCCTGCTCGCCCATGCACTTGCTCCATACTCAGGTTGCTGTTGTTCAGTCGCTCAGTCATGTCCGACTCTTTGCGACCCCCACGAACAGCAGCATGCCAGGCTTCCCTGTCCTTCACTATCTCCCGGAGTTTGCACAAACTCATGTTCATTGAGTATACTCAGCTACCACAGACTAAATCACATGCATCATTATCTTTGTTATTCGCTGGTCCTTGGTCTGTTCTTTGGAATAGACTACTAAAGAACCTAGGGCTTTCCCAATGGCTCAGATCTGCCTGCTCATGCAGGAGACTCAGAGAGACATGGGTTCGATCCCTGGGTTGGGAAGATCCCCTGGAGAAGGAAATGACAACCCACTCCAGTATTCATGCCTGGGAAATCCCATGGACAGAGGAGCCTGGCGGGCTACAGTCCATGGGGTTGCAAAGGTCGGATGCGACTGAGCACACATACACACGCTAATAAAGAACCTACTCCCTTTTCCACAGAAGGGCCTTTGGGATGCAGTTAAACTCAAAGGACTAAGAAAATGAATTCATGCGCCAGAAGGTAACAGAATGGTATGTGCGCTTGTGCTGGGATAAAAGACATGAGTGAGAGGGGAACAGACTCACTACTGCTGTGAGAGGGCCTGGCAGGCCACCTGCCAGAAGGAAGCTGGGGCTGATCCCTTCCTAAGTTAGGCCTCTGTGCTGGCCTGGGGGCAAAGGATGACAGTGAGGGGGAAGCCACTTCCCAAGCACCATCTGCTAGAAGCCTCATTCTGTCAAGAAAAAGAAGGTATTAATAACTTCCTCATTTGCCTTGCAGACAACCTTATATCTCAACTAGAGAAGAGAGTATTTTGAGGCTTTTCATTAATGAAGTGATGTGGCTCAAAAGGTTCTTGGGAAGAAGGTGCCTGGGACATTCTGGAAGAGATGCTGAGCAGACTCAGGCCCAAGCTGATGGCAAGCGGAGTGGATTTCAACACATTCAGGGGAGAGAGAGAAGGTTCCAGAGGCCGGTGAATATGGTCAATGTAGGGGAGGCACAAAACATTCCGACTCTGCTTCGCTCGGGAAGATGAGCACCAGCAGGTGAAGGAGCCAGGCTGAGGGCCAGCCAGAGAGCAGAGGAATGAGAACACGAGCCCCACGGGGCCGGGAAAACGAAGGCAGGCTCGCCCTCAGGGAAAACGGCGTTGAGTTAACAAGTGACACGGCGCCCGACGGGCTGCCTCACTTTCAAAGCTTGGCAGGGACAGGTTCTAGACGCTATAAACCGGTCAGGCTCACTGTCCTTGACATTCCAGTCATTAAAGGTATTTTTGAAAACACTTGGTAAGGAAAGCAATTAGTCAGATTTGCACTGGTAAGGGAGACTGAAAGTCCAGTTCCTGCTGCCAAACTGTTCAGACATCATCTGAGTGGACCCTGCTGTCTGCGGAAGCAAATTCCCAGGGACTCAGCATCCAGAAGTGGCGAGGAATTAGACAGTGCTTCCCAGCCACTGAGATGGGGCAGAGAAATGAGAAAAGTTCCATGAGAGAAGACAGATCACCACTGACGTTGTGTGAGAGAGAGAAGCAGAAAAGGCAGGCCCAAGATGAAGTCCTTCACTTGAACAGCATTAAAACCCTTATCCCAGACCCTGATAAGTATGAGCATCTAACAGAGAATCATTCAGAAAAGCAGCAACAATTACTAAACACTTGTTGTTGTAAAAGGAACTTGTTTTATATGTGTACATACATACATGTATTTCTTTAAAAAACACCAAATTACCAGTATGGTGATCAGGACCAGTTACATAATTAGTAGGGTCCAGGACAGAACGAAAATGCAGGAACCCTTGTTTTCAAAATACAGTCTTCAGGGTGGTGACAGCAGAGCATTAAACCAAGTACCGGGTCCTATGTAGCTGCAAGGGTTGCACGCCTGTGAAGCCAGCCCTGATGGTTTCTCTGGAGATGCTGCAGATACAGTTCATATCTTAATCCTAGTATGTTCTCCCTGAGAACAAGGACATTTTTATGAAAAGGATGGAAAGGTGAGGGCAGCACTGAGTCCTCCAAGTCTGCCTTGACAGGTAACCAAATGACCATCACTGACTTGCTGAGAAGACTCGCCCCCACCCTTAGGTGTTAATCAGTGATTGGATGTTTGTAGGACAGTGCCATGCAAAACCCATTAAGTACTAAAATGTCTGTTGAATTAGTGAACAAATGAAAATGGAAGACAGAGGCTATGCCTATCCAGTCTACAAGTCACACAAAGCTTTGAAGGATCGCTAGTGATAAGCTGAAATGTGGGACTATCCAATAAACAGATTGACAGAAGTTCAAAAAGACCAACTGTACCTACACAAGATGTAAAAACCCTTGCCTAACAATAATTCATGTACAAGAGAGCCAGGGAGGGTGCTGTGACAGCTGTCCCAGATGTGGCACTAATGAGATGGCTTCTCCTGCAAGGAGGCACCAGCCCCACTCGACCCCAGGCCAACCAGACCACAGCTGCAGTCCCACACCAGGTCATGACTTTCAATCAGCCACCACTGGAAGGAAATCCAGCAGACGGATGTGGCTCTGGAAAGAACGTGTGCCATCTGCTGTTCCCCACCCTTCTTGTGCCTGCTTCTCCTCTGGAGGCTGGAAGATCTAGATACCTGTGCTGCAACCTGCTTTGCACCTCTAGGGGACCAGGTGACATTTTCAAGATAAGCTGAAGTCTACTCCTGTGCTTCCAGGAAGGCATGCCTTTTCCTGATACAAAGGACAGCTGGCCTGGAGTCTCCCCTGCCCTCTTTCTGGCTGGTAAGCTACTGAAACCTGGCATAGCCATCCCCCTCCAAGGTGAAAATCTGGCTCAGCAGGGTGGTACAAGAAGACAGAGAGGGCCTGGCTCCTGCTGACCTCCCTGAACCTCCACAGCAGCCCCTCACTGCCTAATCAGGACTGGCTATGCTTGAGAAACAAAGCCCTGTTGACTCATAACGTCTTGTTCCTTGCATTTAATAGAGCATATCACAAGGGGGTGGGCAGACACTACTGCAATGAGCAGGCAGGCCAGGCTAACAGGGGGCTTGAAGCCAGGATGAGCTGAAAATGGGTAGTGAAGATGGAGAAAACCAGAGGGACCACCCTCTATGCTGGGGCCTTGCAAACTTTTTGCTCAGAGACGCGAGGGCAGCCCTGGCTGGGGGGAGATGGGGCAGGTATTCCTCCCTTAAGTTAGGTTTCTCTGGTTTTCTTTCTACTATTTGCAAGAGGACATGTCTCTGAATTTAGTGTCTCTCTCTTCAGTTTCCAAGCGAAATCTTGCTCGGCCCAGAGCAGACCTGATTCTGCATAGAAGCTAGGTTCCTGCGGTGCCAGCCCAGCGGCCTTCCTGCAGAGATCAGCCGGAGAAGCGAGTGCTACGGTCAGGCAGGCGGAAGCACCTGCCTCCTCCACTTATCTTCCTACCCAGGGCTGAGACGTCTTCGGAAGCTTTGTTGTTTTGATGGAATTTTAGTAGAAAGGTGTAGGTGGCTGTTTCTGTGTTAGTGGTCAAATGAGGATGAGAGAAATTCTCAATGGTTATTAGTTTCAGTCCCTTTCTAAAACCTTCACATGCAGGAAGGGGATTCTTGATTACCTCCTATTTTTAATAAAATCCTGCTCTTCTGATTTAAAGTCCCTAGACCTTCCAGTTTTCTTTGAGTGAGGGTAGAAGAGGAGGGTCCCAGGGAAGAGAGGTGAGGCCTCTTCAAACAGTAAGAACAAGGTGGAGACCCTGACAGAGGAAGTGAGCCTAAACAAGTTCAGTGTTGAGACATCAAATTCCCACCACTGGCACTTAACTCTGAGATCTGTGAAAATAAATGTTGTGTAAAAACAATCCCGTAATTGCAACATACCCTGAGAATAAGGTGTTTCAATTCATCATCTGACAGAAAAGTCGGCTTGTAGTTTGCCTCTGTATACGGATTGGTGGCACCTTCCGGGGGAGAAAAAGAGAAAGAGTTGAACACTTTATTTTAGTCAGATAATGTCTTGTTCCACTCGACTGCCTCAAACCTTCCAGATGCAGCCTCGTCCCTACCCACCGGGAGCTACATTTTATCTTCTCTCTCCTTGGCAGAGATAAGGTGAGCTCTGGCTTTGGACAGAAGCCAAAGAGAATGTCATCGAAAAGTGAACACTGTTGACCACAGGAGACTTAGCAAGCTTGTTTTTGTCACCACAGGGAAAATTCAGGAGCTAACAGAAGTTTAGAAACTGCTTCTAATAGAGAGGAAGCTCTAGAAGCAAACTGGTCGAGACTCCTGGGATGCTCTCTCCCTGCAACATCTATATTAAATGGGTTGTCTAGCGGGTGCTCAAATCACCACTCTAAATGTTCTTGGGAAGTCATCCAGCCTGCCAGGCCCTGAGTAAATACGCTGTGAAAGGCATTTGCTGTGAGTTCCTCTTCATCAGGGTTGAGTTAAATGAGCTTGGCAACCCAGAGAAATGCATTACTTCAGTAAATGCAACTCGAGCTCTCAGGACTGAAAGGGCATAAGACATGTTTAAAAGTCAATCTGGCATCTTTCGGGAGAATAACTTAGAGAAGAATGCCAGCAGTAAACGACTTGGAATCTGCAAAATGGTTAGTAGCACAGTGAAGAAATAAACTAAAACAGCTTATGACAATTCCAAAGACCACCAGGAAGGAGGGAAACAGAACCTGTTTGTGACTTTCAAATCAACTAACAAGGTGCATATCACTGATCCACACCCCTGTTTTTTAGGATCACTTGAGTTGTGCCACTCTTTTCTTCCAGTGTAACAGAAATTAGTTGTAATGATTTAATCTCTATCTTCGCTAACATGAATTTTAAAATGCCATTCTCCAAGCCCAGGATACAACATTTATATTTTTGAATCAAGGTCAAAAGACAAAACCAGCTACTTCTTATTTCTGCTGGCTTTGTAGAAATATAAAAGACGTAATTCTTTTTACCACGCAGGTCAGAGATCTGAGTGAGCGCCTACTTTCCGATTTCCTCAAATAGTCCAAGTCTAGCTGTGGAAAATTCCAGGGACGGCCTTCCCTAAAATGCCTGCCACAGTTCAGATTTCTCCTGTGGTTTGGATAAGTCACTTCCACGTTTCTGCCTCTGTTTTCTCACCCTCCCCACACTCGGAAAAGAAGGAAAACACTGCCTCCCTTATAAAGAGTTGATCTGGTTTGGGAAAATTCCAGGAAGATGAAAATATCATCAGTGTTCACTCAACAATAAAATGTAGCAAGTGCCGTCAACCAGTGACTCACTCTTCAAAAGAAACCAGGATGAATTTTTCCTCTTAAAAACTGGAACAGAGTTTCCTGTGTCATAAAGGGCAGCTACATTTCTGATGTTTATCATTGTATGGGCAAGGTCCAGGCACCACATACATGCAAGATGGGATGTGTGCCTCTCATATGTATGTAGCCTGGGTTCATACACACACATGTGCATGGCACACTGCCTCTACCCTCTGGGGATGCAGGACAGCAAAACTGCATCTTGATACCCACAGAAGCTTGCTAATGCCGATTTCATTTGGCATAATGTCTGCTGCTGAAAATGACTGGTATACTCCTCAAGGCTACACATTTGCAAGTAATAAACATTGGCCTTAGGGAGTCAGGAATACTCTAAGGGTGGTAACATTTGTGAGCAAGGGCAAAATAGACAATAAAGCCGGGATCTCACCTCGTAACGTTTTCATGTGCTGAACAGCCATCCTCAGCACAGTAAGTTTATCTAATTTCCTAGACATCGCGTTGCACGTTGGTACCAAAGAAGCCAGTTCATCAATAAAACTGTTCATTTTATCCCGACGCCTCTTTTCAATCTGACTGTGAGCTTCCCTGAACAACAATATGAAAAATGATTTCTGTAAAATGTAACAGAGCATCAAAGAAACAATGATGAAAATAACTGTTTTCAATATTCATCTGACAAGGCAAATTTAGAATCTGAAGAATGTTTCAAACTGGGCTTTTCTACTAAAGTCACCCAAAAAAGTGGGGCTCACTGCCAAGTCGGTATTAGTATTTTTTTTTAATGCTTACCTTATCCTTAGAATTGAGAAATGTTACAAAAATTGTCTTTTCACAGTCAACTGTGCTTTTAATTTCTCCTCATTTCTATTCTTCTCAGCCCCAATAAAGTTGGATTTTAAGATGGGGGAGAAAGAAAGAAGGGAGGTGGAGGACTTGAAGGGCAAAGCACCCAGGAACAGACATCAGTGAGGGCCCCAGGCTGAGCTGTCTCTGAGGTCTGAGGGCAGTCTGCCATGTGGTCTGTGGGAGACAGACTGACTGAGACACCAGGTAACTAATGCTGCTGTCCTTGGATCAGCCGTGACCCCACCCAGATGCAGCAGATGCTACATCTGTCCCTAAGAGTTGCTGCCCGCCGAGGAGCATGACACGTCCCACGGCACACTCTTTTCCTGACTGGTGTGCACCTGCTGTTTGTGACTGTCCCCCAAGGAGGCGTGTCAACAGTGCCACTGCCATAGCAACAGAACCGTGTGATCTCTCGCCAAAGCTGGTCCATCAGGGAAAAGCCAGCAGTTTCAGGTCCTTTGAATTCTACAGCCCTAGTTCTGTGGCAGGACACAGCGTCAGATGGCCCTGGGGTTAATGGCAGGAGAGTGGAGGACCCCCATGGAGGGGAGTCAGCAAGTGTGGCTGGAGGCAGGAAGGAGGGAGTCTACTTGAGGGAGCAGGGCCTCCCCAGGCCTGGCCTTCAGCCACACCTTGCAGAGCAATAAGGGCCCTTTCTGAGGCCAGGCAAAGCCGGGGAACTGACTCCCTGAGCCAGGTCTCCCCAGAGGGCCCTGAGGCAGGAAGGAGGAACCTGCTGAAGACAGGGAAAACCTTTAGCCTTGATTTATCTTTGGCTCTCTCCAGAGTTCCCTTCAGATTAAACATGCTTAGACAGCAAAGAGTGAAGGCAGCTCAGCCTGGAGGCAGTGAGGGACAGAGGCCACATCAAGCCAGGGCTCCCCTCCCTCTCACTCCCTAAGGACACGACAGTATCAAAGACTGTTTGACAGACCGGGAACAGATATTCAGAGCCTCCTTGACTGCACACTAAGCAACCAAACCAGGATGGCTTATATACAGAGAGAAGGTCCAAGCTCACCTTGCATTTTTTATTCTTCCTTGGTGCTCTGTGTATTCTAACCTGGAAAACAAATAAAAAGAAACATAATCCCCTGGAGATTAACAGTAGAGTTACACATCCATTTTCTTCCCTGCCTGATCCCGTCCTCTCTACGTGACACACGAGGGCTCTGCTTGTTAGCTACACAGGGTGGGGTGTGTTGTGTGTGAGCTGCTCAGTTGTGTCTGACTTTTTGCGACCCCATGAACTGGAGCCCACCATGTTTCTCTGTCCACGAAATTCTCCAGGCAAGAATACTGGAGTGGATTGCCATTCCCTTCTCCAGAGGATCTTTCTGACCCAGGGATCAAACCCTGGTCTCCTGCATCACAGGCAGATTCTCTACGGTTTGGGTTACAGGGTGGGGCATAGAGGGGAGACAGTTCTGAGCCCACAAGCTCACAGCCTCCTTGCTTATCCCTAATCAAGGAGATAGGTGGAACCTGCACGTTTAATTACGCAAGGAAAATGGCTCTAAGGATGCTGAAGTTCAAATGACTAATTCACGGTACCTTCCGTGAGGGTCATCTTTGTCTGTGTCCATGCTTTCTCTGAGAAAACAAAAGAGAATATAACTGTTAAGACATACAAAATCGCTTCTCACCACAATACAGAAGGCCATCATTTATCCAGAAACCAAGCAATTAGAAAGCTCAAAGAGCCACAGCATTGACTCCTGATGTATAAAAGTAAAACCAACTTGAACCTAATATAAAACCAGACTCACTTTCCAGTTTATCAAATGTTATATATACCACTTCAATAAAGTTTGTGTGTTCATGCATTTTACTATATTGATTGCTTGAGAAAATTGGGAATACACAGCATTCATGGAAACTCTGAGTTAACCAGAGTATCCAAGTAACCATAATATCTCATTCCCCCAAGCCCCCCAACCCCCATCACTCTGGATAAATGGAGTTTATTCATTTGTAAAATGTATCAAGCATCAAACATATGTGGGCATATATACTGAATATCTGTCTGGTGGTGGGTAAGGTGGGGAGGGAGCATCAAAGTGCGCACGAAGGAGCACTGAGCAGAACCCAAGCCAGCTCCCACCACTGCTGCCAGCGCTCTACTTCTCAGCTTGGGGGAAACCCTGAGCCCCGGGGAGCTGGGACAGATGGAGGCATGGGTTGGAGACCACAGAGTCCTGGGGTCACAGAAGGATCTGCCTTCCCTTCATGGACTCTGGAATCCAGTTTTCACAGCACATTATGGGTTCAGTAGAAAACAGACTGAAATCCTCTGAGGAAGGAGTTCTAAATCCTCCAGGTGAGCTCATACCTTCCTCCAATCCCTAAATCACTCAGGAGGACAGACTACCCTCTGAGCCTCTCTCCCTTCTCCAATCATGGCCCTACAAACATCATCACCATTAAGAGAAAAAGCAACTTTCTCAGGAGCACTGAGGTATGCTGCAGGCACTCAGAACAGTGGTTCCCAACCAGGAGCCCGCCATCTCCTCATAGGCGGAGACTTTCTCTACCTGATCTGAAGTTCAGAAGAAATTCTACAGGCCACAGGGGAAAATGAAAAGTCCTTCTCCCCCTCTGTCTAGACTCACGTCTGCTCACTGAGGCAGGTGATCATCGCAGGTGAAAAGAAGCTCTGCCCTAAGGTAGGAGTTTGGTATATTAAGCTGTTAAGGGATGACAGGTGCTTAATTCATAGGGTGTCCATGAATTACAGAAGACTTGCAGACTGGGGTCCATGTGGGAAACCTGGAAGTCCAGAGTGGTGACAAGGGTGGAAACCACAGATCTAGACAGCGGAGGTCCCAGAACATGACAAGGGCTCCATCAGACAAAAGCTCCACAGAAAACGTCTGGTTTCCCTGTTGTGGAGTTAGTGCCATGGAAAAACACCCTCTTGGTCCTCACATCCATTCTCCATCCCCTGGGTGGCCGCTCTCTTAATCATCTGGGATCACTTACATATTATTCATAGCATCTCCTAGTGGGCATCTGACCTCCAGCCACTATGCTCCCCAAATCTGACCTGTGAACTTCAGCAGAAAGGACTTCTGCTGTAAGGGGGCACACCTCTCCTTGGAGATTTTCTCTCATTAAGCAGAAGAAAACTCTTCAATGGACATTTGGGCAAGATTCCATGCAGTTGCCTCTACAAAACAAAATGTGCCTTTTGAATGTTCTATGCTGACATATTCCCTAGATGTCTGTATAGATACAAAAGAGTTGACTGTAAGTGTGAAAATGTACTTACTCCAAAGAAAAGCCAACAAGTCTTTAAAAAAAAAAAAAAAAAATTTAATGTAAGAGGAACACTAATTCAAATACTGTGTTAAGGACAATGTCACTGCTCCTATACCATTTCCAGAGATGACCTCTACTTTCTCATTCTACAAACATTAAGTAAGCCATTGATGTCTTCCTCTAGACAGGTCCTTAGGCAAAGCTCTCTTTGGAACCACTGAGGTTATATCCATGGACTTAGCCATGTTGCTCAAAGGAGCAAAGGAAAATGAAGAAAGTGGTAAGAGGTGGAACTTGGCTTTAAGGCTATTCATTTTCCCTCGAAAATCTGGGAACCTGAGCGGGGTGCACAAAAGGAGAGTAAATGGCTCAGCTGCACTGGAGGCTCCCTCCTGCTTGCAATCCAAGGGAAGATAAAGGGAAAAGTCAAGTCAGATCTTTCATCCCCATCCCTTTTCATAGACAAGATCCCTTCTTCCAGAAGGAACAGTAGGGCCCCTGGACGTTCATGCCCGTAAGCTGACACCAAGTTTAGCCAGAGGAAGACAAGCCCAAAGGCCTTACTGGTAGTCTGTGGAGCTGCCCTTGCGTTTCCGGTTGCAATCCACGCCACCGGTGCCCAGAGGGCTGGAGAGGAGGTCGGTGGCACCTGGGGACATGAAGTCACTGATTGTTGAAGAAATGTCCATTCTCTGGTCGGCCATTGGAGGTCTGAAATAGGTACAAGGGGACAGAGGTGCAATTATTTCCACAAGCTTTTCTAAGGTGGTGGAGGACTAGGGTGGCACTGTGTAGGAACAGGGACTTCATGACAGTGCCGACATCTCCCCCAGCCAGCTGGGACGAGGACAGGCACTGCCAGAAGGAGCATCATATTCACTCTAGGAGTTATTATAGGTAATTTAGGCTCATCTGCTTGTTTTTTCTGACAAAGATACAAAGCTCAGAGAGACTAGGTGGCTTCTCTTAGGTCCCTGCGCCAGGGCATGAAGAACTAAACCAGAACCCAAGGCTCTAGTAGGTACAGCCCCATGTTCCAGCCATGGAGGTAACCTAGTGTCCCAGATGTTCTCACAATCCTAACTTAATTTTCTTTCAATCAAATCTAATCGATGAAATAAATATGATCTGCTTGTTATCTCTGTATTTTTACTATAGCTTTTATCAAAGTTGTAGGAAAGCATAAAATATCCTTTCTCAGCCTGTAAGTTCCACTTGGGAGTCAAAAAAGCAGTCCCTCCCCGTCACTGGCCCAGGCAAAGTCTGTCTAGTCTTCTCTGCCTGTCCTTCTGCACTTGTGATTCCATTGCAAGGAAAACCTTGCACAATGAAGTGAAAGCACTGCAAACCTTTGCAAAGTATTTTGAGAATTCATATCTTAAAAGTGCAAAGCAAGTCAGCTCAAAAGAGAGACTGGCAAGTACCTTGCAAGAGACTCCAACTCCAAACCCAGGTGAAGGGGGCTGTGCACTGCCAACTGTTGGGGTCTGAGCTCCAGGCAACGTGACAGGGGCTGTCACTCCCTCTCTCTGGGCCTGAGTTTCCTCATCTGCAAAGTGAAAGGTGAGGGTGAGCTTTTGTTTCCACTGTATCCACAGATTAGTCACCGGAGCCCTCCTGGTCACTCTCACTGTCGTTGCTAGAGTGAACACTGACTGTGCACATAGCTCTGTGCATTTGAGCTATTATCTCTTAGTATAAACTTCTAGGAGGACTGACAGGTCTAAAGGGGACACACATTGTATGTTTTGCTAAATACAGAAACACTGTGCTCCAGAAGAGCACAGTAACTTTCATCCCCAACGAAAGCTCTTGTCAATCTGAAGGAAAATACAAAACCTCACTATTTTTACTTGTATCTTAAAATGATTATGAATGGTGTTTCTGTTTATAGGCATGTCTTTCTTTCTTTGATGTGGACGATTTATTTTTTTTAAGTCTTTGTTGAATTTGTTACAATACTGCTTCTGCTGTTTATGTTCTGGTATTTTGGCCATGAGGCATGTATGATCTTAGCCCCCCAGCCAGGGATTGAACCTGCATCGGAAAGCAATGACTTAACCACTGGACCACCAGGGAAGTCCCTATAGGTATTTCTTGATTACTCCTGGTGCCCACTTGTGTCCTGTTTTCTTACCATACTACCTTTAGCATCGATGGGCCTCCTAACTCATGCTCACCTGGGCACCTGAGTCTGGGGAGAAAAGCACATAGCAATCCCTGACTCCCCTGCTCTGCGATCACATTTGCGCTTTCCTCCTCCAACCTCCAACACCTTGATTTTCACCCTTAGCCGATAAGTCAGCTTTCTACGTCACTGAGAAAAGCAGCCAGTGACCACTTCTACCAGCAACCTAGACACTACTGGCTAGGACCCCACACCAAAGCATGATGCACCCTCCTCTCTCATGAGTGTGGACCATCCACCCCAACCCTGCATCATCCACATTCCGCATTATCTTGCATCGCTTCTACAAGGACAAGAACACATTGCAACAACACTCATCTTGTGGGGGCTGGGCAGGGAATAAACTCTTTTGAACTCTATTTCCTTCCAGTTACTGCCCCATTTCTTTGTTTTCAATTGCTTTTCTCTTCCTCAAGACAAATCAACTCAAATCAGGCTTTTGTCCCCATCATTCCAATATATCAGCCCCTGCTGGGTTCATTAATGACCTCCTCATTGCTAAATCCAACGGCCAGTTCTCCATCCCCTCCCTGCTTGGCATCAACACATCTGATAGAGCTGATCTCTCCCTCCCGGCTCTCAGCTTCATGGTTCTCCTACTTCAGTGGTCACTCCTCTTTTGTCTCTACAGCTGTTTCCTCTCGTCTCCCTCACCTCTAGGTGACCGATCCATGGATGTTCCTAGCCCCCGTCTCTGCCTACACTCCCTCCCTGGGAGATCTGCCTAGTTTCACTGTTTTAAATAACTACCTATACTATGACAACTCTCATATTTACATCTCCAGCCCAGACCCCTTCCTGAGTTCCAAAGCATCACCTTGACATCTCCCCTTGAACATACAATAGAAACATGAAACATCCATAACCAATCCCTGGTTGCCCACAAGTCCAGCCTCTTGGTCATGCCCAGGTCAGTAAGTGGTACTTCAATCCTGCTTGCTGCTTAGGCCCCAAACCTAGAAGTCACCCCTGACTCCTTTTCTTCCATGGCCTGTATCTAATCCATCAACAAATCCTATTAGCTAAACAGTCAAAAAAAAATCCAAAATTCAACCACTTCTCCCCTTTTTCCTTCATATTTCTGTTCAAATGTCCCTTTATCAGTGAAGTTTGCCAGGATAACCATATAATACACACCCCCCCAACTCTTTCTAACCACCTCTGCTGCTGCTGCTAAGTCGCTTCAGTTGTGTCCGACTCTGTGCGACCCCATAGACGGCAGCCCAGCAGGCTCCGCCGTCCCTGGGATTCTCCAGGCAAGAACACTGGAGTGGGTTGCCATTTCCATCAGTCCTGCTTAATTTTTTTTCCACTGCCCTTATCCACATCTGGCCAGCAATAACCTACTTAATTTACCGGCTGTCCTCTCCATTAGATCATAAGCATTAGAAGAGTACAGACTTTGGTTTACTGTCTGTACCCTTAGTGCCCAGATCACATTTCAGCACATAGTAAGCACTCAATAAATACATATTGAAAAATAAATAAACTTGTATGTTAGGAATATTAATCTTTGCTGATCATAGATGCTGTAAATAATTTTCTCCCCTTTTTGTCTTTTATCTTTGCTTATGGTGTTTGCACATGATACTAAAAGTGGCAGGTTTTAAAAACTCTTTTCTCATCCCCAAAATAATTTTATAAAAAAATAAAAATTAAAATATCCTCTTCTTTGCTAACAATTTTGTAACTTTAAAAATTCAGTTTTAATCCACTTGGAAATTATTTTTGGTGCAGTACTTAAGGTTGAGAATTTTTAATTTCTCTCCAAAAAATACAGTTATTCCAACACTTACTAGGTCTACATATCCTGTTACCAGTCACTAGAAATGCCACTTTTCTTGACTCATTTTTCAGTCTGAACTTTCTATTCTGTTCCCTTGACCGGTTTTTTTCCAGTCTGGCACCACACTGTTGATGACTATGGCTGTAAAATACATTTTAATATCTGATAGAACAATTCCTTTCCCTCTTTGTACTTTCTGTTTTCAGAAATTTCCGGGCTAGTCTGATGTATTCTTCAAAGAGTACTTTATAATCATTTAATCACACTAAAGGCCCTGCTGTGGCTGCCGCTGCTGTTATTATTACCAGTACTACTGACATTAAGAGAAGCAGGTCAGCTGTGAGCAGAGCCCTACACTTAGGGTCCCGGTGACCATCTGGGCCACATGTCAGACCTGGGATGCTACC
Source organism: Bison bison bison (assembly GCF_000754665.1). Taxonomy (NCBI): domain Eukaryota; kingdom Metazoa; phylum Chordata; class Mammalia; order Artiodactyla; family Bovidae; genus Bison; species Bison bison. Next base: position 18,168,755 of record NW_011495071.1, read on the forward strand.
TCTGCCCCCACTGCTCTTTCTGAACAGCCAGACATTTGCATGAGGTGGAGTATTCCAGGTTTCAGGGATTTTGGGAGAAACCACACTTCCTAAACGAAGAACGACCGTCGGGGCTGCAATGATAGTGTATCTAGGTGGGGGTGGGTAGGACAGGATTGTTACCTGAAGTTACGGTTCTTAAACCTCAGATCCACCTTGGGAGAAGCAAGGGGCCGCTGGACTTGTTGGTCACCTCAAAGCGATTTTCATGTTTTGTCGCTTCCTTTCAAGCAGTCAAGTTCTTCCAGAAACCTGCAGTGGGGCCCACAGGAAAAAAAAACCCAGACAGGTCACTTTGAAGTAGATACAGTTGAAAGTCTCACAGCGGCTGAAGGAGATGAGGAGCTCAATCATGACTCCCAATTACAGGGAGCAATGCTGAGCTCACCATCCCATCCTTCAGCTGCCTGTTCAACTCAACTGCAAACTCATGAGGAAATATGCCGGGAGATATTTTCTGTGAAAAACAATGCCTTTAAATTATTAAACGTAGATTCTTGGACACGGCCTTAAAAGGAAGAAGATAATTATATTTTTCATTTCTCCCACTGGGTCAAGCAGTAACAACAGTGAACGCTGACTGAGCGTGTACCTGGCATCGGGCGCTGTTCTTACTGCACCATGTAGATTAACTCACTTAGACCCGACGATAACTCTGAGGTAAGTATTAATACTACTGTTTCCACATTTGACCAAGGAGAAGACTGAAGCAGAGAGAGGTGAAGAAACCAGCCAAGGTCACTCAGCGGGGGAGAGCAGTGGGGCTCCGGGAGCTACACCTGCCCCTGAGGACACCACTTAACTTGCTCCAGCCAAGTGAGTTATCTAAACGCACACAACGTGGAACAATAGAAAGCAAGTCTTCAGGAAACATTAAGCCAAGACGAAATGCCAGCAGGGCCAATGCCTGAAATGGCTGGTAATGAGCTAAGATGTTTAAAGAAAATGTCCCTGAATTTAAGTACGTCTGGTAGAGAAATCAGTTCTGAAAAGCTGCTGACGTCAAAGAGGGGCGGGTGGTGCTGCCCTGCCCACCTCCTGCTGGCAGGATACAGGGTCTCCTCCCTGTCCCTGTGAACCCTGAAAGGGGAACAGGCTCTTAAGAAGCCCCCTTACTTCTTCCCTGCTCCATCTTGAGATGAAAAGACAGGGGCTTTAAATGGGGTTTTCCTGACCTTTCTGAAGCACAAATTTTGGCGCTTCATATTCTGCGGGCTAATTCTGGCCTCTGCGATAACCTAACTTGCCTAGATCATTACAAAGGTCTTCAAATGAGTATCCAGGGAATAGAAAAGACCGTGTCCTTCCCATTTACTCTTCTTTGCAGTCTGGTTCAGAACCCCTTCCTGTCTGATGCTGGTAACCCCGTCCCAGCCCCTACAAAGATGTGTCCAGGAATTCCGGGCTTCAGTCTCTAAGCCTTATGGATACAGTAGCGGCACAAGGATGCAAAGTCCCCAGGGTAAGGCTGCTGGGGGCGGGGGGTGCTTACCACACAGAACCCCACCTAAATCAGACCAGCATCCAGGTCCCATACTATCCTCCCAACCCCAAACGGGCAACTCAGGATCCACCCTTGGCATAAGCCCCTCTTCTTCCACCCCCCCAGAGCCGCTGCCTGGCCCTTGGATAGGGGGGTCCAGCCACTTCCCTGCTGGCCTTGCCCTCTCCTCACTGTGCTCAGAGGCAGGACGTCCCCTTGCTTAAAACATTTCAACGGCTTCGCTGCTCGCCTAGGCCCTCCAAAAATACCCCAAACACCTAGCAGGAAACACCAGGCCTCCACAGTGGGCTTGCTCATTCCCCAGCCCAGGAGTGCGCATCCGCTGCCTGAGGCGCCAGGCCACTGAAGTACTTCAGTTCCCAAGAGCACGAGGCCTCAGCTGCGTCCACTTCGTTTTGCAGGGAGTAGGCGTGGCTCCTTTGCCCACTCGGTCACCTGGTGAACCCCTGCGTGCCTTTCAACTGCCCTCACGTGTCTCCTCAGGGAAGCCTTCGGCTCTCCCCAGCTGCCGACCCTTCCCGTTAGCCGCTGCGGCCCCGCCCGCGCCGTCCCGCCAGCCCCGCCCCTCCCCGCCCCGCCCCCGCCGTCCGCCCCGCCCCCTGCACCTGAATCTCAGGGTTCCTCATCTCCCAATACCATGCCTCTCGTTTTCTCTTTTCCCCACATCCCTGAAATTTAGATAGAGGTCCTCAGGACCAAACGCCCCACAAATTCTCATTTTGATCATTTTTTTCCAATGCTCAGATTTCCTTTATAGAAATCATAAATGCTAACAAACATTTTAGCACTCTATTTTGCAAAATCTAAACTGTATTTCTTGTATGCTTGGACAAGAAAGCTGAATCAGTTGTGACAAATATTTTTTGGAAAACTGTTTTCTCTCCAGGAAGGTGTTCTTAGATACAAGACAATAAATGAAACAACAGAAGAGACAAAAACCTTTTCTGTGCTGCTGCTGCTGCTGCTGCTAAGTCACTTCAGTCGTGTCTGACTCTGTGCGACCCCATAGACGGCAGCCCACCAGGCTCCCCCGTCCCTGGGATTCTCCAGGCAAGAACACTGGAGTGGGTTGCCATTTCCTTCTCCAATGCATGAAAGTGCTAATTACCTCTTAATAGAGTTTGAGCCAAGGAAGGAAGGGGGCCCCAAGAGACCAAAGGTACCTGGGAGGGGGGACCCCAGCTGAGCGGGGGTTGGGCCAGCCCTGGTGCTGCCATCCAAGTGACACATAGTGAGGATGCTCTGGGGACAGCCCAGCCCTGGTCCTAGAGTGGGTGTCACATGTGAGCCCACTTCTGAGCTGGAGATTTCTGAGGGTGGGAGGGAGGCTCTCTGGGTGGCCAGAGAAAGTAAGGCATGAAGGGGCCTGGGAATTATGCCTTGGAAGAGCTTGGGGGCCCCCCGTCCCACCCAGTCCCTCCTCAGAGCCCAGGAAGAAGATTCTCTGTGGCTCCACACAAAGGAACAAGGGGGCTGGAAGAGGTGGGCATTTCAGCCACTGTTAGACACCCAAAGGAGACCACTGCTCCTTCAAGCACAGCAGGGCGAGGCTAACTGCCCCTTAAGAAGCCCACACACACACCGTCCACAGGAAGATGGCCACAGGGAGCCCTCCAATCACAGACCAGGCATCTCTCAGCTTTCCCTCTCCTTGCCCCAGCACCCTAGAATGACAAGAAGAGAAAGCGAAGTGTGCGGATTATACTAAGGTTCAAACCTATAGATGCCCCTCTGTGTGGGGAGTCGGCAGGCTGCCCCATGTCAGGCCCAGCCAAGTGACTCTCCCAGACAGATGAACATGAGTGCAGGGGACAGCAGCAGCCTTTGAACTGGCCCTGACCAACTACCCCCTTACCAAGAGACCAGCGACTGCCAGACAGAGACTCCCCCTTTAGCCAAGGTCTCGGATGGATGGTAGTACCAGCAAGAAGCAAACCTAGGCCACTGTAAGCTCCTGAGATGCTGAGGTTTCTACTAGGGTGACCAGCTCTTCTCTTTGCCTCCGACCTTCCTGTTTGAGCACTGGAAATCCTGCATGCCAGGACACCCCTTTGTCCCAGCAACACCAGGACGGCGTGTCCCCTGCTTTTCTCTGCTGTATCCCTCATCCTAGGCCGACTGACAGAGGCAGAAAGAAGGAAAAACCAACTCCGATCCTGGAGCCACAGGCCAAGCCTGACCTGGGAGGAGGGAGAGGGAACAGTGCAGGTCACACTGGCAGAGTCTAATCTTTACAGTAACCTATCTGTTCCTCGTGGTCATTACCCCAGTTTTCCAGGTAAGGAACTCAGCATTGAAGAAGTAAAGACATCTTGCTTAAGATGACACGGTTAACAGGTGGGGACTGAAACCCATGTGTGTCTGGCTCACTGGTGGTTCTTCTTTCTTCTGCCACATCACTGCCCATCCAGCCCCCAAAGCCATCCCCACAGTGGAAAAGACAAACAGCCCAAAACAAGCACTCCTGGAGAAGGAATCAGGGAAGCGATAAGAAGCAATCCTGGTTCAGGAAAGCTACAGAAACTGTCTCTGGGCTTCCTGGCAGCCAGGGCAGAGAGGGAAAGGATCAGCCCTCTTCCTTCATTAAGGTTACCAAAGAGGGGTACCTGTTTGGGAGACTGTGGGACATGAACAACGCTATGCCAGATGGCTCTGGGAAAATAAGGACCCTAGTAAAAGCATGTCCCCCTTCCTGCCCCCACCTGCAAGTGTAACAGCTAGATGGAGCTCTATTGAGACCACTTTATGAAGTCCCAGATGTCACTGGGGTACTGGTTTTTGGTGATGTGGCTTAATAAAAGGGCATGGCTTAGGAAAATATGGATGATAGTGAATCAACATCCTTGCTTACCCTGTCTAGTCAGCTGCGTGCTCACTGATGGACTTCCCACAAAACCCCCAGCTCCCTGCAAGGACCCCTGTGTGGCCACCTCTGCCTCCCCACAACATACAAGGAGCTTGCCCTGGACACAGCACCTGCTCCAATTCTCCATCATATTCTCAACTTGAGGTTTACTATGGGGAGGAATGTGGAGTTGCTCTGGTCTGTTCCTATGGTGGTGGCCTTTGAGCAGAGATAACAGACTGAAGGGTCGCTGGCCCCACTGCAAATCCCCCTGAGACCCTCTGGTTATTCTGACAGCTTGTGGGGAGTTTGGTTGCCTTCCTTTAAAACAGATGGATTTAGCGATCATTCACCCACAAAACCAGGTGCCTCAAGTCTAAGGTAACAAGGGCTTGCCCCAGTATCATTAAGCAAGCATTTCTTCAGCCCAAGTGGAAGCCAGGGCACCCGGGACACAGAGGGGAATGTTTAAATCCCCTCAATCGTGATCACTGCAAAAGGCAGCGCCCTGCCTGCAGTCATGCGAGCAGCACCCTACCCAATGCCAGTATGCACCTTCACTTCTGTAAGTGGCAGAGATTTGTAGAGCATTTACCCTAAATTTCCAGCAGGTGGTGGTCAAGTGTCTTGAGGAAGGAGTGCCTTTTTTTCTAGCTGTGGGCCGCAACGTAGCTGAAGTATAGGAGCAGAACAGAGGAGAAAATGATTAGCTTATTTGATGGTGTGTGCAGGGAAATGGAAGGAGGAGGGACCAGGGAAGAGGTGAGTCTTGAACCAGGTGTTGTAGATGCTTGCCTGGCAGGTTGGATAGTTGGAATGATGTTCTGCGCAGAGGACAGTGTACGTGCAGCGGCTGTCAGGGGCCTGCGGAGAATCCCGCTTGTGGCGCTTGTGTACCCAGTCCTGCTGGAAGCTTTAGATGCTTGGGAATCCTGAAATCAAACAAAAATCAAGGAGCTTGCACTTGGAACTACAGGACTTGAAGGGCCTGTTGAGAGGGTCGCACAAGGGGCAGGGACTGTGAATTCTGGATTAGATTGTGAACAAGGCTGGTCGATGCAGAAAAGATCCCCAACACCATGGACAGAGGAGAGTCTACAGCATTCCAGTCTTGGAGGCCTACTGAGGGCTGTGAGATTCTGCGATCTAATTAAGAGGCACAATACAGGGCATACTCCTAGCCTAGCAATGGTGCTAAGTACATGTTTGCTGACTGAGTGAGAAAGGGATGCCTTCTTAGACCTTTGCCAAGTCTATCACTGAAGTATAGGAAGGAGAAAAGCCAGAGGAACAAGCTACAGATCCACAGTGCTTTTTGGAAGGACCCTTGGTCCTGGATGGGGATGCACAGACCACCGGTGGGACCAGTTTGGAGACTGGCCCAGTACGGGTAGACAGTCGAGCTGCTGACCAAACTGAGGTGGATCAGCATATGAAGGCCAAGCAGAGAGGTCGTAAGAGAAGAGTCATAACGTTTTTGGAAACTGGTTGAAGGAGAATTTTTATGTGCAGAAAACAATGAATAGACAGGCAGATCCAGATTACTCCTTTAACAGGTTTAATAAGAAAGACTGCAGAGTGACTTGGAGTCCAGGAATGACCAATCTCCCAGTAAATACCCATGAATCTCCTGAAAAGGGAACGGATATTCCTTAGTGCCTTCAGTGCACCAGGCCCTTTATGACATGGTGGTTTGGAGCATGCTCTCTGCTGGGGGGTGACGGTGAGGCTCCAAAGCCTGACCCTACCAGGCATTAGTGCCTGGGGTGCAAATCTCAGTTCCAACATACGCACAACCCTTAACTTGGTGTGTCATGGCCTTCTGACCTGGGAGATAGGGATGACAATATATCCTGCCTCAGAGCTGTGGCGAAGATGAAAAGAGAGGCAAAACATGCTTAGTCAGATGTGCGGACCCAGAGCAAGCCTTGCCTCCCCAGACATCGAGCATCTCCCCCAGGCCCTACCCTGGGCACCTGGGTGCAGAGGAGAACGAGGCCTGGATCTTTCTGGGGGAGGCAGCACATGTGAGTCCCCCGGTGGCTTCAGATTCCATTGTATCTGACACATGATGAGCCCTCCACGTGGAAAACTATCATTATTTTCTCATTTAACCATCACAGCAGCCCTGTTAGGTGGCTAATGTTCTCCTATTTTAAAAATGAGGAAGCTAAGTTTCAGAGAGGTGGTTAGGTAACCTGAGCAAAGTCAGAGATTTCACAGGAAGGTAGATGTAAACCCAGGTCAGTCCTATCTAAAGCCCATAGTCTTTCCTCTATGTAGCATGGCCTCCATGCAAAATAAGAAGTGGGCACATTCCAGAGTATGCAGAGATTGAAAAATTCTCCACAGCAGCACTTCCCAAAGAGCTGTCACAGAACACCAACTCTATGAGACTTAAATGCAAAGACATGGGACGGGGGAACCCATGGTCAAAGAAGTGTGGGGAATTCTGGTTAAAGGCTGTGTTTCTCCTCTGCAGGGCTTCTAGGAACCTTGAACAGGGCCCTGCAGAGGGCGACGGTCGGGGAGCAGCAGGGTCTCCATCTGCTCACAGGGACTGGTCCCCATGCTTTCCTGCACCCAACATCTAGTGGACAAAACTTGGGTGGGGCACGCTAAAGGGACGCTTGCTCTGCAGGATCACTCAGGATGCAGCAATCCTGCTTTCCCCTCCTTCCCTGCCCACTTCCATGCCAGAAGGTGCTTGGCATGGCTTTGTCAGCTTCTCGGATCCTCTGAGAAAAGCCCGATGTCTGAGGTCTCTGTCCCACCTGTCCCTGGCTGCCTCCTCCACCCAGGGCACACCCTCTGCTCCGTTGCGCCCTCTGCCTCTTGCATTCACGTGCATTCAGCCCACCCGCCGGCTGAGACCCAGGATTTCTCCGCACTCCCTGGAGGATGGCAATGGAATCTGAAGTTGCTGGGGGCAGGGGAAGGGGGGCTGCCTGCCTCAGAAAGATCCAGGCCTCGTTCTCCTCTGCACCCAGGTGCCCAGTGTAGGGCCTGGGGGAGATGCTCGATGTCTGGGGAGGCAGGGCATGCTCTGGGTCTGTACATCCTGGCTGCTCTGTCCTGTCAGCTCTGGGAGGCAGCCACCTGAGGGCAAAGCTCTCCTCCTGACCTTTAACCCTGACACACCCCTGCATTTAATGATGACACAGGGATGACCCCTCCTGCCCCACACCAAGAAGGATGATTAACCAAAGACACATCAGCGTGGCTTCATGTTGTTGCTGTTTCTTTTCTTTCTATTCTCCCCCACCTTTTTTAAAAAACATGCTACAGACTAAGAGAATAGAGCTTGGCCCTAAAGACTCAGGGAATGAACCCTCTTTCCACCAAAGAGCCTGCTACCTGATGTTGAAAAAAAAATTGTGGAAAACATCTGCCTCTTGTTTTAAAGGAAACAAAAGGATGTACTGCTGTTATTTGGTGATAACGAGGAGGGGTTTCTCAGGGGGCGCTAGTGGTAAAGAACTCTCCCCTCCCAATGCAGGAGGTGGGGGTTTGATCCCTGGGTTGGGAAGATCTCCTGGAGGAGGTCATGGCAACCCACTCCAGTATTCTTGCTGGAGAATCCCATGGACAGAGGAGCCTGGTGGGCTACAGTCCGTGGGGTCACAAAGAGTCGGACACGACTGAAGTGACTTAGCACACACACAAAGAGAAGGATGCTGGTGTTGAGGGGAAGCAGAAGCAAAGATGGGGCACTGAGCAATATTATATGGAACAGCCTTCACCTTTGTGCCTTGGCAGAGAGCAAGGCCAACTGCAAAGTGGGGAAGGACCTGAGGAGCCGCAGAGCTCCCTGGTGGGCAAGGCCATGCGGTGCGAGTTTATCCAGAGATGGTCAACCAGGCCTGTGACCTACCCCGACTCCCCAAGCTGGAACCAAGGAAGAGCGAGGGTTCCCCTCCTGCCGAGCGTCAGGCAGGGGGGTGGACAAACAGGGGAGGGCATGATGGGGACAGGAAGAGAGGACGGGGCAGTGGTCAGTCCTCTGAAGCCAGACAGCCTGGGTTCAAATCCCAGTCCTGCTGGTGACTAGCTGTGTGCTGGGCCAGTTCCATGACCTCTGGGAGCTGCTGTCTCGCCTGTAAGAGGAGGATTTCTCTTCCCAGATTGAATGAGGCCAATGCACAAAAAGCACTTAGGATGCCTCTTGGGTTAACCGTGGTTACCAAAGTGCTGAGCTGCGAGGTGAGACCAGGAGCAGAAGGCCGGGGGCTGGGCATAAGTATGGAGGTCACAGAAAGCAAGCTTGGGCTACAAATCTGGGGTGAAGGGGCGCAGAAACAGTGGGAGGAGAAGCCGCTGGGGGAGAGGGGAGGGCCTGGCCAGTGGATAAGCTCTGGGAGTAGGAGGGAGAGGATGAGGGTGATGGGGAAAGGCCTGAAGAGGGACCTGGGAGTGGGGCTGGAGAACACTCCGGAGGCCCGTGTGCTACAGTGGGCAGCGTGGAGAGTGCCTCTAAATCTGAAACCGAGGATGCTGCTTTGAGAGTCCGCCCCTTTTGTCCTACCGCCAGTTAAACTAAAATCAGAGCAATAACTGCCATGGGAAGCTGCGAAGACAATAACGAGAAAGCCAGATCAACAGGTAATAATAACAAAACTGTAGAGTTACCAGAGAAGGCAACGGCAACCCACTCCAGTACTCTTGCCTGGAAAATCCCATGGACAGAGGAGCCTGGTGCGCTGCAGTCAATGGGGTGGCTAAGAGTCGGACACAACTGAGCGACTTCACTTTCACTTTTCACTTTCATGCACTGGAGAAGGAAATGGCAACCCACTCCAGTGTTCTTGCCCGCAGAATCCCAGGGACGGGGGAGCCTGGTGGGCTGCCGTCTATGGGGTCGCACAGAGTCGGACACGACTGAAGCGACTTAGCAGCAGCAGCAGCAGCAGAGTTCCTAGGAAGATGAGACGGTGAAAGCAAAGGACGATGACCTCCCTGCAGAGATGGAGATACAGGGGAAGGGGGCCAGCAGCTGACAGTGCTGCCAGAACCAGGATGCACGGTGGGGAAGCGGGGGGACACCTGGCTCAGAGGGGTCCGAGGACACCGTCCCACCCACTGCAGGGTTGGGCTGATGGGGAAGGAGGCCTCAAATGGCTACCATGGCCCCAAAGCCCCAAAGTAATGCATCCAACAGAACTTACTAGGCACCCCTGTAGGCCAGGTAACTTCTACAGTGAAAGAACTGGTAATCGGAGTAAATTTCCACCACAGATTGCCCGTGGCAGTCAAATTTCAATTCGGGACAGTTTTGTAATGATGAAGACACTATGCGTGTGCGGTCCCACAATCCTCCGTGAATCTTTCAACAGATATTCACTGAAAGCATCCAGGTGCCAGGCACTGCTCTCCACGGCAGGGCTGGGGCAGGGGACACAGACCCTTGTCCTCCTCTCATATACATTCTGGTGACCGAGGCCAGCAGAGGGATAAAGAAGTAAACAATGCTGGGAGGTGGGAAGTGCTGGGGAGGAAAGTCAGCCACGGGGCAGGAGGAGCACTGGGGAGGAAGGAGGAGATGTGGGGAGCTGGAGGAGAAGCGAGGAGTGTTCCAGGCGAGAGAGGAACCGGTGCAGAGGGCTGTGGTGGAGGCCACAGGGCGCTGGGCAGACCCCTGTAAGGACCTTGGCTTTGACTCTGAGTGAAATGGGATGGCATGACCCACTTGGGATTTAAGTCTGGCTGCGGTGCTGAGAAGCGAGGTGGGGATGGGGGACCCTGTGGGGGAGGTGCTGTGCATAAAGCCATGCACAGTGATGGAGGAGCTGTGTGTGTGTGTGCGTCTGTGAGTGTATATGGCAGGTGGTGTGTGTGTGATAAAGGTAGCAGCATCACCAGTGAAGGCCAGTGAGGAAACATCTAGACCAGTGAACAGTCAGGAAAAGATGACACAACTCAGGCCCAGTCTGAGGAGTGACTGAAAGAACTCGAGGTATATTTTCAGGCAGGCTGTGCAGATGAATGGGATGTGAGGTCTAAGAGGAGCTGGGGCTGGGTGGCCATGGTGGGGTGGTGAGAAGCTGCTGAGTGTTGAATATACTGTGAGGGAACAGCCGGTGGGATTCTACATGTTTTCTGGCGTGAGGGCTGTAGCTCTTTCCATGAACAGAACAAAGGCCCCCAGCCCAGGGGGCCAGTGGGAGAGAAGATCCCCCCTGAACTTCCCCTGCTGGGCAGCATGCCCCGTGTGACGGCTGGAGGAAGAGCAGCCTTCCTGTGGTCCACCTAGCAGGGCAGAGCAGACAGTCGGGGACATGTTGAGTGGGAGGTCTGCATCACAGACTCCACTGTGATCCATGTACCTGCCGCCTGCCTTCCTGGAGCAGCTGCCGCCTGCCTTCCTGGAGCAGCTGCCGCCTGCCTTCCTGGAGCAGCGCCCACCTCCTATTGACTGAGCATCACGCATGCTGAGGATGGTGCTAGCCCTTACCCAGCTCATTTGGTCCTCACCACGATGTTTTAGGGAAGGTATTATGATCACCATCATGTAAAAAGATGGCACTGAGGCTCAGAGAGGTGTAGCAACTTGTCCAAAATCACACAGCCAGAATGGGGGATCAAAGACAGAACCCCGACGTGCCCAACTCCCAGAGCTGGAACTCTGCATACGCTTGGTTGCTGCAGAGACTCAGCAAAGAAAAGCTAAAGCGATGTCCCACGTAGGAGGAAGACGGCAGGGCTGGCTCTCACCCACCCGCCTCCCGCCTCCGGTTCAAGGATGCCCAAACGGGTCACAAGGCTGTCAATCGACCACAGTGCTGGAGGCGCATGGCTCATGCGTTTAACTGGTTAAACAGTAAATCAGATGGTCCTCCCTGTTCCAGTTTGGAATGCCTGGGAACCTTTCTGAAATGTACTTGTCCACTTTCCTGCCCTGGCAAACACGGTTTGAGGGTGACGATTTAATTGTATGATGAGTGCCAAGGCCTCCTGCCAGTGCCCCAGATCTCAGATGTTCATCTGAGTGTTTCCTGACCCCAGGAATAACCCTGCAAGTTCCTCCTTTAACTAAAATGGAATCTGCTTGTTTTCTTTCATTGGTCTCTTTCCTACTCAAGGAATAAACAAAATTTCAGTGATTTCAGTTTCATTTTTCTGAGCCTTAGTAACAGCAAGTGAGAGTTACATGTCTAAGAATCTCAAACAACGTGAGTTGTAGAGCTCAAGATACTTTTTCTGAGAAAAATATTCAGTGCAAGAATCACAACAAAAATGACACAAAAACTAGCAGCAGAAACCACGCACTGGGCTTTTATTCTGTACCATGCAGTGTTTTTTCATCTAGTTCTCAATTAGAAGTAACGAATTCTCAAAGAGGTCAAGTAAACTGCCTGTCAATGCTTAGCACACGAGCGGGAAAGCCGGGATTCAAACTAAGGGTCATCTGACTCCAGAGCTCTGTGGCAGGTAAAGAAATATTACCCTTTCTGAATTAAGTGAAACAAAACAAAAATAAAACCTGCTGTAAATCCATGAAAGGGCAATCACCTCAGTGGAAAAATAAAGCACGGGAATAGGTAATTTGCAAAATTTGTACCATCCATTTGTTCAGGCAGAGGTCACAAAAACAAACTTAGTAAAAAGCAAGAAGGCCTGCCTGGTTTTCCTTTCTGAAAAATCTACACATAGATGGTAATACACACACACACACACACAGATGGGAGGGATGAAAAAAACAGAGATGGCCAAGTTGAAAAAAGATGATGATAAAAACTGTGTTTTAGACTCTTAAGATTATATATTTTCTAAAAGGGCCAGGGGAGACATCAAAACACTTTATTTCTCTGACAAGGGATGCAGTTAAATTCTGACTTCTATTACATATCCTCATGTAAAAGGACATTTCTAAGTGAAACCATTTCTTTTTATTTCAAGTCTATCCTAAGGTTTCTCCAGCTGATTTATAAGCTAACACACACAAACTCTCCCTCCCCCTCTCTCTCATACTTTCAAAGACTCAATACAGATATTTTTAATATTCTTTTCATTCACTTGAAATAAAATTTGTAAATCATATAACCTGCCAACACTTACAATTTCAAGACAATCAACATGGCTGTAATAGAAAGAAGAAAGAAAATAAAGTTAGTTAAAATAAAATAATACATCCATCAATATGCAGAGGTTGGGCACAGCTACTCTGCAGACATAGTGAAAGATTTAATGAGATGCCTGTAGCTATTTGTAACAAATAGGTAAACCTCATATACTTCAGTGCTTGTGTTTCTGGAAAATTCAGTATATATTAAAAACATGCAAAATTTATTTTTGTTTATATGTAAAATGAAGTCAGATTCCAGGCCCAGGTCATTACATACACAGTTTCACCTATACGAGTTCCCTCTGAACTTTAGGAAACTGGGTAAGATGCTGGACAGTTCTTTGTTCTCCATGTATTAATCCAGAATCTCTGCTGCCCTGCCCCACCCGGAAAAAGCCCTGACCCCCACAGTGACAGCCCAACCACCCCACACATTCCCAAGATGTCCTATAGGGGGCACTACGCACCCATTCAGAACCAGTATGTTTCAACTCTTCTGCAAAGAGAAGGGTCAAAGAGGGGGGGGTAAAATAGTTACTCAAAGCCATATAAGAAATCAACAGCAGAGTAGATGGTGGAGAAGAAAGGGGATTGTTATAATGTTACGCCATCGAGGATCTCATCTGATCCTCCTCCCACCCTGTGGGGTCAGTTCTATTATTGCCCCCAGTTTTCTGACAGAGACACTACGTTTCAGCGAGGCTAGGCCACTGGTCAGGGCCCCGTTTTTGGTAATTACAGAACCATATTTTATCGAGTCCTATTTATATTGCTCCAAGCTGCTCTCCTTCCAGATTTCTGGGTCCAGACCTCAGAAATCAGGTCCCTCACTTGGCTGCTTACCTCTAAAACATAGTAACCAGGATGCATGCAATCTAAAAAAACAACTGATGAAGAGAAAGATGGTTCAAACCCTGTTTCCCAGCACTTCTGGCTCAGCCCGTGTGTGACCACCGCCTGGAGCAGGAAAGCCCAGGGACGCATGAGCACAGGAAGCAGACTCTTAATGAATCACCTTTTCCTGGACTCTTGGGGCAACCTGGCCTGAGCGTTGGGGTCAGGGCAGGGTGACTGATGTGGCTGCAGGCTGGGTCTTGGGGATGGCTACTGCCCCAGAAGACCCCACACCCCCACAATCCCACTCCATGCCTCAAGGCAGTAGGCAGCTGAAGGGCTGGGCCCATGCTACCCAAGTAGGAAGGGCACACAGTGAACGAGAGCTTGGTCACCAAACCTTGAGCTATCAGGTGTGGGAAACGGTCTGAAACAACCACTGCAGCTTCATGCACATCTGCCTTTGCTCATTTAACCCTAAAAGAAGCATCCTTAGGAAAAGACACTGTTACTTCTATCTTACAGAAGAGGAAACAGAGACCACAAGTGACCTGTACCTAGTCGCACAGCTCGGGGACACAGCACCCAAGTCCAGTTTGGACTGGCCTTGACACGCCCTTTCTCATCTCCCTCACCTGTGCTTCCAAAACCCTTCATTTCAGGAAAATGTATATTTGGCACCTGCCATCCCAGCTTTGGAGGGTAGGCGGTATTGCATCTCTCCCTTCCACAACCGCTGGGGCTGTTCTGGGAGACTGAATACTGAATTAGGAACTTGAAGCTATGGTCCAGTCTTCGAAGTCTTAGGCACTTTTCCCTCTCTGCTTTATGGCCACCAAAATCATGATGAAGCATTCTGAACACGAAACCTATTGCACTGGACTTCATGTGCAGGAAAAGAAAATACTAAGAGCCCACGTTTGTCACCCTGATCAAAATCCACCGCACAATGAACCCTGCAGGGCCTGGCAAAGTTTGGATGAACCCATTTGTTGGTGACAAGGCAAAGGCCTCTGGACTGCAGTTGTTCTGTCAAAACAAATTCTGAGGATGTTTCATAGGAAATGGTTCAACTCAGGCTCCCTCCAAATGATTCCTTGCAAAATCAGTCAAAGTAGGGGCCAGTCCCAATCTAATGCACCATGGGCTTACTTCCAGTGCTATGGCTATAAGATAGTACAGCCCTATGGCCGTAAGATAGTATGGCCCACAGCTAAGGGCATTGGGCACTAGAGCCAGACCACCCAGCTCCAGTCTTCACCCCACCACTTCCTTGTGTGATTCTGGACAACATTTGACCTCTGCTCCTCAGGTCCTCATTGGCAAAATGCAGCTATTGACAGTACCCACCTCACAGCTGATTGTGAACGGTAAGAAAATTCACGTAAGGAGCTTAGGACAGCCCCTGGCCTTTGAAAAGCACTCAATGAATGTTGCCAATTGTTACTATTAATATGGACTGCCATGTTGCACAAGGGCAGCGGAAGGCGCTGGAGAACACAGACACTGGGGAGGGAGATGGGAGGCTGGGAGGAGAAAGGAAGGGGGCCTGTGAGCACGAATTCCAAACTCTACCAAGGCCCGCCTATGGACCTTTGTTCTGTGTTGGTACAAAGGGCAGAACTAGGTCAACGAGGAAAACAGTGCCAAGAGGCAGATCTGGATTAGAATAAAGAAGGATTTCCTAACAGAGGAATATACCCATAACGGGGGGAGCAGGAGGCTGGGCGTGTGCGCCCCCGAGGGGACCAGGGCCTGACTGTCCTGATCAGCACAGATGGGGTCTTCCTACACAGGAGGGTGGCCACAGGAAGTGACCCCTGGACGCCCTTCCCCTGGGCCATTCTGTCACTCTGATAAGGAGCAAGTATGTGCTGATAGCCAGGGTGTGGCTTATCCAGCCTGAAGGATGGAGGCTGGACTTTGGACAGGTCTGAACATTCACAACCCTCAGGACTTTCACTTGAAGCTCTCAGTACTCCAGGTGGTGGTGGCCGAGGCAGCAGGGGCTCTGACCAGCAGTGGCTCAATGAACCAAAAGTGTTTCTTGAATGCCAGCTGGGTGGCTGGCACAGTGATTCAGAGAAAGTGAAATGACAGAGCTGTGGCCATGAACCATGAACACTGCCTTACTTTGGAGAATTTAAAGCTGGCATCAACTATGAATGCCACTGCTACATAGGGACACATAATATGAAGCAACCAGGCCTGCTAATAACTCCATGGGCTGGGACTGGGACAGGAAGGCCACAGGCAACTTCCCAACCTCTTCTCAGGCGAAGGTTTCAGGGTTCTTTATCCTGGAACCTTTAACTGACACAGCCCTTGACCCAGGTTTCCTTGGTCTCCTGGGGTGAGCTGCACACAGAGAAAGATGCTGGGACACAGTTAAATGCCAGGAGCAGGACGCAAGACAGAAAGAGGAGAATTTGCTCCTTGAAGATTGGTTCAGAGGTGGGACACACAGGAGGAATCTACCACATTGAAATCGTGTTACCTTTATAAACTATAAAAATGAAAATTTTTATTTTATCAACCAAAATATTGCTAGGTTGCATTAAAACTACAACACGCATTTGAGAAAAAGTATGAACTTCTCAAACTAAAATGCTTGCCCCTTGGAAGAAAAACCTAGACAGCATATTAAAAAGCAGAGACATCACTTTGCCGACAAAGGTCCATACAATCAAAACTATGGTTTTTCCAGTAGTCAGTCATGTACTGATGTGAGAGTTGGACCTAAAGAAGGCTAAGTTTTGAAGAATTGATGCTTTCGAACAGTGGTGCTGGAGAAGACTCTTGAGAATTCCTTGGACAGCAAGGAGATCAAAACAGTCAATCCTAAAGGAAATCAATCCCGAATGTCCATTGGAAGGACTAACGCTGAAGCTGAAGCTCCAATACTTTGGCCACCTGATGCAAAGAACCGACTCATTGGAAAAGACTCTGATACTGGGAAAGATTGAGGGCTGGAGGAGAACGGGGTGACAGAGGATGAGACAGTTGGATGGCATCATCGACACAATGGATATGAGTTTCGGCAAACTCAGGGAGGTAGTGAAGGACAGGGGAGAGTGGCGTGCTGCAGTCCATGGGGTCACAAAGAGTCGGACATGACTTAGCAACTAAACAACAACAACAAAAGCTTATCAGCTATGTTCCAGGTAGTGGAAACTGCTAATTTATACATTCTTAACTCAAAAGCAGGTGAGTGGCTGTAGGTATCAAAAGAATAACAAAAAAACCCAACAAATTATGGAGGTGACACCGAGGATATTCCATGTACTGACTTTATTCTTTGCCACATGGAAACACCTGGCAACATGTTTGAGAACCACTGTCCAGAGTGGCAAGGCACTCACTGGGCAGGAAGACAGACTCTCTGCTTAGAGAAGAGTGTGCTCAGTAACCCGAAGGCCCAGCCTGAGTAACTCGGGGCCTGGCCTGCAGTGGCCCCAACTCCTCCCTTCCCACCATGGACTCCTCAGTCCCAGCACGTCACTGTCCTTCCCTCTCCATTTGGCTTTTTGTCTGTCTGTAAGTAACTCCCACTGCTTCTTCTGGCCTGTGACCTCTTCCCTCCCACTCACTCCTCTCTGTGCTGCCCGCTACAACCTCAACTGAAAATCACTGCCCTCCAGCGCTGCAAGAGGAGTCTACCCCAGAAGCTTCCACAGCCCCTCCTTCCTCAGAAAGCCTTCCTCTTTCCCCTCCCAGCCTCAGAAAGAACTAACACCCAGAGCCCACTCAGCCCAGGCATGCCCCGGGCATCGGTCCAGGGCAAGAAAGAGACACATGTTCCAGCTCCCATGCCAGCCCTCGTCCATAGATACTGGCCGCCCAGAGGGCTACACAAAGAAGGATCCTGAGGGTCAGAGAAAAAGACCACCATGATCTGCTATCACCCTTCAACCTAGAGGTTGGAGGGCTGAGAACAGCAACACTCACGCCCCTTCCCTCCACTGTCCCAGGATAGGGCAGAGCATCCCACAAAACTCAGACCATTCCCTTTGGAGTTCCCTTGAAGTCTCCCCAGTGATCCACTCCCAGGCACTCCAAAACTGCAATATTTATATCCCCTCACTAGCACCCACGGATGCACCAAACTTCCCCTCCTGCAACACACAGCAAGTGTGCTGCACCTTTTTGCATCAGAAACTTCATAGCATCTATAAAGCTCTGCCCAAGTAGGTCAGAGAGCAACTGATTTTACCTTCGCCTTGGTATCCAAACACACAGATTCCAAAACTACCCCATTCTTAACCATCATCTCCTCCACTCACTAGCTGGTTTATTGTACATATAACTTGGTTCACTCACGCATATGATGATTATTCGACCAAACTGTCTGTCTGTCTGAGACTGTGAACCCTGAAGGGCAGAAATCAGATCTGTTTAACTCATTAGCTTCAAGCTCAGTAGAGCAGAGACCGTCAGAGAAAAGGGTAGAGACTGTGGCCTCAGGGCAGTTCTGCTGCGACTCGCCATGGGGCCCAAGTCACTGCTGTCTGAGCCTCAGCTTCCCCAACTACAATAAGATGTACTTGAACTAGAGGGTCTCTGAAGTCTCATCCAGTTCTGATGCTCCAGGAGGCCAAAAAGCACTGGAGTCACATCGTTTCAAGACATACATGGGTAATAATTACTCAGGGTCGGCCTCAGCGAGATACCACGATATAGCTCCTCTGAGAAGCATGGATCCACCATCACAATGAGTGAACAGCCCTACCGTGGATATTTAGTGTGGTGGAGTACAGGCTTGGATGGCTAAGTATGATGGACAATGAAGACTGATTTTTATTTCCCTTTGAGAACATAAGTACACTATCCTATATTTATATCCTCCATCTCCTAATTTAGACAGTGTAGAACTTCTGATCAGCACTCACTTGCCAATAACTTCCCTCTACATCTAAATGAAGAATAGGAGTCATATAAGTTCACAGATTGAATGGATGGTTGATTTACAAAGCCCTTAAAACGTGGCTGCAGGCCGATGCTGGCAACCCCATAATTAGATATGGCATACTCTGCGATGATGTATTTTTTTACTGTTTTTTAATAACTCAGTTCTCCTTCTGGGATGAGGGGAAAAATGGAATTTGTTAAAAATAAATTGAGATTTAGTAGCTTTTGAGCCGTCTGCTGCTTGTTGCTCACAATACTCTATAAATAAACGAAGCCCTGCCCTATAGTGCACTGTAAACACCCACAGACACGCGGAGCCAAATTCTTCCAATTATGACCCTGTGCCAGTTGCCAGGCTACTGCAAGGACCCACTTGAAAGGCGGCCATCTAGGCCATTTCCTGATTAAGCTGCCAAGGAGCAAGGCATCAAGGCCTGCTGCTTTGGCATCATATCTGGTCGCAAAGAATTGCTCAGTGTTCTTGAAATTAAACCTTTTCCTTGTGACCGAATTACCATTCAGAGGTAAGCGTAAAACTAACTACCCATCCGTCCATCCATCTGCCTGGGTCCTGCATGTGGTTAAGATCCTGGGCTATCACATGTTAGACTTAAATCATCATGTTTACAACGGTGTCTTTAATTGTACTGAGCAAATCAAGGTCAAACAAAAGTAGGTTAGCAATGAATGTGACAGGTGAGTCAGAGGCAGCCTGCCCTTCTACTCAACAGCTTCCCTCACCAGTCGGTTTGGGTCACTGTTGCCCAAGATAGAGGCTGAACGGTCATTTAAAAATGCATACTATGGCACTTCCCTGGTGCTCCAGAGGCTGGGACTCTGTGCTTCCACCACAGGGGGAGTGGGTTCAGCCCCTGGTCAGGGAACTAAGATTCCACATACTATGCAGTGAAGCCAAAAAGTAAATTAAAAATTAAAAATATTTTTAAAAATCAGTAATGTTTTGAGTTAAACATTGAGTTAAACAATGAGTTAAAATCTCACGCCCACGTGAGAGGGGCGATGCGGTGGGCATAGGAGGTTGGGCTGATGGCCCTGTGGTCCAACATACAAGTTGGGGTGGCCCAGCTTTCATATGGCCTCCACAAGCCATTTAAAAACTGCATGCAGAGAATCGGGAGACTGCAGCATGAGAGCCTCCCAGAGAGAGAATCTGCAACCAGCAGCACTGGAGCAAAGTGGGCTCTGGCTAGAAACAGATCACCCTCCCTCCCGACACAGCAGAGGCTCCTCATTCAGCATCAGCTCCGCTGGGTGAACGGAGAGCAGCACTTCTCAAGCTCGCCAGAAGGCTTTCTAAAGGCCCTGCAACAGAGCCCCAAGCTCAGAAATGGGGAGCCAGGTAAAGGAGAACCTGCATGTGATCACTGGTCAGATCTTCCAAACTTAAAATCGGGACCTACCCGTAGAGGGCAGAACTGTTCACACCGGGTGTCCTGGAAAACTTGGGGCCCGTGGGTCAAAGCACTGAGCCTCTCCTCCAGAGATGGCCCCAGGCATCCTTCCTAGGGCTCGCAAACCACCCAGGGTGGGGGGTTCTAGCTTCTTAATTTCTGAAATGGCCTTCAGTCTTTGTGTCGCCTCTGATTAGAATGTGTGCTTCACTGGAGCTGAGGCCCCCTCTGTCTCGTTATTGAGTGTTTCCAGAGCAACTAGAATGCTGACTGGTTTGGAGCGGGTGCTGAATAAAACAGTCACTGAGTCAAAGAATCCACGCCAAACCTCTGCAAAGCATCCTATGGACCGATCTCCCTGAATTCTTGCTGCAGTGTTAGGAGGTGGAACTCTTCTTTCTCCGGCACCAGGAGAAAACCAAGGCTGCAGAGAGCGTGTGCATTTTCCCAGGCCTGCGCATCTAATGAGCTGATGGAGCTGGAATTCCAAGCCAGGCGTGAAGAGTTCTAATCCTGGCTTTGAAGTGAGCATCTGTTGCTTTTGTAATTTAAAAGAAGCAAAGAAGAAATACTTTAAAGAAAAAAACTACGCATCAGAAAAAGCTTTCTGGCAAATGATCTAATATATGATGAATTCAGTTCCTGTGCCCGAAATCCAAGTCCCACTTCTAACTGCAGAGGGCACTGGCGTTGTGGCCTGAGCAGGAGGAAAGATTCTGGGGATTCCATTAAGGTTTGTTCCTGTTTTTCCGGAGGACCCGAAGAATGATCAGGGAGGGGAGCAGCCACCAGGAGCCACACCTACAGTCTCCGCTACTGCTAGAAATGGCAGGCCTGTTCCACGCTTCTCTGGAAAGGCTCCAAGGGCAGGCCGACAAGCAAGTCAAAAGACTGAAGATTTAAGGTGCTTGGTAAGGTAAATCAGACCCCCACCTTGAAAACTGGAATGAAGAAAGGGGAAGAAGCATACTTTTTACGACTGAAATTTTAAAAACGAAGTTTAAAAGTAGAGAGTTACATTTACCTGAATCTAGACCACTAAACCCTACTGAAGCTACGCTTATGCACCATTATCATCTATATATCATGATAAATAGAGAAGGAAACAGCAACCCGCTTCAGTATTTTTGCCTGGGAAATCCCATGGACAGAGGAGCCTGGTGGGCTACAGACCACGGGGTCGCAAAAGAGTTGGACATGACTTAGCAACTAAACAACAACAAAATTGCCATTAAATTCCTATTAGTCTGATGTGTGCATGTGCTAAGTCCCTTCAGTTGTGTCCGACTCTGCGACCCCACAGATTGTAGCTCACAGGCTCCTCTGTCCATGGAATTCTTTAGGCAAGAATACTGGAGTGGGTTGCCATTCTCTTCTCCAGGTAATCTTGCCGACCCAGGGATTGAACCCACGTCTCCTGCATTGGCAAGCAGGTTCTTTACCACTAGCACCACCTGGGAAGCCCATTAGTCTGATTTTGGGGGCCAAAAAAAACCTCTCCAGTTGGTCTGCTAGGTGCAGGTTATGGCTTGAATTTATGCGCAAACCAGCAGGTCAGTCTCACCAAAATGACTAGGTCAGTTCTAAGGCGTGGATACATTTCTCAAATATGGGAAAGAAGTGAAAATGGCAAACCATATCAGTAAAACAGGTATTTCCAAGTGCTACCAGGATGGCCCAACAGCCTTCGAGTACAAACAGCCTAGAGACACAGAACAGCCTACGAGTATGTGCATTAACCTTCTGAGTCTGAATTTCTCAGCCAGGATCCCTGGGTGGGCTGTGGGGAAAATGTTGGCCTTATCATGGCATTTTTTCTGGAGAGAGGCTTCATAAATGTCACCAGATTCACAAAGTAATCGGTGACCCCAAAAGATAAGGACACCCACCAGCCTTTTCTGCTGCCACACCTGTTTTCTCTGGATAGTCCTACTGATATAAACAACCACACAAGAACCCCCCTCAACTTCCCAGCTTTCACAGCAGACAACACGACACTGACAGTCAAGGAAAACCATCTAAGCTCTTTGCTGAACAGTGCAGCCACTGGGGATGCCCAGTCAATGACTGAAAAGAGGTCACTGGCTGGAAGAGACTGAGGGTCTGCTGAGCCCTGGCTTGAGCCTACTGTCCTGCTGCTGCTGCTGCTAAGTCGCTTCAGTCGTGTCCGACTCTTCGCAACCCCATGGACTGCAGCCTACCAGGCTCCTCCGTCCATGGGATTTTCCAGGCAAGAGTACTGGAGTGGGGTGCCATTGCCTTCTCCAGAGCCTACTGTCCAGATGGGAACAAATGGGACAATCAAGAAGACCAAGAGAGCAAACTTACAGACCAGAGAGTCTCAGGCAAAATGAACTTGAGAGTGTGTGACATGGGGAAGAACGTGGGCTCTAGAGCCAGGCAGGGTTAGGTTCAAATCCTGGCTCCATCTACAGACTAGTCCTGTAGCCTTGGGATGGGGATGAAGGCAACGATGGTACTGATGCTGAAAGCAGTATCTACAATGAGCTGTTATTTACTGACAGCACAAAGTCCAGCATTTAGTAAGCAAGTACTTATATCTTCTGAAATAATATATGTAATCTTAGCAACACTGTGAACAATTTCCATATTACCTTCACTTCACAGGGACAGCAAACAGGATTAGGAACTTTGGACCAAGGCTTAAGAGCCTGGAATGATTTACTCCCCCTTAAGGGACAGAGTAGGGACACCTCAGCAAGATGGCTAAGAATGTGTTTCTAGATTTGGGAAAAAGAAGGTTAAAAAGATTAAGTAGCATTCCGAAGGTCCACAGCTAAGTGGGATTCAAACCCGGGTCTATTTGACTCTCAGCCCAGACTCTTAACAACTAAACTTCACTGCACAGCCAAGCCTCAGCTTCCACATCTGTGAAAAGGACAATAATACTCACCCCTGCAAGGTAAGAATCTGCTGCAATGCAGGAGACCCAAGTTTGATCCCTGGGTTGGGAAGATCCCTTGGAGAAGGGAATGGCTACCCACTCCAGTATTCTTGTCTGGAGAATTCCATGGACAGAGGAGCCTGGCGGGCTACAGTCCGTGGGGTCACAAAGAGTTGGACACAACTGAGCAACTAACACTTCACTGCAGGATAAAGATTAGACAGAATGCACGTGAAAGGCTTAACACAGTACCTGGCATGCAGGAAGCGCTATAGTGCAGCTAATAAAGTCATTCCCGGACCTTTGGAAGAGAGGAGAAGACGTGGGAGGTGGCATCTGGCCACACAGATGGGACAGCATTTCACTTCACAGGATTAGGAACTCTGGACCAAAGCTTAAGAGCCTGGGATGACCTAGTCCCCCTTAGGGACAGAGAGGGGACACCTCAGCAAGATGGGTAAGGATCTGTGCACTCAGAGATGAAAGGCTTTGCATTGAAACTTGCGGTGGACTGGGGATTTGGGGAGAAAGAAATAATTCAAGCTTAAGAAGACAGTCTCAACAGACAGTGCCAGAGAGGACGGCTCTGCCTGGTCTAGGAATGTGGGTCCACTGTTTATCTGACTCCCTGATACCCTGGACACCCAAGAGAGGACAAGAGTTCCTGGGCATGTTTGTCATAAGGGAGATGCTGAGCCCCTAAGTTATCAGTAACCCCCACCTGGAACTTGAGCAGAGCCTAGGCATTCTTAATGAAAAAGAGAATTTGTTAGCATGAGCCTCCTTTGGAGTTAAATATAAAGAAATGTACCCATTGCAAGAAAGAATCAACCACTTATTGTGGCTCGTAATGTGTAACATCAACCCATCAGCAGAAAGAAGTATTAGACTTACTGACACCGTCACTGACTTACTGACAACTTTCTTAGTGAAAGACTCAACAGGGAGTTTGGAGCAGCAGAGTCTCTCCTCCGAGAGATAACTGCACGGCAGGGGACATGCACCCGGGGGCTGACATCTACCTAGGGAGGAAAACTTTATGGAGTGTCACCAGCCTCCCGCCCAGGCCAGCTCGTGCCCTCCCATTTGTCTTTTAAAAGGATTGCTATACCAAGTTATTCTGGTAAGAACCAAAGATACTCAAAGGTCTTCACCACCTGTCATCAGTCCCCTCTTTCCCTCTCCAGAGCGCTCCGTAGGCCTCAGCATCAATTTCCTGGACCATTTTAACTGCCTCTCACTAGTTCTGCTGCCTCCTCCTCCAGTCCAGCCTCCACACTGCCACCAGCTGGCTTTCTAAATAAAAGCGCTGACCACGTCACTCACCTCCTGAAAGACGTCTACTAGATTCACACTGCCCACGGAATAAACGCCAAGTCTTAACTTGCATTTGTTCATTCATTCATTTTTTTGGATTACCGACCTAATGTGTGATGATCACCTACTGTGTGCCAGGCTCTGTTTGAGAGCCTGGAGATAGGGTGGTGAATGAGAGAAACAAGACAAGGGCTCATCCTCATGGATGTACACTTCTGTGTGTGTGTGTGTGTGTGTGTGTGTGTGTGTGTGTGTGTGCGCGCGCGCATGCTCAGTCAGGTTCGACTCTTTGCGACCCCATGGACTGTAACCTGTCAGGCTCCTCTGTCCATGGAATTCTCCAGGCAAGAATACTGGAGTGGGTTGCCATTTCCTACTCCAAGGGATCTTTCCAACCTAGGGATCGAACTTGCATCTCCTACATCGGCAGGTGGATTTTTTTTTTTTAACCACTGTGCCACCTGGGAAGCCCAAAGGTATAAGACAAATGATAAAGAAGACAGAAAAATATATAATGTAAAGCCAGTGCTACTGAAGAAAAAGAAAGCAGAGTAAGAGGAAAAAAATGATGGTGTAAAGGGTAGGACAGGACAGGGCCTTTTAAACAGAGGAAAGACCATGCAACGCTGGGGGTAATCCAGGCAGAGAAGAGCTGTGCAAGGGCCTTGAGGCAAGAAAGGATGACAGAAAGGAGATAGGGGCTGGAATGGAGTGAGCAAGGCTGAGAGTGCTAAGAGATGAAACCAGGGAAGTAGGAGGGGCAGGCAGGCAGGACAGGGCAGGGAGTTCAGATTCTATTTCAAGATGCTAAGAAGCCACAGAGTGTTTTGAGCAAGGAAGTGATACAATATTATTTACTTTTTAAAAGGTCATTCTGCCTGATTGTGTGGAAGGCTGGTGGCAGTAGGGACAGAGTAGAAGCTGGGAGACCAGCGGGAGACCAGCTGGACTTGGGTAGGGAGGTGTGGTGGTTTTCAAGATATACTGTGATGGAACAGCTGGCAATTCTGCAGACAAAGTGAGGGGTGAGGGAAGGAGCAGAGTCAAAGATGACACCCACGTGTGGGGCCACATAACATGGGGAAGACTGGGGAGGAGCTGGGTTAGGTTTCTGCATAAGACTTCTGTTTAGTTCTATTGCTTCTGGGGTGCCCATCACACGTCAAAGGGTGGATGCTGCGTGGGCAGTGAGTGTGTGGGTTTTGGGCTTGGGGGAAAGGTCCCGAAAGGTTGTCAGCGTGCAGATGACTCGCAGGACGTGGCCACTCAGGTACTGCACCCCTTGGCCCTGGCTCCAGACAGACACCCAGTGTCGCCTCCCCCAGGGCTCTGTCTGGACTTTGTGCAGCGTGGACTCCTCCTCACTTCTAAAGATCTGCTCTTGTCTGCTGGGTGCCCAGGAGAGGCCACTGGGTCCTCTTCTCCCACAGCACCCTAGGACATGCCTAGGTGACAGCACAGCTCGTGTGTCATACTCTCTGCACCTTTCCCCTGGGAGCTCAAGGGCAGCATCTGTGAGTCGGTCCCTCTCCATGTCCCACCCCTCACCTGAAGCCTGGGCACAGCAAACACTGGCTAAATGAATGGCATCCTCCTCTCTGCAGAGAGATGCAAAAGAAATGATAATACATACAGGCAACTGACTCATGCTGCAGCTGCTGTCTGCAGGGCAGACGGGCAAGAAAGGAAGGCGCCGCCACAGAAACAGCAGCAGAGCTCAATGGGCTGTTCCCTTCCTTTGAGGAGTTTCTCAGCCACACAAATGAGCTTCAAGAAATCCGGGAGGTGAGAATCTCAGGGTGCTGGAGGTGTGATAAGCACTGCACCTAGGGAAGGTGTTTTGGGTTTCCGCTGCAGAAACACTGCCAAGTCCCCAAAGCACTTGGGAGGTGGAGCCAGAGGGAAGGAAACTGCCCCCTTTCCCATGGACTCCCATCATCCAGACAGTGAGCCTGGAAGTGGGTTCTACTTGCATTCCTTTACAGATGCAGACAACTGAGTCAGAGGGGTTAGTGGGTGGGCCTAAGGTCACACAGCTGGGCAGATTCACACTCCCTTCCTGAAACCGAGACCTGGCTCCCTTCTGGCACATTACACAGGCCCACTGCATCACAGGAGCTCCTATGGCAGTGGGCAGGATAGCTGGGGAGCACCTGAGCCCTGGATCACACTGGGGAAATACAGCTGTAGAGAGAGGATGAGGGGTACCCATGGTTACCAGGGAGTCCCCAGCAGGACGAAGCTGGAGCCTCATCCTCAGACATGCAGGCCGGGCCCTGGGAGCACTGTGCATGCACCCTGTTATCATTCCTTAAGCGGAAGAGACAGAGCAAGAAAGAAAGTTTAAGCCAAACCTAGCTTCTTATAAGCAGCTCAGAAATAAAAGCAAGAGAAGTGGGAAATTGTGGTTTTCATCAATTACTGCTGTTGCATGATTCTGAGAGCCCGGTAGTAGGTAGGAAGCTGTGTGAGGAGACTTGGCACCACACCAAGTGGGTTACAAAACCAGCAGCACAAAATCAGGGCAAGACCCTGGGCCAGGCAGCAGAGAACGATGGGAAAGACTCCAGAGCAGAAATATGGCTTCATACTTGCGAGATGTCAGTATATTAACCTCTCTAAGCCTCGGCTTCCTCATCTACGAAAAAGATCCAACAGTCCTTGTTCCACTACGTCGTTCTGGCTACTAGATGGGATGGCACAAGCCCCTGTGTACAGGTGTGATGCAGAACATATCGAATAACTGGTAGTTTGTTCACTGCTGAGAAAGCAAAAGAATCTGCTTATAGTATAGAAAAAATGGAAAAAAAACTATACCAAAGCTCTTATAAAAACTTAACAGGGAAAAAAAACTTAGCAGAGTGAAATGGCATCTACTAAATGGCATCTCTGAGGATCTACTAAAG
This sequence comes from Bison bison bison, assembly GCF_000754665.1. Lineage (NCBI taxonomy): Eukaryota > Metazoa > Chordata > Mammalia > Artiodactyla > Bovidae > Bison > Bison bison. Next base: position 18,195,487 of record NW_011495071.1, read on the forward strand.
CATACAAAAACTTGTTAAGAAATTGTTAGCAGCTGAGGGCCTTAATTGTCCGGAGCTGTGGTGTTGGAGAAGACTCTTGAGAGTCCCTTGGACTGCAAGGAGATCCAACTAATCCATCCTAAAGGAGATCAGTCCTGGGTGTTCTTTGGAAGGAATGATGCTAAAGCTGAAACTCCAGTACTTCGGCCACCTCATGAGAAGAGTTGACTCATTGGAAAAGACTCTGATGCTGGGAGGGATTGGGGGCTGGAGGAGAAGGGGATGACAGAGGATGAGATGGCTGGATGGCATCACCGACTCTATGGACATGAGTTTGAGTGAACTCTGGGAGTTGGTGATGGACATGGAGGCCTGGCGTGCTGCGATTCATGGGGTCACAAAGAGCCGGACACGACCGAGGGACTGAACTGAACTGAGGACCTTAACATATGGTAGGAAGAAGAGGCAGAATGGGAGGAGAAAGGAAAGAAATGGAAAAGAGAGTGGATGAATTTGAATATTTCAGTGTATTAGTAAGAGTCAAAAGAAGTTAACATATATACATTTAAAAATGCAACTTTATTACTAATGAATAAAACTGCCTATTAATTTTGTATGTTCTTTCAAACTCCTATAAAACCTTCAGTACCCCAGTTGCTTGATGACTTCTTTGACCCCCTTCTACCCACTTCCACCTGGAGTTTAATTACTCTTTCCTCTGTTAATTGATTCTTATCACTGCACAAATTACACCATCTCTGCTCACTGGGCTCCCCTACCAAATAGTGAGCTTCTGAGGGTATACACTCTTCATGATTCATCACATGGCTCATGTGGTGGCCTTGTCCTGGCCCAAGGATCCCCAGCTAGCAGCTACCAGTACGGAGCATCTCCTGAGAAGAACCTTCTTTCTATAGCAGGAAAATTTGATAGAGGACTCACATTTATAAAGTGTTGAACATCTTAGAGGTACATTTCAAATCTTAATTCATGTATTTCTCAAAATGTCCTTATGAGAATCATTTTCCGTATCTTGTAGAAGAGGATACTGAGGCTCAGAGAGGTAAGATCAGCAGTCAAAGGTTCTCACTGCTAGTAATAAACGTAATGGGGCCAGGATTTGAACCCAACTCCAGATCCCTGTTTCCACTAGACCAGATGACCTGGCATGGATTTCATGCGGCTGACAGCATCCTGGAAGGATATGCAGGGTGGGGGCTTCCCTAGTGGTTCAGATGGTAAAGAATCTGGAGGGTTTGATCCCTAGGTTAGGAAGATACCCTGTAGGAGGAAATGGCAACCCACACCAGTATTCTTGCCTGGAGAATTCCATGGACAGATAAGCCTGGCATGCTACAGTCCACAGGGTCACTACAGTTCATGGGGTCACAAAGGGTTGGACATGACTGAGCAACTTTCATCAAATACTTTTCATCAAATACTTTCATCAAATTTACCTTCAGGTTCACAACTGAGGTTAGGGCTAAGGAACTTTGGCCAATACAGGGTAACCTGTTAGCAAGAGCCAGACAACAGGTCAGACAGGCAGAGAGGAGGCCTCTGGAGAAGATGGAATTTAAAATTTCACATGCCCAAAAGTGACCACAGGAAGTTGGGGAATGTCACTTCCCTTTCTTGTCTCCACCCCCAGCTCAGTAAAGGAAACTTCCATGGTGTCCTACAGGCAAAAAGCTGCCTATCAGCCTCACAGGCTCCAACCATAGTTGGAGTCAGAAGACCTGGTCCAAGGTATTGACCCTCAGTGGCTGTGTGACACTCACTAAGTCAAACCTCTGAGGCTAAGTGTCTCCAGATGTAAATGAGGGGTGAGGGGAGTGTCTGCTTCGCAGGGAGGTCATGTGGACACCATGAGAAAATACAGGCGGGAAGGACCTATCCATGTGAAATGGCGATATATTTCAGGCGAGGGTGGCTGGAACACCTTGGATACCTCAAGACATCACCTGCCATCTCCCCATGCCAAGGCCTGGCACTCCTGTTTAAATGCTGACATGACCTTTGCCCTGAGGGCTCAGACCCTAATAGAAAAGACAAGGCAGGCCTAGTGGAGCAGCAGAAAAGGAAGCCGCGACTTTTCTCCCAAAGGCTCCCTGGGACAAGTAAAATCCTCATGCAAGTATTTAACAATTAAACTGATAACAACAGTTGGGGGACATTTTTGTCATCTTGTAGGATGATAACTGTGACCAAAATCAAGGTATGTAAATCATTTAATTAAATCTATAGATGTATATTTTGAATGCTTTTCTAAGACAAATGTGTAATTTTGATGGCATATTTGTGAGTTTTTAAAGTTTACTTTGCTCAGGCATGGTGAAGCAAAAACTGGATTACTGGAGCCATAATTGGATACTCTTGAAAGGACTGTGACTTAGTACAGCTTTTTTGGAGGGCAATTAGACACTACTGATTCAGTTTGTAAATGGCAAACTACTTAAGCCAAATGTCCTACTTTCAGGTGTCTATGTGCAGGAGAATCTCACGCAGAAGTTCACAGGTGGGCGTAACAATTTCCACATCAGCAGTGATTGTAATGGTAAAAAATCAGCAGCAAACTGAGTGTCTACCCATACAAGGGTGATTGAAAAAGTTTCAAAGGTACCCATATCATGGATTACAACTATTATACACAGTAAGGTACATTTATCTGTACATGTCAACTTGAAAAGAAAACCATAATAACTGACAGTTGGCTAAAAAAAAAAAAAAGGAAAACTGTAGGCATAGACAGAGTCCATTTCTATGAAAGTAAAAACATGTATATTGGGCATGAGGGCAAAGGGAATACAAGGGGATACAAAGGGGTTAAGGGGATATAAAAGGGTTAAGGGGATACAAGCAAATGAAGAAGTCCAGGACTATATCCAACAAAGCCTCAAGAGTGCCAATCCTGAGGGAAGGTGGGGAGGGCAGGTGTCGCGGAAGACTTATGTCCTGTATGTTAGACACTTCAGGGTTGTCCAAATTTCTTATAAATGTATGCTTTCTCATGATAACAAAAACCAAAAAATGTTGATGCTCATAGAATAATAATAACTTTAAAATTGCTTGCAAGGACTCCCATTAAGTAAACACTCTGGGGTCCAGCACCCTCCTCCTGCATGTGGCCCCCAGATCTGTGCACGCTCACTAGCTGGAAGAGGGTGAGGGCCTGCCTGAGAAAAACTGACGGATAAGGATGATCTCCACAACTAAGAATCTCCAGCTTCTCACATCTTTCAATAAGGATTCTGCTAAATTACAACTATTTCAATGAGATGAACTTAACATTCAAAAAACAAAGACCATGGCATCTGGTCCCATCACTTCATCGCAAATAGATGAGGAAGCGATGGAAACAGTGACAGACTTTATTTTCTTGGGCTCCAAAATCACTGCAGACAGTGACTGCAGCCATGAAATTAAAAAATGCTTGCTCCTTGGAAGAAAAGTTATGATAAACCTAGGCCACATATTAAAAAGCAGAGACATCACTTTGCCAACAAAGGTCCATATAATCAAAGCTATGGTTTTTCCAGTAGTTGTGTACAAATGTGAGAATTGGACCATAAAGAAGGTTGAGTGATGAAGAATTGATGCCTTCAAACTGTGGTGTTGGAGAAGACTCTTGAGAGTCCCTTGAAGTGCAAGGAGATCAAATCAGTCCATCCTAAGAGAAATCAACCCTGAATATTCATTGGAAAGGCTGAAGCTGAAGATCCAATACTTTGGCCACTTGAGGCAAAGAGCTGACTCATTGGAAAAGACCCTGATGCTGGGAAAGACTGAAGGCAGGAGAAGGGGATGACAGAGGATGAGATTTGGATGGCATCACCAACTCAATGGACATGAGTTTGAGAAAACTCCAGGAAATGGTGAAGGACAGAGAAACCTGGCATGCTGCCATCCATGGGATTGCAAAGAGTTGGATATGACTGAGCAAATGAACAACAACAATGAGATGACCAATAAAAAGGACTAAGTATCTTTAATTGTTCAAATTTGCAACATCATAAGTTACTGAATTAAAGCAGGTAACTTGTGTTCAACCTCCCTTAAATAGAAGCAATCAAAATTTATATCCGGCCTTAGCCAACATTTTACATTGACTTATAAGTCTTGCTAAAGACTTCTTAAAAATTATTAAGGACGGAAATCCACAGGAGGAGAGAGGTGACTGTACTAAACCCAAAAGAGTCTAAATAAAACACTGAAGCTACTTGGCTTATCACAAAAATGACAGCTTAGCAAGTGAAACAATCTTCCTCTCTATGGTCAAAGTTGCTGGTGAAAATAATTCTCAGTTGATGCACCATGTCTAAGAGGTGTTGGTTACATTTAGCGCAGACTACAGATTCAGTTACCTACAGGCCATGTATAGGAGCAGGGGCTGGGTGGGGCTGGGCAGCTGGAGAAACAGGTCCTTGTAAGAGGGACGGCCTTCTTCATCAATGCCATGAGGGTAGATGGACCCAGTGCTGCTAGATCTTCGGATTTTCACGAAGATCTAGAAATCCAGATTTCTAGACAACACCTCTCAATTTTTAAATGTTACTCACTAATATAAAGGTTTTAAAACATTGTGAGCACTTAACAAAATACATCTGCAGGCCAAAAGCAGCCAGTGAGTAGAAAATTTTCAACCTCTGTCTACATGTTTAATTTTTGATCAATTTTATTTTTGGAAGGATGAGTGGAGGCAGTGAAATGGTATGGGATGGAGATAAACACCAGAGAGGCAAACCTGTTAAGAAAATATTCCTAACACACTTGAGAAAACAGTGGTAGCTTTCTACACCTAATGCTGAATAAATTGCTTCCATTTCTTCAGCTATATTAGGTACAAAGCTCAAAGAGTGCGTATTTCTCAAGCAACTTCTCAGGAATTTGTCCTAAGCAAATGCCCACAATTTACTGTCAATGAATTTTACAAAAACTTAACTGTACCACTACATATTAAATGCTTACCATAAAGATTTAAAATCAGATGAGCAACCACAGAATCGCTCCTCTGTGCCAGGTGCTATTCAGACATTTGGCACCTGGCATCACCAATGTAGGTCACACAGCCTCTGGGCAAGATTCCAGTGAAAGCCTGTCTGACAAATCTCCCTCCAAAACAAAACAAAAAAAAACAAAAACAACAAAGAACTTAGAGTCAACATCATAAAACTGTGCTCAGCCATTTTTTTCCAAAGTCAAAACGATAAAAGAGATATTTGTGTTAATAATAACATCCATAATAATAATAACATGCTAATAATAATATCTGCACACAGTTTGCAATTCACAAAGTGCTTTTCCTACACTACCACTTCATTTACTCCTCACAACCTTTAATGGTGCATTTTAGACTCCGTATGTTGTCCAAAGTTACTTTTTTAAAACAACAGTAAAATGATAACAGATACTCAGCATTTTCTACATACCGTGTACCGTGCTAAGCATGTTTTCATCTCACCCTCACAAGAACCTCACAGAGGTGATTAGTATGGTCATTGTCCCATTTTACAGGTGAGAAAACTGAGGTTTAAAGAGCACGGGTCCCCACCACTAACAGGCACAGAGTCAACACTGTGAGGCACGTCTGCCTCACACCAGCATGCTGAGTGCCCCAGAGGCCATTTCCCTGTGAGCTGACTTCTGTTTGTTGCCAGTACATCTGGAAGCCGCAGCCAAGTCCTCCTGTTCCCCATCCCCACCCTACCCATGCCCACTTTCCCAACTTGGTCAGAAGCCATTTTTAATTTTTATGTCTCCCACTCAAAACCAGCATGAGACACAAGGAGCTCAGCCAGCCTGCTCCTGGAGAGCCCTGGAGGCCTGGTGAGGTGCCCTGGGAGACCAGCCTTCCCTGCTGCCAGCCAATGCCTGGTGCCTTGCTAGCCTGCTGGGGTCTAGGTGGGGCTTTCACATCCCTGTCGCCTGAGTGGGGTCTGGGAAGGGGGTCCTGATAGTCATAACAACCCCATGAGGGAAAGGGGAGGTGACTTTGGCTAGAGGGAGGAGGAGAAAATCTATTTAGCCAATAGCTCTGTTGTATCTGTTATTCAGAGCCCCACATCAGACCCCTGAGACAGTGAGGCATGGTCTCTAATGTGCACAAAGATAAATTATACAAGCAAAAGCATCAAGCAAGAAACACACACACACACACATAGTCACCAGCATAGGCACCCACACACACTTGGAATCACGGAGCAGCTGCTTGTAGGGCAGTAACTCTTGTCCTCTTATCCCCTCTGTGGCCCCCTCCATCCTGACTGTACAAGATGCTACCTGCCACAGAGGCCACACCAGGGATGGTCCCAAGTGGCTGCAGAAGGGCGAGGAGGTAGGCGCACAGGTCAGGATGGCCCATGGCGGTCAGTGCCATCCCAAGTGTGTGCAGGTAGGTCCAGAGGAGCAAAGGAAGGGCGAGGGTTCTGTCCTAGGGGTAGAAGAGGGTCCACTTTCTTATACAAGGATGAAGGTGGGTTCACAAGGTGGAAGAAAGATGAAGGGACAGACCCTGCCAGGAACAGATGCCTCCTTAGCACCACTGACTAGGACATGGAAACAGGAGGGACAGTGTGGGCTAAACTGTAGGACCCCAGGGAGTTCACGCTCACAGCCCAGACTCCTGGGATGCAAGGGGCAAGGAGATACAGCAGGTGAGTGGCTACCTGGGCAGGCAGGCTGTTGGTCAACTCTGTGCTGAGCTCCTGCCTGGAAGTCGGGGCTTAACAGGCTGCCCAGTGAGTGAACACAACTTTTATTCATCTATAACCAAACACATACATGTGAAATGGTCTCTGGGATGAGGGCTGAGAATGAGTAGGAGGATGGGCTGCCGAACGCTTGGAGAAGAACGGGCGGGAGCGAAGACCCAGTCAGGCTCCTGGGTGCAAACCCTGCTCTCATGCCTCCAACTGATCTGGACCTCTGGTCCTCTGAAAGGTATCTGCAATAATAATGCTAACCCTGACCTCAGCACACACTACTGAGGCTCTAATATTAAGTGGTTACCCTCTTGGCACTTTGATAGTACCTGCCCTGTGGTGAGCAATCAACGAGCAGCATAAAGGGATCACAGTAATGGTGATGATAAGACCCAGGTTCCTTATCGAGGATGACAGGGAAGGTTTCCTAAGAAGAAATGAATCAGCTGATATAAGACGGGTAAATGGGCATAAACCAGGCAAGGCAGAAGGAAAATGCATTCCATGCTGAGGGAACAGCTTCTGGGAAGTCCCTGAAAGGGAAAGCAGCAGCAGCATCAGTGTTTCCAGGAGAGGAAAGCAGCCCAAGCGCCTGCTGGAGCACTCTGGTCAGCAGGACACCTCTGGGTGGAGGAAGACTGCTTCTTCAAGGAAGCCTTCCCAGATTACTTTATGTTCCCAAAGAGAAACTGCATTCTCAGCATAATTTCCTGGTTCTGTGGCAGAACTAGAAGTGAAGGAGAGGCAAGAGCATGAAGTTGAAAGCCCCACAGGAGAACATGAGAAGGTAGCAGCTAGCACTGAGGTATACTGCAGGAGCTCCCAGGGTGGGGGAACACAGACGTGGACCTGGCATCCCTGGGCTCATAGCTGTTTCCTTTGCTACTCCTCAGTATTCACTGGGAAAGGTCCCTGGTGGCTCAGTGGTAAAGAATTCACCTGCAATGCAGGAGATGCAGCAGGAGCCGCGAGTTCAATCCCCGGGTTGGCAAGATCCCCTGGAAAAGGAAATGGCAACCCCCTCCAGTGTTCTTGCCTGGGAAATCCAATGGACAGAGGAGCCTGGTAGGCTACAGTCCATGGGGTTGCAAAGAGCTGGACACGGCTAAGTGACTGGGTGTGCACGTGCACACACACACAGTATTCACTGAGGACTTTACAAGGTTCCAAATGAAGATAAAGATGCCATTGGGCCCCTCTAGAAAGGACCACTAGCTTTCCTCATCCCCCAGCCAGAAAAGCACTCTCCGCTGGACTGCACAAGGGAAAAGCTGTCAGTGGTTAGCAAGAGTCATTACTTTGGCTAATTTAGGAAATTTGGGATCTGTCCAGAAAGCTGGGTGGACCTCATTCTTCAGCATTCCGTGATGGACTATTTTTCATTTTGAATTGCTTTCCTAGCCCATCAACAACAGGAGTTAAAAATACAAAAGTCAGGGGCAAAAAATATAGAGAAGTTATGTTCCCAAAGCCTCCACAGGTGGGGAGATGCAATAGGCAACCACAAACCCCAGCCCACACCAACCTATCCTGCCATCAAAACTGAGAAGCAGGGGGGCCCACCCAACTCAATAACCAATGGAACTCCAATTTCAAATACATTTGATCATGTTATAAATGTGCTGTTTGGCTGCACAAACAGACTCTGCTATCCTCACTCTTTCAACAAAGACTTCCTGAGCCAGGTGTTCTGTGCTGGCACCAAGAACCCAGAGATTTTGTGGGTGTGTGCGTGTGTGTGTGTGTGTGTGTGTGTGGTCTCCACCCTTAAGGAGCTCAGTTTTCTGAGCTTAACAGATAGTAAATCAACAGTTACATCAATAAGTGCTTTGGGAGAGAGAGCAATGCAGGGTGTTCTGGGAGCCAGGACGAAGGTCATGTCCAGGGCATAGAGAAGTGCAGGGTGGGGAGAAGGTGTCCAGAAGAGCAGAAACCTGAGCTGAGTTACTGAAATGGGGAGCAGGGGAAGGGTCATTCCAGGGAAAGAGCCCAGCTCTGGCCAAGGCACCAAGGGGTGACGGCCGTTGAGAAGCTAGGCTGAGGTTAGAAATATGGGCTATGGAAAGAGTGAAATGAGGAAGGTGGCTGAAGGCCAGTTACGAAAAGACTGCAGACCTGCAGAGGGGGCTGTGGTTCTATTCTACAAGCAATGAGGAGCCCCTGGAGAGTTTGGGGGTTTTTTGGCCATGCGGTGAGGAATGTGGGATCTTAGTTCCCTAATCAGGGGTTTGAACCCTTTGCACTGGAAGCCTGGAGCCTTAACCACCGGAACACCAGGGAGGTCTTGCCCCTAAAGAGAGCTTTCAGCAGAAGAAAGCCTCGATAGAACAGACTCTGCTATCCTCACTCTTTCAACAAAGAGTTGAGTTAGAAACTAACTTCTAATGAGTTAGAAACTTCATGCTGCGAGGAGATGGGGGTGCAATTAGGAAGACAAAAGTGGCCCCAGGAAGGCCAATGAAGAGGCTATTAAAACAACCCAAAGGAAGAGTCCTAAGTGAAGAGCTGGGGAGGGAGAAGGAAGGACGGAGGGATGAAGGAGCAGATGGGCTTTTCCAGATGAGGTAACGGGTGGACGATGACAGTGGAGGGAAAGGACAAAGCCAAGGATGACTCCTGCAGCTGACACGCCTGAGGGGGTTTAAGTTCCACCCAAGGCAGGCACCACAGGAAGACAGACGCACTGGGTACCAGGAGAGGGCTGACCGGAAGTCCCCGCGGGACGATAGCTCGGAGGGTGGTTGGGAGAGGCTCTGGGCCTTTCCCGGCAACTTCAGGATACAGGTGAGCAGTGATGAGCTCAGCGGGGAGGAATACTGGGGCTGACCCGAACGGGATCAAGCAAAACCTTATTAAGCTAAAGACTGAAAAAAAGAGAACCGGCACAGCAGGCTGCGGAGGCCAAGTCTACAGAACTGCAGAGAACCGGGGGGTGGCAGGGCAGACAGTAAGCAGAGGAGGGGCGCGAGAGGGGCGCGAGAGGGGCGCGCTCAGCCCCGCCAGAGGCAGGAGGCCCCTCTGACACCCAGGGGGCGCTCTCGCGGCGGGGAGCAGGTAGCTGGTATCAGCAACCGCACCGAGCCTAGCAGAGAACAGTGTGGAGGTATTCGCAGCCGTCCCAAAGAGCATTATTACGGCTTTCTTCAGAGCCTTATCCTGCCTGTCTGACCCTAGATCTCACCCCCTTTACTCTGTCTGTCCTGCTCATGCATCTGCCTCATGAGGACAGAACTTGTCCGGTGTCTCCTCTATGACCACAGTGCCGAGCCCAGTGCCTGACACACGGAGGTTACGCACCTTGTCCCAGGCTGCCTGGTTCACTAAAAACAACAAAATCCAGTGGGCATATGCCACACACCCGATACCAGGCTGGATGCTGGTGGGGAGCAAGACAAAACAGGACCCTGCCCTTGGAACCTGAAGTTGGAGGTGAGCAGAGAGAAACTCAAGTATTTCAACAAAAAGCAGATTATCACTGCCGCAGAGCTAGCACTGGAATCTGTCACGCCTTCTAGTGAGATTTCCTTTCCAAGCCCAAGGGTGCTGCCTTCTCCAACTAAAGGGACATTTCAGCTGGGGAAACAGTCAAGTAAGTGTTTGAAGTTTGGCCTTAGTCTCTTCCAGGGGTCCCACACTCCTGCCATCCTTTTAATAGACTCCTAAGAAGCAGGAACACCCGTTGTAGGCTCTAAGTATTTAACCTTAAGAGCTCATGCTGGCTCCAATCCTTCTACGTAAGACAGAGGAGCAATTCCGGATTTAGGTGGGAATTAGGTGGGAAACATTCAGAAAGCAGTGCAAACCAGGGGTCAGATACTCTGGGTTCAAATCCCTTCTAACCTCGGGCAGGTTACTCACTCTCTTGTGATTTGATTTCCTATTGCTGAAGTGGAAACACTAATGCCTCTGTCGTAGGTTGTTGCAAAGATGAAATTAAAATGATACCTACAGAGCACTCAGCACTGTGCCTGGAACTCAGCGAGATTTCACGAAACGGAGGCTGCAAACCTGTTCCACCTGTTGCTTTAATGACTCCATCTCTAACTGATATATTTGTGAAAAGTGAGCCAAAAACTACTCAGAATTCAAACCCAAGGCCATACACTGAAAGTGTTTGAAACATAAATTGCTATCTAGTTGAGTGACTTGAGGAATTGTCTCAAATTCCCATACTTGGGCAGACTCTGCAGTAAGGAGTTTCATTTCCATTTCTTGCTCTATCCTATTTTCTCCTCCAATTCAGGCAAATGCAACTATTTCCCCAACAGATCACATCTTGTCTCATGGCAGGGGTCCAGACACGGACTGGATTCCACTGGTGCAAGTTGTAGCAGAGCTCGGAACACCACACCTCAAACAAAGCGTAAGAACACAATCGCAAGCCCAAGGTACACACAAACTCCCAAACACACTTGGCTCCAGAGAAGGACAGGAGACTGGTCACAGCATGCTTTGCTTGCCTCAAAGCTAAAAAGCTTATTTTGGCATTCAGATGCTGAAATCTTTGTATCTCCTTTCTTTTACCACTCAAACTCTCCATAACTGGTCTCTTTTTACTAATGTCTCTGATTTTTAATCCCTCGTTTATGATGGACCCTGTGCAACCTCGCTGCCTTCCCCCTTCTGCCTCCCCGCAGCATGTTCTCAAGGCCAGCTGTAACCACCTTATCGCTAATATAGCAGCCTTCCCTCAGGTCCCTTTCTCCCTGGTCTCTGCTGCCCCATCCTCTCTGCTTCCTAAGACTCTCTCCCCTTTGGCTTCTGGTTCTCTTCCAGCTTCTGTTTTTCCCATCCCAGAGTTATGCACACTCACTAAGGCTCAGCCCTCAGCACATCATGGAGAGAACTTATTAATCCTATGCTTCTGTTCTACATCTCCAGGCCTACCCTTCCCAGCCCAGGTGCTGGCCATGCATTTCCAATGATCTATTAGACATGTCCTGTGGATGAACCACTGCCACCTCGAATTCAGTATATCTAAAACTGGATGCACCAACTATCCTTCTCCACCCCGAACTGCCACATTTTGGTCAATGGTTATGAACTATCAAGTTTAAAGATTCATCTTCTTTGGCTCCTGTCTTTAAAGTCTAAGAATACCACAAACCCTACGTTTCTCCCTTTGCACTATCTCTTCTTTTGGTCCTTTGCTCCATCTTAACCGCCGCTAGCCATGTGACTTCATGCCTGGACTGCTGCTGCTGCCTTGGAACAGAGTCTACGCTTCTTGTCCTGAATGCCCCTAACATGTTACTTCAGCCATTTTACTTCTTTGCTCCAAATACCTTCACTGGCTTCTTGCTGTCTCCAAGTGCCTCAGCCTAGCATTCAGGGTCTAAAAAGGGGTGGGCAAACTATAGCCCACAGGCCAAATTCGGTCCACTATCTGTTTCTGTAAATAAAGTATAATTGGAACACAGCCACACCATTACATATTATCTATCGCTGCTTTCCCGCTACAATGGCAGAGTTGAGGAGCCATGATAGAGACCATATGGCCTAGGAAGCCGAAAATATTTACCATCTGATCCTTTACAGAAAAAGTTTGCTGACCCTGGTTTAGAATAATCAGCCACCAGCAGATCCTGCCAAACTTCTTACTCACCACTCCTTTGGATGAAATTTTTGTTCTCATGGGTCTTTTGCTGAGTCCACTTTCTTTCCATCTTATACCCACCTTCTCAAGCCAGAAAAGCATATTTCATCCCCCAACTGGACTTGTCGATCCTTCAGAACACAGTCAAGCTCTGCCTCTCTGTGAGGCCAGCTTTATCCATCCCCTGCACCTGGGGTACTTCCCCTGTGGCCTCTCTCTCTGAATCTACCACAGAAACATAAATTGAGATCCCCTTCTCCTGCAGATCTTTTCCACCTACGCTGTGGGCTTCTCCAGAGTACAGGTGCAGTACCCTTCACAGAGCAGTACCAGTGATAACAACCTTGCCCTTCATTCCAAATACCAATCCTTGATAGCATAATTCAGTAAGAAGGCATCAAACAAACTTACCAATGAAGGCCTAGCATTCCACATTTGAAAAGTTAAGCTTGGGTCCAAAAACATGCACGTTAGACAGCACCACCTAAAAGCCAATGAAATAAGAGTTTAGCTTTAAAAGAGAACATTTCTACATTTTCTTTAAATTTATAACTCCCAGTGAGTTTTGATTCACTGTCCTCCCAGGCTGGCCTTCTCTGCCTAGAAAATACTGCTTATCCTTCAAATCCACTGGACAATCTCTCCTTGGAAGCCACCCCAGTGTCCCAGACAGGCCAAGCACCCCTCCTGTCAGCTCCCGTGGAACTCTGGTGAGACATTTATGGTAACACGGGGTACAATGTAGCATAACTTCTTATTTGGGAATAGGGTTCTCCTTAGACTGTACACTTGTCAAGAGGAGAGATCTGATAAATTCACCCCATCCCTTATCCCCACTGCGTAGAATACTATGGGCATTTAGATAGTTCTCAATAAATATTTGTAAAATGGGTGGAAAAGTTAACCCACTCAATTCATAAAGACATGCCCAGGTATCTAAAATTCTGCTGGGCCACAGTTGTCATCCTAGAAATGCATGCTTCAATCCCACTGCTTTTAATAGGCAATGGTTTAACAGGCAGGATTAATGAGATTAATCTTCTAAATGCACACCTTTGGAATGCCATTTCCCTGAGCAGAAACCTTCAGAGGTTCCCAGAACCTAAGAAGGCAAGCCGGACTCCACAGGCAGGCTGCCAGGCCTACAACAACTGGCCCAGCCTGAGTCTGCAGCCTCAGCTCGTGTGGTCTCCCCCAGTGGACCCCTCACTCCAGACAGGAAGGACTGGTGGCCAGTCCCTTCTCTGAGCATTCTTCCTCCCCTTCTTGCCACATTATCTCCTTCTATACTACAGTGACCTCCATTTCAACATCTTGTTCCAGACCAAGGTCATGGTGGGGCCCAAGAAGGTGTTTTTTTTTTTTTTTTCCTTTAGAATTGTGTGTGTGTGTGTGTGTGGTGGTGGTGGTGGTAAAAAACACATAACAAAATTTACAAGCTTAACCATTAATAAGTGTGCAGCTTGGTGGCATTACATACATTCACACTGTTATGCAAACACTACCATCCAGCTCCAGACTCTTTTTTATTGTCCACAAAACTGCAATAACAGCTCTATTTTCTCCTTTCCTCCCTGTCCATGGCACCCAAAACGTTTCTGTGGAATGAATGAATGAAGACTTGAATAAATCTGACCTCAATCCTCCCTACAAAAGCCAGAAGTACTGTCTCTTTCTGCTGGACTCCCATGGTACTATCTTCACATCTTTCTCAGACCTATTTCCCCCAATCTTAAATGACCCTTTTTGCACACTTGTATTCTCCTTCAAGGCGGGAACTACTACTTATTGGCAAGGCTGCACTTGGGTCCAGAAGCATGCATTTAGCTTGTCCTCCGTGTTATTAGATCTGACGGGCAAGTCTATGTCTTCCCCATATAGCTCTTGCAGTCAGTGAATCACTCCCTCTTGTTGACATCTCTCTTCACTTGGCTTCCAGGCTAGCGTTCTAGGCTTTCCACCCACCTCACTCTCTGGCTGCTCGTTCCCTTTGCTGATTCTTCCTCATCTCCCCACGTCTTAATGTCAGAAAGCCCCAGGGCTCGAATCATAGTTCTCCTTTCTGTATTCCTTCAATCGCCCCCTGGGTGATCTCACCTAGTCTCCTATCACCTATACATCAAGGATGCCCAGATTTCTCTCCAAGCGCAGGTCTCTCGTTTGGACTCCTGGCTAGTGTATTCTACTGCCTGCTTTAGGGAAGATGTCAAGTGGAGAGGAGGTCTCTGTGAGATGTTTGATGTATCAAACTTGACACGCCTCACATAGACCCCTGACCTTCCCCCAGACCTGCTCTTCCCAGAATCTTACCAATCTCAGTGTAAGGGCATGGTCTCCTGATCTTCTAGTTGCCAGGGTCAGAGGTTTGGAGTCATTCTCATCTCTCTCTCTCTCTCCAATCCTCACCAAAACTGGTTTTTACCTTCAAAATAATGGGTTGGTCAAAAACTTCGCTCGGGTTTTTCCATAACATCTTAGTTAAAACCCAAATGAACTTTTTTGCCAACTCAATATATTCAGAATGTGGCCATTCCTCACTTCCTCCACCATCACCACCCTAGGTTATTGCCAGAGCCTCTAACTGGTACTCCTGCTCTCTGCTTCTGCGTTTGGTGTCACTGCCACCTCCACCCATAGCCTAGTCTCAATACAGGAGAGAGTCTGTTATGATGTAAGACAGATTATGTCACTTCTTTGGTTAAAAGTCTTATAAGCTTTCCCAGCAAGGACAATGCCCAAGGGACAAGTGTTTCCAAAGTAGACTGGCAGGCCCCGGGGGAGGCTGATGGGCAAGGGGGGGGGGGTCTTCCAGCCAGTGTCCCCTCCCGACCATCTATTTCATGACTGGCAGTCCTGATATATCTCCTATTATCTGAGTCCTTAAAGAAAAGATACTTCTTAAAAGGAGAAAAATATAATTAATCAACTTACTTTCCCAGTTAGGATACCACAAGAAGCCATTAACATTCACATTTCTTAAGAATTCATAAGAAAGACATGTTGAGTCTGTCACCAATTCATAACTCGTTTCCAAAGAGAAAGTTAGCCTTCTGGAGAACAGCTGTTACCCGTTCGGTGCTGGTGGTGAGTCCTCCTGAAGCCCCCTTCACTCACCATGCCCTGTCTGCCTGATTGTCTCCTCCAGACTCTCTCTCTCTCCTTGGCGTACCTGATGCTGTGGCTGGAGGTGAAGTCCAAATGAAATAAGAATTGAAGGACTGGAAGTAGCTCAGGTCCTATCTGTTCTCCTCAGAACAACAGCAGCAGCCTCTCAACCAGTCTCCCCAGATCTACCCATTGATGGTTTAGCTGCAAGTCGGGTCCAGCTCTTTGGGGACCCCACTGGCTGATTTTCAACCACAACCTCATATAGTGATAATTTTAAGAAAACCTAAATTTGATCAAGTCCCCTGCTTTATAACTTTCCAAAGAGCTCCTGGGCTTCCCAGGTAACACTAGTGGTAAAGAATTCACTTGCCAATGCAGGAGACATAGGAGCCACGGGTTCAATCCCTGGGTTGGAAAGAACCCCTGGAGGAGGAAATGGCAACCCACTCCAGTATTCTTGCTAGAAGAATCCCATGGACAGAGGAGTTACAGTCCACGGGGTCACCAAGAGTAGGACATGACTGAACGTCTAAGCACACACACAGAGTTCCTACATTGCCATGTGATAAATTCTTCAAAATATATTACAACAAACCATAGTAAATACTCTTTTTTTTATCTTCCCTAGATACTTTTATTCTGCTTTCTTCTTAAAAAGGTCTTGCTTGACCCAGTGGGGGCGGGGGGCGGGCAGGGTGATCTATCCAGCTCAGATTAGAGCAGTCTTCGCCCCCCAACAGCCAGTTGTGCTGTAGCGCTCCCAAAGGCCAAGCACATCACCCAAGCTGGGCCATCCAGAGCCGTTCTCTAGAACTGATATATGAACGCAGAGAAAGGAGTTCTCCCTTCACTGGAATTGCTATACTGAGGCTATCAGCAGCGGTGCCTCCCCAGGGAGGGAGGCCTGTCTGCAGTAGGAAAGGCTGATGCTAACGCACAATGAACCGGAGGCGCCAGATGGATCACCAGCAGTGTCAGCTCCTATTCCAGAACCTCCTGCTTTTGTGAACTCCTACAGCATCCAGCATCCTTCCCAGTTATGGAACCAGTAACTACCCACTCATGCCTCTACGAGCTGGAGTCCCAACAGGCCCCCTAGGATGTTTCCTCTATCTGTGCCTTTCTCCACATTGGTTCCTCTGCCCAGAACGTGAGCTCCCTGGGTTTTTACACAGCAGCCAGGCTTCCTCTGTGAAGTCAGCCCTGAAGGCAAGCACAGCAAGTCCAGTCTTACTGACATGCTCTAAAAGGCCTAGCATATACCCGCTGGGTTACACTCACACCCCTCCCCTGCCTTCCCAATCTCCTAGCTAGTTGCCCAAGCTAGAAATCTCAGACTCACCTGGTCTTCTCAGACTTCCTCAAGGCCCACGTGGACTCCCCCTTCTTCTTTCTGCCCCATGTCTGCTGTCACAGTCCAGAACCTCATCGTCTCCTCCCTGAGCTCAGGTACCAGCCTCCTGGTCTCTCTGCCCCTCCCCTTCCCTATCCCTCCACACTGTGGCAGAGATGAACTTCCAAGAGCCCTTCTACCACCTACAGAGTCAAAACCCTGATGTAAAGGCCCTTCACGTACTGGCTTCCACCCAATCCTCTAGTTTCTCCAACCACTTCCACTTCAGGAGGATGAAGAAGACACACTTTCCCGATCCTTCTGTGTACAACGAAAACTCCTGCACGGGACACACAAAGCGAATGCAAGAAGACTCTGAAGGCAGAGTGAAGAAGGCAGTCCAGCGAGGGGCCTCAGGCCCGGAGGAAGGACACTGTGGCAGTGGCAGTTGGAATGGAAGAGCCTGGAGATGCCAACAAGCACAGACCAAAAAGGCTCCAACGAAAGCTTGCTGCCTGCAGCAAGACAGACAACTTTTAGATAATAACTGCGCTGTATCAGCCAACACCACAGAATAGCCCATGGTCCCACCCATGCCCATACAACGAAGGGCAAATGACATCTGAAAAAAACATTTACAGCTAACCACGCGCTTACTGGTGAAAAGACTGAATGCTGCCCCCAAGATCAGGAACAGACGATGCTGCCCACTCTTAGCACTCTCACTCAACCAAGTGCTCCAAGTCCCAGCCAGCACCAGAGGCCACAAAAGCAAATAAAACAGACCGGAAAGGAAAAAATAAAACCGTCATCTCTATTTGAAGATGATATGACTGTCCAGATAGAAAATCCTGAGGAATATAACCAAAAAAAAAAAAAAAAAAAAATGCCTACGACCAATGAGTGAGTTTAGCAACGATGAAGGATACAAAATAAAAACAAAAATTCAACTGTTTTCCTGTATACTAGCAATGAACATGTGCACACTGAAATTAAAAATATAGTATCATTTACAATCACTAAAAAAAAAAAGAAAGGAATACTTGGGTGTACATATAATTTCTTGCAGCAAATCATTCTAGTCTACTCTGCTGGGAGGCCAGGAACAGTATATATTTGTTTCCCTCTCCAATGAAACCAAAATACTGAGCCAGTGCCCAGCACCTAGAAGACAGGCAATATTTGTTGCCACAGCTCATACTCTGCTCTGTTTAAGATAGACTTTCTTTCCCTTTATGCTCCTAGTGGGAGCATCGTCCACTAAAAAATTCCCTCTCTCATTTCTGCCTTGGCAGGTCATGATTGCCAAGAACCAGGGAAGCTGTTTCTGCTCCCACTCCAAAACAGTTATATTCTTACATTACACAGCATGGATTGGAAATGGCCTCTGCAGGCTCCTCTCTATCACGCAGAGGGAAATTGGGTGCCTTCCACATCAGCCTGAGGGAGGGGCCCTGAGGCTCAGCCCGAAGACCCCCGGTAATGACATGAGACCCCTGACAGTGCTGTCCCCTCCGGACTCTGTACTGAGAGGAACCACAGATGTTCCCCCAGTCGCGCTGTCTAAAAGCTCATTGTGAAAAAGAACTGCCTATCTGTGCTGAAGGAAGTACTGTGGAGGAGAAGAGGCTATGAGAGATAGGTCAGGCCCAGAGGGTGTCTGGATACCTTTTTCCAAAAACTCTTCCCCTCTTTTTACTTCTAAGGGTTGAAAGTTGAGTCTAATAGTCATTAAGCAAAAGCCACAATCTCAGAACCATCCTGAGTCCTCTCTTTCGGTCCCACCCCACCACCCATTCTACAGCAAAACCTGTTCTACCTTCAGAACAGAGCTCAAATCCAACCACTTCCCGGCATCTCCAGCACCACCTCCTCCACTCGGGACCTGCTCTCATCACTCACTGGATAAAGCCAACAGACTCAACTTCTCTCCCTGAGTCCTCCTTCAACACAGCACAGTGAGCCTTTCAAGACATGACTCAGATCATGCCATTCCTCTTTCAAAACGCTGAAGTCCCTGTCACTCACAAAGCAACCAGGTCCTGACAATGACCTTGGTGGCCTGGCCCCCTTACTTCTCTGCCCTCACTTTCCACCATGTCTTCACCTTCTCCTCACTCCACCCCAGCCACTCTGTCCACCTTGACCCGCTGTTCCCAAGCCTGACTTCCCCAGTTAAACCCATGACCAACTTCTTCACCTCATTCACTATACACTATACTAGGAGCTTATCCATCTTTGCGAGCCTGTCAGACTCCTCTGTTCACAAGATTTTTCAGCCCTCTAGGCTTCTCTGTTCATGGGATTTTTCAGGAAAGAATATTGGAGTGGGTGGCCATTTTCCTCCTCCGGGGATCTTCCCAAGCCAGGGATCAAACCCACATCTTCTGTGTCTCCTGCATTACAGGTGGATTCTTTACCTGCTGAGCCATCAGGGAAGCCCACATTCTATGAGTTCACCAAAATCCATTTCCTTTTACTTGTAAGCACATGGCTGGACTACATTTCCCAGCTTCCCTTGCAGTCAGGAGTACACATGTGACTGAGTTCTGAGTATGAGGGATGCAAGGCGTCTTCCACACTGGCCTGTAAAAACGTCCCCAAAGTCCTCTCTCTTTTTCAGCTGAATGGAAAGGAATCTGAGGGCCTTGACAGAGACACAAGATAGAAGGAGTATGGGTCCCTCAACAACCATCAGGAAGGATGCCTGCTAACCAGGAGCAGCCCCACTGGAACTTTTCTCTATGAGAAATAAAAGTTTTCTTGAGTTGACACACTGAGATTCGGGATGTCTGTTTGCTATCTGAACTAACTGTCTCCTTCTCAATGAGGCCTTCGATTACTCTATTTAAAATCCTCCCAACGCTTCTTAGCTGACCACCTTACTTTGTTTTTCCCCAGAGTCCTTATTACCATACAACATACTGTATATTTTGGTTTTTGTTCCCCTATCTCTCCAAATACGAATGTAAGCTAAAGGCAGGAATTTTTGCTTTTCTTTTCCCCTTGTTGTATCCCCTGGGTCTAAAATAGTGCTTGGCAAGTTGTAACAACAATCCTGTGTGGTTGAATGAATGAATAAAAGAATGAATGGGACTACATGGGCTCCAAGGTCAGAAAGACCTGGGTGGAGGCCTGCTCTGCCATTTACTGTGTGACCTGGGGCAAGTTACTCTCCCTCTGCAAGACTCATTTTCTTCATCTGTAAAATGGGAGGAAGTAACAGTACTTTCTTTATAGAGACTGGAAATAATTAAGATCATGAATATAAATCTTTTAGTGCAGTGCCTAGAAATAGCTCAGGCTCCATAAATGCTAATTACCAACATTGTCAACTCAAGGCCAGAGGACAAGACTGGGTGTCAGGCCCTGAGAGGAAGGAACTGAACAGATATTTACATGCACAAAGTCTTCTAGAAGAAATTGTGGCAAACACCTAGGTAGTGAGATTCAAGAGCTGTCTGAAAGTTCTCAGTAAACTGCAAATGATCAGAAAAACATGACAACTGGTGTCAGGGGTGATGAAAAATGTGTGTCGAGTCTGCAGAAAAGCATTGCTCTGGAGAGAGCACTACCCCAGTGATGAGAGATCACTCTGTGCCTTTTAAGAAACAATTTTCACAGCAAAGCTTGAGAAGAGAGAGGCCTCTTGCATCATGAGGACAAGGTAATAAGGCTATAAAAATGGAACTCAAATAAACCACACACAGAGCCCACATGGGCCCAATTTTCCAGGAAAAACAGCAATTGCTGCAGCATTCAGATGAGGCAGTCACACTTATGCGTGAGCATAGCAAATAGCTTTCAGAAATCATTAGGCTGCAGAAAAGCCACTGGGTTTGCCAAATTAGCCGTGCCAGCTCTCACCTGCCCTCTCTGTCACGACTGCCTCTCTCTACCAATAAGAAGATACAGGCAATGATACCCAGTGCCTGCACTTGCTTCGCCATCTTCAGAATACAGAGCCTCCTTGGAGCGAACAGCACTGTGTCAGGAGAGCCCGGGCTGACACTCCTGTGTCTGCAGCCTGGCCGACCCCTCCACACAGGCCCTCTAGGCTTTCTGGTTGGCTCAGACATGCCCTCAGATCTCACCTCCTGGAACTCTCTGCCTTGTTGACAAACCCCTCCTTGAAGCTCCTTCTTCCTGAGGCTCCGTCCACAGCTCTCACCAAACTCCCCCGAACCCACCACCATGATCCCTTTCATGTCCATCTCTGGCCCCTCTCCCACGTCTGCATCTCTAAACATTGGTACCCCAAGCCTCTAAAATATGGTGTCTACCCACCTGTCTAATTCGTGTATGTTCTTCCTCTATATGGGAGGCAGGACAGCCTTCTGGTTAGAAGCAGATATTCTGGAGCTAGACCAACTGGGTCTGGTCTCAGTTGTATAACACTATGGTCTTAGGAAGTTAATAAACTGTTTTATGTCTATCCATTCTTCTGTAAAATGGAGATGATTATAAAAGACCTCATTTGGGTCACTGCAGGGATTAAATGAGCTAATAGAGAGATAAAGTTCTTAGAACCATGCCTCACACCTGATACATTCCATAATGTGCTGGCAATGACTGCTATTACACGAGCCACTGTTTAAGCCAAACCCCAAACATATACCCTGTCCTTCTGCCTCAGTTTCCTCTACTCAGGCCTTTTATCTTCGCTGGATATGTCCAGGCACTATTTCAGCCAGTCCTTAGGGTGCTGGCAGGAGTAACCACTCTTAAACACCTTTCTGTAACCCCCCACCCCAGCTTTCCAATGAGATGGAATACCTCCTTTCTCTAACAGGGTCAGGCTGACTTCTCCCAGAGCCCTCTTCTTAATCTTTCTTGAGTAATCATTAATTTTATTTTAGTTTTTTAAAATTTTTATTTATTTCTGGCTGAGATGGGTCTCTTGCTGGCACGTGGGTTTTCTCTAGTTGTGGCAACCAGGGGCTACTACTCTCCAGTTGCGGTGAGCAGGCTTCTCATTGCAGTGGCTTTTCCTGTTGCAAAGCATGGGCCCTAGAGCACAGGGTGGGTAGTTGTGGCACACGGGCTTAGTTGCCCTGAGGCATGTGGAATCTTCCCTAGCCAGGGATCGAACCTGTGTCTCCTGCATCAGCAGGTGGATTCTTAACACCTGAACCACCAGGGAAGTCTGAGCAGTCATTAATTTTAGACTTGTCTTACCATCCCACTCCCAGTTCATAAGCTCCTCAGAAACAGGGGTGCATTGGGATTTTTTCTTCCCAAGTTTTTATCCCCTGTAACTTTATTCACTGTAAAGACTCAGTCAACATTTGCTGGATTATGTTGAAATGCAAAGTCTGGAGCCTGGGTCTATATAACAATCAACAGAGACCAAATCAACAACAGATCAGCAGGACGGAGGAAGCCTTCCCCATCACCCCAATACAGATGTCAAGTTACAAAGAATACGAGGGACCAAGTGAGTGACATCTGTTTCTCTGTTTCATTCTAGCCATTTACTGCTGCTGCTGCTAAGTCGCTTGAGTCGTGTCCGACTCTGTGCGACCCCACAGAGGGAAGCCCACCAGGCTCCACCATCCCTGGGATTCTCCAGGCAGGAACACTGGAGTGGGTTGCCATTTCCTTCTCCAATGCATGAAAGTGAAAAGTGAAAGTGAAGTCACTCAGCCGTGTCCAACTCTTAGCGACTCCATGGACTACAGCCTACCAGGCTCCTCCATCCATGGGATTTTCCAGGCAAGAGTGGCCAACAAAAAGCCAAAACCTTTTCAGGAAGTTGGCAATCTGCTTCCACTGCGAAGAAGACAGGCTCACTCTGTCTTAGGCAGACATGGTTTCTCCCTCAAAAATCCTATTCACTTTTTCTTGTTTTAGGCTATTTCTCTAAAACATCCTCAAGAAGAGATCATTGTTTATTTTGTTATTGTTTTAAACAAAATGCCAAAGATACACGGACACATAATTCCTCAATTTTCTACAGGCAGATTACTCCTTAAGAGGATGTATGGGGCTCACCTCCATAAGAACAAACAAGCCATGTATTACTTGTAAATACACAGCCTTTTCCTTACGTCCAATCTCACATTACCGTTACCCTGCTTCTTCAATCATGGAAAACACGACAAAGACCTTCCTAGCATTTAAAGTAAAATTTGAATATATTCTCAGGATATTCTTCTTGGAAAAAAAAAAAATCTGATTCTTTATCTAATCTTGGGCCATCGCCATTAGCTAGATAAATGCCAACCTAATGAAACGATTCTGTAATATACAAAGATGGCTTAATGCAGCATTAGCGGAAAGAGCAAAAATTAGAAGTAATCAAAATGCCCCATAACAAACTCATGGCTTAATGAAGGCATTCCCTTAATAGAATATTACACAGCCATCTTAAAGAAGCATGTTGGAATGAGGGAGCCATGTGGAAAAAGGCTGAAAGTATTGTCTTAAGAGGAAATGGGATGCTAAGTGTAGGATGTGTGTTCTTGCCACTAAGGTTGCCCCAGCTGGGCAGACAAGGCCCAGAGTTTGAAGTCAGAAGCAAGGAAAGTTAAGGGAAGGCTAAGAGAAAATCTCAGTTAACAGGGCCAGTGGGGCTGGTGGTAAGAAGATGAGAAGCTTGTGCATGGGGCAGGATCCCTGCTAAGGAGTAGAGAACAGACGAGGGGAAAGGTGCCCCAAAGCCAAAGTTATTTCAGGATTCCATCCCAAAGCACACGAGGGGAATGGGAACGGGAACCCCTCCATTGCAGAATGAATCAATCCCTGGGTGAGAGAACAAGTTTCAAAGCCCTAAGATGCTTAAAGTCAAGCCTTGGCCTTTCCACGGGGCTCCCACCAGAAGGCTCAGCCCTTTCCAATCCTCTGAGGCTAATCCTGCCCCAAGGCAGGAGGGATTTAAGGGGCTCTAGCCTAGAACCCAGGGATTTAGCTTGTTTGCTGATAGCCTGGCAGATAAAGAAATTGAGCCCCCTGAGAACAAGTATCTTAGCCAAGGCCACACAGACAGTTAGGGGCTGAGCTGACACTTGAATCTAAGCCTGCCTGTCTCTGGGTTTATAGCTCTTCCGCAGAGCAACTTGGTGCCAGACAACTGACAAGCCAGACCAACTGGCCCTGCACGATGACAAAGAAGCAATGGACTATGACCAGGTGAGCCAACCAGATCAGGGCAGGAAGGCCCCAGGACACCAACAACAGCCCCCAAAGAGGGATATGAAGAGGCCCTCAGGGGCCACACTGTGGAAAGGCCAAGGCTTCAGGGGTTTCAAAGTTGTTCTCTCAGGCAGGGATTGATTCATTCTGCAATGGAAGGGTTCGATTCCCCTTGCCCGCTTTGGGATGGAATTCCTGAAGTGACACCTTGGCTTTGGGGTGCCTTTCCCATCTTCCATTCTCTACTCCTCAGCAGGCCCCTGCCCCGTGCCCAGGCTTCTCATCTTCCTACCACCAGCCCCTCTGGCCCTGTTAATTGAGATTTTCTTACTTTGCCCCCTCCTGTACCCCAGCCCATGCCAAACCC
>NW_011495071.1:18219804-18222712 GCF_000754665.1 Bison bison bison
CCTGCCTCTAACCCCTCAGCCTCCTGCACTTTGTTGGTTCAGCTGAAGCTCACTGCCCTGTGGGTATCACTGCTGGTCCCTGAAGCCATGACCTCCAGCACTGCTGTGCCACCTTGTGGGTCCCACAGGACCATCTCTGGACACGAGAAAGACTCCAGAGCTCCTCTCCACAGCTCCCATCCCCCTTGACTCCTACCCCTACCTCCACTAGAATCCCCAATCTGAACATCTCCTGCCAATACAAGAGACCAAACTCCCTGCCTAGCATGTAAGGTCTCCCTCGTGGAGCCCAAACCACCTACCTGACCAGGGCTCCTAAGGCACCCACTCCTTTCCCCAGGTTAAGCAGGGGCTCGTTCCTTACGCCACCTTCAGAAGGCATGCTCCCCTCGCCACCCAAATGCCCCTAAGCACCAGCTGAAGCTTTCTCTCATTTTTTTCTTCCAAATACACTGATCTCCACTGAAAGAACCCAACCCTTTGGGGTCTAAGTAGCCAAAGAGCCAGGATCTCAAATATGGAACAAGCAGCTCATCCTGACACTGTTATCCAAAGGGCTATGCACAGGAGGGCCTTCTCTCCCCAAATCTACTTGCAACACACCATCAGAGAGTCCGTCATTTAAGCAATTGTCAAATTCTCCCTTGACCTCTCTCCTTGGGAACAGATCGTTAGGCAGTGATGCTGGAGCCAGGACAGCTGGTAAGGATCTTGGCATATTCAAGAGCATCCCACTTGCAGTAAGCACTTCCTGAGCTCCTATTCTGTGCCAAATGGCAGGCAAAGGGCACAAAGACACAAATTCAGACACACTAGCGTTGCAGGAATTCAAAGTCAAACAAGGAAAGGAGTGAGATAAGCCTCACTAATGCAGCATGACAAATGCCACCCAGAGAGAGAAGGCACAGAGGGAAGAAAAGCAAGGAAGAGAGGCAGCAAGATTCAGTTCAGCCGAGAAAGGGGTGGGGAAGGGCTCACAGAGAGCCGAACGTGAGCTGGTCCCTGAGGGGTAATCAACAAGAAACACAACAGCCGTCCCCACGTACTGGGTGCTGACTGTAAGCTGAGCGCTGCGCCAGACACTTCACTTGCTCTGTCGCAAACTCACTCGTTCATTTAGGACCGGACTACCTGTCAGGCTCTAATTTAGGCACTCCAGATAAATACAAAATAAACACAATTTGCAGCCCTCAGAACCTAGATCCTGTTGAAAAAAGACAGACAATAAACCAGATAAGTAAAATGTATTATATGTTAGATGGTGATAAGAGCTAAGAGGAAAAAGAAAGCAAAAAAGGGAAAAGGGAAACATGAGGGTGGGGCAGTACGCTGGGTGGTACAACTTTACACAGGGTGTCATTAGAGAAAAGACCTGGAGAAGCTGAATGAACAGCCAAAGGGGTATCTAGGGAAGAGCATTTGGGTCACAGGGGTGCTCACTGGCAAGAGCTTGGACAGGAAGCATGTTTGGTGTGTCTGAAGAACAGCAAGGGCTCCAGAATGGCTGGAGAGAAGCGAGAGAGGGGCAGGCAGGATCGAGGTGGACAGCTACACATGTTGTGCACTGCACGACTCAAGAAGGCGCAACTCACATGCACCACAGTGCGTCATGCAGAACCCAGTCTGCTCAAATCCTCACCAGGCCCTGGGGTGGGAGATGAGGTGAGAGAAGTACTAGGAAGCCCTGTGGGCCACGAGAAGGCTTTTCCTCTGAGTGAGATAGGAAGCCGCTGTCAAGAGGGTTCTGAGCCTGAGGCATGACCTGAGCTGATCTCCTCTTCTTGGGATCATGGGCCAAGAGTACAGTCAGGAGGCAGGCTGGAAGCAGGAGACTGCTTGGGAGGCTACTTGTAATAAACACACTCAACTATGTATCTCACATCCTCACAATCCTGTGAGGCCGGTGCAATGCTCACTCTTTCACAGATGAAGAGATTAGGCTCCAGAGAGATCTGGTCACTAGCCCAAGGTTCTGGCCTAGGCAGTGGCAGACTGGCCAGGAGTGGGAAGTAGGGGATGAGAACATTCCAGGGGAAGTGAATAGCATCAGCCATGGAACAGGAGACTGGCAGGGCTGGCATACTTGGGGAAGGACAGGCTCATGGTCTGGGGAAGGTTGAGGCAGGGCTGGCACATTGGGGCAAATAGCCAGGGCAGCTAGTGAGGCCTGTCTGTGCCCTGGCCACTCCCACACGGCTGCCTACCAGCAGTGTCCAAGCCAGCACCGTTGCCCAAACCAGAACCACCACCTCCCAACCCATCTCCCTCTCCACGCCTGTCATCCCTACCTCAGTCTACAGACAATCAGAAGAGTCCTTGAACAACAGAGATTAGATACTAGTTTCTTGCTCTCAGCACTCCAGTGGCTTCCCATTGTGCCAGGCGACCAGTAGACCCTCAGTTGATGTCGAATGAAGGGATGACTCCCTCATCCCTGCAGCCTCATCCAGGCCTGGCCCTGGAAGATGGAGGACCCCTTCCTCCTCCCTCTTCAGCAGGTGTGGCCAGTGAGACCCTATTAATCCATCAAAATGCAAGAGGAGATGGCAGCCATTCGGACCACCTGGGGGCAGCTTTGAGATTCAACTTTTTAAAATAATATTGCTTAGTTCAGAGCAAACTGGAGGCACTTTACCACACTGTGGCCAAGGAGAAAGAGGTCTGCAGATATGCCCGGGCTGGAAAGACTATAAGAGGTGCCTTGTCCCTGAGTCCGCAGCGCTCTGGACAACATTCTCCATGTGGATGATGTCTAAGAGCTGTGTGAGCAGGACAGAATCGCAGGCACTAGGCAGGTAGTGAAAGGCTTTCCTCCCCAAGACTGTGAACTCAAGGGGTGGAGCCAATGACTGTATTCTTTCCTGGAGGCCTAATACAGTGGATCCAGCGCTATCTCAGAAACTAGGGA
>NW_011495071.1:18223127-18225267 GCF_000754665.1 Bison bison bison
AGATAACCTCCTGGTTTTCTGTACTGCATCAAACAGGCATGAGAAAAGCTTCAAAGGCTTTGTTCTTTGTGCAGGAAGATGGGAGAAGTAGGGTCAGAAAAGCAGTCCTAACGTCTGTGGAGGAACGAGGCTGAGTCTCCACGGGGGTGAGGGACCTGTGTGTCCCGGTTTTCAAAAGGAGGGGACACAAAGAGCAGGACGAATGGCTGAGTCCTACCCTGACAGAGAAATCAAATACAAAAGACGACTCAACAAGGATGTTCAGGAAAACTGTTTTCACTTGCCCACCTCCAAGCATTTCTGGGCAGCCTAAGACCAAGCGTGTAGTGAGGCGGAAAGGTCCTGCGAGAGTTGGTCATCAAGAGTTTCAGAAAGGGTAACAACGGCTCAGTGAATTCTTCCAAATGCATGCAAAGGTCAGACTCAGCTGTTAGCAAAAGGACTGGGGGTGGCTGGATGATGGGGAAACCCAGTGAAGTTAATTGAAACCAGTTTCCTGAAGGTAATAGCCCAATGTCCCACTGAAGGGACAACGAGAAGCTGGTCCTCATTCCAAGTTGAGAATTATGGAGAAAATGTAAGCCTGTCTTTAGACAAAAGTTCGGGCATGCATAAATCTAGACTCCTGTGTGCAAACTGGCTCATCACTGTTCAGAAAGGATGGACATGCACTTGGGTAATCCAGACAATGGAAAGGGGAGGGGCAAAAGAGCCAGCCCCTAGTTCATGCCTTCAACTTTTGCTTCCTCCACCTGTGGACGCTGGCTGGCCCAGGCTGACAGAATGGGAGAAGCAGCTCAGAGGTCTCTGTCATCTCCTCCTTCTGCACCAGTAAGAACTGAGGATGCAGAAAGAGGCGGGCCTTGGAAGCATCCCAACACCAGACCTTCCTGCTCTACTACAAATGGGGGCACCTCTGGGGCTGTACTTACAATCTGTAATTATCTTTATCACTTATTTCTCTGTGAATTGTTTCTCCCACCCGAATGAAAGCTTCAGGGACCAGAGGCCAGGTATGCCTTGCTCATCACTGTGCCCCCAGCCAGCATCTACAGCAGTGGCTACCACACTGCAGGACCGTAGCTGAATACACGGCTTGGGGACTGCCTGGCTTCAAACACCAAGCACTCATCTCGAAGAGCTGAGGCTGAACCTCTCCTGCCAGGAGTGAGCTAAGTGCTGGATGGACCACTTAGTGCCTCCCCCAAAGCTCTCAGCTAGCTAAGGGCCCCTACTCCGCCCTGGCCGTCCTGACTCATCCTCCCCACTGCACTCCAGGAGCACGGCTCAGACCATGCACCTGAGCCACGAGGAGAAAGAGGAAGCTGCTACAGGGAAAAGGATAACAATCACTCTTTAAAAATGGTGGTGGAAAGAAGCCACAACCAGATCTACAAAGTCACGAGCAGATGGAGGGGACGCTAGAAATGGAAGCGTCCTGAGAGAACACAGGACAGGGCTGCTCAATCCCAGAGTAATAGCCTCAGAGGTACCTGAGGCACACAGGAGTATAGGACAGGAAAAAAAAACAAAACACACAGCGAGTGGGAAACCTGCAAAATTCATCTCCTTTGATGACCATAATAAAGGCCAGCTAATTCAAGGCACATCATGAAAAATGCCGGGCTAGATGAGTTACAAGCTGCAATCATGACCACTTTACTCAGGACATCTTGCCTAACACATTATAAACACTTAGCTTTGTATGTTAATTTCCAGAAGGAAAACATCCTCTTTATAACAAGTACCTAAATGCCTCAGTCAGAAAATAAGCTGGATAGGTCTGCATTAATTTGATTTGGCTGGAGAGTATTAATTTGTGGGACTAATTTTTAACTGGCCCTTTATGACTATAAAAGTAATACATGCTCATTGTTGAAAAATAGGAAACTGCAGAGAAGATGATGAGAATAAAAATTACCTATAATTCCACAAGATGAGAGCCACTGTTAACACTCTGGTGTATTTCCCTCCTTCTATGAATGAAATTTTAACACAGTTGAGGGCATACTGTGAATACAATTTCAATTCCTGACTTTTGCCAGTAAAGTTCATTAAAAATACTTCATTGGGTTCCAAGAAAGAAGTCCACCCTTAGTGAATATACAAATTAAATAACACAATGAATAAAAGTTATTCA
>NW_011495071.1:18225367-18228250 GCF_000754665.1 Bison bison bison
TTAAAAAAAAAAAAGCAAAACTGATTATTTCATTGAGTCCCCATTTCCTTACTAGCAAAGGAAAAAAAAAAATCACAATTGTTAAGATCGTGATTTTAACAATGGCCCATAAGACAGAAACATTAAATTCATCTTTATATCCTCTTACCTATACCATATTTTCAAGAAATATTTTTTTAAAGCCACACATTTTTTCAAATCAACAGAAGAATTTTATAACTGGATCTTATTATTATGAAGCAAAAAATCAAGTTTTAGTGGTGTTGGTAAAGTTTTATCTTCCAATCTGCAGGTGAACTAAACCATTTAAAAATGATCAGTTCACATTCATGGACCGTGACATCAAATGAAAGTCTTATCTCCAGTTTTGCCATATTCTGTGACCTAAACTGTGGAGTAAACAAATCACCCTGCAAAGGACATATTATGTGTCATACGCTTCCTGGTTGGGAGCTGTCCTACTGTCTGCCTGCATCCTGGTGAGGTACCTGGTTTTACATGTAGGTCCAAGGTCTTGGCCAGTGGAGAGTAGAACTGTTCCACCTAGCAGAGAAGACCGTCCAAGCTCAGGAGCTCTGTAGCACAATGCATTTTTTTCCACCTCTCATACTAGTTCACACCTCATTGAACAAATGTGTCCATGCCAGGCACTGGGCTGGATGCTAGGGACACAAAGGTGAATAACACAGATGCTGTGCCCACTGCCATGGAGCTGCAGTTCGCAGAGCACTTCCGCGTCCATCATCCTCACCCTAAGCCTGGGAGATAGATAGGTCACCACCACTGTTCCCATATTCTAGACGGATAAACTAAACATTCACTGGATTATTTTATCCCAGGTTATGACACGGAAGAGCTATACTCAAATCCAGGGTTTCTGACTCCTCATCCAGGGCTCTGCTGGTGAATTTCTTTACTGTCAACTGAAGTCTTCTAAATTACTCATATTCCCTGCAGCACCTGGGTTCTACCTGGCTGCCCAGTTTCTGAGCAATGCGTTCCCCTGATCACTAAATGGCTGTGTGTATCCTGGTTTCTGGGAATCTTCTTAGATTCTGACTCTGGACTCGGGTACCTTCCCAGCTTTCCTGGTACGAGCTACAGACCCCATTCACTCCTTCCCACCCTGTAGCACACTGCTAGCCTCCTCCATTGTTCAGTCTCCTTTCCACCCAAAAAGTAGATTTTGCTGTACTCCTGAGAGCTTCCTCAGCTTCCTTTGCAGGTAAATGTAGCCATATAACTAAGTTCTGGCCACTGGGATAAAAGAACGAGCAACTTCCAGGTCTTGCCCTTAAGATGACTGCATGTATGACTCCTTGATCCTCTTCCCCTGGGAGATGGTACAAAGC
The DNA here is from genome assembly GCF_000754665.1 of Bison bison bison. NCBI lineage: Eukaryota > Metazoa > Chordata > Mammalia > Artiodactyla > Bovidae > Bison > Bison bison. The sequence goes on from NW_011495071.1 coordinate 18,226,720, forward strand.
AAGGCTTCCACCGTCAGTGACCAAGTGGAAGGCACGCACTGAAGGCAGTGGGACTGGATCACTATCTACTCTAAACTGGCGTATGTGAAAGAAGCCAGCTTCCACCCAAATTCAGCCAACGTGCCTGTGGATCTCCCTAAGACAGGAATGTGCTCTGTGTCCCAATCGATACAAAAAGCTTAAGTGAAGTCAGTTCTACATTCTCTTGGCAAAGCCCTTTGTCTCTGATGAAATACCTTAAAGGGGATGTTCAAAACTGTGTGGTAAGTATTGCATTCAGGTTTATTTCATGGAAAACCTTTCAAAAAGGAAATTACTTCAAATGAAATTATCTCAAAGATGACTTATGTTCAGGTCACAGGAAAATCGAGAGGGCCCAGAAAAACAAACCTGCCTCCTGTAGTAACAGGAGGGGAGAGATCTCTAAGTGATAACACAACCAGTCCTCTCTCCTAAAGCAGTTCACTCCATTCCTAGAAAAGGCACAGAGAGCTGAAATCACGTGAATCAAGACTCATTTCTCCATGGAAACAATGTGATAATGAGAGCGTGTGTTCCCAACCAAGAACTCACTGGTCAACTTTGTAAAGAAATTATGTAAACTCCACGTTTTATCATGTCTTAAAGCCTTGGGACTTCTAAAGCTAGAAGAGCTGATGGTCCAATAATACACCACAGAAGATCTATGTGTGTTCCGTACCACTGAAAGTAGGTGCAAATCAATTAAACCAAACACAACAACCAATCACATGACTATCTACTTATTTGGATTCAGTAACAGCATAGTGTGCAACACAACATGCTATGCTATGCTAAGTTGCTTCAGTCGTGTCTGACTCTGTGTGACCCCATAGACGGCAGCCCATCAGGCTCCCCCATCCCTGGGATTCTCCAGGCCAGAACACTGGAGTGGGTTGCCATTTCCTTCTCCAATGCATGAAAGTGAAAAGTGAAAGTCAAGTCGCTCAGTCGTGTCCGACCCTCAGCAACCCCATGGACTGCAGCCTTCCAGGCTCCTCCATCCATGGGATTTTCCAGGCAAGAGTACTGGAGTGGGGTGCCATTGCCTTCTCCGCAACACAACATACTTCACCCTAATAATTCCTGCTGGCCTCTGAATATAGTAAATCAGAACATTTAAGAATGTCTCCAACAGAGTAAGTGAAAAGGAACTTGGGAAGAGAGTAGAAGTTGTCAGAAAAGTGGTGTTTAAGCCTGACTCTGCCATTGACTAACTTCGGGACCCTGGACAGTAGTTTAAGTTCTTTATATATTTCCAGTATGCAAAACGAGACTTTGTAACACCTCTCCTTGTAAGGTTGTGGTTAAGACTAGACAAGACAACAGAGGTAAAAACTGCTTTGTAAATCACACATGAGAGGTGCATGGCATTGTTATCAGGACCATGACTTCAAGACAGGCTTTCATAAGGAGATCTTGATGGGCATCAACATGAAAATGCAGCAGGCTACCAACCACCCTGTCACTTTCTGAGAAACTGACCCAGAGCAATTGTTTCATCATTCTTCTC
>NW_011495071.1:18228350-18240874 GCF_000754665.1 Bison bison bison
CCACCACCACTTGCACTAGCCAGCAATAGTTAGTCAATCCGGCGCATTCATCTTTGGCATCCTTTGCTCACGAGCCACAGGGCAGTCGGCAAGAGCTGCCAGATGCCAGCCATGGGCTGTGAAGGAGGGAGAGCCGTGGTGAGCCAGTCACTATCAACCAAAAATGCCTTCCAAAGACCCACTGTGCTGTCAGAAACCTCAAAACCAAATTTAGGAAGCATTTTAGGGTCCCAGGAAAAGAGAGGAAGAAGACTGCAGCAGGTAAGAGGGAGATTGTTCTGAGTTTGGATCTTGGCTTTTCCACTCACTGGACCATCAGAGGCACTGGATCTCAGTCTCCCTAACTAGAAAGCGGGAATCCACCTGACAGGGCTATTGTGAGTATTCAATGAGAAAAGTCATGTGAGCCCTTAGCGTAGTTCTCGGCAGAGGGTAAATACTCAGAGGTTAAGTATGCTATAGTTATTATTATGAATAATAAATTCATCCGCAATACTAACAAAAATTAAGATTCGGCAAATCTCCAATCCTTCATGTCAAGACTGCCACAAGCTTTGTAACCAAGTATCATCAGGGCAGCATGCTGGCTCACTCATTAAGTTTCCAAAGTAATCAAGGTTCTTCTGGATTTCTGCCTATTGACCCAGGACAGGTGAAATATCTAAGAATGCCCAACTGGCCAGCTGGCTGGATCCTGACACTGGTTTTTCCAGTTCACAGCAGCCCATCACTAACCTGAGTGGTGTGCACAGAGGAGTACAGATTAACTAGCATGTCTGGCCTAACTTTTCTATCCACGCCCAGGCTAGTTCCCCTGTTTCTAAAGGTGAAATATACCATTATCTTTGAAATATGGCCCTACCCAGCAAAGTGAGGCTAGTCAGCACCCATCTGGTGGACAGCGCCGCATCCCTAAACACACCCTGGAGGCAGGAGAACTTCTGTGCCCTTCAGGCTCTGCCTGAAAGGCTGGTACACCTTCACTGTTAAAACCACAACTTCTGCTCCCTACAACCAGGGAGCAAGTTTACAGCTCTTATCTTACTCCAGCATTAGAACCACACTGTAAGGGGCTGGATATGAATTTATACCTGTTCCACAGATAAGGAATTAGTCACAGCTAGAGACATTAAGTTTCTGGCTTAGGCTATCCGGTGCTTCCCTGGTGGCTCAGGGGTAAAGAACCCGCCTGCCAATGCAGGAGATGCAGGTTTGATACCTGAGTCAGAAAGATCCCCTGGAGAAGGAAATGACAACTCTCTGCAGTATTCTTGCCTGGGAAATCCCATAGAGGAGCCTGGAGAGATATAGTCCATGGGGTTGCAAAAGAGTCGGACACGACTTAGTGACTAAATAACAACAATCTGATGCTTAGGTGTTGGAAGCAGCCTAGAATGCAGGTTATCCCATTTCTAATCAGGGAACCTTCCTGGCAAATGTGGGTATTTGTTTTTAAACATCTGACTTCCATAATGGTGCTTTGCTTCTCGAGAAGTCATTAACCAAGGTGTCACGGTCACAATACACTGCAGATTCACATACTTGAAAGCCACTCACACAGGCAGATGTTCCCCACACTCTAAATTCTAAAGGGCGGCTGAAAACAGCCATGCCGATTAACATAATTGACAATTAATTCCCAGTTCTGGCTCCACTCAGCTGAATCTCTGTCTGGATTCAGCTAGTAGCCTCCCATCCCGTCTCTGCTGCAGTCAGTCCCTCTGCTCCAATCCAACTGGAACACTCACACTGGATTCATGTTTATGCGTACGTTGCTTCAGTCGTGTCCGATGCTTTGTGACCCTATGGACTGTAGCCCACCAGGTGCTTCTGTCCGTGGTATCCTCCAGGCAAGAATACTGGAGTGGGTTGCCATCTCCTCCTCCAGGGGATCTTCCCGACCCAGGGATCGAACCCACATCTCTTACATCTCCTGCGTTGGCAGGTGGGCTTTTTACCATAGCGCCACCTGAGAAGAATAATTTCACATCACTAAAAACCCTAACCATAATGAAACCACCTCACTGGTTCTCTACCAGTCTCTACCTCACTAGGTAAACGGTGACTTGCCATTTAAGGTTGCTGAGTTTCTTCTACAAAATGAAGGAGTAGACTACAGTCTTGTCCACTTACAGCTCGTGACTCTAAAACTCCCAACCAAACCCAAATCCTGCATCTGGAGGACGGTGGGAGACAGAGGCTTCCACTGGTCACACGTCTCTATGGCTTAGTTTTTAATCCTGGATCCGCTGCTTCTTAGCTATGTGACCTTAGGACGGTTACTAGATCACTCTGTGCCTCACTTTCCTCATCTCTGAAATGATGCTAATAATAGTATCTCCTTCATGGGCTCTTGTAGGCATTAGATCAGATAATATATATGAAGTATGAAGGACATCATAAGAACTCTCGATGTGTTAGTAATTATTGTCGTCTGAAATGAAAAACCCTCCATTCCACGCAAGTCTGTGTCCGTGAATACAAACTGGTCATCCCTACCTCGGTGCTTTTGATATGCTATGTTCCCACCTACCTAGTCCCTGGAAACACCTGTGCTACGCTTTTCTGTGAATCTCAATTCTACACATCCTTAAAAGTCTGGATTTGATCACTTCCACAAAGCTTCCTCCCTACCACAGCAACTCAAAAAGAGCTTTCTAGTCTCTGAAATCCTGTAGCAATTACAGATCATCTATATTGGCATTGTATGTGGCCTTGGATTATCCTCTATATGCAGATAAAACTGCAGGCTCCTTGGCCATAACTATTTCTGTTCTTCCTCTGGGTCTAGCATTGTGCCTGGTATATGGCCCTTCAGATATCTCTCAATTGAATAAAGAAATGTATAGTACTACACCCAAAGAAATACACAGGAAGTTTTCTTTAGTTGATGTGGCTCAGCTATTGATTTTCTGTACTTTGGAGCCAATTAAAGATAACATAAAGATGAACATCAGCAGGGCAGGGACAACCACGGCCAGGTAAGTCCTGATCATCAATAAAAGATACTGATATCTGGCCACCCTGAAGAATAAGAAAAATACAGATGGCAAAAGGAAAGGGAAATCTAAAATCCAAAGTACCTGGCAAGACCAAGCACATAAGCCTATACTATCAGACAAGGTGGGAAAGTTGAGGTTTTCCCAAGCTGAACTCACTCAATCAGCAGCTATTTATCGAGTGGTTACTCTATGCAGACACTTTCTTAGAGGCTTGGGGATACAGCAGAGAACAAAACAGACAAAATTCCTGCCAGTATTCCAGGATTCAAGGAGGAAGGCTGGGTATAACACTACCCTCTAGCTCCTAAGTGAAATCCACACAGAGCAATAACTTCTTGCACCAACTCCTCTTGCTATGCCTTCAAGCAAGGGAAAAAGAAAAAAATGGAACATACCATTCACAAGTAACCAAGCAGACGCAGTGCTCAAAGTGCACTGTCACTGCCAATGAGGCTCCCCTCGTTCCAGAATCTACTGGGGAAGCTCATCATATAGCCCTCTGCACCCTAAGATAGCTGAACTCTAAGCCTCTTATACCCTAGGTCCCAGATGAGCCCTCACACTAGCATTTGCTTAAATATCAAACCTCTCAAATAGCAAAAACCGCTCTTGAGGCCAAAAACAAGACTTAGAGGTGGGAGAGGAGGAAGGGAGGGGTGGCAGGTAAAGAACTGGGTAGTTTTCACCATGGTAAAACCTGAGGCTCTTCTCCTTCAGAGCAGAAACCTCTTCTATCATCTGAAGCCTTGAAAAAAATTTTTTTTCTTCCAGCAAGATACTGAAAATAGCTTTGCATTTAACATTTAAAATTGTTTTTGATCCCACACTCCTTCAGCTCTGCTCTCTCCTGCAAACTCGTTCCATTCCCTAAGGGCACTTGTAAGTCTATTTCAAAAGCAACAAACCAGAGTCACCATTTTTATCCCTAAGAGTTAAAAAGAAAAAACGATTTACATAATTATAGGGAAGATAAGTCGACCAGGAACACAGGAATCTTATCTGGACTGAAAGTTCTAGGACAGAATTTCTTTCAACTGGTCAGGAGAGAGAGCAGATCAAAGTCAAGGTTCATACTGAAGGCATTAACTGTTGAGCACTACGCATGGGAACTTATTGAGTTCCTCATTATTTTGTATTCCACTTGATTCTTCAATAAGAAACTGGAGGTCGCTATTCGAGGGCAGGTGTGAACAATGCAGTGTATGTATGTTTTCCTGTTACATTGAGAAAACAGGATTTTATAGCCAAGACCTGAGAAATCAAAGTTCACTGAGGGCAACTTCACTCAGGAAGACAGTTGTTGGGCCGAGACTGGAGCCCAGGTCTCTCCCAACTTCCAGCCCACAGTTTCCCATTTCTCACACCACTGTCTCATTTATAACACAAGAAATGAAATCCTAAAGGCAAAAAAGTAAAAAAACAAACAAACAAACAAAACACAAAAAAAGCCCTTTTATAAAGCTTTTCAGACTAGAAAAATTGTAGGAGAAGTGACTGAGTTCAATGAGTCACATGAATGCTAAGAGTAAATGACCTTTAATGCTATATAAATGGGGGTCTGGCTTTGGAAGGCTTAATTAATGCTGACAATGCTTTAGCACTAAATAGTATGGTTTCAGTTATTATAGAATGAGCATTAAAAGGCTTTTATGGGCTTGCTTGGGAACTAAACCACCATTTAGTTCACTTTTTTCCACAGAAAAATTTATCCCAAGTTTCCATCAACTGCCTCATAAATGAACTTTTGGAATAAAACCTGTTTTTAAGATGGCTATGCATGTAAAACAGAGTTCTGAAGTCTGAAGCTCTGCACTAGATGTAATTAAAACAGTTAACAGTGATAAATGCTAAGAGTATATTTATGAGAAAATTCATCAAACCCTTAATTTGTTTACATGCATGCAATATAATGTTTTATTAAAAGCCTCTGAACAGAATACGGTCAACTGCTATTTATACAATGTATAACCAAGGGCAAATGCTCCCATTGTGAATGCAAGTATTTACAGGGCCTTTTAGCACTGGGCTAAGGACTGCTGTGGTTGTTGTTTAGTTAATAAGTCGTGTCCAGCTCTTTGCTACCCCATGGGTTGCAGCCCACCAGGCTCTTCTGTCTATGGAATTCTCCAGGCAAAAATACTGGAGCGGGCTGCCATTTTCTTCTCCAGGGGATCTTTCCAACCCAGGGATCGAACCTGCACCTCCTGCATTGGCAGACAGATTCTTTACCACTGAACCACCAGGGAAGCCTGGGCTGAGGATTAGAGGGAGGACAAAACATCTATCCTCAAGGAATTCATCATCCAGTTTCACTGGCCTGTACTTTCCTCAAAAACAATCAAGCTGCTTCTAATCTCAGGGCCTTGGTACTAGTTGTTCCCTCTTCTTGTGATACTTTACCCATATCTTCCTTCAGCTGAGCTCTAACGTCACCTCTTCACCCAAGGACCCAGCTACAGCAAGCTTCTTCATCATCACTGCTGTTTTACCCTCTGTGGTTGCTTACCCAGCATCTATCACTACAAGGAGGTAACATGCTTAGGTATTTTCGATCTGTCTCCTCCCCCTAGGATTCTGTTTTGTTCACTGCTTTATCTTCTATGCCTGAAACATTGCTATGCACATGGTAGGCATCCAAGAAACTTCACTGCATGAGTGAGTATAGGTGCAGGGTGGGGAAGTAAGGACAAGATGATTATTCATGAAACAACTAAAAAATGAGAGCACTGGCCATCCTGATTGAAAGTGATATGATCAATATGCTAATTATGTAGTACTAATGCTTCTGAATGAATGGCTGGCAATCAAAAGTAAAAAAGAAAGAAAGAGCAAATGCGACAAATATCATCAGAGGAGGCTTCACAAAGAAGAGAGAGTCAAGGCAAGCTGGGGTAGAGAAGAGAGGCCTCTCTAGTCAAGGGAGAATCCAAGAGAAGCCAGACAGCAGGAAAGAGTAGGGCACAGGGTGGCCTGGGCAGGGACAAGCAGAACTGAATTGGCAACCTGCTCGGGCGGGAGTGGAAGTGGAGGATGAGGGGCGGGGCTGGTGAGGGGGAGCGGGCAGACTCTGCAGAGCCTGGAGAACCGGACACAGGGGTGCCGACCACAGGCCACTGGCAGCAGGGCTGCTCTTGGGAGGCAAAGTTGGATACATCATGTGGGAGGAACTGAAGGAAGCAGAGAGTAGAGCAGAAAATTGGTTAGAGGATGACCTTGATGGTCTGAACAGGAGGGGGACAAAAAGAACCCCTCCCCTCTGCTTAGACATCAGGGAGATGCAAGTGAGCAAGGAGCACTCCCCCAGTTTAAAAAAAAAAAAAAAAAACAGACAACTTCCAGAGTATTTCCCAGTAGCATTCCATGGCAGATTTGGGTCAAGCTCCCAAACGTCCTGTCTATACTTGGAGCATTCAAGAAGGGGAAGAGAGGTTCAAAATGATAACTCTGAGGGCAGGGCATGTCTTTCCATGCCTTTCACATCTGAGATTAATTACCTTCAGTAAGCCTGTGTTTACTGTCTTTTTATTCTTTGGGGAAAAAAGTAGTATATAACTTCACTGTGCAGTATATATTTGAACATTATATAACACATTTTTATGTAACAGGTTCTTGACATAAAACAACATTTTCCTTACTATCTAAATGTATTCGGGGAACAACTGGCATTAAAGAAATCTATCTATATATACGTACACATTAAGGCTGTGGACATCTGTCTTTGGGGTAAGGCGCTGGGAAGAGGAGGGGAAGGTGAGAGACTTTACAAAAGTTCTCCTCCCAGTGATGGCCACGTCAGGGGGCAGTGGGTAATGAGTTCTGTTCATCTCTCACAAGCTGCCTGAGGAGGCGCTGACTGAACCACGTAAGGCCCATGTCAGGGCAATGCCACAGAGAGGCAGGGGGGAAGCAGGAGACACAGAAATGCACAACAGAACGTAAGGAGCACGCCCACAAGCCCCTGTAAGTGCCCCTCGGGTAATATCCAAATGTGCACCCCTTGTGCCCTACCTCAGAGGACTCCAGTCCTGTTTAAGAGGAGGCACGTGCCACGTTTGTCAACAAGAAGTGAAAGTGAAAAGTGAAAGTGTTAGTTGCTCTGTCATGTTTGACTCTTTACAGTCCCACAGACTGTAGCCTGCTGGGCTCTTCTGTCCATGGGATTTCCCAGGCAAGAATACTGGAGTGGGTTGCCATACTCTCCTCTAGGGGATCTTCCCGACCCAGGGATCAAACCCAGGTCTCCTACCTTGCCAGCAGATTCTTTACCATGTGAGCCACCAAGAAAGCCCATCAACAATAAGACCGGTTACCAATCATCGAGGGCCTGCTTGGCTTGACACTGATCAAATCCTAAGGTTCGTCCCAGAAGGCATCCACCACCGCGTTTAGAGAGCAGACTGTCCCTCCCCCTCCCCCTGCCACAAATCCAGCCCGGCCCCATCCCAGCTGGGCAGTGCACAAAACCACCTCACTTGTAAAATAAGGATAATCGCTCTACCTACCTCATGGGGTTATTACGAGGATTGAACAAGTTAATAAACATAAGGTGACTAACATATCTGCTGGCACTCAGAGAATGTTCAATAAACATTAGCTGCCGTTATCATCCTTATTATTATTTCTATTTTGCAAATGAGGTAAATCAGACTCAAAGAAGCTAACTAATTTGCCCAGGTCACACATTTCAAACAGCAGTTGAACACATAAACACTTGTAAATGTTTTACTTAGCATATGTACAAAATCTAATGGGTAGAGTATTAACCAGAATATTAAATTAGACAGACCATCCATCCCCTTCTTTAACCAGGCTGGCTAAACATGAGTTTATCCTATTTAAAAGGACAGCATGTACTAATGTAAAAATCATTTCCCATCATATGCCAGCACTCCACGTTCTCCTGAAGCAAAGATGACTAAAGCTTATTCAATTTCATCTCCACAACTGTAGGTCCCCAACTCAATCCTTCCTTCCACTTGGACTTAATTACTCATGGCCACGTCCACTCGTGCCCGTTTCACTCCCTCATCTCACAGCCCACCTCTCCACAGGTGGACCTCCTTCCCTCCTGTGCGTAGTCCCAGAGTGCCTACCCCACCCCATCTCCTCCTCCTCCTCAAGATCATTCACTGGGATTGGACAAATATGTCCTGAAGCTCCCTGTGCCTCTAATTTGGGGAAACCAAGATTAGTGCCCCAAAAGTGATTGGCCTGGAACCTGCAGGTAAGATATTCCCAGAGGCAGCCCAACACGATATGGGATGCAGCAGTACCTAAAATAATTAGTGCTAGCTAGGTCAAGGGCTGGGGAGACACTGCTGCCCAGCAAGAGAGGAGGAAAAACAAAATGAAGCATAGCTCCAGGAGGACTAAGCATCTGAGCTGGAGCTTAAAAAGGAGGAGGATTTGGATGAGGGAAGGTTGAGGCACAGAACAGGCCGAAGGCTGGTCCAGGGAGCTGACAGTCCCGTGCTCACGGCCAGGCGGGCTGGGTATGGAAAGGGAAGAAGGAGCAGCAAAACTGATAGCTAATATCCATGAATGCTCACTATGATTCAGGAAGCGCTTTATGTATTTTTCATTCTTTAACTCATTGAATCCATACTGCACTCTGAGGTAAGGACTAGAAAGTGAAAGTGAAGTCTCAGTAGTGTCCGACTCTTCGCGACCCCATGGACTGCCAGGCTCCTCTGTCCATGGGATTTTCCAGGCAGGAATACTGGAATGGGTGACCATTTCCTTCTCCAGGGGATCTTCCTGACACAGGGATTGGACCTGGGTCTCCAGCACTGCAGGCAGACTCTCTACCAGCTGAGCCACCAGGGAAGCCCAAGGACTACAGTAATTCCCATCTTACTGATGAGGACACCAAAACAGAGAGCAAAGCAACTTGACCACAAGTCATATAACCAGAAAGGATACAAAATCTGGCTCCAAAGTCTGCACTTTTAGCCACCCAACCAAAGTCCCTTTCAGGACAGCCTGATGGTGAAGGAGTACAGCTATCCTGAGGATGAATGAGACCATGTTTGCAAGTTGTTTGCAACCTGTTATGCCAAGGCCACCAATGCTGGCAACAGGCTGCAATTAATATCCACGATGGACCTGCTAGCAGCTGAAGCAGGACAGACACATCAGGACAAGAAACGGGACCCAAGCCAACAAAGACAGTGTGAAGAGCAGAGACCTGGACAGACACCTACCTTTAGGGTGTGTAAGAAGAAAACCCAGAGGCTGAGAAGGGGATTTCAGGAAGGAAGAAAAGACATGTGGGTAAAAGCTGCAAAAGGGCCAAGATCAACAACTGAGGACTAAGAATGGGCGCCTGGATTCCAGACTTAAAAGTTTTTGGAGATATTTGAGAATAAATAAGAAGGATAGTAGAGAAGCCAGAGGGCAGGAGCTGAGGATGGAGCAGATGAGAAAGTTGAGGGGGTCAATGTTCACAGCCCTGGGAGCAACTGCTGGGCAGGGAGGGGAGAGAGAGACAGAGGGACCCAGGAGCACAAATGCACACCTGTGAAAGCTGCCTGCTGCACAGCGGCCCACAGTAGGCCTGTTTCTTCCTCTTCCATCCTTCCCTCATCAGTCAAGACAAGGGCTTTTCTGGGGTTGGTGAGGAGGCTGAGAGAAAGAAGCACGAAGGAAATTCTAGTGACAGCACCCTGGCAGTGCTGGGAAGGGAGTGCAGCAGGCACTGAGGGAGGGCTTCCTGCGTCCCTGGCATCTTACACGTTATCATCTCCCCTGATCTAGGGACTCCAAGGGGCAGGCACCTTCACTACACTACCGAGGCGGAGCCTGCGGTCAGAGGAATCCAGCACTTGTCCAAGGACACACCACCCAACCCAAGTCCTAGGTCCTGCCACCAGAGACCAGGCTCCTGCCAGAGGCTCCAAGAGGGAACAGGAAAGAAATTCACTTGCTTTTTCCAAACTAAGAGGTGAGGAGGAAAGATGAGGGAAAGAGACAAGACATTTTGAGCAGAAAGGAAGAGAAGCTGAGGGAGCTTAAGTCAGAGCAGGTCTTGTTTAGAGAGAGGAGGAGGAAAGCCAGGGTGGATGTTAGGAGTAAATCTGAGTGTTATGATGAAGCGGTAATGAGGAGAGAAAAGACTGGAGAAGAGTGACATGCCTGCATTTCCAGGCTTTCGATTAAACCTCAAGGTTTAAAAAGGAAGTAAACAATTACTTCCCTTCATTTGCTACCATGATGTTAATTCAAATCACTGCCTGTGATTGTAATATCATTTGGGACAGAAAATGTTCCCTTAATATTTGACTTTCTCCAACCACCATGAGAGTCGACGATAGAATCACAAATAGAAGAAAGCCCACAAAAGGAAGGCAGCCCTTATACCAAAGAGAGATACTGAATATTTAGCTTTTACATATTCATGTGCATTTTGTTAACGAGTCTTTCTACAGTGCCTGTCCCTTGTTTAGTATATATAAATGGCATATAGATCATTGGTATGAAGTGATAAATCTGAAAGTAGGGCCACTTCCTTTTCCTCTCTTTGGTAGGCAAACCTCTTCTGCAAATAGCTGACAAACTCCTGAATAGTCATCATTTTATAAATCATTTGAAATGGATTCTTTGAAACACCATCTGTTGATCTGTTTAAGTTTCCTATGAAAATAGGATGTCAGCTCAGATATTCTGGAGGTTCCAGCAGGTAAATACCAACCTGAAATTCAGCCATATTAAATATTTAGAGAAGCACAGAACTTTAGAGCAGAAGGAACTGTTGAGATCACCTCGTTCTCCTGCCTTACTTTCCATCTGAGGCAAGTAGAACCCAGAAGGGTTCTGTGACTTGCCCCAAGTGGCACAGCCATGAAAACCCAAGTCTGGGCTGGAACCAGGCGATTCTAACTCTCAGGCTAGCACACTTCCACCACCCCTGTTCTTTTCTCTCTCCCTCTTTCTAAACCTTAGGGGTTGGAATAAGGTATACATTTAACTATAGTTTTAACCTATTTATATTATTCACCAGCTACATCTACAATCAAAACAAAAAATACGTCTACAGATTCAGCTTTAGATATACAGGCAATTTCAAATCCTGCCCGGGAAATTTTAAAGCCTTCCAGGTATGTTCAACAAAGTGTTTTAAAGACTTAGCAATAAAGTGAACTCAGTAATAGATCATGGAGTGAAAGACTGAACTTTGCATTAAGAAAACATTTTGGAGTTTCATTGATATGGAAATCGAAATTAACAGCAGTGATTTTTTTTTTCTTTTTTTAAGTCTTGCAAGCACGGAGAGCATGAGATTATTCAAAACTGCTCTGGAGCAGCAAAGATTATTTTAAGCTCATGATTCAACCAGCACATTAATTAAAAACTCTACCAACCCAAATCGACAGATCCTGATATCAATGGGACAAGAAGAATTAAAATAATAGTTGTCACATAAAAATAGATTAAAAGAGGGAACAGCGGCGAACGTCACAAGGACAAATGACAAGCAAGCGTTGTGGGAAACTAGATGCAGCTAATGGGCAGCTTTTATGGATTTTTTTTTTTTTTAATAAAACGAAGATCCTGGAAATACACGTACAGTCAAGAAATGCTTCTTTGAATCTTGTTTCTGGAAGCTAAGTGATAAAACTTGGCTAATAATTCCTTGCCGAGGAGTAGCTATGCAAGCAGGGAGAGGAGACCACAACCGCGAAAAGAGGCAAAACAGAGCTAGGTGATCGGAATGGGCCAAAGCAGGGGAGGGAACAGGGGATTGAGAAACGTGAGGTGAGGGGCACAGCCTGGTACTCCACCGGCCAGCACCAACTTAACAACAGACGCCTATGGCCAGTAGAGCCTTCCCTTTCCCCGCGTCTGCCCTCGGCTCTGCAGCCGGGTTCCACGACCCCTCGGGGTGACTGACTCGAGCCCCACAAGATCGGCATTAATTTCTATTCTTCCACTTATTCCTCCGAGCAAACGAGAGCTCTCTAGGCTTTCAACGCCCGACAATCTCGAGCGGGAAGCTTTTTCTTTGACATCTGTCAAATCCGGTGCTAAAGCCAGCCTCGCTGCGCCCTCCGCGGGTCTCCAGGACTCCAGGGCGGCCGGCGGGCCCACACCTGGGCGCCGGGTGACATTCCCCCTGTCGTGGAGCACCTGCTCGCAGACCCACGGGGATCCTCCCCGGGCTGCCCAGGACCCAGACGGCGCAGGCCGGACCGAAGTTCGCATGCTGGGGTCGGCCGCATCCCCGGGCCGGGAATACCCAGGTGCAGCCCCAGCACCCGCGAAAGGGCCAAAGGGGTAGGGGGTGGCTCGGACTCCCCAAGCCCGGCGGAGACGCCCTCCCCGCCCCTATCCAGCCCTGCACGCTCCCGAAAGGAAAGTAGAGGGGAGAGGGAGGAAGGGCAGAAGCTGCATCTCTAACCCAACGCCCTTGGAGTGCAGCCGTCAAGGATGGTCCCCTCGGGGGTCCCTGAACCTTCCTAGGACTAGCCCTTAGTCGGGTCACTGATCCCAAAGGGTGGAGCTGTCCCTTTAAGAGGCAGCTGG
>NW_011495071.1:18240974-18247610 GCF_000754665.1 Bison bison bison
CTCCTGCCACCACCACCACCACCGCCCCCCCACCCCGACTTCAGGTAGCTATGCCCGCGGAAGGGAGATGGGTATTTCCGCGGACTCTTTCCCGGTCCCTTTAAGGGTGCCTGCGGCACCTCTGTCCGTTCTAGTCCTCAGCGCCAGCCCCCGCGAGGGAGGATGGGGGCGGACGAGTGCGGCGCCTTTAAGGGGCGCAGCCTCCCCGCGGCCCGGGTGGGGGCAGGGAGCGGGCACGGGCCCTTTAAGGCCGGCAGCGGGCACGTCGGGCAGGGCTCCCCGGCGGCCGGGCTGCGCCCCGGGCGGCGGCGGGGGCTTTGAGCCTGCCAGGGTGCTAACGGCCCCGACGGGGTGCCCGCGGCCGCACCGCTGGCTGCGGCCAGCCCGACACTCACCGTGGCTCGCCGGGAGCGCCCGCGCCCGCGCCCCCACTCGGATCCCGCGGCGGCGGCGGCGGTGAGTCCGGCGCGGGTAAACAGGCACCTCCGTCCCTGACCTACTTTCTGCCTTCCCTAAATGTCGCACCACTAACCTACTTTCCGACCAATCCGCTCCCCGCCGGCCCAGGCCCGGCCCCCCGCCCACCAATCGCTGTGCCCAACCCCCCTTCCCCGCCCACCAATGGAGGAGTCGCGGAGCCCGGATACCTGCCTCTTCCCTCCAGCCAATCCTAGAGCCCGAAGAGAGCCGGTCTCGGCGACCGCCCCCGGCCAATCCGCGCGCGGCTTGGCGGCCTGATAGCCAGTTGTGTGGCAGCAAGAGAGGCCGCTGACCAATGGCGAGGCGGCGTGGGCCGGTTTACCTGCTACTTTCCCGCCACCAATCGCTTGGCGCACAGAAGCACACGCCCCAAGGAGAGGACCAATCGACGTGTTTTCCCTGGATTTCCTCGCCCCTGTCCTCTCTCTTTCCCCTGGTCTCCCGTTAGCCTTGGCCACTGCGGGTCCAGACGCCGCACTCTTTGCAGTCGCTTGAGATGTCCTTCTCTAGGTTCCTGACTTGCTTCTGGGTCACGGCTCTCACTCCTCCTCCTTGCCCTTTTTTCACTCGGGGTATCCTGACTAAAGAAACATTTCCTCGTTCCCCTACCTCCAACTCCATCTAGGAAACCAGTTTTAGGAACACAGAGTGCCAGATCCTTCCCAAAACATCCTGGTTTGCCAAAGTCCAAACGAGAGAAGAAATACTTGGTATTTCTAGAAGGTTTTTCAATTCAAGTGTTCTTACGTTCTTTTCGTTCGTCCTGACCTCCAAGCATCCGATTGGAGCTGTCTTTCCTGTTCAAAAGAGAAAACTCTAGCCTGGAGCGATTCCAGTGCTTTTCCTTTCAGTGGCCGCACTACTGTGTGGCATACAACTTCCCAGTGGCTCTGTTTCTACCGTAGAAAAGCTGTCCAAGGAGTGAGACGGAAGGAAACAAATAGTTGCAGAAAATAAACATTTCATAACAAGATACAACTTGAGTACTGAGAGGAGGAAGAATCTTATTTTTGCATCTCAAGCACTTAACAGAGGGCCTTTAACACAAAGAGCTCCCTACCCTTTAGATATTAAACTCCCTAAATGAAAGGACCTCGTCTTTTTTGTTGTTATACTCACCCCCTCACCTTTAGCACCTAGCTGGGAGTGAGATGGAGGGATAGGGGCAGTGCCTGATTCCTAGCATGTTTGTTGACTGGATATGGGAACAAATTGATCTAATCACTTAGCTCAATCTTGTGACCCAGACTACTCTCCAAGACACTAGATTTCTAGCCTTGTTCATTGAACACAGAAACTGCATTTTAAATATTGTAAAACGGTAGCCTGTCCTCAGTTCACTACCAGGTACATAGTGGTTGTCCAGTACATGCTTGTGGCCTGAATGGTGACCATTTGCAAGGTTAACCAACTTCATCACTAGCTTACTACTTTTCTGAAGTTTACCTGCACGTGGAATTTGATTGCTGTTTACTTTGTCTCTGCCCTGATTTCATGAGGTGACCACACTGTGTAAGTGGGATTTTAGCAACGTATTTAACAAGATATTGTGGACAAGATGAGGAACTATAAATCTAGATTCTAATGTAATTAGTTGGATAAGAAACTTGTTAAGTAACCATTACCTAAAGATGCTGATTAATGAACCCCTGTCTGCCTGAAGGAAGAGCGGAGGTATAGACATTTGTGCAGCATCTACTGTATGCTAAGCACTTTCCCTGTATCCTCCCTCTTAATCCGGACAATCCCACTTTACTAATGAGGAAACTGAAACTCAGAGTTTAACCAGCTGACCCAAGGTCATACAGTAGGTGGATCCATAGAAGCCTGACATTTAAAGCAAGATGGGGTTACAGTGCTGCCCAGGGGTGGTCATTATACATGTAGAGTATCATCTCCAACGAAGGCCTGGCAAATAAAAACCCTCTACATGCCCAGGAGAGGGACCAGGATGTAACAAGGCTGGGAACTCTGTCATAGGAGGAAGGATTAAAGGAAGCAGAAGGTTTTGCCCCAGGGATACAAGATAACTGTCTTCACACATTTGAAGAGCTGTCAAATGGAAGAGAAATTGGACTTAATTTTAAGGACCCCACAAGGTCAAAGGGGGACCTATGGGTGGAAATTCTAGAATGACTCAATTTTCTAACAACTAGAGCCTCTTCTGCCCCAATAAGTTGAGTTTCTTGTCACAGAAAGTGTCCAAGTAAGAACTGGATCCACACATTATTTAATATAATCTTCATATCACATTGGCCCCAGCGATTAATATGCTAGCTCTCCACACTTGCTAGGTAGACAACTTCTATCCAGTAACTTAAACCTCTTTTGTATCCCATATAGGAATAGTAGAAATATTAGTCACTCAGTTGTGTCCAACTCTTTGTGACCCCATGGACTACAGCCCACCAGGCTCCTCTGTCCATGGAATTTTCCAGGCAAGAATACTGGAGTGGGTAGCCATTCCCTTCTCCAGTGGATCTTCCCAACCCAGGGATTAAACCCAGGTCTCCCACATAGCAGGTATTCTTTATCATCTAAACCAGCAGAGAAGCCCCATATCTACTTCACAAGATCATTGTGAGAGATAAGTGAGATAATGGACAGAAAGCCCCTGGCTCAATGCCTGGAACGCAGTAAAGAGTCAATGTGTATTAAATTAAAATTCTATGAAATAGATATTTACTGCTACCATTTTATAGATGGTGAAAACAAAGTAGCACAATCCAAAATAATCCCCCAAACTCTGATTCAATGATCAGATCCACTAGAATTAACTGAAGTTGTTTTTTTTTTTTTTTAATACAAAATCTCAAGCCCCAATCTAGAAGATTCTGTTAAATATCTTTGGGATTGGAAATGTAGTCAAATTTGGGAATGACTGATTTAATGGAACAAGCACAGGCTCTGAAGTCAAACAGACCTGAGGTCAAATTCCAGTACTGTTGGATTGAATGGAGAAGCTAATGACAGGACCAGGAAGTTATGCAGTCTGCTGTCTTTGGAAAGAAGTTGAGAAATCCTGAGATGGACATGTTAAAATTCTTGTGGAAAGCCCAGCAGAAATGTGTTGCTATAAATGGTAGCATGACAACAATATTTACTGCAGGTTTGCAGTGAGTCCCGTACTCTTCTAAGAGCCTTATTGCATTACCTCAATTTTCACGAATTCCTATAAGGCACTTACTTCTATTATTCCCATTTTACAGATGGGGAAACTGAAGATATCAGGCTATTTAGACAGTCTGACTCCAGAGCTCACACTCTTAAGTACTTCAGTAAATTACCTCTTCCTTTTGATGATTCCTTTGGAAAACAAAGAAACTTCATACTTTAGAGACATAAGTTCAAGAGTCACCAATTCAAAGGCAGTGAGCATTTTTTTTTTTAATTTCCAAATGATTAGGGTTTCATGTAGAAGAAAGGAGAATGCACAGGAGTATGCCTTAGAGATGGGGATGTCATCTCAGACTTAGGGAATGCAAGAAACAGAAGCCTCTCAATTAACTTAGTCCAAAGAGGGAGATTTCTCTGGAGGAGAAAATGGTAGCTCATAAAATCCTAGAGTAAGAAGCACAGCATATCCTTATAGAGGATTAGAACTAGGATGTAGCAGTTAGGCGTGAAGCAGTTCCTCTTTTCTCCTCTGGGGTCATGTGGCCCCTGGACTGGTCTTTTGCTCTATCTGCCTGATGATTCTCTTTTTCTGTAGCTCTTTACTCCACCCCATTTGTACATGGTCCTTCATGGATGCTCTCAACCCCTGAGAGAGAGAGAGAAAGAAATAGGAGAGATTGTCAAAGTGGGGCATGGGCTGAGCAACAGTCCCCAAAGATGCCTACTGAAGTGAGAGAAGAATCAGAACAGGAGAAAATACAGAGTAATAACAGAAAAAGAAGGAGAAGCAAGAAAGTGAAAAGCTGGATTTGAAAAACTGGAAGAAAATCTCAACAGGTGTAGAAACAAAATAAGGGGAATTTATACTTGAGCAAAAGGTTTTGTTACAACAACAAAGAAATTTGACTGTAAAAAAAGCTGTTTTCCTGAAACTGCTTCTAGAGCCAGATCAATGTAGGATATTGGGAAAATCGAGCATAGAAAAAATCAGTGAAGACAACATGTCACCAGTGAGTACAGATCACTTTTTGAAGACATTTGTCATTTAAGGGGAAATTAGGAAAAGAATCATCTGTCACAGCAGCTGATCCAGTTGAGAGTGGTTTATGATGATACGTGTAGGTGCACTTTGATTTTTTTAAACCAAGGTGGACATATCTGGGTGTACAAAAATGGGAACTTGAAACGATCAGGCATTGATGAGTTAACCAGTGTTTATAATAATTTCAGCTAATTTTCTTTAATGACCTTCCTTGACTCTTTTTTGAATAAGATAGCCCTAGCAGCTCAGAATGGGAAAGCAGTAATACCTTATTTGGAATGTGTCCTAGACTGTGTAATTAGGCTTTAGATTAGATCTTGTTTGCAGACATGGCCAAGATTTCAGAGATGTTGGTGATCAGATGTCAAGGGGCTTTTCCATTTGGCTGAGGGGTGTTTGCTAGAGGGAGCTAAAGCACCAGTAACCACATTGCTTCTCCAACAGAAGCCCTGAAGAACAAATAGACACTGTCTTTATAAAACTGGCACAGGTTTTGCCCTGCTTTGCTAAAGTGAGCATCACTAAAATTAATGCTCCAAATTAAAAAAAAAGAAAAAGAAAGTTTCTAGTTAGTAAAGCAACGTGAAGTGTTAAGTCAAGCCTTTTAAGTAGTACATTAACTTAAACGAGATTACAATATGCTTTTGAGAAAGAAAAGAGGGGATAGATTGGGAGGAATTTGACTTAACACATTATCAAAGCACACTGCAAAGTGTGCCGATTAGAGTAACCTGGAATTGGTTTAGAAACAAACCAAGAAGTGAAGGAAAAGGCATCCAGAAGTAGACCCAATGGACGTGAAAACTGAGTATAATTTAAAGGTGACTTTTAAATTATCAGGAAAAAAAGATGGATTTTTCAATAAATGCTACTAAAACAACTAGCTAGCCATGTTGAAACACATAAAGCTTGTTCTCTACCCTAATCTTTACAACAAAATATAACCAACCATTATTTAGGATTTGAATGTAAGAAGTGCAATCTATTAAAAAACATTAGAAGAAAATTTGAGTAAAATTTTTAAACTTGAAAGGCCTTTCTAAGCTTTACACAAAATTCAGAGACCATAAAAATAAAGGCTGATTATATAAATGTATGTGCACACCTGTAGACCCCCATACACACCCACACACATCATGGGCAAAAGAAATGGGACAACCAGCAAACAAGCCAAGAACACACTATTAAGAATACATCAGGATTTCCCTGGTGGCATGGTGGATAAGAATCTGTCTGCCAATGCTGGCGACATGGGTTCGATCCCTGGCCTGGGAAGCTTCCACATGCTGAGGAGCAACTAAGCCCATGCACCACAACTACTGAGCCTACATTTTAGAGCCCACGGGTTACATCTACTGAGTCTGTGTGCCGAAATCACTGAAGCCCAAGTGCCTAGAGCCTGTGTTCCACAGCAAGAGCAGCCACAGTGATGAGAAGCCCATGCACCACAACTAGAAAGCAGCCCCTGATTGCTGGGAACTACAGAGAGCCCGCACAAAGCAACAAGACTCAGCGCGGCCAACAGCAAATAAATAAATAATGCACCGTACATATTCCAGTTAAAAGGTCAGAAGTTAGGACAGTGAGTCGTAAGTGATACTTCTGGGGGTATTATTTAAACCTCTCATTTGTAATAGAAAAAATACTCTTTTTAAAGCATTATTGCTTATAAAGCTGTCATTTTTTTTGGCTCGCCCTCTCTTTTTGTTTCTTTAAAAGTCAGTAATCTCCTTAGAATGCGTGTATGTGTATAACTGAATCACTTTGCTATACAGTGGAGATTGGCTCAACGTTGTAAATCAACTATACTTCAATGAAAAAAATGTGGGAAAAAAAATAATCACCAAGCACTATCCCAGGCAACAAAGCCTATTTGGATTCTATGCAGTAACTTTGGGTCCTTTACTCCATTCATAGGAAAGCTACTGATTCTAAACCTGCCTAAGGAAAAGTTTGATTTTGCACACAGATGTGTGTGCATTAAATGAATGATTGCC
>NW_011495071.1:18247710-18327341 GCF_000754665.1 Bison bison bison
CAAATCTTTCCTTTCTCTTTACAATTAAAAAACAAAGAAAGAAACAAGAACAAAGAAAAAGAATATCCATTGCTTTTCTCCCCCTGATTATAAAACTAATACGTTTTTGTGACAAAAAAATTAATAAACATTAAGAAGAAAAAAATGTATAATCTCACTAAGCATATATAACCCCCATTAAAATATTGATGTATTTTCCTTGTTGAGTTTTCTTTATAACTATGTTATGTTATAATCTAACTTTTATCACACTGAAATTTTGTTTGGTATCCTTCTTTTTAAAATTAACCCGTTGTGGGACTTCCCTGGCAGTCCAGTGGTTAAGACTCGCACTTCCAATGTAGGGGGCGCTGGTTCCATCCCTGGTCAGGGAACTAAGATCCCACAAGCCTCATGGTGCGGCCAAAAACATTAAAAAATAAAAGGAACCTATTGTGAACATTCAGCCATGTCATTAAGCCTTATTCTACAACATGACACCTAATGGCTACGGGCTATTTCATGGTATGGAGTCACCATACACCAACAGGCAAAACCGTCACATTGTCCCCAGTTTCTTCTATTATTAATAGTTTTTGTAGAGTATAGGTTTATGGAATGGGCCCACAGCTTCCCTACCCTACATCATTACCCCACGGGGTTCAAAGAATCAGTTGGTATAGACAATGAGCACCACATATATTTTCTTGTCAGGTTTTGGGTTTTTTTTTTTCCCCTCCTGTGACTATTTCTCTCTCTGTCATAAGTCTTATGTTAAAGATACAAGAAAATTTATATACAGTCCAATTAAAACAAAACAGGAAATGATGATAGCTTGATAAGAAGTCTTTGGAAAATTTATTACCCTAATCCTATGTTTCAAAGGGCACTCCAGCTATCAAAAGGATTGATTGACAATAAAACATACTGTAAATAAAGATATTCAAATCTTGAATATCAATAGAGTCATTTAGTTTCAGTTGTATTATTATTTTTGCCCCCATGCTGAGTCTTTTTCTTTATCTGCTGCCAAATCGTTTCTTTGTGCATTTGTACATCTGCCAGAGGGAGGCAAGGAAATATGGAAATAAAAATGATGTTATTTCTTAGACTTTGAGAGATTGGATAGGAGACAAAAGTTGAAAGTTATCAGCAAAACAAGGTTGTACACTGACTTCTCTGCTTGTAAATTTCCCTCACTCTCGGTGCCTCTGTTCATGCTAAGCTGGCTCATGCCTGCTGCTCCAGTTTGAAGGTCACTTCCTCGGGAAAGCCTTCTCTGACTTCCAAGGAATAAAAAGCACCCCCTGTGCTTCCTCTCTCAAAACATTAGTGCACTTGTGATGTCTTGTCTTCCCATAAACTCTGTGAGGCAGATACCACACCTCTGTGGTTCTCTCCTATCTCCCACAGTTATCAAAATAGTACCTTCACAAAATTAAATATTGTTTGGATGAGTAAATAAAAAACAATGAAGAGACGTGAAAGAGTACTGCTCTTCCTCCACGGGTATACAACACCTCCTCCCACAGAAACACGTGGGATTCAATTGTTCCCTTCAATTCCTCCCTCATCCAAAAACTCCCCAGACCACCCTCCTCATTTCTCCCAATCTCATCACTTTCCAGGCCTCTTCCCTTCTTGGCTTTTCTTCAAATACTTTTTACTATCTGACGTTTTGTTATGTATTCATTTATATATTGCATGCTACCTCAATGATATGTGAGAGAAGGGGTATTTTTACTGCTGTGGCTCCCACACTTAAAAGAAACTCTAGCATATAGTAGGTGTATAAATATCAGTTGAATGAGTGAATGAATGAATAAGATTCCAGAGAGCAGAGCAATCGGGCAGTTTTGCTTTTAGCGTGGTTATATCAGACTTCAGCAAAATCCACTGCATTATAAACAAATAAATTATCTTTAATTTTCCCTTTAATCATTTGCGTTGTTCCTATTATTTGTCATTTTCAGATATGCCACTATCAAATTTTTATGGTTTATTACCTAAGAGTGAGTTGACAATATGTTCTCATAAAGTATTTCATTGGATATAAATAGAAACAAACAACAAGCTTTTCCAAAAGCTATAGTAGAAACAGGTTTTTTTGGGGGAGGGGTTTGCTTTGGAGTTTTATGGTCAGAGAGTCTGACAATAAGGAGTAAGAAGTTTGATTCACCTTTGAGAAAAATAATTTGTTTTATCAACTGGTTATGATATTATGTCATCCTTTAATATGTTAAATAAAATATTAGAGCAGAACTATACAGAAAAAGTCAAAGAAAAATATAAAATAATGCCACATCCAAAATAAAACCCCATCATATAGAGTGAATAAAAGTTAGTAAAGTTATGTATACATATGGACAAAGTTGTAAATATTCATAGAGATAAATCTAATTTTATTGCAGAGGCTATGGGTAAATTTTCTGCAAAGTTGTTTATAATAATCAAAATAATTTTAATATGAAACTAGGAGAGCCAAGTGCCCCAGAACACTTTATGTGTTCTCTGGCACCACTTCATGTTATTCTGGTTTTGTCTCCTTAGTTAAAGTCACCAGTTATCCACCTTCAAATTGGACAGCCTTTGAGATAACTTGCCGTACTGGGCTGGGATCCCTGGAAAATTCCAAGGTGCTCTGCTCCTTGGCCTTGAAACCCCTTTTTGTCTCAACATAAATTAGCTGAGAAATACCAAGAGCCGCGTTGTGAATTTCTAGTTCCAGGATGAATTCAAAACAACTTAAACAGTGTACTAGTAGTGCTTAGTGCTGTTTTTATTTTCAGATATTCTCCAACTTAAAGCCCTGCTTCTGGGGAAGACACTTTGCTGCCCAAGAACATTCGGAGCTAAGGAACCACCACAGTGTAATAACAGAACCCCGTATCCCACACCATGTCACTGCCTTAACTGGGGGTCCCAGTATGGACCCAGATGAGGGAAGTATATTTTTTTCTCACTGACTTCCTGCTTCTTGGGAACAGCAGGTTTGAGAAAATGAAGGTGATTAGGTGACTAGATTGCTAGGTGTTCTCATATGATCCCTGCCTCTTTTACTCCTCTATCCTCTTCTCCCGTCACAGAATGCCATATTGGCACCTTGGATGGTTGGCCTCAAATCCTGGTTCATTACAGTGTTTATGAGTTAACCTTTCCAAGTAGGTGAGGCTTAAATAGTTGGCAACCTCCCCCTTTTTTTTCTTTCCACCTACCAAATGGAAATTCAGTGTTAAAATAAAAACTTCAAAGTCTTCCTCCCAATAAAGCTTTAATGTAAGAAAAAGTAGACTTTCATTTTATTGTAGACAGGAAAGTAGTATTTATTGGTGGATGGGAGTAAGCAGGGGCTGGCATCAAGGCTTTTATGAATGCAGGGCACAACTGGGGATGTATTTGACCCTACAGCTCTCCATCTGGCATAAGCTACTTTTCTGCCCCCAAGTTTTCAAATTCATCCACGTTAAACTTAGTAAAACCACACTTCTTGGAAATGTGGATTTCTGGCAGCCAGGGAACTTGAACTTGGCCTGCACAGGGCCTCAGTCACCTGCTCCTTGTTCTGCAACTTGGTGCCAATGGACATTACTACTCTGCCAATGTGGACCCTGGCCACTGTGCCCTGGGGCTTTCCAAATGTACTGGCATATCTGTCTGGAGCCTAGACTAGGGACAGCATGCCAGACATGAATATCCACTGGAAAGGGCTGTCTCCAAGGTTCCTTAGGGCAACTCATACAAGCAATAGGCTGCTTGCATTACACTATTGCATACACACTACATACTGTCTGCAGCCATTGCATACCAGGCCCCCATGGGGTAAAGAGGCAACCTACCTTTTAAAATCACATTCCCACCAGCATCCCTGCCTAGTCCTAGGAACTAAGGATATATCTAATAAACAACAATTTTGCTATACTAGAAAAAAAGAATATGTTAAGACTTTCAGTCTACTTAATTCTTCAGACCAGGTTTTGGGCATCCAGCTGTCTTCATTTGCAAGGCATGACATATTTTCATATTCCACAAATGGGGCTATTGAACAATGATGAATGAATGAAATACAATGCAACTATTTTTAGTATAATAATTGTAATTAAAAGGCAGTGGAATGATAATCTTGCCCAAGCATGTCTGAGATCTCCTTTCCATTTTCTCAAAACAATACTTTCCAGGTCTGACTGCAGAGACTTGTTGCTTGTTTCCCTTCTGGTGAAGAATAGGTAACACGACATTCTTTCTAAACCAAGCGAAATTGTGGTTTTTGGCTAGACACAATCCTCTTTTCTCTGTTTCTCCATTTGCACATTCTGGGGGATTAAATTTTCTTTCCATACATAGTGATAAATTACCATAAGCCAAATTAGTTTCTTAGGAAAGTAACCCTATTATCTACCTATAGCTTTTTTTCCTTAGCTTGAGATGATTTGTTTTGATTATTTAAGAAGCAGAAAGCACACATAATAATAATAACACTTCCATAGTGGGTATCATATGCCAAGTGTTATTCTAAACACTTTCTGTATAGTGACTCAACCCAACACATTCCACAAAACAACTCTAGAGGTGACGTTTTAAAAAACTCTATTTATTTGGCTGTGTCAGATCTTCATTGCATCACGTAGGATTTTCCCTTGTGGGCAGGATTCTCTATTTGCTGCACATGGGCTCCCTAGTTGTGGCACCCGGGCTCAGCATGTAGGCATGTGGAATTTTACTTCCCAACCAGGGATAGGAACCCACATCCCTTGCATTGCAAATTCCTCACCACTGGGCCACCAGGGAAGTCCCTTTTTCTCATTTTATAAAATCAGGAAATTGATGCATGGAGAGTTAAGTCCTAGGTTTCTAGCAGGTCAGTGGTGGAGCCAGAACACAAAACTGGTATTTGGCTTGAGAATCTCTGCTCCCAATCCATGTGCTGTCCTCACAGCAGCAACCCAGGAATCTGAGCATTATCCTCATTTTATGGGTGAGGCCACTGAGGCCAGGATGGGTGAAGTTACTTGCCCAACATTGCAAAACTGGTAAGCAGCTGACCTAGGATTCAACCTGGGCTCAAGCCTCTTTGGTTCCAATGTCTGTGTTCTTTCCATCCCTTGAATTGCACTACCTAGGCTGCAGTCCATGGGGTCATGAAGAGTCAGACACGACTGAGCAACTTCATTTTCACTTTTCACTTTCATGCATTGGAGAAGGAACTGGCAACCCACTCCAGTGTTCTTGCCTGGGGAATCCCAGGGACGGGGGAGCCTGGTGGGCTGCTGTCTATGGGGTCACAGAGTTGGACACGACTGAAGCAGCTTAGCAGCAGCAGTACCTTTTGGGCTTTCCTGCTGGCTCAGACACTAAAGAATCTGCCTACAATATAGGAGACCTGGGTTTGATCCCTGGGTCAGGGAAGATCTCCTGGAGAAGGGCACAGCAGCCCACTCCAGTATTCTTGCCTGGAGAATTCTGTGGACAGAGGAGGCTGGTGGGCTATAGTCCATAGGGTCACAAAGAGTTGGACACAACTGAGTGAATAACACTTCACTTTCACAGTGCTTTTTATTCCTACTGTCCTTTTAAGTATATCTGGCTTAACTAGATTTGTGTGGACTAGGGTGAAAATCTAGCCATTGTAAAGAACTTTTTCCCTATTAGAAAGTAATTTCAGACTTCCAAAAGCTCACCTTATAATTGACTACCTGCAATTCATTACATCTGAAAATTATGGATTGAGATTAGGAAATAAAATTCTAAAACATTAGGTGCCACACGCAGTCTTTTGAAAAGTTAGACAAACATTCCATTTTGTTTCTTAATCTACAAAGGGTCTATCAAGTTGGTTGCACGAGAAAAATACATTTTCTCTAAAACAAAACAATGAATAGAAAAACAAAAAATATATAAGTAGTACTTTTTTTTCTTGATTAGTTACTATTATGCTTCTAGATTGCTTATTCTCTGCAAAGCAAGCAATAAGAGGCCATTAACTGCAAAGCAAAAAGTTCTCTCTTTTTAAGCTTCCCTCTCCAAATTCCTATTTGCAAAAAAGTCCTTGGTGCACATTCAAACACACTGAGGGGAGTACAGTAGATGAGCTTGCCTGAATCTTAAGATAAAAGCTCCCTGGAAAAAAGGAGTCAAAACTGACTGTCATAGAACCCCCATCATTTATATTTTCTTGTAAATATGAAGACCCAAAGGGCCTAATGTATGTTTTTATTTCTATTTCAGCAAATTTTAAGCTGAAGTGTGACTTCCATGTTCAGCATTTATTAGGCTTTTGCTGTGCTTTGAAATTTGCTGTCATCTGTTTCCTGTGTATTATTGTTTTTGAGACCGGCTCAGCCAATCAGAGTCCTGCTGCTTGCTCTCTCCTGCCTTGGTATGCAGAACCTGATTTATTGAACAGTATTCTTCTTCTCACAAGGTGCAGCCCATTTTTAAATATTTATCCTTTAAAGCAGCAACAACTTGTTTGAAAGAATAGGCTTGGGAATCCATTGGTAAAGGAAATGTCCTTGGAAGGAAATACTAAAATGCGTTATGTGTATATTTGAACATTTGCTTCACAGAACGTAGAGGAAAAAATTGTAGGACTTTAGATTTAAGAATTCCTGGTACTTTGTGTTAAAATCATTTTGAATCTGGTAGATATATCATGTGTGCATGCTTAGCCATGTCCGACTCTTTGTCGACCCTATGCACACTATAGCCTGCCAGGCTCCTCTGTCCATGGAATTTTCCAGGCAAGAATACTGGAGTGGGTAGCCATTTTCTTCTCTAGGGGATTTTCCCAACCCAGGGATGGACGCTGCGTCTCCTAACTGGACTTGTCAAATGGTTTTTCCTTAGTCTTCAGTCTCCTGGACTTGAGAGTAACACAAATGGACAGAGTTTAATGTTAGAAAAATAATTATCACAGTTAATTTGACATATATTAAGTGATAAGTAAAACAGTATTTTGCTGCTTAGTAATTGGAAATAAATAGAGATTTTAAGCAAATATTGTAAATGACTTTAATTGACAGTGGTAGTTTTACCCAGATCAATCAAGTTTGATTTTTCAATTGTTCTTTTTGCTTTATTTTATCAAATACTGAATTTTATTTTATTTAATATTTTCTATGTGCAAACACCATGCTAAACATTTTATGCATATTATTTCACTTAATCCTCACATGCTAACATTATTGCCTTTATTTTACCAGTGTTAAAACAGAGACTCGGAATGATCGATTTATCCCAGATGATGTGGCTAATGATGGAGCAAAGATCTGAGCCCATCTTTGTGAGACATGAGAGTACCTGCTCCCAGTTCTCAGTATCTACACACAATATTAATTGTGATAGTTTTTTTCCTGGCACCACATTCATTTTAATAACTCTTTTAAACACATCCATTTATCCAGTTGGTCTGGCAGACAATAAATATTTAAGTGCTAAGTGAGATAGCAAAACAAGACACAGTCCCACCTATCTAGGAATTTATGGTCTTGTAGGGAATGTGGGTCAATAAAAAATTCATAGTCCTATAAGACAGTTATCATAATAGAGAGATGGATTAAGTGCTATGAGAGTGAGGAATGGCCAAAATCTGCCTGGGGAAATGAGAAAGCTGTCAGAAAACAGCCTTGATTTGAAGATCGATTTGAAGGACACGGAGAGGTTTGTGGGCAGAGAAGAGGTGGACTGGGGTCCAAGGCAGCTTGGCTCCAAAAGCTGGGAGCTGTGTTTTCCATGCTTTCAGATTCTTCTGGAATGTGTGCACTTACCTGGAATACTAGCCAGCTTGTTCATCAAGGAGAACAACATATCTTAGGGATAAGAGGTATCCAGTTCTTCTGGCTTAATGCTCTATTAATCCTCTGTTTTCCTTCCTCTCTAATATCTTATTCCAGTGGTTCTCAAAGAGGCTTGTTACGCCACCCGCAGCAGCAGCATCACCTGGGAACTTGATTGAAATGTAAATTCCTAGACTCCACTCCAGGTTTATGGAATCAGAACCTCTGCAAGTGGAGCCCAACAGGGCTTTTCTTTTTTTAACTTTTTATTTTATATTGGAGTATAGCCGATTAATAATGTTTATAGTGATATAGTGAAGTTGCTCAGTCGTGTCCGACTCTTTGCGACCCCATGGACTGTAGCCTACCAGGCTCCTCTGTCTATGGGATTTTCCAGGCAGTAGTCCTGGAGTGGATTGCCATTTCCTTCTCCAGGGGATCTTCCCAACCCAGGGATCGAACCCAGGTCTCCTGCATTGTAGACAGACGCTTTACCATCTGAGCCACCAGGGAAGTCTTAACAATGTTTAGATTGTTTCAGATGCACAGCAGCGACTCAGCCATCCATACCCTTATATCCATTCTCCCCCAAGCTCTCCTGCCATCAGTGGTTTAATGAGCCCTCCAGGTGATTCTCATAGGTGCTGCAGTTTTATATGTCTTCTCCTCTGTGTGTACTTTAGCACAGTAAAGCTGATTTCCCTAACAAACTCTGAAGTGTGGTGCCTCTGTTTTGTTCACCCCTGTACATCCATCACCCAGGCCAGCGCTGGAACCATAGTAGATATTCAATAAATGTTTGTGGAAAAAATGGATGAATAATTTAAAAATGAATCCCACAACTCCCAATGTCCTTAGAAGAGCTAACTTAATTGTACCACAATCTCAACGTCTGGTGAGAATGAGCAAGGGCAGAAAGTGAGAGGCCTTGGGAAGGAAAGAGAATTCACATCTGCCCAGGGAGGGACTTTTTCAGCTGCTCTCTAATATCCTCACAACAACCCTGGGAGGCAGGTGTCGTCCTCACCCAACAGATGAGAAAGCTGTGGCTCAGAGAGGAACTGTTCCCAGAGTCACAGATGCTGGTGGTGACACAAACCCAGGGTCCTCTTGTTCCAGAGACCTTACCCTTGTGTTCTCTCTGTGGCACCTCTAATGACCACTAGCAACCCGTGAGGGGACAAATGGAAACAGAAAGCCCCGAAGGGAAAGACAAACTTCATTAACCACAATATTGCTGGTCATCATCACTGTCACCTCCACATTGTTCAAGCCACAGAGCTAAGCAGAGTCTTTCCCTATCAGCAGTGTGTTCTTAGACACGTTATACTGTAGTTGGTCTCTTCTTCAGAAGCCTCCTTCTCACCCTTGGCCCTGATGTCACACCCTGGAGACATCAATTTGCTGATCTGTCCACATCTGGGCTGGCTGAGATTTCCCAGGCTGGGTCAAATTAGGCTTCTGGCGCCACTCCTGATGCTGCTTTTCATGAATTCCTTTACATTTCGGTTTTGCAATCACATTACCCCTGGAACCTAAAGATTTGGGTTCCCAGAAGTGGTGTCTCTTGTTTTCTTCCTTCTCTACCCTTCAAAGGTTTCTTCCATTCTGTGAGATTTGCTGATATTTTCATGACTCTCCAACTGGCAACTCCGGCCAGGGCCCCGAGTCTCACTATAACATCCATCTACCTGCTGGATGTTTCACTTAGGTATCCTGCCTTCAGTTTAAATGCACCATATTTGACCCTAACCCTGAACTTGTCAATTTATCCTCCAACTTTAATCTCTCTCCCGAATTATTACTGTTTTTGCCATAGGCACCACCTTCTCCCAGTCATCAGGCTTTTAAAACCTACCCATTTGAGTTCTTAGCCTTTCCCTTCCATTATGGTTTCTTCTCCATCTCTCTTCCTTCCTTCTTCTCCCTTTCTTCCCTCCTCCCCTTTCTCTCCTATACCTCTTTCCACAAATATCTATCAAGTACTTACAATGTGCTAACCCAAGCGTTGTCTTTGCCTTTCTGAAGCCTACATTCCAGAAAAGAGAAAAAACCAACAAGCAAGAAAATAAACACTGTAGTTTGTGATATGTACAATGAAATAAATACACAGGAGGCTAGGTAGAGAATAGGGGGAAGGGTGTCCAGGAAGAGTCTCTTTCGTTTAAGCTGAGACCTTGAGGAACAGTGAACAGGGAGGCTGGGTAAGGCCACTGCTGATGCAAGGCCCTGTTGGGAGCCAGAGCTTAATGAACTGGCGGGAGAGTGGAGGAGCCAGGACAGTGGGTGGGGGCAGGTCATGGGGGAGCAAGAGAATAAGAAGGAGTATGACTTCATTCAAAGGGAGCCTTCAGAGAGATTCACAAGCCAAGTGGCCTAATGTAACTTACACTTAGAGGAAGTGTGGAATGGGTTGCAGTCTTTTGAGCTGCTCTCTGGAGGAAAGAGTTGGAGAAATACAGAAACCTGGGAACTGACTTTTATCTTTCAGTGTCTTCCGAATAGAATGCCATTCTAATTAGGACTGATACTCTCCCTTCCATCAAAAGGATGAGAGTTACATTCTGCACCACTCAATAGTTATGTTTCAGAGAGAGAGGTTCTTGGGCATTGATAATAGGCCACATCAGCAACAATAATAGAAAAGCTTACTGAATGTTACCATGTGCCTGTGATATGAATATTTACACACATGTTTTAATGTTTAATGCTATAAGGAATATATGATTATCTTCATTTCACAGATAAGGACAGAGAGGTTAATTAATTTTTCCAAAGTCACACAGCTGCCAAGGCAAAAAAGAATAAAGAGACCATTTCCAAATAAACATGGTCAGTCTTTGTTTGTTTCTTGCTGTTTTCCACACTCACTGTAGAAAATTCAAATTGTACAAAACTATACAAAATACAAAGTTGCTGCTGCTGCTAAGTCGCTTCAGTCGTGTCCGACTCTGTGTGACCCCATGGATGGCAGCCCACCAGGCTCCCCCATCCCTGGAATTCTCCAGGCAAGAACACTGGAGTGGGTTGCCAGTTCCTCCTCCAATGCATGAAAGTGAAAAGTGAAAGTGAAGTCGCTCAGACATGTCTGATTCTTCAAGACCCCATGGACTGCAGCCTTCCAGGCTCCTCTGTCCATGGGATTTTCCAAGCAAGAGTACTGGAGTGGGGTGCCATTGCCTTCTCCGAATACAAAGTTAGGGTTCCCTATAATCCAGCCTCTAAGGTATGAGGTGGGTCTATCACCAAGGTTTTGCCCCAGCAGTGCTAATCCTTTATGTTGGCAATGCTGAGAAGCTCTCCAATATAAACCCCAAGTCTTCGGAAGTGGCTCTTTCTCTCTCAAGCTGGTTTAGAAACCAAAGGACATAGATCCACTTTCTTACCATCTCTGCTGCAGGAAGTGGACGCACAACTGTTCTGGTTCCAGAAGGAACCACACCCATTTGGGGTGAAAGAACTTCAGCGAGTTTACATCACTGCTTAGAAGGACAGGCCAAAAACAGCAGAGGAGGACAATGAGCGATTCCCTACACCAAAACCCAACAAGAAGAATTCAGAGGTGAAATCGAGTTGTTTACTTCTCCACATTTTCACATCTCATTAAGAGAGATCATTTAGGTTTCCTTTGTAACAACAACTATAACTTCAGCAGGAAAATTAATCACAACAAAATGATATTCTGGTGTCATTTATAATTCCAGTAAAAGCCTGGAGGTGTTCACATTTCTAAACCCTAAGGAATAAAAGGCGGTTTTCCAAGCAGGGGTAGGCCACACTAATTGTTGAAGAGGAAAAGTAATTAGCATCCTATGTGAATTATCTTGTCTTTTTTTAGGACCGGAAATCAAATGGGAAGGGTTCCCTCCTGTTCCAAGTGAGTTCCAGAAGAATTACTCATGCTCCTTAACCTATGAGTCACACAGGAGTCTAGGAGAGCGTTTCCAAAACAGGCCGACAATAAGATAAACAGAGCAATTGATATGTGACAGTCTGGAGGGGCAGGACTGCAACTGACCAAAGCAAGTGAGAGTCCAGAGCAAGAGGACAGTCAGCCTAGGATGCCTGAGCTTCCCTGGAGAATCTGTGGACAACCAGACCTCGGCGAACCAACTCAGAGCATTTCCTGAAAATGAACATCCACCCAGAGGTTTGCTTTTGGATCCTTTTTTCAATTTCATTGACTCAGTATCATGGAATTATAGCATCTTTCCCCCTACATGACTCCAGGGGCTGACTGCCACCGCGCTGCACTGCTGGCTCTCCAAAGGCTTTGGCTATCAGTGCGTTTTGACATCTCACAGCACAAGATATTAATCATTTTGGGACTCTGGGCCTGTTCCCAGTGTCCGTATTTGCCATTGTTGATCTGCAGCCAGAAAAATAACTCCTAAATGACAAAGGCTTTCCCAAATTGAAATATAGAGTCATCGCGAAAGCTCCGCTTAGGAAATAACCAGCATCATGCTGGACTGTCTCTTGGGCACATAAAGGATGAGCTTCCTCTCCGCTCCCTCTAGGAAGCAGTCCGAAGCCAGGCCTCAGCTCTGTCTGAGCCTGTCAAGGGCCTGCAGGCCTCTCCTCTGCAGGGGTGCAGCGGTGTGCTCTGAGCCTCCCGAGCCTCCCGAGGATGCTGCCCCACCTGCTTGTTTCCTGCCATCCCCAGGGAAAATGGCTGGGTGGGGCTACACGGTCCACCCGACCAGGGAGGAAGAGCTAGGACTGGCCGATGCTTTTCTCCATCCCCTGTTAAAACCATGGGTGTACAGAGGTCAGGCTGGGGTGAGGGTGGGGTGTCTGTCCTCCACACAGTCAGAGTGATATCTAAACACTGCTCTGATCATTTCTCTCCTCCTCGAAATCGCTGAGGTCTTCCACCCTGTCCCCCCACCTACAGGAGAAATTCTCAAGCTCTTCGTAGGCCATTCAAGGCCCTTCATTCCTTGATTCTCTGCCTAACTTTCAGCTTCATCACCAGCCACTCCCTGACTTTCTCACCACAACTGCCTGCTAGTTATTTCCTGAAAATACTGTGTACTCTCAGCTCTGCTTTCTTTATTCACGCTGCTCCTTCTATGTGGAATGAGATTCCCCTACTTCTGCCCAGCCCCCAACATCACCTCTTATTGCTGGAGGCTCCTAGTCCTACCCTTCACTGAGTGCTTTGCCCCCTGATGTGTGTTTCCATTGCACCACAGGCAGGCTCTCTTCTAACAGTTACTATCTGCATGAGATTGTCCTGTGGGTCAGTCTTTCCCACTTGTCTGTGAGCTCCCTGAGGACAGGCACTGTGTTTGCTCTGAGACTCTTAAAAATCAACAATGTTTAATTGAATGAAAGAGAGTTTTGCATATCAATCATTGTACTCTTTGCTATTCAGATAATAGCCAGAAGTTTAAAAATGCTATACCCCAGCTCCATGCTCTCCTTCCTTGAAGCTTTTTGCAATTTCAATCTGACTTTCAGTAACAATTGGCTTGCATAATGAAACTTATAGTAATCAATTTCAAAGAGTAATGGTTTCAGAGAGCACTGATTTCTGTGTTTAATTGTTTAAAATAGAGACAGATAGCATACTTATATTCCAAACTTCTCACTCTCTCTCTCTCCGTCTGTCTTTGTCTCACACACATACCACAAATATAGAAATTCCTATTGATATGTGAATAAAGGTTACAGGGACTTCCCTGGTGGTCCAGTGGTTAAGAATCTGCCTGCCAATGCAGGGGACATGGTGTCAATTCCTGGTCTGGGAAGATCCCACATGTCAAGGGGTAACTAAGCCTGTGTGCCACAACTACTGTGCCTGAATGCCTAGAACCCATACTCTGCAACAAGAGAAGCCATTCCAATGAGAAGCCCGAGCACCACAAGGAGCAGAAGCCCTTGCTCACCACAACTCGAGAAAGCCTGAGTGCAGCAATGGAGACCCAGTGCAGCCAAAAATAAATTAATTAATTTAATTAAATGGGGGGGAAGCTTATAGTACAAAACTCAGCATTAATAAGAATTTTAAGTGCCACTTAATACGAAAAGCTAATAAGTTCACAGATATTTCCAGGTGTTCAGTGAGCTCAGTTCACAGTGTTATTTTGAAAAAATAGTCACACTGACTTATCTTCCATTTTCAAATAAGCCTTTTCTCTGCTTAGTGTTGTACATGCTGTTCTTGCCTAAAAGGCCTCGGCCCCTCCCCTCGTAGCCCCTTTATTAAGTGAGTGCTCTCCTCCTTCAGGATTCAGATTAAACGCACCTGCCTCCGAAGGGTCTGCCTAGACCCAGCCTCCTCATGGTCACCATTTTAGTACTGTTGACATTTTCTTCAAAGCCCTTGCAAACTATTTTTATTTTATTATTTTACTTAAATGTGTTTGATGTCTTCTCCCATTAGACTGAGAGCAGCTTGAAAGAGAGGGTTCATATGGGTTTTATTTATTATTGTATCCAGAACACTTGGTAGGCGCTCAATAAATACTTTTGGGTGAATGAAGGTACAGTCAACCCTCAGCATCTGTGGGGAATACCACTCTGGATACCCAAAGCCACGGATACTCAAGTCCTATAGTCGCCTTGTTCATCCCTGGTTCTGCATCTGAGATTCAACCAAACAAGGAAAATAAACACAGCACACAATCCGTGGTCAGCTGAATCCGAGGATGCGGAACTCTCAGATACAAAGGGCCAACTGTAGTCTTTTAAGTCAACATTCCACTTGTAATTTAGGGTAGTTGCTTTAATCAATCCAGTGCCTTTTCTTGCCTGGCCAGCTCCCTGGCCTACTCCCCCTAGTCTCCCAGGAGTTCACTTCCTCATCCTGGGAGTGTCTTTCTTCACCTTCTCCTTTTAACACGGTCCTGTTCACCTCACAGCACCTTGTCAGCCACCATCTCCGTTGTGACACTTTCCCCAAGCTGTTAGTCACTCCTGTGTCTGGCTCCTAAAATACTTTGATTTCTTCCACATTTTCCCATATTTGTTTCTTTCACTGCAAAATTAGAAAATGCTCCTAGAAAACTCAAGCAAGCGTTCCAGAGGTGTATGAAGTCCAAAGCAAAATCCTCCCTTCCCATTCCCAGACTGCCATTGGTACCACTGAGTTCTTTTCTCTTCATTTACAACAATACATCAACATCTTTTCATTTAAATAAAGAAAGGAAAGTAAAAAATGGATCATACAATAACGCTAGGGAGTGACACTTTTCAATTACGCTCATTTTTCTTTTCATGTTGGAAGAGAACAACCTTGATCTTTCTATGGCTGGTTATTGGTCCATTATATGCTTGTACCATCATTTAAAACATCAGTTTCTTGATGGCTCTTTAGGAAGCTCCTGCTGCTGCTAAGTTGCTTCAGTCGTGTCTGACTCTGTGCGACCCCATAAATGGCAGCCCATCAGGCTCCACCATCCCTGGGATTCTCCAGGCAAGAACACTGGAGTGGCTTGCCATTTCCTTCTCCAGTGCATGAAACTGAAAAGTGAAAGTGAAGTCACTCAGTCTTGTCCGACTCTTAGCAACCCCGTGGATTGCAGCCCACCAGGCTCCTCTGTCCATGGGACTTTCCAGGCAAGAGTACTAGAGTGGGGTGCCATTGCCTTCTCCTTAGGAAGCTCCTAGTTTTTCTAAATTACAAGCAATACTGAGATAAATCCCTTTATACATTTGAGTGGCTCTTTCTCTGTTATTGTACCAAATGGCATCCCAGTTTGTACTTTGATAGACTGTCTG
Source organism: Bison bison bison (assembly GCF_000754665.1). Classification (NCBI taxonomy): domain Eukaryota; kingdom Metazoa; phylum Chordata; class Mammalia; order Artiodactyla; family Bovidae; genus Bison; species Bison bison. The sequence goes on from NW_011495071.1 coordinate 18,263,190, forward strand.
ATTGTCTTCTTAAAAAGCAATGCCCAGTTACCCTCCCACCATGGCTGGTAAGAATGTCTGAATCTTCACAGCCATGACTGGTTGTTATCAGTGTTTCATCTTTGTTATCTAATTGGTCAGAACTTTCCTGCCTTTGATTGTTGTTGAAACTGAATAGGTTTTCATACTTAATGACCATTCATGTCCTTTGTCTGTAAGTGATTATTTACATCCATTATTCATTTTCCCATTAAAGTGTTCAATTTCACTTTTTACTCATTTGTAATGGCTTTTTAAAAAACTGTGGTAAAAAACACATAACATAAAATTTGCCATCTTAACCATTTTCAACATAATTTATGTCTTTCTTTTTAAAATTTATTTATTTTTAATTGGAGAATAATGGATTTACAATATTGTGTTGGTTTCTGCCATACATCAACATGAATCAGCAACAGGTATACATATGTCCCCTCCTTCTTGAACCTCCCTCTCACCGCTAACCCTATCCTACTCCTCTAGGTTGTCACAGAGCACTGGGTTTGAGTTCCCTGTGTCATATAGAAAATTCCCACTAGCTATCTATCTTACATATGGTAATGTATATTTCAATGCTACTCTCTCAATTTGTCCCACCCTCTCCATCCCCCACTGTGTCCACAAGTCTGTTTTCTCTGTCTGCATCTTTATTGCTGCTGCTGCTAAGTTGCGTCAGTTGTGTCCAACTCTGTGTGACCCCATAGACGGCAGCCCACCAGGCTCCACCGTCCCTGGGATTCTCCAGGCAAGAACACTGGAGTGGGTTGCCATTTCCTTCTCCAATGCATGAAAGTGAAAAGTGAAAGTAAAGCCGCTCAGTCATGCCCGACTCTTCACGACTTCATTGCCTTCTCCGTGCCAACTTCTAGGCCTGGACAAACACTTCCCATTGCGTCTACTTCTCGTTGCTGAGAAAGTTCAGGAAAGTAGGCTGTTTGGATCCACTCCAAATTCCTTTGGTGCAACTTCAGAAGGACCCTCTCTGCTGCTTGGCCAGCCTCTCATCACCTGCAACTCGCTTCCTCCTTCCCTTGCTAGCAAATCTTCTAAACCTTTCCAACTCCTAGAGCTGAGCTCCACTTTCCAAATTTGCCTGTGTCTCCTTCTTGACTGTGGAGGACAGGCCATCTTGCTGGAGCTCTGTCCACTCCCCTCTCCTCCTCCATGTTCCCTTCTTCATCTTAGAGGGGAAAATCTTTCTCTTCCCCTTCACCCTTTGGGGTGCTTATGAAGAAAAATGGGAAAATATGGGCATTGAAAACTGACCACCTTGGACTTGAATTCTAGCTCAGGTATCAAGTAGTTTTGTGTCCTGGAATAGTCTATTTAATGAATTCTTTCTTTCCTCACCCCAGGTGAGCCTGATAGTATCTGCTTCAAAGGGACTTACAGAAAGCCCTGAATGGATGGGGGCACGTGCAGCGTGTGACACCTGCCTAGATTTTCTGAGTCTTCTCCCCCAACTCCCACCTTCAGCTTTTCCACCTGAGTCCCCAGTCCTGTTCCTTTTCTCTTTGGGTGCTTTGTCCCTTCAGTTATCTCCTACTTGTTTTCTGATATTTTATCTTTCCCTTTGACTATTTTCTACTGAGACAAAAATATGAAGTTGCTTTACCCCAGATTCCTTCTTATGACTCTGCTAAGAATTCCAGCCTCCATTGTCTCCCCGGAGAGTAGTCTACACTAGCTGATTCTGTTTCTCTCCTCCCCATGCGCTCCTTCACCCCTTGCTGTCAGGCCTCACCACCTTGTCTCTCTCCCTCATCACTGTACTTAAATTGGGTTCCTAAAGCCATGACAATCTAGGCCCTTGGATTCTTGGTTTTCCTTTATCTTCAGTCTGCCATGCTCAGCTGCAGCACTGGACAGTGCCAGCACCCTGTTCTGCTGGAGAGATCTGCCCTGACTGCACTGTACAATTTTGATTCTCCTCCTATCTCTCTTGCTCCTCTTTCAGTTCATTCATTCAGCGTGTTTCAATTGAGGATTTATTATGAACCACAACTGTGCTAGGTGATGGGGACACGGTGGTGACAGGCATCATCACTAGCCTGCTGGCCCCTGAAAATGTATGGTCTAAGAGCACAGACATCAGACAATCATCTATTTTCTTTGTATCAGTTACCTGTTGTGTCTCTGTGTGTGTGTGTAAGACTACTTGCCAGAGTCTTACAAAAGAATAACAGGGAGGAAGACAGAGAAGGGAAGCCAAGGAAGGACAGTTTGAGGAAGTGATATTTAAGCTGAGATCTGCAGGATGAATAAGTGTTAGCTGGGTGAGGAGTGGAGAACTTGGAGGGGTAGCTTCCAGGAAAAAGACGGAAAGCTGTGAAGGTTTGGTGAGAAGGGGCTTGGCAAATTCAAGAAACTGAAAGCAGGTCAGTGTGGCTGAAGGTGGTGGGGAGATGAGGTAGGAGCTGTAAAGAGAGGGACATATTGAGCAAGGTCTTGCAGGACATGAAGAGGGTTTGGGATTTACTCCCAAGAACAAGGGACAGCTAATGAAAACCTCTCTTCCTCTGCCTGTTTCCTCATTTTGGGTGTGCCTCACAGATGTGTCTTTGGTGCTCTGCTCTTGGCACATTCAGACTCATAGCTGAGTAATGACTTCTCTGTGGTTAATTCCTGAATCCTAATATCCTCCTGAATCCCAGTCCTTTTCCCATATAATCTTAGATTATATACTGGGGTCTCTTTCTGATACTGCAGGTTAAATGTTGGAAACTGAATTCATTTTTCTTTTCAGACTCCTTCCTTCTCCTGTATTTCCTATCTTGGTCAGTGGTGCTCCTACTATTAACCCAGACTGGAAATACTGGTGTCTCCTTGACTTCCCCCTTTATTTACTTGTACGCTGATGCTGAGGATATAGCAGGGACTCAAACTGAAGCAACTAGCATCCTAGTGGGATGCCCAATGGTAAACACATCAACATGTGTTATAATGTCAGTTAGTAAATGATAAGTGCTATCAATAAACATAAAGCAGATAAGTGAGGGGTGGAGATGCTGCTTGTTTTCATTATAGAAGGAGTCTTTGAGGAAGTAGCTTTGAGCAAAGGCCAGAATGGGGTGAAGGACCGAACCATGTGGGTATTGGGGAAAGAATGTATCGGGCAGAGGGAACAGCCCTTGAAATGGTCCAGAGAGGGAGCATATTCCAGCATATGCCTCTGAGCATATTCCAGCTCAGAGGCTGGAAAGCATCAAGTGACAGGCTGAAAGTAGAGAGACGAGGTCAGAGAAGCGGTACATACAGACTGTGCTGGAACGGGGGCTGGGTTTAGTTCTAAGTGTGATGAGAGCCTTTATAAGGTTTTGATCAGGAAAGTGATGTGTTCTGGTATACAAACACCATAGGGTCCCTCTGGCTGTCGTGAGAAGAATCAATTACAGGGGGCAAAGTGAAGACCACAGAGGAATCCATGTCCTTGCCACATCACAGGGTCTTGCCCACATCTATCCCTCTCTCCCATCTTCATAGCCACTGACCTAACTTAACCCCCTCCATCTCAATGTGAATTGCTGTTGTGGTCTCATAAATGATCTTCCCATCCTCCCAGAGCATACCTTTCCCTGGTTTTCAGGCCTTCAGTGTTCCCCGCCCCACATATATGAAGTACAACTTCTTTAATCTCATATTCAAGACCCCTCTTGTCTCCCAAACTTATCACCCACTGACGCCTTTCACAGATTCCATGCTAAAGTCACATAGAACTACTCAGCTTCCCATGTAAGCTTCTTGCCTTTCCACCTCCAAGTTTTTGCCTAACCCATCCCATCTTCCCATGAAGTATTCTTTCACCATCCTCTGTCTCTGTAAGTTCCAGATTTCCTGACCCTGATTCCAGATTCTCTCCCAATCCTCCCAGGCAACAGGATTCTTCCTGCCTTTGGACTCTTACATCTTTCCAATGACCCTAGTCATTCTCTACGTTGTTATGACTCTTTATTGTACACATCTTATCTTCCTAAATCGTAAATTTCTAGAGGTCAGGGTCCAAACTTGATATATCTGTGCACATACCATCTACAAGGCCCTGCCCAGGGCTCATAGTGAGTACACTACAGATATTTGTCCAGTGAATGAGTTCCTGGCACCAGGGTATTTAAACAGTCTATTTGGAGAGACACAACCAAGCCTTAAATCCATACAAGTGAATAATAAAAGACAGTATATAAAGGAGGGATAAAACAACAGACTGGTTCCAAATTGGGAAAGGCTATATATTGTCACCTTGCTTATTTAACTTATATGCAGAGTACATTATGTGAAATGCCAGGCTGGATGAAGCACAAGCTGGAATCAAGATTGCCAGGTGAAATATCAATAACCTCAGATATGCAGGTGACACCACCCTTATGGTAGAAAGCAAAGAGGAACTAAAGAGCCTCTTGATGAAGGTGAAAGAGGAGAGTGAAAATGCTGGCCTGAAACTTAGCATTCAGAAAACTAAGATTATGGCATCCAGTCCCATTGCTTCATGTCATATAGATGGGGAAACGATGGAAACAGTGACAGACTTTATTTTCTTGGGCTCCAAAATCACTGCAGATGGTGACTACAGCCACGAAATTAAAAGACGTTTGCTCTTCGGAAGAAAAGCTTTGGCAAACCTAGAGAGCATATTAAAAAGCAGAGATATCAGTTTGCTGACAAAGGTCCATATAGTAAAAGCTATGATTTTTCCAGTAGTTAGGTATGGATGTGAGAGTTGGACCATAAAGAAGGCTGAACACCAAAGAATTGATGCTTTTGAATTGTGGTGCTAGAGAAGGCTCTTGAGAGTTCCTTGGACAGCAAGGAGATCAAACCAGTCCATCCTACAGGAAATCAAGCCTGAATATTCATTGGAAGGACTGATGCTGAAGCTGAAATTCTAATACTTTTGCCACCTGATGCGAAGAGTTGATGCGTTGGAAAAGACCCTGATGCTGGGAAAGATTGAAGGCAGGAGAAGGGGACGACAGAGGATGAGATGATTGGATGGCCTTACCAACTCAGTGGACATGAGTTTGAGCAAGCTCCAGGAGACAGTGAAGGATAGGGAAGCCTGGTGTGCTGCAGTCCATGGGGTCGCAAAGAGTCACACACGACTGAGGAACTGAACAACAACAATATCAGGTGGCATATAGTCTATGGCCCATAGGAATTCAGAAGGAAGATGAGTAAGAAGTGGACTGCTCAGGGAAGATCTGATACCAGCTGATGGTTCTGGAGCACTTATTCTATGCTGGGCTCTGGGTTGAATTCTTTACATGCATTACGTTACTGTTCTTATCTACCCTGTCCTATAGGCACCAACATATAAGTAAATGCCTCATCTACAAATAAGGAAACTGAGGTAGGGAGGTGAAGTAATTTCCTTGCAGTCACAGTGTTATAAAATCTACAGACTTGTAATTTGAACCCATGCCTCTCTGATTGGCCAGCCTACAGCAATCACCCCACCATCCCGCCTTGGAGAACAAAGGAGAGACTTAGCTGTGAAAATAGGGTTTGCATTTTATTTCCTGTCTCATTCCAAAATGAATCTATAGCTGCTAAATATGAGCTAAGCTATGCCTGAGAAGATGACTAGGATTTAAGGATGAGGTAGGTGTTTCAGGTTAGGAAAGCAGCTATTTGTGGACTGTAAGGCAGACTTGTTCCTGGGCAGAAGCAGTGAGCTAACTAAATTGGTGGATGGATCTGGAGATGGGTTAGATGGGTAAGTGGATACAATGTGTGGAGGGCGTTCAGTGCCAGGGAGAATTGTTAAGTGTCGATGTGCTAGAACACAAGGAGAGGTTGAAGGGTTTATGAACTGGTCAGGACATAACTTGATTAAAAGAACATTCATGGGGACAGATTTAGCACTAAGCAGATGCATGGAACTGTAGGATTTCTCCCTGCCTGCCCTGGTACCTCTCAAACAGCTGACAATCCTCTGGGACAAACAGTCCATCGGATGCAAACAAAACACAATGGAGACCAAGTTGGAAAAGAAGAGTTTACTGTTGTTGTGTTTCATGTTTATTTATTTATTTGGCTGCATCAGGTCTCAGTTGCAGCATGCAGGATCTTTTGTTGTGATGCATGGACTCTAACTGTGGTACATGGGCTCAGTAGTTCGGGCTCACAGGCCCAGGGGTTGAGGCATGTGGGCTGTCTAGTTGTAGCACATGGGTTCCAGAATGGGTGTACTGAGTAATTGAGGTGCACAGGCTTAATTGCTCTATGACACGTGGGATCTTAATTCCCCAACCAGGGATTGAACCAGCGTCTCCTGCATTGAAAGGCAGATTCTTAATCACTGGACCATGAGGGAAGTCTCTCAGAAGAGTTTTCATGAAAGATCCAAGGTAATTTCTAAGGCCACGGTGTTTGGAACAAGGCTTACAGACTACTGGGGATAGAAGAAGAGAAGAGTGTGGCCACTCCCAGGACCGGGGGAAGGTGGTTTTGAAAGAGCATTACATACAGGCTGGACCATTAAGCAGTCCCTAACACATTTCAGAGGAAGAGAAGCACCGTAGGTCAAAAATCCATCTGCACAGGGAGCAGCACCGTGAAAAAGACTTGGGGGTCTTAGCTGTCATCAAGTTCAATGACAGAACAGAGCTGCTTCACAGTCTAAGAAGCTAAGGTAAGTGCCTTAAAAGGTGCAGTAACTTAGAAGTGTTGCAGATCCAGCTCCAGACTCTAGCCTGAGAATTTGTCTATTTGGAGGCCAAGCTCTACACCTAGCACTTCACAACTGGGGGTGATTTTGACCTGCATTTGGTCAAAAGGGGACATTTGGCAAAGTCTGGGGAGATTTTTGGTTGTCACACAGGGAGGAAATGCTACTGACATCTAGTGGGTAGAATCCAGGGTTGTTAAACATCCTACACAGCACAGGACTGCTCCTGCCTCTGCCCCTGCCTCTCACAACAAATTCCAGATTATCAACAAAGTATCAATACTGTCAAGCCTGAGAAACCCTGCTCTAGAGGGTGAGGCGACCAGGGCATGGTTAGTGGTGGTGACAGTCTTTACAGCAGTGTCATTAGGAGCAGTTGAAGAAAGTTGGAATGTTTATCCTGGAGACGATTTAGAGACCTGGGAAATAACTTAGAGAAGTGGCAAGCGCTGAACTGTCCAGACCAACTGTCTGAATTTCCACCATCACTGACCCTAACTATTGTAATGAGAGTCCAACCAGACCCAATGCTGGAAAATTAGGAAAATCAGAAAAAATATTGTAATCACAAACACTTACATACTGTATCTCAGGCACTCTTCTAAGAGTTGTACATATACCAACACATTTATTTGTTATAACAAACCCATTGTGCCTATTTTATAAGTGGAGAGACTGAGGCACAGAGAAAAGGGTAAGTGACTTGCTTAAGATCACCAAGCTTAGCGAGCAGCAGGTGTTAAACACTGTATACTATTGCTATGCTGCATTGGAAAGAGACAGATCTGGGCTCAATCCCAACTTTACCGGAAATGGCACCCCACTCCAGTACTCTAGCCTGGAAAATCCCACGGGCAGAGGAGCCTGGTGGGCTGCAGTCCATGGGGTCACTAAGAGTCAGACATGACTGAGCGACTTCACTTTCACTTTTCACTTTCACGCATTGGAGAAGGAAATGGCAACCCACTCCAGTGTTCTTGCCTGGGGAATCCCAGGGACCGGAGAGCCTGGTGGGCTGTCGTCTATGGGGTCGCACAGAGTCGGCCACGACTGAAGCGCCTTAGCAGCAGCAGCTGTGTAACAGTTGGCCTGCTACTTCACCTCTCTGAGCCAGTTTCTTCATCCTGCAGAACAGGGATAGTAAGATGACAAATACTTACTGGTTCTTTCAAAGAGTGATGAATGTAGTTCTAACTGCAACTCAAGGACAGATATAGTTATTGCTCTTATTTTATACACACGAGGATTTTGTGGCTTAGCGAGCTTGAGTGACATGCCCAGGGCCACACAGCCAGGAAGTGGTGTCAGGATTTAAATCGACATTTGTCTGACTTCAGAACCTGTTTTTAACCACAAAGCCATTACATTTGCAAGCTTGTTGTGAAGGGAGCATGGCGAAACATACAAAATTTCCTGGAACATATTAAGCAATCAACGATAGCTATTTATGATTATATTAGAAATCATAGTTATTATCCTTGTGACCTGCTCAACCAGGTGTGCAGAAGGCAGCACAGTATTCTAGACAAAAGAACGAGATCAGCAGAAAATGAATGATGTAGTGGCTTGTGTGCGGATCACAAACCCTCCGCCAGCTATTCCATAATCCTGAGCTTCAGCCTCCGCGGTAAAGTGGTGTCACGATTGATTCATTTGTCCTGCTCTCAGCACAGCCTACTATTCATAGCACAGGAGTGGGAGGAGTGGGGACAGTGTGAGGCTAATTTAATGTCAAGGTTTCATAGCCCATACATTTCACAGTCATAAAAAAAAAAAAAACAGGAATGCAGCACCTTATGCAAAATGGGAAAAGTCACCACATACTCACATACAGCACTGTGAATAAAACTACAGCTCACCTGATGGTTAATTCCACCGGGAAAGGATTTTGTTTTAAAACAATTGCCTGATTTCATTGTAGGGAATGCTGTGTGAGTGTTTCCCACAGAGCGAGGGTGGCATCTGCCTAGCTGGAGGGCTGGCAGCACACTGAATCTGCCTGCAGTGGATTCTGAAACATAGAATTGTGGCTAGTGGGATGTCAAACAGGATGAGACTGAGAGCTGCTTGCCGTGATGGAGGTAGGTACCAAGGGCAATGGGAGCCCTGGGCAGGAGACCATCAACTGCCTAGGTAGGGGAGAATGATCAGAGCAATCCTTCACAGGGAGGGGCTATTTGAGTTGGATCTTGAGGGATAAATAGGAGTTTGTCAGGTGGAGAAGGGGGGAAGGTATACAGAGCAGAGAATGACAGCACTGCCAAAGGTCTGTGACCTGGGAATTCATGGCCATTCCTAATATATTCCATGGCTGGTTGTGGCAGGAGCTCAGGGAGAGAAGGCTGTGGAGTGAGGCCGATGAGGTTGGAAATGTGGGCTGAAAGCACCTCATAAAGGGCCACAGTAGGCTTCTGGGCAGCGTGGCACAGTGGAAAGGATTTCTGGCAGTGTGAGTAGAAACGTCCTGGGGTTTGGCGTGAACTGACTCTGAGCTCCATTACTTGTTGTCTCTATGACTAAGGACAAGTTAGTCTACCTCCCTGAGTATCAGCATCCATGTTTATAAGATGAGAAAATAATACCCACCTCAGAGGGCTGTTGATAGGATGAAATAAGATGAAGTATAAATTCCTGGCAGAGTCACAGCATATTGTAGGCTCTCATCAATATTAACCCCCCTTTTTTGGATAGGTGGCAGGGGGTAGTTGTTTCCCACCACAGAGATTTCATCTGATTTCTCTCTTAGAACAGTAATTCCAATAGATGTTGTAGAGATAGACTAGAGGCAGAAAGAAGACTCCACTCAAGAGGTTGCTTTGCTGGTCTTGAGCTATTCATGTTGGATTTTAATAGCTTCAGTTTCAGGGCTTTACATTCTCATTACCAGGAACCAGATCCTGGGCTATCGCCTGTGGTTCCACCATTTGGACCCCTCTGAGAAGACTGGATAATGAACTGTCTGAGCTTCTTTAGTTTTTCTAAGGTTGAAGGTATACAGTTTAAACAAGTTGAGATTTATTTGGTCATGTGCAAATTGTCTCACTCCTGCTCTCCATTTCATTCATTCAATTCACTTGTTCATTCACCAATTTATTTGTTTGCTCATTCATTCATCAGGCAAGCATTTATTGCATGTCAGCCAATACCTGGGTTGTGAGGGTTTGGAGACACAATTGTCCACTCTCCGATCTGGTTTCTCAGATCAGAATTTGAAGAAACAGTAATGGCATCCCCTCCCAGGGCTCACACATCACTGAGGCTACCGTTGGGTCAGGTGGGCCTTTTTGGAAGATAATTAGCTGGACAGAGAACATGGCCCAGTGAAAACAGCCCTAGCTGGAAAATTACTGCTCTGTGCCACACTCTTTCAAACTCCCAGTTTTCTAAAATCTCAGCAAGAAATTGTAAATCTGAGATGAGATATCCTGAACTCTTTCTGAGAAAGAGGTCAGAAAAAGATAGATGAAAACAAATAGCTGGTGGGCAGTGCAGGCTTCTTACTCCTAACTACACTTGAGTGAATATACCCAGAGAATAAAGTGGATTTCTCAGTTTGATAAATCAGGGAATCTTATCTCAAGTCATGAAAATTTAGAGAATTACCCAAGAAAAACTATATGGATGTAGTTAAACAATCATGCTATCACCAAATTTAAAGAGTGAAATCTACAATATTAAAGCTTCCACATCTCATTAAGAACTCCTCAAACACTTCCGTTTCCTCCCAAATCCAGACCATCGTCTCCTCCTCTTGCGGGCCATTCCACAAGCCTCCTCACAGGTCTGTAGCTTTGGTGCAGACACCTTGCCGTCCCTTCTCCATGGTGTCCTCAGAGTGCTCTCTGAAGACAGAGAGAACCCCGGCCCCTCTCTGTTCAGGTGCCTCTCTGACTCCCAGTCTCCCTCCTGGGGTTCAGGCTGCTCCAAGCTGGCCTCCCGTGAACTCCTCTGACTGCTCTGCTTCCTCCTTCCCATCTTTATTACACAGCGGGATGAAACTGGGACACAGTGCTGGGACTCTCTAGCTGAGAGTTATTTTCTTTTCCATCCCCATTTCCTTAAAGTCCAGCCCAGTTACCAGTTCTTCCTAGCACCTTTCTCTGCCTCTCCCGCCAGACGGAGTGCCCTCACCTGCAGGGTCATCTCTGTACTCTAATGCCTCTCATGTGGCATTTTTAACGTTGTGTTCTACTTTACTGGATACTGTGTCTTTCTTACCTGCAGCGACCTTCACACATAAGGACACGGACTCTGCCTTCTAGTTCCTTGTTTCTCCACTGCCAGGCACAGTGCCCAGCACATGATAGACAACTCCATATGTGACGTGTTTTTTTTTTTTTGAGTTGAATTAAATGATGAAACGGAAGGGAGGGGAACAGGTATTCTAAAATAGAAGACAGGAAATAAGACCGACCAAATCTGACTCCTCAGCAAACAGTCAATACCTCTCTATTATGGGGGCTTCTCTGTACAAGGGGGTAGGAACTGGGCCCTGATAACCACCCAGTCTTTGCCCTTGTCGCCTATTGCTTTAGACTGTGGGCTTTGGAGCCAAACAGGCTGTAATGCCAGGCCTGAGACTTTCTGCGTGATTGGAGGCAAGCGACTTAACTTTCCATACCTTGGGGTTTTATCTGTAAAACTAGGGCAGCGATGATCCCTAAATATAAAGGTTTGTCATGAGATTGAATGAAAAAGTCCTTGTGGAGCACTTGGCCTAGTGGCTGGCATGATGAGCATGGGACAAAGTTCAGCTATTATTACAGAGCTCACTATCAAGCAAACTTGGTCACGGGACAATCAAGAGCATCATTATTGAAATAATACTATGGTCTTGGTGGAATGTGCACAGACATCCACAGGAAGACTTTAGATTTGTTGGGTAAAGTTTTTGATGAGATGCTCAAGGATGTGGCTTTGATACCAGAGGCATGATTGGGCAATAGGTGTGGTGGTGGAAATGTTCTAGGATTAGCTAGCTCTCAAGTCTTTGTAGGATATTCAAGGTTATGGCTAGATCCGCATTACTGGAAACACAAAAAGGGATGGGTCTGTGGGAAAGAGAGGAGGTCAGCCTATCAGTATCCGGGTGGAGGGCTTTGGCAAGGAAAGTGAGTTTTCAAAGCTGAACTTCTGATCTACTTTTCTGTATAGTGTGTGATACAGCACTCTCTTTGACCTTCCTAAGAGGTCCTCAGTGGAGTTCCCTTCACTCTCATTGCTGTTGGAACTTATGTGCAGAGTCCATCATGTGAAGTGCCAGGCTGGATGAAGCACAAGCTGGAATCAAGATTTCCCTGAGTAATATCAATAACCTCAGATATGCAGAAGATATCACCCTAATGGCAGAAAGCAAAGAGGAACTAAAGAGCCTCTTGATGAAGATGAAAGGGGAGAGTGGAAAAGTTGCCTTAAAACTCAACATTCAAAAAATGAAGATCATGGCACCTGGTCCCATCACTGCATGACAAATAGATGGGGAAACAATGGAAACAGTGATAAATTTTATTTTCTTGGGTTCCAAAATCACTGTGGACGGTGACAACAACCATGAAATTAAAAGATGCTTACTCTTTGGAAGAAAAGCTATGACAAACCTAGATAGGTATTAAAAAGCAGAGATATTACTTTGCTGACAATGGTCCATGTAGCCAAAGCTATGATTTTTCCAGTCATGTATGGACATGAGAGCTGGCGAATAAAAAAGTTGAGCACTGAAGAATTGATGCCTTCAAACTGTGGTGCTGGAGAAGACTCTTGAGAGTCCCTAGGACTGCAAGGAGATCAAACCAGTCAATCCTCAAGGAAATTAACCCTGGATATTCATTAGAAGGACTGATGCTAAAGCTAAAGCTCCAATACTTTGGCCACCAGATGTGAAGAGCTGACTCATTTGAACAGACCCTGATGCTGAGAAAGATTGAGGGCAAGAAAAGAATGGGATGACAGAGAACGAGATGGTTGGATGGCATCACCAACTCAATGGACGTGAGTTTGCGTAAACTCAGGGAAATAGGGAAGGACAGGTAAGCCTGGTGTGCTGCAGTTCATGGGGTCACAAAGAGTCAGACATGACTGAACAACAAGGGGGAGGAATGTGAAGTCTGGGCTCCAGGTGGTTGGTGAGAGTAGTGACGTCCCCAGGAGGCTAGCTACATCTGGGCTACAGATAGTGTCAACCCCAATGAGAGGTTCAATGAGAAAGGCACATTGGGTTCACAGAGGCCAGAGAGGCAAAGGCAGCCTTGGTTGCAGCTGCAGAGGATGAAGATCTTGCCATTGCTAAATGTAGAGTGAAACAGTACAATAGGGTCAAGTTCGAGTATCTTGTGAATGCCCTTCAGGAGTGCTGGCAGTAGAGAAACTAACATGAATCACTGGGCATCTCTGGGAACATCCCTCACGTTGTATCTGATCAGGCGGTTTCCAGCTGGGGCAGGTAAGGAACATGGCACCCGCCCAAAGACTTGATGTGATGGCTCTGTGTGCCTGAAACGCCAGATGGGACCAAAAGACACAGCACTGGAAAACCTCCAGAAGCCTCCATGTAGACTAGTGTAGACTAGTTAATGGGTCAAGCACTTGGATGCCCTAACTCAAATTTAAGTTCAGACCCAACTATTCCTAGACATGGTTTAGTTTTTTCACTTCCAGATATCTAACTTTAGGTACTTACTACCTGCCAGATGCTGTGCTAAGTGCTTTACTTGGATCCTTTCTTTTCATCCTCCCTGAAACTAAAGTTTGGTAAAATTATTAGCTCTCTGCTACAGATTAGAGCTTCCCTGATGGCTCAGCAGTAAAGAATCTGCCTGCAATGCAGGAGATGTGGGTTTGATCCCTGGGTCAGGAAGACCCTGTGGAGGAGGAAATGGCAACCCACTCCAGTATTCTTGCCTGGAAAATTCCATGGACAGAAGAGCTTGGAGGGCTACAGTCCATAGCATCATAAAGAGTTGGACGTGACTGAGCATGCATGCATGCACTACTACTCAGAAAACTGAGGTTGAGAAAGCCTAATTGACCCGTACAGGGTCACACAGCTTGAAAGTAGTAGAGCTAAAGTCTGTACTCTACCAGGTCTCTTGGAATCCAGAGCCAGAAAACTTAATAACTATGATAACTGGTTTGGGAGGGATCAGAGATTATCCAGTTCAATTGACTGTAAATCTAGAGGGAGAAACTCATAGTTGGAAAGTACATGGGACCAGGAGATCATTTTTGTTCTGTTGAAGGCACTTCTGTGTGACACTGGGCAAGTCACAGAACGTTCCTCAGCTCCAGTTTTCTTTTCCAAAAGTAGGGAAGAGAAGAGTTCACGTTCTGTTTACCTCGTAGGCTTAAGGCCTTGCCTGGAAAAATCCCATGGACGGAGGAGCCTGGTCGGCTACAGTCCATGGGGTCGCTAAGAGTTGGATACGACTGAGCGACTTCACTTTCACTTTTCACTTTCACGCATTGGAGAAGGAAATGGCAACCCACTCCAGTGTTCTTGCCTGGAGAATCCCAGGGACGGGGGAGCCTGGTGGGCTGCTGTCTATGGGGTCACACAGAGTCGGAGACTACTGAAGCGACTTAGCAGCAGCAGCAGCATACAGAGTGGAACAGGATGAAAGTTACCACTTTGTCTTAAACAGACAGCAAGCATATTCTAGTCATCTTTGGTGGAGTAGCTACTTTCTGGTACATCTAGCCAATGTGATTAACAAGGAAAAATTTAATATAGAACCACTCCCTTTTCTGACTCACTAAGAAAATGAGATAATCTTGAATATTGCATTAAAATAAATAATTTAAAAGTTGGGCTTAATTTTTGGCTGTTATACGCTAAGTCTTTTCATATGCATTTAATCTCCAGTAAAACAAAATGAGGCTCCCAGATGGTGAAGTGATTGTCTTCAACCACAAAGCTAATAAGTAGTGAGGATTTGAACCCAGGACTACCTGGTTTTACCTCTAGGAGCTTTTGCATTCAGCAAGGACTTAGACCAGATTCATTCAATTTGCTTATAGAAGTGAACAAGTCTGTCTTCATAGAGCCCCACTGTTTCAAATGAAGTCACTGTAACATGCCTGGGAAGGCACCTAATTTCTCCAGGCGCCCAAATGGAAGAGTTTCTGTTTTATCCTCTGCATGTCAAGGTCTAAATGTTTAGCAAAATCCAGCCTCTGCTAAATAAACTAACCAGCTCTAAATCATAGAGGATCCAACAGAAACAGAAGACATAGGTATCATTTGCTGAGGGATAACTTTCATCCAAGAGATGGAGAGAGACAGGGAGGCTTGGCCAGCTGCAGTCCATGGGATCATAGAGTCAGACATGACTTGGCAACTGAACAACAAAAACAGCTTTCATAGCTTTGAGGTCAAGGAAGAATTACATTTAAAAAGATGATAAACTATATTGAGTGTGAAGCATTCAAAACAAAACAATGACATGAAATGAGCATGTAAACAACAAACTGAGAAAATAATTCAACCAAAAATGGCTGAACCTTCAACTACATGATGCATGCATGTTGTTGTTGCTGCTTGGTCCTTAAGTCATGTCTGACTCATTTGTGATCCTGGGGACTATAGCCCACCAGGCTCCTCTGTCCATGGGGTTTTCCAGGCAAGAATAGTTGAGTAGGTTGCCATTTTCTTCTCCAGGGGATCTTCCCAATCCAGGGATTGAACCCATGTCTCCTGCACTGGGGAGTCTCACCGAGCCACCAGGAAAGCCCCATACATGCATATGAAGGAGCAATTCAAATTTGAAAAGAAAAATAAAACCCAGCAGCAGCAGCAGCAATAGGTCAGTGACCTAAAGACATGATGAAAAAGTTTACAGAGCACAGAATACAAATGTTAAACACTTACCCTGAGAAACAATTTTTCCTGAATAATAATCAAAGAATTACAGATTAAATAATTTTGATCATCATAATAACATATATTTTATAGTTCTTAACATTTACTAAGTACTTAATATATATAAATTTTCTTAATCTCAAAAACTTCTTAGGAGATAGTGCTATTTCCATTTCATAGATGCAGAAACTGAGGCCAAGTGATGTTCAGTTACTTGCTCCAATCAGATAACTAGTTAGGGTATAACTGAGGTTTAAACCCAGACACTTTGGTTCTTACATCCAGGTTACACTTAGCAAATTAACAAAAATAAAAATACTTAAAACACTTTTACTTTTTAAAATATTCAGTGCCAGTAAAGTTCTTGAGAGAATCAGGGCTGGTTTCTTTATAAACTGGTACAACTCTTTTGAAAAGCAACATAGCAATAGGTAGCAGTAGCCATAAAAACACATGTTTCATCATGGAAACAACCTAAATGTCCATCAACAGTTGAATGGATAAGGAAGATGTGGTACATCTATACAATGGAATACTCCTCAGCCATGAAAAAGAATGGAATACTGTCATTGGCCACATCATGGACACAACCAGATTATCATACTAAGTGAAGTCAGAAAGAAAGACACGTATTATATGATATCACGTACATATAGAATTAAAATATGGCACAAATAAATCTACGTACAAAACAGAAACAGTCTTACAGACATAGAGAACAGATTTGTGGTTGCCAAGGGTTGGGGGAGGGAGAAGGATGGACTGGGAATTTGGGGTTGGCAGGTGTAAGCTGATCAGATGTAAATGGACCATGATACCAAATAGTGAGGAGAATGGTTTAGAAAATTAATGCATATTAGCCTCTGGAGTTATATAAAGTCATTACCAATAGTAATAACTAAAATCCATAAAAATATATTACATGTTTATTCTTTCTTAAATAAAAAATTTAATAATATTAACTATTAGTTTAGTAGATATTTAAAATGTGTCTATTGCAAAACATGGACGAACAAGAATGTGCAAACATTCAAATAGTTGCATTAGCAAACTGGGATTTAAAATTGATTTCTTTGTCAAAAAATTTTTTTTCATTTAGACATTCAACATTTATTTCTATTAAGAGAATTTTCTAAAAATAAAAAGGACAAAGAAGGAATATTTCATATAATACACAAGTATTTGGAGATTCCATTTTCCATGTTTTAAAAGCTTTATACCCTAATAAATTTCCCATACTACTTATCATATGGGTTTACCCACACTTTGGTATTCTCCTGATAGAGAATTTGGAATTTTAGATAACTGATCTTTTTTGTTTGCTTTTGTTAATGTTGTTAAAGAGATGACTTACTTAAAAAATCATTCATTCATATATTGAATAATAATATGTATTTTGGACAATGTGATGTTAGGACCATGGCTCATATGTTGTAATATATTTAATATATATTTTATAAAATGTATTTCTTTTCTTTGGCCTATGAGCTATACGGAAAGCTGACCCAAAGATTCCTGTGGATTTCTAGAATCAGAAACTAATGAATAAAATTCTATTTCAGAAAAAAATGTAGAAAATTTGCTTTCAGTTTTCATTAATATATCTAGTTCAGAAATAAAAAGATAAATGGATGAGTCTGAAAAAGAAGAATGGCTGAAATCATAAAAGTGATTCTAGAATGGAAACCATATTACATCCATAATTCAAATTGATTCTAGAAATGGATGGATTAGGTAAAATTAATGACTGGATCCTGAACTTGGAGAAGCAGCCAGTTCAGAGGAAAGGTCATGAGTGTGGGGTCAGAGAAAACAGTTCTTTACCTTCTACTACTTTGGGGAATTGCATCTCTGCATCCATGTCTGTAGAACTGAAAGGCATAATCTCAAACTCATAGGTAAAGAGGATTAAGTAAGAGCACCTGCTTCATCATTCATTGCACCCTCTTATTTTACAGTTGAGGAATGTAAGTCCAGCATGGTGAAAATGGACATGGACCCACATGTCTTGCTTAAGTCAGTATTCTTCAAGCACAAAAGCTGGGAACCGGGGTTCTGGAGTCGGAGGGCTGTTACAGTTTTGGTTCTGCCAGCCTCTGACACCATGACCTTGAGCAAATTGCATACATTCTCTGTCTCAGTTTCCATACCTGTAGAGTGGGGATGGTAACTGTCTAATTCAAGATCAAGTATGGTAATTAAAAAGTCAAACTAAGGGTAGTATCTGGCACATTGCAAGCTCTCAGTAATTGTTCCCTATTATAAGCAGTGGTCCCCAAACCAATTCTTATGATTGTCTTTATTTGACACTCAGTAAATTTTTACACTTGGACCATCACTAGAGGGAGGATTGGAAAATTATATCTCAGACATTTTGGAGCAGGTAATTTCTGCAGTGGGGGAGGGCTTAAAAGGAAGAGAAAGAGGAGATGGGGGTTCAGGAAAAAGCTGGGCATGGAGGTGTGGTTCTGATGGAGGAGACTGGCAAAAAGTGAGCATGAAGGCAGTGCAACACCCTGGTAACAGCATCATTTGTTGAGTACTTCTTGTATGCTAGGCTCTGTGCCTCATCATTATTATATTCTGCCTCTGAAAAATGGGAGTAATAATTATACTTCTTTTATAAGAGTTGTGAGTACTTTGTGTGATGCTATGTGTCAAAGTACTGCCAGTTCTAGAATGGGAGACAAGGGCCTAAAGAACTATGGATGGAGGTTTGTAACAGTGTACAGGAGGCAGTGACCAAAACCATCCCAAAGAAAAAGAAATGCACGAAGGCAAAGTGGTTGTCTGAGATGGCTTTGCAAATAGCTGAGGAAAGAAGGGAAGCAAAAGCAAGGGAGAAAGGGAAAGATACACCCAACTGAATGCAGAGTTCCAGAGAATAGCAAGGAGAGATAAGAAGGCCTTCTTAAATGAACAGTGCAAAGAAACATAGGAAAATAATAGAATGGAAAAAACAAGAGATCTCTTCAAGAAAATTAGAGATATCAAGGAAACATTTCATGCAAGGATAGGCATGATAAAGGAAAGAAATGGTAAGGACCTAACAGAAGCAGAAGAGATTAAAAAGAGGTGGCAAGAATGCACAGAAGAACTATACAAGAAAACTCTCAACTACACAGATACTAAGCTATTTAAAATCCTAAAAGATGATGCTGTTAAAGTGCTGCATGCAACATGTCAGCAAATTTGGAAAACTCAGCAGTGGCCACAGGACTGGAAAAGGTTAGTTTTCATTCCAATCCTAAAGAAGGGCAATGCCAAAGAATGTTCAAACTACTGCACAATTGCACTCATTTCACATGCTAGCAAGGTTATGCTCTTTCAAGCTTTAGCAGTACATGAACCAAGAACTTCCAGATGTACAAGGTAGGTTTCAAAAAGGCAGAGGAGCTAGAGATCAAATTGCCAACCTCTATTGGATCATAGAAAAAACAAGGGAGTTCCAGAGAAATATCTACTTCTGCTTCACTTTCTCCGCTAAAGCCTTTGATTGTGTGGATCACAACAAACTGGACAATTCTTAAAGAGCTAGGAGTACCAGAACACCTTACCTGTCTCCCGAGAAACTTGTAAGCAGGTCAAGAAGCAACAGTTAGAATCTTACATAGAACAACAAACTGGTTCAAAATTGGGAAAATAGTACAACAAGGCTATATATTGTCACCCTACTTATTTAACGTCTGGAGAAGGAAATGGCAACCCACTCCAGTATTCCTGCTTGGAGTATCCCATAGACAGAGGAGTCTGGCAGGCTACAATCCATGGGGTTGCATAGAGTCGGACACAACTGAGCGACTAATACACACATACTTATTTAACTACTATGCAGAGTACATCATGCAAAATACTGGGCTGGATGAATCACAAGCTGAAATCAAGATTGCTAGGAAAAATATCAGCAACCTCAGACAAGCAGATGATACCACTCTAATGGCAGAAAGTGAAGAAGAACTAAAAAGCCTCTTGATGAGGGTGAAAAAGGACAGTGAAAAAGCTGGCTTAAAACTGAACATTCAAAAAACTAAGATCATGGCATTTGGTCCCATCACTTCATGGCAAATAGAAGGGAAAAAGTGGAAACAGTGGCAGATTTTATTTTCTTGGGCTCCAAAATCACTGTGGACGGTGACTGCAACCATGCAACTAAAAGAGGCTCGCTCCTTGGAAGAAAAGATACAACAAACCTGTCTAGCAGAGACATCAGTTTGCCAACAAAGGTCTGTATAGTCAAAGAATGCTTTCTCCAGAAGTCATGTACGGACGTGAGGTCCAACTGAGGCTGAGCACCAAAGAACCGATGCTTTTGGTGCTAGAGAAGACTATTGAGAGCCCCTTGGACTGTGAGGAGATCAAACTGGTCAACCCTAAAGGAAATCAACCCGGAATATTCATTGGAAGGACTGTTGATGAAACTGAAGCTCCAATACTTTGGCCACCTGATGTGAAGAGCCGACTCATTGGAAAAGAATCTGATGTTGGAAAAGATTGAAAGCAAAAGGAGAAAGAGGTGGTAGAGGATAAGATGGTTAGATAACATCACTGACACAATGGACATGAGTCTGAGCAAACTCTGGGAGACACTGGAGGACAGAGGAGCCTAGTGTGCTACAGTCCATGAGGTTGTGAAGAGTCAGACTTGTCTTAGTAACTGAACAACAACAGCAACAGCCTGTGTCAAATATTTGAACAGTGAGTGCCTGACATACAATATAAAGTCAGTTGTTACTATTATTATTAAATCCTTCATGTTTCAGATGAGGAATGCTTAGTAACACAAAGCATGGAGCTACTAGGTGGCAGAAACCACTTGTTTTCTGACTATGAGGTTCTAAACTATATAGAGTGCCCAAGGCAAGTAGAGTCTTCCATCCTCCTCCTTGCACTCAGCCCTGCCTCTCCACCTTCCAATGATGCCAAGATGGGCTCTGCCATCACTTGGACCTGGAAAGGAGTCTTAGCTGTGTAATCTGGGCAATTCACTTCCCCCACAACTCCTTTTGCTCATCTTTGAAGTGGAGAATGGTATATTTCATAGGAATTTCATGGGAATTCAATAAAATGTTCTGAGTACAGTTGTTTAGCCCAATTGGCAGATGAAAAGTACTCAGTGGGTATTACATTGTTATTATAAAGTGGGCTCTTGGGTTCTTCTCGGCTAAAGTTCCCAGCTGCTGACATTTCCATACTTAACCTTTATACTGGAACAGTCTGTGACAAAAGGAAACTCTCAGAAACCTAGGCTTTGACAGCTCTCTCGCTGTCTTTGTAATATGCCATTTTTTACTTCAACACCGTGTGAAGCAATGTGGCTATCTCTTCCAGCTTCTAAATTCATTGATGGTATCAGTCGGTGATGAAATGTCAGAGCACTTGGATCCAACTGTCCCACTGCTGGTCTCCTGGCTTTCCCTGGGTGAATGGTAACATTTTCAAATGGATAAAAATCTCCAGGCAACGTCGCTCTCCTCCTCCAGAGCAGATTTATTACGGAGTGGTTGGCATTTCCACATGCTCTGCATTTGTCAGTGTCAGATTCGTATGCGTTCTTAGGTCTCTATACATATACAGGCATAATTTAAATGGCAGGCGAACAAAGGCTATTTTTCTAGCTTGGAGATATTCCAAAAGATCTTTGCATTTCATCTATTTTTAAATGTTTGTGCAATTTAAAAGTATGGTAATATCAAACGGTACAGGGGAGGACTGAATATTCAGCTTCCAGCAACTGATCACATGCCACGTGCCAGGCACTTTTTATGCAATATTGTATTTAACTGTGGGATGCATATGCATTATTTTTGGTCTATATAAGGGGAAACTGAGGCTCAATGAGATGAGCTACTTGTTAAAGTCACACATACACACACATGAAAATCATACTAGTTGAGGGTGATGAGTGTGGGACAAACCACTTTGATTTTATATTTTCTCTTTCTACCATTTTATCATAGCTTCTTCAGCAGAGTAAACTATTTACAGAGCACCTTACCAGATGCCAAGCACCCTGCAAGTATCTGGTGACACAGCAGTGGAAAAAAACAAGCAGCAATTCCTGCCTTCAAGGAACTTACACTCTAGTGGACAAACAATACATTCTGGGACGTGATGAAAAGTTCACCTTCTCTGGATAGGATGAGATGGAAGAACAGGCAGCATACAAGGATGGCTGAGAGCGTGGTTTCTGTTCATTCCCAGATCGCACCAGAATGAGACATGTTCAGGGTAGGCCTTAGACAAAAGTTTGAAAAGAGTGATGTTGCATTGAGCTGTGACAGTTCCAACCAACTCTCTGTTCTCTCCCCTGCCACATTTAGATTGCTCAGGGTTCAGATGGTAAAGAATCTGCCTGCAATGCAGGAGACCTGGGTTCGATTCCTGGGTTGGGAAGATCTGGAGAAGGGTGGCAACCCACTCCAGTATTCTTGCCTGGGAAATCCCAAGGACAGAGGAGAGTGGTGGGCTACTGTCCATGGGGTCACAAAGAGTCAGACACTACTGAGCGACTAACACACACTATTGTTCCTCTAGGGCAAGTAGAGATAAAGTGGGCTATTGGCATCCCTGGTGGCTCAGACAATAAAGAATCTGCCTACAATGCAGGAGACCCGGGTTCCATCCCTGGGTCAGGAAGATCCCCTGGAGAAGGGAATGGCTACCCACTCCAGTATTCTTGCCTGGAGAATCCCATGGACAGAGGAGCCTGGCGGGCAACAGTCCATGGAGTTGCAAAAAGTCAGACATGACTAAGTGACTAAGCATGCGCATACACACACACACACACACACACACACACACTGAGCAGCAAGCCATGGGGCGAGGCATTGTCAGGGCAGTGAGGTTGGAGGAGTGGGAGTTTCAGGATGCATCGAGGAGGTGCTCAGTAAACACTAGCGGCACACTGTGGCCACAAGCGCTCCTTTCCTCAAAATTCTGCAGTGGAGTAAATGGAAAAAGAACAACTTATCTTCCTGTTATTTTCAAAAGTAGGACTGCTAACTATCGTTGATGCAGCCATGTCTCTGTGTCAGGCAGTGTGCTACATACTCTGTGTGCACTGTCTCATTTAACTCCAAAAGAAAAAAATGAAATCGAGACTCAGAGAAGCTAGTGAATGGAGAAACTGAGATTCAACCCTGAATCTCTGCCACCTTACACTGAGCTGCCTTAGTTCCCCAGAAAGCTTTAAGGAGAATTAGAATTAATTTGTGGTTTGCTCTGTGTCTTCTTATTCCTGCATCTCAAAGTGTGGTCTGTGGACCAGCAGCATTGAGATCTTGTCAGAAATGCAGGGTCTCAGGCCCCAACCCAGACCTATGAATTAGAATTTGCTTTCTGCTGAGACTCCTGGGCAGACTGCAGTTTCAGATGCGCTGCTCTGTATCTCTGCCCAAAGATATGACATAAAGACTCCAGAAGATGGTGGGCACATATTTCTCTCTGCCTCCAAAAATGATCATTTCTAGAATTGAATTGATGGCTATTGTTAAATTTAATCAAGAAGTGGACGTTTTAAAAACTTATCTGGGCATCTGTTAAATAAAATGGAAATGGAGGAACACTGAGTGATCTAAGAAGTTAGCTGAAATATAGAGGGAAATTTTCTGTTTAAAGGATGTTTTTCTAGGCTTTCTAGGAAAGGGGTGCTCATCGTTAATGACTTATCTTTACGAGAATTAAGATCATATAGTGGGAATTTCAGATCATACGACAGCAGTTTGGAGAATGAATAGGGTGTGGGGTGCAGCTCATTAACCTGGATATAGGATAAAATGTGGTAGGTTTGAGCTTTTATCCCAAATTTGTCCACAAATTCACTTTATAGTCTTGGGCAAGTCATCAAAAGCTCTCTACCTGATGGTCTTGGCCTGGGAACTTCAGCACAACGTGGGAGTGTTTTTATGCTATTATAAGGATAAAAAGGGAAACCAGTTTTAAAGGCAGGAACATTAAGTAGGTTAGTATTCTGGAACCTCAAAAATTCATACGAGCAGTCTAAATTGTTAGTCCCTTTCATCAAGCAATAACCCAATCAATCAAGCCATTAAAAAGAATTTATTGGAAAGTTGCCGTGTGCTTGGAGTACAAAAGGAGGAATACTCCTGGGGGCAGACAGCAGTAATTATGAATCACTTTCAGTCTGCTCACTGCTCCAAAAACACTAAGCAGAGCGATGAGCGTAAAGATGCTGTGACGACAGGACCTGGGCGCAGGGGATTAGGTGGGCGGCTGGGAGAGGGCTGCGTTTCTTTTCCTTTTGGCTCCCGGCCTCACCCTTCTTGCCTAACATCCAGAGCAGAGTATTCCAAGGCCTGTTGAGCATCCACCCTGGAACTCAGATGGAGGTCAGGCGCCACACTATGAAGGCAGAGAGAGTAAGGGCTTGGAGTCCCTTAGCCCTTCTCTCCCTTCTCCACTCAGTCCCACTGGTCCTAACCAATGACCTGAGTGATTTCTTATTTCCCTGCCCTCCACATTACATTCATTAGCTTGAGCCCTCTGTCTTTAGACCTTCCTGATCCAGGTCAGGTCCCTTGCGTCCTCAGCAACATTTAATGACTCCTCATCAGCTTTGCAAGTCCCACTGCCTTA
Source organism: Bison bison bison (assembly GCF_000754665.1). Lineage (NCBI taxonomy): Eukaryota > Metazoa > Chordata > Mammalia > Artiodactyla > Bovidae > Bison > Bison bison. Next base: position 18,287,321 of record NW_011495071.1, read on the forward strand.
GCCTGGCATTCGGGGTTCTCTGTGACTTGGCCTCACAGTCTTTCTAGTTTTACTCTGTCTGTCTCTTCCCAAGCTCCAGCCATGTAGGTATGATCATCATGTCCATATATACCATGTGTATATCCACCTCCACACCTTTGTACTAACTGTTTCATTCTCCTTAGACTGCACCTTCAGATCCACTCCTCAACTCTCAGAATCTTCCTTCCACCTTGCGTAGGTTTACACTTGAAGTCATGGAGACTTGGTCTCCATGAAGACCTAGGAACACTTTCCTTATTTTCAGCTTATAACATTTCTGAGTCTGTCCCACATTATGATTGATCAAAATCTTTTTTTCCTTTGTCAGGCTGTGGGATCCCAGAGCATAGTAGCCTTAACTTTGTGTCCTTGGAGGCTAACCCAGTCCATGCCTTTAATTGAAGAACACTCCTGAGCAAGGGCCACTGCTCTTGGCAGGCTGTAAGAATCTACACACTTAGTATAAAGAAGTACTGGAGGGTCTCTTCATACCAAGACAGACACCAGTTGTGTGATAAAGGAAAGATGAATTAACCTCTCTGAGCCTGTATTATCCGTGGTAAAATGGAGGTAGTGATGACGTCTGCTTTACAGGGTTATTGCAAGGATGACGTAAGTGCAGGAACAGGCAGTTCTTGCTGTCTGAACGTTTACAGTTCGGTGACCTTTACACTTTCTCCTCCCCAGGCCCTGTCCCTCCCACCAGACTTCTCCTACACACTCTTCAGGTCCCAACTCTGAGGTCACCTTTTCACCAAGTGCTCCCACCCTCCCCACATCTGTGGGAAGTGCCCCTGGTGTGTCTTCTCAACAAGACCCTGGCTTTCCCCCGTCACTCTCTCATCTCACTGTGAGGTCATTCCTTATAGATACACCGATAACTAGGGCAAGAACAATAATTTTTATTGAACTCTTACTGTGTGCCAGGGTCCATACTGGGTGTTTTTCATGGTATCTTATTCAGTCTCTATTATGACCCTATGAAGTAAGGTTTTCCATTTTACAGGGGAAGAAACAGGATAGACTAGATTCAATAAATTGTTCAAGATCACCCAGTTAGTGTCAGGACTGGGATTCAAATCCACCTTGGACTAACTGGGGGCCCATGTTCTCAATGCCAAGCTCAACGCTCCCTGAACCAAGTTCCTGAATATGCTAAAGCAAACAAATCCCAAAAAGCAAAACCACAAAACAAAGCAATGTTTAAAATCAGTGCTTAGTAAATGGATAGGCACTGTAAGAATCTCCACCTTTCCTCCTGTTTTTTGCCCTGGGGAAGAGCCTCCTTCTCCGGTTTGCAGCATGGTTGGGACTGAGCTCATTAGAAACCCACGGAAGTGAATTAAAGAAACATGGCTTGTGCCAGCCTACCTAGCCACATTTTAGGTTCCTGGGGCATATGGGCACCAGCTCATTTAAAAAGCATTTTTAACAAAAGCACACAACAGAAATGTTCAACATATGTTAGAGTAGGTAGGGATTCATGGAATCCTAAATCAACTTGCTTTTTATAGCCCTCTGGAAAGGGGCAAATGAGTGCAAGCCCTTTTCTCCTTCAGGGTACGGAAGGAGAGGCCAGGCTGAGGAGCTGGGCTGGAGCGGCCAGTATCAGTGCTGTGGGTTGGAGGGTCCCAAGCCCCCAGCCCCTACCCTCTGACAGGTTCCCAGCCCCCATGTCTCTCCCACCCACCTGCCACATCGTTTGAAATATGCCCTTGCATGCTCATTCTCTCCAAGACAGTGCCAACTCTAAGCAACCATTCCCAGAAAAGGTTTTTAAAAGGATGACATAAGTAATACATGCTAATTAGAAAATAGGTTTAAAGGAGAAAAATCATCCTTATTCTCGCTTTTTAAAAGAAAACATTTTGATGTCTATCCTTCTAGTTATTTTTGTTATTAATTAGATGTATACTGATATAATATGTATACAATGTTACATATGTGATATAATATATATACACATAGATATACGTGTGTATATATATATATTTGTATTTATTTCCTTTACCAATTGTGATTATATTAAATGTTTTATAATTTGCCCCCCCATTTAATACTACCATTTCAAGTCAATAGTATACATTTACATCATCATTTTTAATAGCTCCGTGGTCTTCAGATGAATGGCTTATCACAATTTATTTAACAATCCAGTGTGGTTGGACATTTAGGTTGTCTAACCAGCTGCTGTTGTCATTAACACCTCCAGGAACATCCTCATTTACTCCACTCTGAGCACCTGTCTTATTACTTCTTAAATTCCCCAGGCACCCTATCTTAAAAACGAATGACAAATTACCACTGGGTGTTGTAATCACTATTTAATAGATTGCTGTGAACTTGTTCAGAGGCTCCTTTTTTTTTTTTTAATAACAGTTATGAGCTCTGATCAAAAAAAAGGAGGCTTGTTGGGGTGAGGGTGGTTGGGTGTTTGGGAGAAGAGGGGACAGAAGGAAGAATATCTTAGGGGTGTAAAAACATCACTAGAGAAAGGTGGGACTTGGTGTCATTCCACTAACTCACAGTTGTAGGATCAGACTAAGGATATTGGATCAAATAAAATAAAAAGAACACCACCTCTTCCTCCAAACACACACACACACACACACACACACACACAAAACAGACAGCAGAGATGCAAAGCCTTCACCCTTTTCCTCCCTGAATTGCAGTTTTGCCAATTTTGGACCTTTGGCCTGAAATCTTAGCGTGACCATCATTGTTGACCTTTTGGAAAATATCCTAGCAGTTAAAGAGCCACAAAAATATTTCCACTATTTGATTCAGTAATAGTACTTCTGGAAATACATCCTAACTTCAAGGAACGATAAAGCTATGTGCATAAAGATGTTCCTTACAGGGACTTCCCTGGTGGTCCAGTGGCTAAGACTCTATGCTCGCAACGCAGGGAGCCTGGGTTCAATCCCTGGTTGGGGAACCAGAAACCACATGCTGCAACTAACACGCAGTGCAGTCGAATAAATAAAAAAATATTTTGAAAAGATAAAAAAGACATTCTTTACAGACGTACTAAAAGTAAAAAACTTTTACTCAATGAAAATAGTCACAGTTAAGTAGATTATGATACAGCTACCTGCCAGAGTAGCAGATAGCCATCTGATACTCACTAGCTATGTAACCGTGGGCAAATTATTTAACCTTTCTTATCTGTTAAATGGGAAAGACCCTGATGCTGGGAAAGATTGAGGGCAGGAGGAGAAGGGGGCAACAGAGGATGAGATGGTTGATAGCATCACTGATTCTAATGAACTTGAGTTTGAACTAACTCTGGGAGACAATGAAGGTCAGGGAAGTTTTGTGTACTGCAGTCCATGGGGTTGCAAAGAGTTGGACACGACTTGGTGACTGAACAACAACAGCAATCTATTAAATGGGGGTAATAATATTTGTTATTGTAGGCTTGTCGTCAGGATTGAGATAATATTTGAAGAGTACCTAGCATGATGTCTGATACATTATAAGATATGAATAAATAGCAGGTGTGTATACAAAGTATATGGTGCATTTATGGAAATTAGTGTGAGCTAATAAAAAGTTTCCTCCAAAAGCATATAACTACCTGTCAGTCTTGGAGAATTCCTGCATCTGGAACTGAATATCTTTTTTGTCTCAGGATAGACTTTGTGGCTTTCCAGTTTCAAGACCACGAGACTCAGTTATGTCAGTGCCCAGAGGTGTCAAAACTTACTTTAAATGAAATTAATGAAAACCTGGGGTAGATACTAAGGTGACAGTTACTGAGAGAAACAGAAATATTTGTAGAACAGAGACATCTGTCCCAGACTATGATGCTTTCTCTGCCCAGAGGCAAGGAGCAGAGGAAGTCAAAGCAGAAGGCGAAGCTGCAATGTGGGATGAAATTACAGGGAGCAACAAACCCTAATGAGAGAAGTAACCCAAATGTCCATCGATGGAAAAATAGCTCGACAAAATGTGGTGTATACATGAGATAGACTACTACCCAGTGCTCAAAAGGAATAGAATTCTGATGACTGCCCCAACACGGATGAACCTTTTATGCAAAGTGAAGCAAAACGGACCAAAGCACAAATACTGTAGGATTCCAATTATATGAGGCATCTGGAAGAGGCAAATTCTTAGAGACAGAAAGTAGACTGGAAGTTACCAGGGGCTGGGTGGGGGAGGGGATGGGAAAGGACTTGCTGTTTTACAGATATGGACTTTCTGTCTGGGATGCTGGTAAACTTCTGGAAACAGACGGTAGAGATGGCGGCACAACACTGTGAATGTACTTAATGCCACTGAATCGTACACTTACAAGGGGTTAAAACTTAAAGTTCTATACTATGTATATTTTATCATGAAAAAAATCCCCCGGATTTAATGGGAGATCATGTAGCAGGGTGTTTAATAGCATGGGTTCTGATGCCAGGCTGTCCGGATTCATGGTCTGGTTCTACCTTTTTACTAGCTATGTGTCATTGGACAAATTACTTACATTTTTCATTATTCATTTGCCAAATGGGGACCATAATAATATCCACCTCCCAGAGTTGTCATGAGGATTAAAGTGAGTAGGTCTATATAAAGTGTGTGCATGCTTAGTTGCTCAGTCACGTCCGACTCTTTGCAACCCCACGGACTGTAGCGAGCCACTCTCCTCTGTCCATGGGATTCCCCAGGCAAGAATACTGGGAGTGGGTTGCCATTTCCTCCTCCAGGGGATCTTCCCAACCCAGGGATTGAACTTGAGCCTGCTGCATCTCCTGCATTGCACGTGGATTCTTTACCACTGAACCATCAGAGACGGAGAAGGCAATGGCACCCCACTCCAGTACTCTTGCCTGGAAAATCCCATGGACGGAGGAGCCTGGTAGGCTGCAGACCATGGGGTCGCTAAGAGTCAGAAACGACTGAATGACTTCACTTTCACTTTCCACTTTCATGCATTGGAGAAGGAAATGGCAACCCACTTCAGTGTTCTTGCCTGGAGAATCCCAGGGATGGGGCAGCCTGGTGGGCGGCCGTCTATGGGGTCACACAGAGTCGGACACGACTGAAGCGACTTAGCAGCAGCAGCAGCAGCAGCAGAACCATCAGGGAAGCTCTCTACATAAACACTTAGTGCTGGAACAATCCTGGGCACACAGTGTCCTATATAATTGCTAGCCAAAAAAAGTAACTTTCTTAGTTTTTCGTGTGAGATCAATACAATGAGGATCAGAAATACAAAGTCAGTGGGACTGGAGTACTATCTTTGTGCAGCAGATCTACAGGGAGTCATAAGGTTACTTGATAAACAAGGAACCAGAAGAAAGGAGATAGAGAAATTGTGTATCTAATAGTTCCCAGCTAAGACAGTCTGATTTTATCATAGGGATTGATCTGCCAGCAACATTGAAAACACTCAAAACCCATTGACTAAAGCTCTGTATTTCCCAAGAGGGTGTGGGGCAGAGTGTCTGGGGCTTGCTTTGGTCACTGTCCTTTGTCAGCACTTCCAAGATTGACTGGCTCCTTTCCAAGCACGTGAACATGACAACTCCTTGGGGTGACCTGCCTCTTTCTGCTCCATTCTAACATGCATTGTCTCTACAGTTTAGTTCCTTGAGAGACTTGCATTTCTCCGGAAGGATACGTAAGACAAGAGAAAAAACAGCAGACTGATCTATTGGTAGTTACAAAACTGTGAGTGAAATATTTGGAGTTCTGTTGCTGGGGCTATGTGAAAGTGAAAGTCGCTCAGTCGTGTCTGACTCTCTGCGACCCCATGGACTGTACAGTCCATGGAATTCTCCAGGCCAGAATACTGGAGTGGGTAGCTGTTCCCTTCTCCAGGGGATCTTCCCGGCCCAGGGATTGAACCCAGGTCTCCAGCATTTCAGGCAGATTCTTTACTAACTGAGCTATGAAGGAAGCCCATGCTATAGTGGCTATAAAATTTTAAAAACAGATTTAAAATAAATCATTGTTGCCTGGTATTTTCCTATTTGTAAGCGATTTTCAGCTGGATGCGTCTGACTGTTCAGAGCACTGCATGCAGCATGAATAATGAGATGTGAAGAGGAGGCTGGAGCAGGCCACTGGGTCCCATGTTCATTCCAGCCTGTAACCCATCTCTGAGCTGTAACGAGGGACTTGCAGTGTCCGAATGTGTGATGAGCCCCATTCATTTGCTCTTACACTCTGGTACACAGCTGATGAACTGCTCCCTCTGAGTGGTTCATCCTTAGGCTTATATGGATTGAAATATCTTCAAAACCAGCAATGCTGCGTATGCGTGTGTCTGCATGGCCACACCCCTCAGATTAAGAGCTGCTGCCGATGCTTTTAGGCTGTGATTCCCGGGTGTGGCTCCACCTGGATGAGTGGGGAGCCTTAAACCTTACTTTGTCCTACACAGGGGCTGGATTTCCTAGGCTGGTGTTGGAGTCTGAGGTGGTCTGTACTTCTTGTGCGTGGCTGGTAAGGAGAGGAAGGCAGCAGTGGAGCTCAGGCTTCCTTGAAGCCAGACTGTCAGTATAGTCTTTACATCCCTTGAATCTGACTGGGCTGGGGTGCATGGGTCAACCTTGTTTCTATCTGTGTCTCCATGCCCAAGGACGTTTTCCCCCAGAACTTCAGCAGGCTGGAAGTGCTGGGGAATTAACACTCTTAGGAGAAGCCCTCAAGCAAGGATTCTTGGTAACTGGGGAATAAATATCCCAGTTTCTTCATCCCTGGGTGTGACCATTACGAGGCATGTGTTTTATATTTTCCGTGTGGGATTCAACCCCAATGGCTGACTGTGGTAACTGGCTCAATATGCACTTTCAACTTTCCCACTCCCCATTAGAGGCCCCAGAACCTCCCCAATACACCTGAGTTCCTGTCTCTAGTTCTGCTTCTGGGAGAACCCACAGTAAGATACATGACCTTCATAAAAAAAGAGCACATGACTTAGAGTAGAAGACCTGGGCTTAGTCCTGACTCAGTCACATGACTGTAGGTAACTGACTTCAGCCTCTCTGAGGTACAATTCCCATATTTACAAAAACCGGAGCTTAATATATTGGGTCGTTTGTAAAACCCGAGTGAGAATATGTAAGAGAAGGAGCTGAAAAAGACAAAGGTCTTTAGAGATGTCCATCATATTGTTCTATGTGGCTCTGCCCCTTCCCCTATTGTCTGCAGGAAGCCCCCCTAAGTATCCTCTACACTCTTCTCATCCTTATTCACATGAATATCCCATGTATAACTCAGGTGAATCAGGATGATCATGAAAAACTTCAGCTTTTTGGTATTTTTGTGTCTAATTCTTACTTTATAATTCTCTCCATCCCTATTTTTATTATGAGAAACTTCAAACATAAATAAAAGTTGAAAGAGGACTTCCCTGGTGGTGCAGTGGATAAGAATCTGCCTGCCAATGCAGGGGACATGAGTTTGATCCCTGGTCCAGGAATATTCTACTTGCTGCAGAGCAACTAAGCCCGTGCTCTACAACCACTAAGTCTGTGCCCTGCAACTCCTGAGGCCTGAGTGCCTAGAGCCCATGCTCTGCAACAAGAAATGCCACCGCAGTGAGAAGCCAGCAACGAAGAGTAGCCCCGCTCACCGCAACTAGAGAAAACCCGCACAAAAGCAATGAAGACCCAGTATAGCCATAAATCAGATCAGATCAGATCAGTCGCTCAGTCGTGTCTGACTCTTTGCGACTCCATGAATCGCAGCACGCCAGGCCTCCCTGTCCATCACCAACTCCCGGAGTTCACTGAGACTCATGTCCAAATAATAAATAAATTTTTTTTTTTAAAGTTGAAATAATAACCCAATAAGCCCTTGACTTGAATTCAACAACTGTAAACATTTTGCCATACTTGTATTATCTCTTGGCCTATTTATATCTCTATTTTGCCCATGGACAGAGGAGCCTGGTAGGCTACAGTCCATGGGGTCACAAAGAGTCGGACATGACTGAGCAACTTCACTTTCCCTTTCTTTCTTTCTTTGCTATACTATTTGAAATTATTTTCTAGACACCATGACACTTTGCCCCTAAGAGTTAAGCATGCGAACTCTTAATTGTGGCATGTGAGATCTATTTCCCTGACCAGGAATTGAAACCAGGCCCCCTGCATTGGGAGCATGGAGTCTTAGCCACTGGACCACCAGGGAAGTCCCTGCCCCTAAGTCCTTCAATACACATTTCCCAAGCAGGCCAATCTCCCCCATGCACAACACCCTTCTCACACTTAAGTAAACTGGCCTTAATTTATAACATCATTTCTAACATTCTACCTAGACTCAAATTTCCAATAATGCCTGGAATGTCTTTTATAGCTTATTTATTTTTTAGCCAGGATCCACTGTAAGTTCATTACAGAATGACTTGGCTTAGAAACACCATCCTGGCTCTGATTCTGTGTGTCTATGTGTGTGTGCAAGTGTGTGCAAACCTGCAGAATATCCTACGTTGCCCTGAACATTCTTTCTCACTGGAGTCAGGCTCTCTGGGCTTTGGATGACGATGGGACAAACCTGAGACTTGTCTGGATGTGTGCTCTTATCTGGCCACCTCTGTCAGCGCAGCAGAGCGTTCCAAGCAGGTGGTGCCTGCCAGACCTGCCTGGCCATTCACAGGGCCGCAGTAACCACCCCTGTGGCCGCTGTCAGTGGTCACCTGCCAGACGTTCACACAGAAGTGCTGCCAGCAACATCAGCTGCCACTTGAGGAAGAAGGCATTCTGCCCACTGATTTAATGAGAGAGATTTTATCCTTTGGGTTGAGGCGGGGGGTGGGAATCCAAACTATTTGGCAGGTAAAATGCCTATTTAGACAAGTCAGTAAAAGCTCTTGTTCTACATTGGCTGAAGTTCCTCTGTCTCTTCCTGTCTTCAGAGATGTTGAAATAATGGAAACAAAAGGTGATGGAGCTCAGAGGGCAAGCATGTGGGCCAGAATAATAGCAGTAAGTATTTATTAAATGAAAAATCAAAGCATGTATTTGCAGGAGGGCTCCTGTGTTGCCTCAGCAACATTTTGAGATCAGTAATAATATTTCCATTTTATAAATTAGAAACTGGGTCTTGCTAATTGGTTCAAAATGACATAGCCAGTAAGTGGCAGAGCTGTGATTTGAACTCTTACTTGTCAGACTGCAACACCCATGCTCTTGAAGCAGAGCAGGAAGCCCAGTGCTCAGCCAGTATTTAGTCATCTCTAGCCACGGATGCGGCTGCTGCCTCTTGTTAACACCTGGCACAGTGCATAGCACAATGTAGGTTCACTGTGTTCATTACCATATTTGTTGAATCGATGTCTCACCCAAGATAGCCATACAAAAGGTGAACAGCAGCTAGAGTCTGAGTTCAGTTCAGTTCAGTCGCTCAGTCGTGTCCAACTCTTTGCAACCCCATGGACTGCAGCAAGCCAGGCTTCCCTGTCCATCACCAGCTCCTGGAGCTTACTCAAACTCATGTCCATTGAGTCAGTGATGCCATCCAACCATCTCATCCTCTGTCGTCTCCTTCTCCTCCTGCCTTCAATCTTTCTCAGCATCAGGGTCTTTTCCAGTTAGTCAATTCTTCTCATCAGGTGGCCAAAGCATTGGAGTCTCAGCTTCAGCATCAGTCCTTCCAATGAATATTCAGGACTGATTTCCTTTAGGATTGACTGGTTGGCTCTCCTTGTAGTCCAAGGGACTCTCAAGAGTCTGAAGACCCCCTTTAATTACAGTGACTCCTAAGCTCCCAGCCAGTTCCTTTTTGTTTTCTGTGTCATCGTCCCTATGTACCCTTCTACTCTCCCCAAATAGTCTCCCCAGCCCAAAACAGCATCCTCTTCTGTGGCTATTTTCTACAAAAATGAGTGCCCGAGGCACAGGGTGCTGGTGTCCCTAGATCCCCTAAGGTCTTCCCTGCCCCCCCCCCAACAAGCCTTTCTTAGAGAAAGGCCTCCTACAGGAATCAGAGAAGAATGTTCTTTGTAGATTCTAGAAACTGTGTTCTTAGTCGTCTATCCTCTCAATAGGCACCCTTAGGCATACACTTGGGAAGAATACAATGGAAGATGCTATCAACTCAGGTCTGGAAAGGCCAACTTAGGAAATACACGTCACCCAAGGAACCAACTGGAATCCAAACTCTGCTTCATACTTTAGACTCCCTGAATTCTGCTCAGCCGAAGAATGAAGGATCAATCCAGTTTATGGAATTAATATCTGAGAGACCTAACAGCTTCCAGTAAGCTCTCATTCCCCTTGGGATGTCAGAGGCAGCCGTGAGTGTCAGCTCCCTCAGTCTGGAGACTCAGAAGCTGTTTGAGACCCTCCCCAAATACCCACTCTCCATCTTCATTCTACCTCAATTCATGCTGGGACAGGAGGGACCCCAGGGTGCCTCGTGGGGAGACAGGCTGTTGGGAACACACCTACAGTTGTGTGTTGAGAGGTTCAAGGCTTCAATTTTGGGCTTATAACTCATCTAGGAATGTGGAGGAGGCAACCGGTAGTATGGAGACTACTGGTCTATAACCAGAAACATGAGACACATGGCTCCTGCATTCACAGGGCTTACAGGCTATGGGGCTATTGAAAGCTATTATTACTCACCTCACTGCACTTGCTGTTATGTGCAGTTTGTTCATTCATTCACTCAGCAAATGTTTAATGAGAAGATCTATAAACCAGGCATTGTTCTAGGGACTGGAAATAGAGTGCTGAAACTAACAGCTGAAGTCCCTGCTTTTAAGGAATTTACATTCTTGTGTGTGTGGTGTACAATATGCAAATCAACAAATACATCATTTAATGTTATATGAAAGTGAAAACAAAGGTTGAGAGAAAGTGGGGTGCTGCTCTAGCTAGGTTGGTCATAATAGACATTTTTGGTCAAGTGATCTTTGAGCAGGGATTTTGAATCACGTAGAGGAGGAAGCCAAGCTGATGCCTGGGTGCTTGGGGGAGGAGAGGTGCGGGAGAGGAAAGGGCGTGCAAACGCCCTGCTGCCTTTACCAGGGATGTACGAGGTCCACCTGGGAGTGAATGGGGCTGGAGAGGAGTGAGTGAGAGAGCACACGCTAGAGTCAAGGTCAGAGAAGCAACAGAGGTGAGGGCATGTCGGCCCTTCCAGAACAGAAGAAGGACTTGGAAGTTATTCTGTAGGAACGGGGAAGCGTCTGATGCGTTTTAAGCAGAGGAATGATATAATCTGCTTTGTTCTTTAAAAGCGTTAGGCTGGCTTCTGTGGTAAAAATACACTGTAGGGACGAAGGTGGAAGCAGTTCTCCAGGCAGGACTGAGGGCTGGACCTGGGCAGTGGTGGTGGCAGGGATGCGGAGAGGACGGATTTGTGCTGTATTTTCGGGGAGGAGCCAGGAGGGCTTCCTGACAGATTGAGCACAGCAGAGAGAGGAGTAGTCCTTCAAAGCTGACTGCAAGACACTGCATCTTTGCCGTTTGTTTGTATGTCAGTCTCTCCTTCTAGATCAGGGCTCTAGACCACCCCTCCCCAACCCCACTTTTCTTAAGATCTGGATGCCTTTGAGAATCTGATTAAGAGTAACAGATTTTTCTCCCTGAAAAATTCACCGGGTGCATATACATAAGCTATGCCTATCATTTCAGAGGGTGGTGGGCCCTCTGAATCGTACCCATGAAGCCTGAGGTCAGTCCCTGCCCAAACCTCTGAGCTCCTTAGAGCAGCCTGGCTGTGTTATTCCCTTCATTTCCTGAGCAAAGTAACCTGAAGACAGGCACTGCCCAGGAAACATGCCGGAATGAGGGAGTGACAAACAGCTGCTTCTTTAACTCTTTAGGTTAAGGAAGCATGCCCCATTTACACTTTTACTGATAACTAGGGGTATTATTCCAACACGTGTGTGTGTGTGTGTGTGTGTGTGTGTGTGTGCACTCAGTCCTGTCCGACTCTTTGCAATCCCCTAGACTATAGCCCACAAGGCTCCTCTGTCCATGGGATTTTCCAGGCAAGGATACTGGAATGGATTGTCATTCCCTTCTCCAGATTATTCCAATATGTGAATAACCAAACTCAAACAACAAAGCTGGGGAGAGGCGAGAAGTTACACAGAAGCAAGGGAATTACAGCAGAGGAGCATTTTCAAAAAATGTTCCTTTCAAAAAAGCGTTGGTGGAGATACCCAAGGGAGGAAGCCATGTGAGTAAAAATGTAATCATCCTACTGGTAACATTGGGATGTTTTCCACCTGAGCTGCAGGCAGAGGGAGAGGATTGCTTCAGGATTTCTGCACAAGAGGGAGATTCTGGGATCCTGGCTGCAGCCAAGCCTCAGGCCAGGCACTAGGAGGGAGGGAGGGAAAATGCACTTGTTCTGAGCATCACTGGAAGCCCAGAGGCCACCTGGAGTGGGGGTAGTGCTGATGGAGAAAGCCCTGATGGGGTCAGGGGCCTAAGCACCAAGATGTCACGTAAACGCAGAAGTTGGGCGATCGGAAATGATCACCCAGGCTCTCGGGAGCCTGAAGATGAGTTGCGAGGACAGACTGATCACACAGAACCGGTGGCCTTCTCGGGGGTGCCAAGAGGATATTGCTTAGACAATGGCCTTTCTCCTTGTGAGTTTAACAGCAGCCTTATTTAGAAGGTGAAGAAATCTAGGAGGAAGTTTCCATCTCCTTCTAACAAAGGAGTTAGAAACCATAAAAATAAATAAGAGCAGCTCTGAATTGTGCAGATTAGGCTTGTTGTTTCAGAATCTGCCCGTCGAACATACTGATGGTTCCAATTTAGTAGCCGTTTATGAAGACCGGCCCTGTTCTGTAGCATATTCCCTTTAATCCTGACAATGCCCTGTTAAAGTGGTATTCTTCCTTTGCCCTTTCACAGGTGAAGGATTATGGATGGGAGGCTTAGAGATGTATGCACAGGCTAGAAAGTTGCAGAACAAAAACTTGGACCCAGACATGGCTGACTCCAAGTTCAAGGTCTCCCATTCACAAGGCAGCATTTTTTTTTTCCCCTCAAAGTAAGGCAGCATTTTTTAATGCCTACGTGCTCATTCAAGAGAAAAACAATTAGCCCTCTTTGTCCTGTGAGTCAGAGGGAGGTTGGAAAGGGCTGTGCTCTCAACCTTCCTCCCTGCTTACGCATCTCTCAGGAGAAGGCCACAGGAGCCGGAGCCCTGGTGCACAGCCAGGCCTGGCAGGCGGCTGCTAGGGAGCTGGGTTCCAGATGCCTGAGTCCTGGTGGTGGGAACTCTTTGGACCTTGTTTGATAGCTCCTGCTGGAGAAGCCAGCCTGGAACACAGCTCCTCTTTAGAGAGAAAGAATGTTCTCGGCTTGCCCTTTCCGGGATGAGGCGGCTGGCCCGGTGGAGACATAGCAATCACAACAGATTAAATTCAGCTCTTGTTCATTTTACTACCTGTGCCCAGGGGCCCGAGGATTGGTTACAATTTTGGTTTTCATTTTCTAGGCATTTTTTGTTTTGCCTCAGAATTTAAAAAGGCAACACGGACTTTAAAAATGACATACAGCAAAGAGCAAGAGAAGGAGGTGGGGGCACCTTGGGAGAGAAAACTACCCGAGTCTCTAATATGTGTCTCCTGAGCTTCTCATGGTAAAGAGAACACAACTCCCAGACAGGGAAAAGCACCTTAAGAGGCTCTTGTTAGGAAATACCTTACAACTTTGTCATCTACCCAATGGCTCCTAATCCTCTTTCATGAGCTGAAATCCCCTTGAATTGGATTATAAAATTCCTCTTGGTAGAAGGCACTTCATTGAAAATGCAAAGCCCTTGATTTGTGAAAGAAAATAAACTCTGATTTGGAATGTTTTGCTTTAGGAAAGAAATGAAAAGTAGATGCCTTGAGCCCTGCTCCTGACTTTTGACCCCTGAGTTCTGGGATGTGTGATGAGATCTGAGGTCTCAAGACAGAGGGTATTCCCCCCACGGATACACACAACCCCTCACCGCCTCCCCGCCCACTCTCTTCAAGTCAACCAGTGTCTTCCACCAAACTACTACTTTGATTTGTTTAAAAAATTTATTTTCAGCATTTAGCACTGGGAAAAAGAAAGCTCTGTTTAGAAGCTGAAGAGTCCTTTTAAATAACCTGTTAATTGGATCAAAGCTTCCCTCCACACAGGGGTAACTGCTTGTAACTGGCTGAATTCTGTGGCCTGGAATTGGATTGACAAACGTCAGTTGGCAACTCAGGGAGAAGATTGGAGATAAACTGGCAAAGGCAAAGGACTGGGGGGAAGTGGGGAGGGTGGTTGCAAGAACATTCTTCCGCTGACTGCAGCTCAGAGAGCTCACTTGTGGATTTTATGATCTTTTCCTAGACTGGCATTCCACCTCTGACCTGTTTCTGTCGTCTCCAATTACTGGATGCAGTGCCCTCCTTTGCCTCTTGGCTGTGGTTTGGCAGGAGTGTACCTGGGCTCTGCTGTGGCTGGAGGTGGGAAAGTGGGGCCTAGAAGAGCTGGACCTCAGCTTGCAGCAGCAAGGGGTCCCTTATCACCACGCCAGCAGCAGGGCAATGCCTGTGGGAAGCCACTGACCATTTCAGCACTCGGCAGTGCTAACCCAGAGGCACTGCTGCCTACTCAGTCTGTGCTACTACTGTGCAGGTTTTCTAAAAGTCTGGCAGTTATGCTTTTTCTTTATCAGCTATGTTAAGATCGGTGAAATCTGTGGCTGCCTCCTTACTCTTAGGGGCCTTTGGATCATAAAGAAACAGAAACTGTGAACATCAAGGAGCACATAGTTAAAGGGTCTCACTCTCAAGATCAATACCAACTACTGCCCAGCCTTCTCTCCACTGCTTCCTGCTCCTGACTTGGACCCCAGCCTGACCCCAGTCTCCTTTAATAGAGAGTTGATAGGGACCAGTTTGTAGAGACACCAGCTCTAGGGACACAACTTTCTCTTGCCTTATCTGATTAGCGATAAACAAATTTCTTTCAGTTTCTCAAAAATTTGATAGTTCAGCAAATAAAATGTCTAAACAAAACTGGACTTCAAACAGAGTATTTGCTGTCATTGCTGGTTCTCTTCTCTCAAAGCACATCTGAAGCCCTTCTCTGGGGAGAGGGCTAGACCCGCTCATGATGGTGAAGAAGCCATCCTGTCTGTGTCCCATGAGAAGGAAAATGTGATGTGGCAGAGTCAGGAGGCTCTGCATCCTCTGCTGGGGAGATTCCTGAGAGGCGCCAACTCAGATGGGACAAAATGGATAAGGCATATAGGTTGTGTTTCAATTTATTCATTTGTTTCCAACTTTCTTTCATTTTTTATGAGCACACACTTTTGCCTAGAAAATCTCATGGACGGAGGAGCCTGGTAGGCTATAGTCCATGGGGTCACGAAGAGTCGGACACAGCTGAGCGACTTCACTTTCACGCATTGGAGAAGGAAATGGCAACCCACTCCAGTGTTCTTGCCTGGAGAATCCCATGGACGGGGAAGCCTGATGGGCTGCCGTCTATGGGGTCGCACAGAGTCGGACACGACTGAAGCGACTTAGCAGCAGCAGCATTTCCATGCACATGATGCAAAACTGGAAAGATTCCCAAGAGCAGACAATGAAAAGTCTTTTTTTTTAACCTTTTCTTGCCCCAACTAATCTCTGTAGAGACAACAGTATGTGGGAGGGATTGGGAATAGGAGACAGGATGCAGATGCTCAGCTCAAAGGCCAGTGTTAAGAGCCTGGGAGGCTTCGAGGAGTGGGGAGCTGAGGGAGCTACTGTGACCATAACTATGGAGGAGGTTGATTGGAAATGAGGAGCGGGGATGGGGGAGGAGAGCTTGTAAAATGTCAGAAATGGGGGCCAGGTGAATAGAGAATCAGTTACGGAAGGCAAATAAGGAGCCGGGTTGAAAAGGACAAGTCCCAGTAGACCATGGGACAGCATCAATTGCAGGGTCCTGAAAAAACGCAAAGTAGACAGAAGAGGGCACAGCCACGTGGAATTTGGTTTGCAAAGAGCAGGTGAAGCTTTGCTGGGCTTTGAAGACCACGTAGTACACAGGTGGCCATGACAGGGAGGGCATCCTAGCACATGGGACCTGCAGGGCCAACGGTCAGAAGGCGAGGCTGAGGGATGATGATGGAGAAGTTTAGCTGCAAGGCAGGCTGATGTACGTGAGTGTGCTTGAAAATCGAGTTGGGCCAGATTACAGACAACTTAGAGAACTGGCCAGAAGTATTTGGACTTGAGACTCAAGAATAGATTTGGAAAGATGAAGAAAATAAAATGTTTCCCAATGAGGTTTTGGTGGTGGTGGTTTAGTCACTAAGTCATATCTGACTCTTGTGACCCCAAGGACTGTAGCCTGCCAGGCTCCTCTGTCCACAGGATTTCCCAGGCAAGAATGATGGAGTAGGTTGCCATTTCCTTCTCCAGGAGAGCTTCCCAGCCCAGGAATCAAACCTGCAACTCCTGCTTGGCAGGCAGATTCTTTACCAACTGCCACCAGGGAAGCCCTAATGATGTTTTACATATATCCTATTAACGTCTTGTTTGGACACCTCTTTGCTGAAGCTTCTTTGTCCTTCTTTCCAAAAGCTAAGACTTCCTCCTGTGCTTTGTATCTACTTCTGCTTTTCTACTCACTCACATGTCATTATTCACGTACACGCCTGGCTTCCGTACTAGAGGGTCTTTCTTATTTCCCATTTTCATAATTCTGGAGCCACCAATAATAATCAGTTCAGTTCAGTTCAGTCGCTCAGTCGTGTCCGACTCTTTGCAATTATAATATCTTGATTTATTGAGAGCTTACCATGTGCCAGGTACTGCTTTATGTGCCTTACAAATACTTAATTATATATTAATAAATCCTTTCAACAAATACCTGTTGTTGAAATCCTTTCAGCAAAATCCTATAAAACAAATACCTGTTATTAACCCCATTTTACAGATGAAGAGACTGAGGCACAGAGAATTTACTTGCCCAGGGTCACATTGCTGGTAAGTAGAAGCCAGGATTTGAATCTGAGCTGTTTAGATGGTGACTGCAGCCATGAAATTAAAAGACGCTTACTTCTTGGAAGAAAAGTTATGACCAACCTAGACAGCATATTGAAAAGCAGAGACATTACTTTGCCAACAAAGGTCTGTCTAGTCAAGGCTATGGTTTTTCCAGTGGTCATGTATGAATGTGAGAGTTGGACTGTGAAGAAAGCTGAACACCAAAGAATTGATGCTTTTGAACTGTGGTGTTGGAGAAGACTCTTGAGAGTCCCTTGGACTGCAAGGAGATCCAACCAGTCCATCCTAAAGAAGATCAGTCCTGGGTGTTCATTGGAAGGACTGACGCTGAAGCTGAAACTCCAGTACTTTGGTCACCCCATGTGAAGAGTTGACTCATTGGAAAAGACTCTGATGCTGGGAGGGATTGGGGGCAGGAGGAGAAGGGGACGACAGAGGATGAGATGGCTGGATGGCATCACTGACTTGATGGACGTGTGTCTGAGTGAACTCCGGGAGTTGGTGATGGACAGGGAGGCCTGGCGTGCTGCGATTCATGGGGTCGCAAAGAGTCGGACATGACTGAGCGACTGAACTGAAATGAACTGAACTGAACTGTTTAGCTACAGAGCCTACATCCTGCATTATTTTAATAACAGTGATAACATTTGGGGGAACATTTGGGAAGGGCCAGGGGCAGAGCAAAATATTTTATGTGTAATAGGTGATACAATCCCTCAACAATCCTAGGAGGGAGGTCTGTTATTGTTCTCTTCTGGCTGATAAGAAAACTGAATCTTAAGCCATGTCTGAGTCATTGAGGATGAAAGCAAAGGGCTTGGCTCCATGGCCCCAGACTCTTGGTCTACACTTCCTTCCAGCATAGTATGTGCTCAGTAGATATTTAAGGGACAAATAAATGAATAAAATGGAGGAGGGAAAGAGTGAAGGGAGGGAAGGATAGAGGGAGGAAAAAGGAAAAAAAGAAGGAAATAGAGGAAAAGACATCCAACAGGCTATAGTGATTGGCTACCTCTCAAACTTAATCAATGTTTGTAATGTAATAAACATTCCATCATGTAAATATTGTGAAAGAGGACTCTGGAAGTAAAACCTTTAAATCAAAGAAAATTCCAGGACATCACAAACTGGTAGGGAAATTCTTGGGAGTAGTAAGAGCTTCTTAGAGCCCAGGTATATAAGCCAGCAATGGATTTAACTCACCAGTCTTGTCACACTTCCTTGGAATAGCAAATTATAATGAGTACTTGTTACTTAAAAGTCACCCATACTCAAGAGGTACCTTTTCTGAAATGCTTCTCAGGGTTTGGTTGTTCTTAAGAGATACCATTAATCTCTATTATTCTGTGACCTAATTCGACCGTCAAGATGAATGAAGACTGAAATGATTTCCTTTTCTTCAGGAGGATGTTTTCTGGTTTTATAGATACCATGTGAGTACATGTGTTCTGTATTTCTCTCTTGCTGTCCGCCTCAGGAAGGGATGCAATTTCTGCAGGCTAGGCAGGAGGTAATTTTCTTAGGTTATCCAGGCAAAGCCTGGTGGATTTTTCTACCACAGACAGGAAGGCCTCAGTTTAGCACATTAACAGTAACCGTATTTTCCAAACCCCAAAGAGGGGCACAGCATCTGGTGGAGCACTGAATTCTGCTTTATGAGTGTGGTCATGTGACCTTCCCACCAAGGTATAAAAATGACATCATCCGCCACTCGCCACGTAATGAATTGCCTTTATAGAAGGTAAAACGGCAGAATGCCGGGGACAGCAGGGATGCAGGGACAAGGGGTCCTTGCACATCCAGAGCCAGGGGTCTTTAAGGAGATCTGGGATGGGGTCTCTCTGCGCCCCAGATGGAGAGGGCCTTGGTGACATGGCATTGCTCACCGTCCCTGTGGTTAATGAGCTCACCCTCGGGCCGCCGGCTGGTCTGCCGCTAGCTAGCTGCCAGCCTCTCCTCTTGGGCTGTGAGTCAGCCGTGGGCTGTCACTCGATCCAGCTGGGCCATGGAGCCTCCTGAGGCTCCCCAAGCCCAGCACGGCCGCCTGTAGCTGGAGTCTGGGGAAGCCTGCCCTGCCAGGTTGCCGCCAGCTTCCCTTCCCTGGTGCCTGGTGGGGAAGCAGCTTGTCTCGCTTAGAATTCAGGGCATTGTTAAGAGGCCCCCTGTCACACCCACAGACATCCCAGCCCGGCCAGAGGAAGCAGGCCAGCCCTGGAAGGGGACTCCTGCACACACACAGGGCTCTTTGAAGCACTCCAGAGATTTCACTCAGTTAATCTCCTTTGTCCTGCACATAATTCCAGTGGAATTAGTCAGCTTTAATGGGTAGCATCTCACCCTACTTCCCTTTCTGCCTGGAAGTACACCCACTAGCCTCTCCCTCCAAACCCTTTGTTTTTCAGCTCCTGGTTGGTAGTCATTCAGCCTATTAACCCTTGCACAGTGCACTGGATGAGGACGGGGGAGGGAAGGAATCTGCATTGAAGTTATAGGCCAGGAGCCCTTTATATAATTATCCTGTTGAATCTTCACCATGGTCCTTCAAGGTAGGGATTTTTGTCCATCTAGATGAAGAAATTGAGCAAATTACATGTCATTTGCTCAAGGTCACAAAGCTGGTGAGGGGCAGAGCAGGGATTCAAATTGGAGTCCATCTGATTCCTTGACACTTGTTAATTCTATTAACCAGCACAGCAGGAGTGTTATCTGGGGGAACTGCTATTCCTTACAGTGTTTTTGTTTATTTTTTGGCAACAGAAAAGATTTCCTCCCACAGATCTTTACTGTGGGAAACCTTGTTGACTGAATGACCATGTCCTCAGTCACGGCATGATTTTTGACAATGTGATGATGCAGTGTTGCAAGCTACAGACATGGTGTCAGTCATCCACTTGACCAGACTACACACCAGCTGGATAACACAGAGCTCAGACAATTGCCTGTTGTTCAATTCTTTGAGCTCAGAGGATCATCACTTGCCAAATCTGTCTGTCCACCTGCTCCCCGACATTCCACTGTCCCACCTCACTCTCCAGCTCTGGCTCCCAGATAACATTGGTTCTCTGCTCTTTTCCTACTTTCCTTTCCCCTGTACTTTTCTAAACCAGGTGCATTCACACAATATCATCTTCTGTTTAAAAACTATCAGCAATCTCATGCTGGGTAGATATCCAAAGAAAATGAAACCAGGATCTTGAAAAGATATCTGCTCTCCCATATTTATTACAACATTATTCACAATAGCTGAGACATGGAAAAACCTCGGGGTCCACTGATGGATGAATGGATGAAGAAATGGGATGTATATTTATATGTGCTCATGTGCTCAGTCACTAAGTCATTTCTGACTCTTTGTGACCCCCATGGCCAGTAGGTAGCTCACCAGGCTCCTCTGTCCGTGGGATTTTCCAGGCAAGAATACTGGAGTGGGTCACCATTCCCTTCTCCAGTATATTTATATAAAGAAATATTATTCAGTCTTAAGAAAGAAGGAAATCCTGCCATTTGCAACAACATGGATGAACCTGGAGGATGGTAGGCAAAGTGAAATAAACCAGACACAGAAAGACAAAAAATGAATGATCTCACTTACATGTGGGATCTGAACTAGTTGAACTCTCAGGGTAGAATGGGGTTGCCAGTGGTTTGATGGGAGTGGAGGGGTGGAGGTGGGAAAAGTGGGAAAACATTGGCTAAAGGGTATAAAACTTAGCTCAATAGGATGAATAAGTTCTTGGGATCTAATGCACAGTATGGCAACTATGGTTAACCTATTGATTGTACTTGACATTCGCTAAGAGGTAGATGTTAATTGTTAAAAAGGTAACTCTATGTGGTGACAGCTATGTTATCTAACTCGACTGTGGTGATCATTTCACAAGGGACATGATATCAAAACGCTGTACTGTATGCCTTAAGTATACACAAATTTATATTTATTTATATAATTTTTATATTAAAAAGCAGGGACATAATTTTGCTGACAAAGGTCCATGTAGTCAAAGTTTGGATGTGGCAGTTGAACCATAAAGAAGGCTGAGTTCTGAAGAACTGATGCTTTCAAGTTGTGGTGCTGGAGAAGACTCTTGAGAGTCCCTTGGACTGCAAGGAGATCCAACCAGTCAGTCCTAAAGGAAATCAGCTCTGAATACTCACTGGAAGGACTGATGCTGAAGCTGAAGCTCCAATACTTTGGCCCCCTGATGTGAAAAGCCGACTCAGTGGAAAAGACCTTGATGCTGGGGAAGATTGAGGGCAGGAGGAGAAGGAGGTGACACAGGATGAGATGGTTGGATGGCATCACTGATTCAATGGACATGAGTTTGAGCCAACTCTGGGAGTTGGTGAAGGACAGCGAAGCCTGGTGTGCTGCAGTCCGTGGGGTCACAAAGAGTCGGACACGACTGAGTGACTGAACAAAAACAATACCTCAACAGAGCTGAAACAAACAAAAAAACTTCCAGGGCCTGAAAACCTATGGGAAAAGGCTAAAATCCCTCAGTGAACCATGCATGTCCTTCTCATCTCAATGGTCCCTCGGTTCAACAGGTTAAAGCCACTGCAGAGTGTGCACCAGTCTTCACTGGGCAGCACGTACTTGGGGCTCTAAGACTTTATACTTCTACCTGAAACAGCCCTCCCTCCTGTTCTAACTGGCAACTTCTTTCAAGAGGCAATTCAAATACCCCTTGCTCCGAGAAGACGGCACTCTCCTGACCCGCTGTGGGGTGCCAACCTTGCTCCTGTCTCCCTGAGTTAGTGTCTGCCTTCCCCAGTAGGCCAGCAGCGCTCAGCAACAGCGGCAGGATTCACTCGCATGTTACACTTGGGTCTGAACTGGGTAGTAAGCGATTTGCACTGCTGATAGTAAAAACACCCAAGTTTTCGAATGAGCTGCTTTTGTTATAAATTGGAGTGGATTCAAGGTTATTCTTATAATAATGTCATTTTCACTCACTTGCATGTTTTTCTGAGTAGGCGAGAAAGGGGTGGGGCCGCAGCTAGCTTGCTGATCATTGTTCCGAGTATTAAAGAAAAAAGATTAAGAAGGGATCAACAGATCTTGAGATGCATAAGTGGGCCGTGGATAATCCACAACGAAGGCAGGGATGTGTGTCTGCATGGAGAATTTATCATTAGTGTGTGTGTGGGGGGAGGGAGTTGGTTTATATATTCATGATCAACAAAATGCTCCTGGATCAGAACAATTATCTTTTACCATATTGAAGGTTAACTGTGGTAAAGATGGAAGAGTGTGGAAAATACTTGATGCTATGTTGGGAGGGAAAAAAGGCAACACTTGAAACTACATAAAGAGTCAATGCAAATCTGGAACGAAGACAAGTTGAGAAACAAAAAAGCTCTGATTTGAGACCTGGTGAGGTTTTAGGGTGTTTTCTCTCTAATGCACCAAGCAGTATCTTATCTTATAGACCATTTTCCTGGGTCTTCCATCCCAAGCTGGACAGTGCATGGTCACCAATCCTGTAGCTGTTACCAGCCCATCTGTTTTAGAGCTTCAGGGAATAACAGCCCATCCCATCTGCAGCTCAGTGACCTGATGCCCCCCACCAAAGGGAGAGCTGATACAAAACCCTCCCTATTGGCCATCCCTGTCTGAATCAGTCATCAACATCAGAATAAGTTATTTAGCCATCACTTTGCTAATGTTCATTCTGTCCTTTCCAGAATGCCCCCGACCTCCTTGCCTTTGACTGAGCCCCTGACCTCCCAAACTCCAGTGACTGAGCCCTCAGGAATTGCCTGTTCCACAACCACCAAACCACCGGAGCTCTTCAACTTCTCCACTATGTGTTCCTTCCCACTCCTTCTGAGTAATGAAGGCCAGCCCACCCCAAGGACACCACACACCCCATGCCCCTCTCCAGTCTGCACCAGTTTTAGGTTGGAAGGTTTGCTGCTGTCTTTGTTCCCAAACACTGCTTCCATAGTATTATTTTTCTACCCTTGAGATCCATGCTGTTCATGCCCATAGCTCTCACCCTTTCCTGTTGCATTCACCATCCAGCCCACCATCACAAGTTTTCATCCACTGAAGACTGAGTCCCTGGTTTATCATCTTCCTTTACATTCCCATTGCTGATTTCTACCTGACTGACCTCAAATCTGCATGGGTTAGCTCGTCCAACTCCAAGGCCCCATTCATTTCATCCTTTTCCTTCCCAGTTAAACTCCTCCAAAGAATTCTCTCTACTTACTGTCTCCATTGTCCTTACTCCGCTATTCCTCCTTCAGCCACTCCAAGCAAGATGCTGGTACTGCATATACCACCACAGCAGCTCCCATTTAGGTCACCGATGACCTCCTTGTCATCAAGTCCAAGCGTTGTTTGCTCACCCCGTCCTGCCTGCCCTCTCAGCAGCAGCTGGCACTGCAGACCATTTCTTCCTTCTGGATGCTCTCCCCTTGGCTTTAAAGACAAAATATTCTCCTAGTTTCTTCCCTAGTTGCCCTGTGTATGTTGCAGGTCTGTGCTTCTCATTCTCACCATCAAATACTCATGTTCCTCTTTCTAGGTGAGCACATCCTCACCCACAGCTTCAGTTTTCCGTAGAGAACACAGAAGTATATATCTTCAGACTTCACCTCTTCTTCTAGACTTCACCTCTTCTTCTGAGTTCCAGGCCCGTAGCCTCAACTTTGACTTGGTATTTCCAAGTGGAAGTCTCAAAGGCAAATCAACAGGCCCCAAACCCTGATCACCCTCCTCCCCACCCAATGCCACACGTGGTCCTCTTTCAGTGTTTTCTATCTTTGCGGATAGCACCACTCTTCATCTCGTCACACAAGCCAGAAACCTCAGAGGTATTTTTGGTAGCTCTTCATCTTACACATCTTATCTCCAATTCATTGCCAAGGAGTATTTCTTTTCCCTCCTAAAAGTTTCTCAAATCCATCTACTGCTCTTGATCTCCAGCTTACTGCCCTAGTCCAAGTCAACATTATTGATTGCAAGGAGAGTTGCTATGGTTTAGGCTCTGCCACATATAATCTGAGTCCTTCCAGTCTAGGCCCTACAAGAACATCTGTAGGCGTCTGTTTGAAGTAGTCAACTAATGCTGCCCTATGCTTATAACACAGATGAATTTTCATCTTTTTAGAACAATTACAAAACCCTTATCATGGCCTACAGGCTTTTTATCTATCCCTTCATCCTATTCTCCCCTCTCCAGTTTTCTTTCCCTTCCCCATTCCCTCTTGCCCCAGGGATTTTGAATGGTTATTTCCTCTGCCTGGAACAGTCTCCGTACCCCTGGCTTAGTTAACTTCTACTTAGGCTTCACATTGAACAGTGTAAGCATTTTCTACAGTGTGAGCCTTACTTTCTCAGAGAGATCTGTCCTGACCTCCCCAAAGAGGTCAACTTTCCCTTTAACGAGGTTTCATAACACCATGCATGTACTTCTTCACGGCACTAATAGCAGTAGACAATCATATGCGTCATTATTTGAGTAACGGCTTTCTCTCCCCTTATAATAGAGTTCCATGTGGGGTAGGAATCATATTCGATTTTGATCAACATTGAATCTCTCCAGCGCAAAATACAGAACTTGAACACCCAAGTTAAAATAACAGCTTCCATCACTCTTATTTTGGGTAGCTTTATCCTTTTTCATCATAGTTATAATCACTTGCCATATATGTACTTGTTTATTTGATTATCTCCTTCGCTAGATTGAAACTTCCACGAGGACAGAGAATTTGTTTACCACAATGCATTTTATTCCTAGCACCTAAAATAATGCCTAGCTGTGGCAGTCACTCCATAAGTAGTTTTTGCATAAATAGTAAGTGTTTAATAAATATTTATTGAAATAATAAATGTATTTTTCACAAAACATAAACAACAACCCTCCCCAGCAACAGTGTGGTATTTAATTAGCCCATCTAGCTATTATGTACTTGCATGCCTGCATTTGCCATAAATAAATCCATTACATACAGTTATAACAATAAGTACAAAATTTACCAAAATATCTACCTTACCCTAATTAATACATAAAATTGAACATTAATTACAGTCAGCAGAAACTTGTTTGCTTATCTTCCATTTAAATAATTGACTAATCTGCTGCTGCTGCTGTTGCTAAGTCACTTCAGTCGTGTCTGACTCTGTGCGACCCGAGAGACGGCAGCCCACCAGGCTCCCCAGTCCCTGGGATTCTCCAGGCAAGAACACTGGAGTGGGTTGCCATTTCCTTCTCCAATGGGTGAAAGTGAAAAGTGAAAGTGAAGTCGCTCAGTCGTGTCCGACTTTCCAGACCCCATGGACTGCAGCCTACCAGGCTCCTCTGTCCATGGGATTTTCCAGGCAAGAGTGCTGGAGTGGGGTGCCATTGCCTTCTCCGAATTGACTAATCAATTGCTCCCAGAAGAAGAAATTCAAAGTGACAAATATCCCATCCATAAATGCAGTGCAATATTTAAGTAAACCTTGAGTCCTTGTTTATCCCCTGTTAAGCTAAATGTTCGGAGAAGGCAATGGCAACCCACTCCAGTGTTCTTGCCAGGAGACTCCCAGGGATGGGGAAGCCTGGTGGGCTGCCGTCTATGGGGTCGCACGGAGTCGGACACGACTGAAGCGACTTAGCAGCAGTAGCAGCAGCAAGTTAAATATTCTCCTTTTCATAGGCATCGTTGAAATGCCCTTCAAATGGGTTTTGCTATTACAGCCGCTGGTGAACATGGAAATGCTCATTTCCCCAACAGAGTCTATGCATTTTCAAAGAACAAAACTGAGTGAAGGTGGATTGAAGACGGTGGAGAACAGAGGTGGGAAAGCCGGATGTCTAGGAGCTGAAATCCTAGGGGAGAACACTGAATTTGCTTCGTGTCTTGTGCCACAATAGGGCAAGGAAGAGGGGCTCATGATCTTGCTCCCATGGTCCCAGTTTTTCCAAAACCTTGCTTTATGGCTTCCTTTGGTGTTGGTCAGAGAAATCTAGACCACTTACGCCACCTGCTGTTCATATTGGGGAATGGCTTGCGAACGCCAGTGCCTCGGGATTTTTATTTCAAGCAATTTCTACCTAGCTCACTCCCTATTCACAACTTTCTTCTCCTTTTCTGCTACAGCACACCTCCTGAACTATAAATGGACACAAAGGCATGGCTTGGGAGGGCGCGTTTGGGAAAACTACGGCTCAAAGCCTCCACCTGCCATTCTTACTTCTGTTAATGTTTTAGCTACTTGTTTCAATTCAATGAGCTCTCCTGAGTAGGCCCTGGAGTAACCAAGACAATGAGATGTGATTCTTCTCCCTAAGGATCTCAAAGTGCAGGAGATTAGCAATCAGACGCGCAAGCAAATAGTTACAATGCCAGTGTCATGGTATAAGCAATAGAGACCTGGAGGGACATATGAAGTCTACCAGCGTGATCCAGAGGGCTTCAGAGAGGAGGTGATATTTCCCTACACTCTGGGGACCAGCAGGAGCTCACAGGAGGAAAGCAGGATTATCATTTTAGGCAGACAGAATGGCATATGCCAAAGTAGCCCAAACATTCATAGCCTACTCTGGGAACGGCAAGAAGTCGGTAACTTCTGTTAACAGTTTACTACAGGGTCTTTCAGGTTTTCAAGCTGCGTGTTCATGAGTATATGTGTGGATGGATGTGCATCTGTGACTTAGATTCACTTTGCTAAACGTTACATTTTAGAAATCTCTCTGTGTTGATGAATTAAGACTGCCCTGTTCTTTTTACTTATGCACAATGTTCCATCGTGTTGATCTCTCACAGTCCGTCTTTAGTGCACAATTTAGGTGGTATCCGGTTTTTCGCCTTGTATGTGTATCTTTGTGAACATGTGCAGGGATTTCCTAGAAGGGAAGTTGCTGAATCAAAGGGTATCCATATTTAAATTTTGACTGATAGATCTTAAAGACCTTCCAGAAAGTTTCTATCAATTTACATTCCTTATGACAGAGCAGCTAAAATAAGTCAAATGAGCTAGTGATGAGACCTTTGAAATTTTCCCTTTATGATGTAATCCATGTGCATAATGTTTTTCTCCCTAAAATAATGATCCTGACGGTAATGCTACATGCATGGAATGAAATTGCTTCATATGTAGTCATGGCAACACACTCTAAGGGTGTTGGTATATCCACATTTTACAGATGACAAGACACTGGAGCTCAGAGCAGCTGGGTTTATCCACAGTGCTCCAGGTAGTCAGAACCAGAACTGGAACTCAGCATCCAGAATCCTAAAGCTCTTTCTACTACTCTGTTGCTAGGCAACACTTCTCCCTTTTGATTCCTGTGCCAGTGCTACTTGTTGCCATGGTAGTGCTGGAACAAGGAGCAGTAAGTTGTAATTAAGCAGTGAGCTAGAATCTTTGCTCCTCGCAGAAAAGGGTCTTTATGCCCTTGTATGCGATTGGACAGGGACAGCTGGGTGGAATGGCTGGGTATCATGTGAGTTTCATGTGGGACAGATGTCTGTTTTCACCTCTGTCTACTTAAAATCACTGCCCAGGAATGCCTTACCTTCACTCTGTCTTGTCAAAACCCAGAATTCATCTTTGGTGTATGCCTTCTTTACTTGGTCTAGAAGAAACAGGGTATCATTGTAAATGACACCACTCCAGAATCAGATAGACTGAGTTCAAATCCTATGCCTGCCACTTTCCTGCAAGTCACCTACATTTTCTGATTCTCAGTTTTCTTCATCCGAATGGAGACAAACATGCTCACCTCTTAAGGTTCTGTGTGTGAACTGAGTGAGATAAGGGATGCAAATCACTTAGCGAGATGCCCAAAACTCACTGCCATCTACTAGGCACTCAGTACGTGAGGCCAATATTTGCACAGTCACTTTCATTATTCACCCTCCCGTTCGTCTTTGGATGTTTTGCAGTAATCAAAAGGGTTCCAAGACCTCTCTAGTATTCCATCACTCAACACTGAGTTGAGGGATTAAGAAAGCTAGTCATGTTTTTGTCTTTAGACAAGAATACTTAGATTTTCAAAAGATCGGCTGTAGTGAAATTCTGAACCTCAGAAATGCATTATCTGCCCCAGCAATGAGTCATCTGTAGTAGGAGGAAAAGTGAAAAACTGTTTTTCAAAGACGACAATAGAAATTGCACAATTCAAATGACTGCAATTGCCTTCTCAGCTGAATCCAAGAAAATTAAAAAAAAACTCATTCACTTGAGTTTTCCAACGCCTATGGTATGTTAGGCCCCATCCAAGGGGTGAACAGATGAATAGAAGGTGGCCCTTGCCCCAGGGAGCTCACAGATTAGCAGGGGAGAGAGGCATTTATAATAATTACAGCAACGTGATAGCCGCAATAATGAAGTCGGTGGATGGTACTGGTGGGGACACAGGGCAGGAAGCGCTTAACTGGGCTGGAGCCGTGGGAGAGGAGGGTCAGCAAGCACTTCACAGCGCTGGGACCAGCTGAGCAGACAGGGGCCAAGGCACTGAGGTAGAGAGGAGGACGGGAGAAAGCCCGGTGTGCGCAGGCTGGGTGCAGGCAGGGGTGGGGAATGGGGCAAGGAGGCGGGTGTCCACCCCGGATGCCTCTCCAGCAGCCTGGCCCCACACCGTGGAGCTCACACCATCCACTCCCCTTCTCACAGTGCTCACAGCTTCAGACCCGCGACTCCTGTCAACCCTGTCTCTGCTCCCTACCCGGCCCCTAATTCCCTGTCTCCTTTACCTCATGATTTACCTTCCTCTGCCACACCCGACACACCCTCATCTTTTGCTTTTCTTGCAGAGATGTTCTACTGCCTCTAGATAAATAACTCCGCTTGGTCTGGTCTTTGGTGCAACCCTTAGTAGGCTCAGAATCCAGAATATGAATCTCACCTCAGGGCAGCCAGATGCAGTTGTTGCCATCGTGAACAGCCCTGATTACCTTTCCAGGCTGTGTCCTGGGGACACGGCTCAGCTCCTAGACCTGATACATGAACTGCCTCGCGGTCTCAAGTG
Organism: Bison bison bison; assembly: GCF_000754665.1. Taxonomy (NCBI): domain Eukaryota; kingdom Metazoa; phylum Chordata; class Mammalia; order Artiodactyla; family Bovidae; genus Bison; species Bison bison. The sequence goes on from NW_011495071.1 coordinate 18,316,259, forward strand.
AGGCAGAGCAAACGCTGATGTGTCATTGACCTTGGAGGAAAAGACGCAAGCCGACCTACACATGTGGCCTCCATGGGGTCCCAGCTGTGCCTGACGGTGAGGACATGAATTTTTTGTTCTTCCCCTTCCATTACTGGGAGAATAGCAAGTTGCCTTTGAGCATTTCTCCTGGGACATGAATCAGCCAGCGATTCCTCCAGAGTGCTCCTTGCTAACCCAGGGCTCTTTCTTGGAATGGCATTGCCTGCTCTGTGGGTGCAATTCCAAGAAGGATTATTGCAGACAGTGAACTGTCTCAGACAGCTGAGAGGCATAGGTCAGTGTGTGTGGCTGCCGGTCTGGCTGGCCAGCTGGGTGCCTGCCTGAACCAATCCATCCCAGCAGCTGTGGACTGCACGCCTCGTGGGGCTGCCACCTCCTGGAGTTGCATAGTGCAAGGCTCTCCACTACAAGCTCTGGGGCTGCCCCCTTCAAGGCTGGGCGCTACAAGTGTGTGTGTATCTGGGTGGAATGAGGTAGGAGGATGGGAACACAGCAGCACCACACACACCCTCCTGACGGTGCCAAATGGGCAATGGAGGGCTTTGGGGACATAAGGACTGTGCTCATCAGACTCCAAGATCCAACACCTCCATTTCTAGCTCACTGGGGATCCCTCTCAAATTATGTTGAGATGAGATGGACCCAAGGGCATGAAGTTTAACACAGTCATTCTTGAACTTAACTTTGGCTGAATGGAGGCTAGGTTCTTGTCTACTTTCCAGAGCTCCTAGTCTAGAATAAGACATAGTGAACTTAGGGATCACCCTTCCCTCACAATGGGCTTCCCTGGTGGCTCAGATGGTAAAGAATCTGCCTGCAATGCAGGAGACTTGGGTTCGATCCCTGGGTTTGGAAGATTCCCTGGGGAAGTATTCTTGCCTGGAGAATTCCATGGACAGAGGAGCCTGGCAGTCTACAGTCTAGGGGGTCACAAAGAGTGAAACATAGCTGAGTAACTAATATTCCCTCACAACACACAGAAATGCATTTCACCGCTGCTAACCTATTATTAACTTTGTCCTGAGTATATCACTAGAAACGCTTAGCTCCTATTGTATCATGCTTTGAAATGCACCCCTGTCTGGCAAATGTGTGTGGGGAAGTGAAAAGAGGAGGGCCAGAAGTCCTATTGCACAAATAGAAGAAGATCAATGACATTTCAAACTGGTTCTTCCACTACCTGCTGCAGAATCTTGGGCAAATTACTAAAATCTCCGTTTTCTCAAATAGGTCAGTAGTATTTATCTTGAGATTGTTTCCAAAATTAACGTGATACACATATATAAAATTCTTAGCACTGCCTCTGATACAGGTAAGTGCTCAGGAATATGAGCTATGACGGTATTGCTCTATTTTTTTTTATTAATAAATCATCTGAGTGCTTCTAAGACAGGATCAAAGTTAAGCTGACAATTTAGGGCAGTGACTTTCATCACTGAGCACAGCCTGGCCTGTACTAACCTGACATGTTCTCAGCCTCATCACTGATATAAAAAGTACAGGTTCCAAGGAACAGCCGATTGCTCTAATTAAGCCAGAAGTGGGGGCACTGTGGTTGGCACTTTCCACCTGCCCGAGAGATAATGGTTCCAATGGAACCCTGCTTTTCCATTCAAGTCCTGAGTCACTTACGTAAGTGACCCCACTGTGACTAGTCAGCCAGGACAGATCCAGAGAAGAATGTCAGCCTTCACATCCACTCTTTTCTGCATGAGAAAACCTCACAGTCTCAGGAGTCCTAATCATAAGTTTGTCCTTGAACAACCAGGAGGGGAAGAGAACGGGAAGAGAAGAGAACGGGAAGGTATGCTGCATCTCTTGCCCTTGAGCTGGATCTAAGGAAAGGGCTTTTGTTTTAAGGTCTTGCGTGCCAAGCAAGCTTTCTTTGAACTACTCTTGGACTGGACAAAGTGGAGCTGAGTTCTCCCTACTGTCAGGGTAGTAATGCTGTATTGCATATTGGCAGCTCAGCACTACTCCCCATCTTATCTACTCTGCCCTGTACTGTGGTGAATGGAAGCCTGAGTACTAGGGTATTCCCAGTTCCTTGCCATGGTTCTGGGCTAGATTGTTCTACTCTAGGTGCCTGCATAGGATTTGGGATGTTAAAAATTGGTGCAGACATTGTATTGCTCCTCGGGCAGCGATGAATAGACATGTGGCTTTAGCAGATGTGAGGTGCTTCAGAGGCACTCCTCTGCAAGTCGCCAGTGCTGGGGCTGCAGCCAGCAGTGATCACGTCTAGTTTCCTCTGGCTGCTGCGACTTCCTGCTTCTGAGTCCTGGAAGTGACTCTCAGAGCCAGACGTGACTTCCCCTCACTTCCATTCCTCAGCCCCTTCCAACTGTTCAGCAAGCATTGAATTCCCTGGTCTAAATCCTCTTCTGCTGAAAATACCTAGAATGGTTACTTCTGTTTTCCTGACCCATAGAAGGTGCCTGGCTTGAAACATCTTATTGGCTGCATTTTTGGCTAGTTTTCTTCCTGCATTATTGAATCTTTACTGAAGTAGTCCAGGCAAATTAATAATTTTCATGTCTTATCTCTGCCCCAATGACCCAAAACTCTTCTTCTTTTTTTTTTTTTTCCGGGGAAATAAAGACAGAAAAGAAAGGTTTCCCTGCACAAAGATAAGCCACGTTCTCTATCCATTTGAAACATCTTTTAAAAACACAAATACCTACTGGGAGCTGAATGCCCCATAAATTACTTTGATTTGATAATCACATCATCTAACTCATAACTAATACCATTTCAGGAAAAAAGCTTAATTTTATGCATGAAGAGTATTATAAATGCATTACCAGTCATCAGAGTAAAAGAAAAAAAACCCCCGTATTTTAAGCATCTTGACGAGTCAACTTGTTTTGATTCTTTCAATGCCGCTTCTCTTACCTACATGCATATGTAATTTTACATTATGTAAAGATACATAATTTTTACATAAAATTTACATAAATACATAATTTTACATTATGTAAAATTTCATAATACTAACCATTGTGAAAACACAATTCTATGATTTGCATTTTTGTATTTAATAGTACTTTAATAAAAGTTCCATCTTATCATGTAGATGTCCTAATTGTCATGTTCAATTACTTCATAATATTTAGTTGAGTGAATTGACCATTATTTACTAACATTTCCCCCATGTTTGAATATTTAGGCAGATTCAAATTATTTTGTCAGTATGCTTAATGCTCCAGTGCACATCTTTTTCTTCTGCTGATTAACCTCCTTGGGATAAATTCCCACGAGTGGATTTTCTAGGGCAGGAAGTCTAGCTGGCACCTCTGGAATGATTTCCACTCTTGTCTCACCTAGCCCCCATGGTTTCATGCCTGATTAGTTACTTGGAGGGGCTTTCTAGGTGGCTCAGCTGTAAAGAATCTGCCTGCCAAACAGGAAATACAGGAGACGAGGGTTCGATTCCTGGGAAGATCCCCTGGAGGAGGAAATGACAACCTACTTCAGTATTCTTGCCTGGAGAATTCCATTGACGGAAGAGCCGAGCGGGTTACAGTCCAGAGGGGTCGCAAAGTGTCAGACACAATTGAGTGACGGAGCGCACGCGCGCGCGCGCTCACACACACACACACACACACATCATTTCACAGAGCCAGTCTGTGAATCCCATTTTTCCAGTTTCCTGGTCTCAGTCTTCGTTCCCTGTTTGCTGGTGCTTATTGATAATGCTAGTCATTGTGTTAAGAATTTTATATATTAATGGAAAGAAAGAATTGTTGCAGTTTGAATTTAGAAAGGTGGCAGAAATCTATTAAGGGGTTAAAAAAAAATCCTGTGTTTTTGTTAGGGATACATCTCAATAGACTTGTTGGCTATAAAAGTAGGAACATCTCTGAACAGAATCAAACAGGAATAAGTTAAGCAAAAAAACAAACAAAATCAGTGAGGGGCAGGGGAAAGGGGTATTGCTCTCTATGACAGAGTGAAAAGATAAGTCTTGGATAATTCTAGAGCTGTCTTCTGCTGGGTTCTTAAGAAGGTACTGGTGACTTGGAAAAAGAGATATAGTCCAACTCTGTGCATTACAATTACATGGGGGACTGTGACTTTAATGAATTTTTTAAAAATTGGAAAAAAAAGAAATTCTAGCTTGCTTACAGAAAATTACACACATCATATGTGTACACCTGGTGGGTTTTCACAAGTAAGTACATTGTGCAGTCATCACTCACATGAAGGAAATATCACCAGCATCCAGAGGTCCTCTTCCTGCCCTTCCCCTGCTCCACCTGGGTAGCAGCTTAGGTAGAAGCAGCCTGACTTCTTATGCCATGGATTAGTTTTGCCTGTGCCTGAATTTTATAAAAATGAAGTAGTATGTAACTTTTTCGTTGAGCTTCTCACATTATTTTGTGAGATTCAGCTTTGTTGATACAAGTAGCAGGAATTTGGTCCTTTTCATTCATGCATAGCATAACTATAGCAAAAATGTATAAGGATATATCTCTGTATTTTTGTCCACCACTAATGTATATTAGTCTTGCTTTTAGTGTTTTCCTTATTTTTATTATTGGTATTTGGTATTATTTGTATTCTTTTAAAACGTTTAAAATTATGGTAAATATCTTTAACAAAATTTTAACCATTTTTAAGTGTATAATTTGGCTGCGTTAATTCACTATCTGCTATCTACTTGCAAGACTTTTTTTAAAATAACAACTTTATTGAGATTTGATTCACGTACCATACAATTCATCTATTTAAAGTATAAAAGTCAATGGTTTTTAGGATACTCACAGAATTATGCAACCATTGTTACAATCAGTTTTAGAATTTTTATCACCCCAATCAGAAATGCCATACCCATTAACAGTCACCCTACTCTCACCAGCCAGCCCTAGGCAACCACTAATCAACTTTCTTTATCTGCAGGTATATAAATGTCCCCATTCTGGACATTTCATGTAGATAGAATCAGAAAAGGTCTTTGTGACAGGCTCTTTCACTTGGCATAACATTTTTAAACATGTTATATAGCCTGCACCAGTATTTCATTTCTCTTTATCACTGAATCACATTCCATTGTGTGAGTATAAACATTTTATTTCTCCCATTCATCAGCTGATGGACATTTGAATTGTTTCCAGTTTTTGGCTGATGAATAGTGTTGCTATAAACATTTGTGTACGGTTGTTTCTCTGAACTTATGTTTTCATTTCTCTTGGGTATACATACCAAGGAGTGGAATTTCTGGGTCATATGGTAACTCTACATTTAACATTTTCAGGAACTTCCTGACTGTTTTCCAAAGTGGGCTCAAATCGGTCATGGTACTACCAGTAATGTGAAGGTCCTAATTGCTTTACATACTCACTAATGCTTGTAATTGTCATCTTTTGATGATAGCCATTATAGTAAGTATGAAATGGTATCTCATCCTGTTTTTATTTGCATTTTCCTGATGTCAATGATACTGAGCATTTTTCCGTGTGATTATTGGCCATTTGTATATCTTCTTTGGAGAAATGTCTATTCAGATACGTTGTCTTATTTGTTTTTATTATTGAGTTGCAAGAGTTCTTTCTACATTCTAGATAGGAATTCCTTATCAGATACATGATTCACAAATAGTTTCTCCCATCTTGTAGACTGTCTTCTCACTTTCTTGAGGTAATCGTTTGAAGTACTAAAGTTTTAAATGTTGACGAAGTACAATTTATCTTTTTTTCTCTTTTGTTTTTGTGCTTTAGGTGTCATATCTAAAAATCTGTCCAACCCCCAAAATCTATTGTTTACCAAGATTATGCTTTAGTTTTCTTCTGAAAGTTTATCATTTTAGTTCTTATATTTTGAAATTTGATCCATTTTTTTTCCTGAATTTTCTTGTTTGTGACTTTTAGTGAATATATGTACACATTTCTTTGGGTGTATACATAGAATGGAATCACTGGGACGCAGTGAGGTTGTATGCTCAGCTACAATCTTGTAAAACAGTTTTTCAAAGTGGTTGCACCAATTTATCATCTGATTCACAGCGTATGAGAGCTTTGTTGCTATATCCTTGCCAACACTTGTGTCTTTTTCATTTTAACTTTTCTAGTAATGTTTACTAGTATTGTGTTGTGGTTTTCTTATGCATTCCTTTGAGGACTAATGAAATTAAAAACATATTCATGTTTCACATGTTTTTGCCTTTGGGACACTTTTTTTGTGAAATGCCTTTTCAAGTATTTTGCCTAATTTTTTCTCATTGTAGAAGTTCTGTTTTAGTTCTCTAATGCCAGGTAACAGAACACCTCCAAATCTTTGGTATTAATAGCAATGATTTATCATTGATTTCTGATAGTGACAAAATTGGGTAAAACAATAATTTATCACTTTTTTGTGTGTGGTTTATGAACCGACTGGTATTTCCTCTGCTAGTTTCACCTGAGCTTACTCATGTTACTATATTCAGGTTGAAGGCTGGCTGATTGGAATAGAGGGAATTTGTGACCATTCAACAATTTACCACAGCTTTTTTTTTTTTTTTTTTACAGATTCTAGACAGAAAGCCTTTTCTGATATACATATACCTGAAATACATATATATGTATGTATGTTTTTTTCCCTCCAACTCTGGTTTGCCTTTTCTCTCACCTAATAGGGTCTTAAAAAACTTTTTTTTTTTTTGGTTAATTGTACTTTGCAGAATGCTACTGCCTTCTTTTTTTAAAATTTAAATATGGTTACTTTACAATGTTGTGCTTCTGCTGTGCAGCAAAGTGAATCAGTCACATGTATAAATATACCCCCTCTTCCTGGGATCTCCTTCCCTGTAAGGTCGCCGCAGAGCACAGACTGGAGCGCGCGCTGTACCCCAGGTTCTCACTGGTTACCTGTTTCATGCACATTAGGGTGTGCACGTCAACCCCCGTCTCCCAGTCCATCCCATTCCCCCTCACCCGCTTGGTACCTATGTGCTTGTTGTCTACATCTGTGTCTATTTCTGGTTTGCAAACAATTCATCTATTCCATTTTTCTCTACGCCATGTATATATGTTGATATACAATACTTGTTTTTCTGTGTCTGACTTACTTCATTCTGTATGAACAGTCTCTCTCTCGGTTCATCCACATCTCTGGAATGGCATAATTTTGTTCTTTTTATGGCTGAGTGATATTCCATTGTAAACATGTACCACATCTTATTTATCCATCCACCTGTTGATGGACATTTAGGCTACACCCACGGCCTGACCATTATAAATAGTGCTGCAGTGAACATTGCGGTGCACATATCTTTTTGAATTAAGGCTTTTTCTGGGTATATGCCCAGTAGTGGGATTGTGGGGTCATATGGTCATCTAATAGGGTCTTTTAATAAACAAAAGTTCTTAATTTTAAGCTAGTCTAATTTGTCAGTCTCTTTCTTTATGATTACTGCTTTCTGTGGTCCATTTAAGAACACAAAATAATTAATTACTAAAATATATTTGTCTACTTCAAGGTCACAAAGATATTCTCCTATGTCATTGTCTTAAAACTGTATTGCTTACATTAATTTCATTTAGATTTAAAACCTACCTTGTTTTGATTTTTTGTATATGGCATGTGGTAGGGATCAATTTATCTGCTTTTCCATATTAAGATTCAAATAATAACACAATTCATCTTTTCTCCACTATGCACTGTTGTAATTCAACTGTCCACGTATGTGTGGGTTTGTCTTTATTCTGCTCCACGGATCTATTTGCATATACTTGCCCCGAGTCTTGCACCAATTCTACATTAAATGCTGCAGTTTTATAAAAAAAAAGTATTGTAATTGGAGAGTGCAAGTCATCATATGTTGTTTCTCTTACGGTATACTGATTCATCTTGGTCTTTGGCATTTCTAGATAAATTTTAGACTCTTGAATTAGAGAGAAGGACAGGTCATGCACAACCCGGCAAGTTTCCATACCTCCCTCCCCTTTCCTTTTGGAATATGGCTTACTAAAACAACAACCACAACAACAAACACTCATTCTACTTGCCTCTCTGTGTCCTGGTTTCACAGGACTCCCTCACCTCCCTCTGCAAAGGAGGCCTATGGGTTTCCAGCACGGTCTGGGTGGATAAGTCCATTTCACAGATGAAATGTTAGGAGGCCCTTTTAGCTGATATAACAAAGGTTTGCCCACCTACCTTTATTAATAAAACAAAACAAAGCACAAAACTAACCAAACAAAAGGATATGGCCTGGTTTCCTTCAGTATGACTACTGAATCTAATTCTCAACTGGTTTTGAACTTAGACCAGGAGAAGAAGTGCTATTTGGGGATTCCCCAAATCTGTGAGGAATTGTGAGGGATAATGACTCTTGACATTCCATTTTCTGCCTGGGCTGCAGTTAGTTACTCTTTGCTATTTCCCCTTCTTTAGTAAAAGACACTCATATACACATAAGCCTTCAGTTGGTGGTTGTCTGGGGAAGAAGGAATAAAAGTGGCTGGCTCAGGGTTCCAGTCTCAAAGTGAGGAGGCTGAGCTGGGGAGCAGCATTAAGGGGCCCTGGATGTGTCAGGGGAGGACTGTGGCCTCCTGTATGTTAGACACACAGTTCATTCCTCTGCTTGTTAATGAAAAGCTATTCCCAGAAGGGTGCTAATTGCTAAGTTGCTCTGATTCTTTGTGACCCCATGGACTGTAGCCTACCAGGCTCCTCTGTTCATGGGATTTCCCAGGCAAGAATACTGGAGTGGATTGTCATTTCCTCCAGGGGATCTTCCCAGCCCTGGGATCAAAACTGTGTCTCCTGCATCTCCTGCACTGGCAGGCAGTTTCTTTACCGCTGAGCCACCAGGGAAGCCCAGAAGGGTGCTAGTGATCTATGTATATCAACAGGGAAACACTGCGTAACAAATTAGATCATACCTCACAACAACCACCTGTCCCTACTTACAGATGGAGATGAGAAGACCTCGCAAGTCCATTTGTTCCCAAACAATAATTTGGAAAAATAACAGGGGAGAGAAAAACTACCCCTCCCTGAACACGTTCACACCTGTGGCCAGGAACCAGCAGACAGAGTGTCCTTGGAAAAGATGGGCTAGGGGAACTTCCAGGATTAGACTTAGAACCACACAGGAAGCTGTGGCTTCTTCAGTGAAAAATGGTCAAGCTTGGATCTCCCATAAGAGTGCTGGGTAGAAGCCAAGCCAATGCCTCCAGAGATCCCCCTGTCTCTCATCATTGACATAACCTTATACCATCAACTGTGCAATGAAGCCATGGTAGAGGCCCTCCATGCAGCCAAGCAAGGACCTTCTTGAATGTCACATTTAGAATGACCAAGAGAATGCTGCAACCTTGCTGACCTGCATCTGAAGGGTCCCATGTGGACACTCCCAGGACACTGGCAGGCCCTTTTAAAACAGGATGTGCTTCTTAACAGGCTGAAGGGTGCTTGTGGCTTAAAAAAAGAAAAACCCTACACAAATACTTGGGGGACAGGAGTTTGGACAGTAGGGAGTCATATTCCCATTATATAGATGAGGAAACCAAGGCTTAGAGGGGGTTAAGTGATTTGTTCAAAACCATAAATGTAAATGGCTATGGAGCCAGTAATTGGACTGGTCGTTTTAAGAATAAACCCTTTGTCTTTAGCCACTACCATTCCACCTCCCAAGTTATTGCTACAGGTGGAGAACGGCCCATACTTTAACTTTTTCACGCGCCCAAGTGCAGACCTACTTTAAATCCATCTCCACTCTGCTTTGTGCTCTTTGTTGTTGTTGTTGCCCTGGGTCTTTGTTGTGGTGTGTGGGCTTCTCTTGTTGTGGAGCACTGGCAGGCTCTAGAGTGCGCCAGCTTAGTTGCTCCGTGGCATGTGGGATCTTAGTTTCCAACCAGGGATCGAACCCACATCCCCTGCATTGGAAGGTGAACCCTTAACCACTGGACCACGAGGGGAGCCCCTGCTCTTTGAGGCTGACCTTTGTGGACTCCATCCAGAGGTTCTTTTGCCTTCTGAGTTGCAGCTAGATTTGGCCAATGGGAAGCATACGCAGAAAGCCGGAGAGCAGGAAAAGAGAAGGTGTGCTATTCATTTTCGCCACTCATGGGCTGGCTGTGTCCCTTGGCTGACAGCACAGTCTGCTCCAATGTCCCTTTCCTGCAGCTTTTCCTTCTGGGTTCCCTCTCCCCTCCCCGTCCCTTCAGCTTTCTCTTCTTACCCTAGGGTACTTCACCATGCTTGTAGTTTCCCTTAGCCCTTTGATATAATACCTTCCTTAAATTCTCTTTACTTACCTGTTTGGTGGAGGGTAACGTTAGCTCTCTGCTGGGATGCTGAACCATCCAACTCACAGCCTCCTTGCTCGTTAGATTTGGCTGGACTCTGGAATTGGACTAGATTGAGAACTGGAGGAAGAAAAGAAAGGGAGGGTCAGATACCAGCTCAGGACACAGAATTTGCCCTCCTGGGGACAACATTGCTGAAAGCGCTGGTCCACAGCAGCTCAGTGGGTGTCCAGCCCCCATTCCCAGCAGGTCCCCCTCCTCCCTTCCTGCTCCTTCGGCAGCCCCCACCAACACTGAGCAGCAGCTTGGAGCTGGGAGAGACTCCGGTGTCCCTGCTGGGCAGACATGGGAGACAGACAACACAAGATCCCCTGGTTCCACCACATTAAAGACTGTGGATGGGAGCCCTATAGTTGGGGTTGGAATCCTGAGCGGGTTTTCTCCAGAAACTTTTTGCATATCACACTGTCACACAGTGTGATATTTTCAGTTCACTTCAGTCGCTCAGTCGTGTCCGACTCTTTGCGACCCCATGAATCGCAGCACGCCAGGCCTCCTTGTCCCTCACCAACTCCTGGAGTTCACTCAGACTCACGTCCATCGAGTCAGTGATGCCATCCAGCCATCTCATCCTCTGTCGTCCCCTTCTCCTCCTGCCCCCAATCCCTCCCAGCATCAGAGTCTTTTCCGATGAGTCAACTCTTCACATGAGGTGGCCAAAGTATTGGAGTTTCAGCTTTAGCATCATTTCTTCCAAAGAAATCCCAGGGCTGATCTCCTTCAGAATGGACTGGTTGGATCTCCTT
>NW_011495071.1:18327441-18351941 GCF_000754665.1 Bison bison bison
TCCAACACCACAGTTCCAAAGCATCAATTCTTCAGCACTCAGCCTTCTTCACAGTCCAACTCTCACATCCATACATGACCACTGGAAAAACCCTAGCCTTGACTAGATGGACCTTTGTTGGCAAAGTAATGTCTCTGCTTTTCAATATGCTATCTAGGTTGGTCATAACTTTCCTTCCAAGGAGTAAGCGTCTTTTAATTTCATGGCTGCAGTCACCGTCTGTGGTGATTTTGGAGCCCCCCAAAATAAAGTCTGACACTGTTTCCACTGTTTCCCCATCTATTTCCCATGAAGTGATGGGACCAGATGCCATGATCTTCGTTTTCTGATACATTAAATGAACAATAACATTCAATGACAAACAAATTGTGTGGTTGACTAGGCTGTGAGGTTTCTCTGGTGACATGCTTCAAATATTTGCAAATTGAGTACCCAAGACAATAAAATGACCTCATTTACTAGGTGAAGACAAAACACACTCCTGTCATTTACACCAAAGCAGAGCAGGATCCTCAAAATTCCTAAATCAAACAAAAGCTGCCCTTACCCTTCTCCCTCTCACTCCCTTCCCAGGAGACCTCTCACCTGCCCTGTTTGGCACCCCAGCCGGGTGGAAGTGAAGTGTTTGGGGAACCACTGGGCTCCCGGAGGCATCAGTCAAATGATTAGCTCTCTGTGTAGACTGGTGCCCTGGAAGTTATTCTGTCAGCCTCCTTGGTTCTCCTCTGATGATCTAGCAGGGGGGCTGGAGACACATTGCCTGCAGGTGAGATTGCCTGGTTTCAGCCTTCTGCGGCTCTTCAAAATTCCTCCAGGAATGCCTGCCCCCAGTAAGGTGGCCCTCTACATCTGCAAGTTCCACATCCACAGATTCAACCAAATCTGAACTGAAAATATTTAGAAAAAATTCCTGAAATTTCCAAAAAGCAAAACCTGAGTTTGCCACATACTAGCCACTATTTACATAACATTTACATTGTACTAGGTATTATAAATAAGTAATCCAGGGATGATCTATAGCATACAGAGGATATGCAAGGTTACATGCAAATACTGTGCCATTTTATACAAGGGACTTGAGCACTGACATATTTAGGTATCCATAGGGGTCCTGGAACCAGCTCCTTAAGGGTATTGGGGGACAACTGTAATTAAACTTTCATGCCCTGTGGAACCAGGTCATCTTCAGAAATGGCATTAGCTCTAGGATACATCTCATTGGGAGCACTCAGATTCTGTAGCCCGATTGCCCACTTGACAGGGTGAATTATGCATGACTAGAAAGCATGATTAAAGTCTAAATGCTTCCTTTGAAAGGTTGTCTTTAGAATATGTGGTGATCAATTTTGTGTTTAACCGTGCATTTGAAATGTTATTGTTCAGTCACTACGTTGTATCCCATCTTTTGTGACCCCATGGACTGTAGCCCGCCAGGCTCCTCTGTCCATGTGACTCTCCAGATAAGAATACTGGAGTGGGGTGCCATTCCCTACTCCAGGGGATCTTCCAGACCTGGGGATCGAACCCATGTCTCTTGTGTCTCCTGCTTTGGCAGGTAGATTCTTTACTACTGGCGCCACCTGGGAAGTCCTCTGAAATGATAGTGAATATAAAAAAATACAAAGATGTATTTGTGTAATAAATTGTCATATTATATGCAAGTTAGAGGTAATGTGACATACAAGAAAAACTGTGAGCTTTAGCATTAGACAGGCAGGGGTTACAATATAGGAACTTTGACTTATCGGCCCGGTGTCCTTAGCAAGGTTACTTACCTTCTACAATGTGAAGTAGGAATAATAGCCATGGGGCTATAGGATTAAATGGGCCAAACGTATAAAGCATCTATTCATTGCCTGGCACATTTGAAATTGTTCTTAAACAGTAGATTAAATATTCAGGATCTCATTTCAATCATAAAATAAATTTGCGGATACAGGCTACATTTCCTACAAATAACAGTAGAGGGCAGACTTCACAAAATTATTTATGAAATACAGTCTTTCAAGTCATCATCTAAGATGAAAGCCAGAATTCCAGAAATGACTTTCTTAAATACTTTGGCTGAAAGATGCTTCTATCGCTACCTTTAATTTCATCACAGAAACTGGGGCTTTCCTGTTTTGCAAGAATTCCAAAGGAGGATGTTGGGCAATATTTAACCCACAACGTTCATCACCATGATGTGTATGGCTGGTCCCCAGATTATGGTTGAGGGTTTCTGACAGATTTCTCTGGCCATATTTATGCCTGTCATAGATTTAATGATACATAGAGGAAATAAAAGGTGCCAAGCTTTCTTGACATCATTTCAAATTGCATCATGTCAAAATGGCACAAAGTTCGTGACTAGAAGCATTATAGAATACGAAGTCAGCCTACAGCTGACTGGAGATCAGATTACACTTAGGTAATGATCGGGATCGGGGTGTGAATTCCATTCCATAGTGAAAGAACAAATGGGCATTTAATAAATATTTATGAAAATCTGACGAGGTTCTGAAGGGTAAACGTTTGTTCCAGTTTTCACTGCCACCCTCAGTCTCTGGGGGAGCCAGCTTCATCCAGTCTCCATAACATTAAGTGATACTACCACTTGGCATCCTCAATAATTTAGAGAGGAAAAAATGGTGCCTCAAATTGCTTCAAACTCTTATTGCTTTTGTTACCGACAATGAACATCTTTCCCCTTGTGGATCTGAACATTTTTGTTTCATCTTTTATGAATGGTCTGATCATATCTTTGGCCATTCTTCTGTTTGAGTTCTGATCATTTTTTTTCTTCTGCAAAGAATTCATTGTAAATCATTGATATCCTTGGAAAATATGAGTGACCCAGTTCTATCAGTCTGTAATTTTCCTAGCATATAACATAGCACACAATTGGCACTCAGAAATGTTTACTAAATTGTGCTCTTCTATTATATATATATGTTTTAAAAAACATGTTTATTTGGCTGCTTTGGGTCTTGGTTGTGGCACTTGAGATCTTCAATCTGACGTGGCATGCAGGACCTTCAGTTGTGGCGTGTGGGGTCTAGTTCCCTGACCAAGGACCCAACCTGCGCCCCCTGCATTAGGAGTATGGAATCTTAGCCACTGGACTACCAGGGAAGTCCCAAAATTATTTTATATTTTAAAATATGTTTTTTAATATAAAGAATATATATACTCATTATTTTTAAAAGTATTGAACAGGTAAGCAAAGTAGAAAGATCACTCCCAAAGGCAAAGATTGTAGTTTTGCTAGGCACTTTTTCATGGTTAAAGCCACCTAGGCTTCCCTGGTGGCTCAGGTGGTAAAGAATCCACCTGTGATGTGGGAGCCCTGGGCTCAATTCTTGGGCTAGGAAGATTCCCCTGGAGAAGGGAATGGCAACCCACCCCAGTATTCTTGCCTGGGAAATCCCATGGATGGAGGAGCCTGATGGGCTACAGTCCATGGGATCCCAAAGAGTCAGACATGACTGAGTGACTAACACCCTTTTCATGGTTAAATACTGTTTGATCAAGTTATATTCTCATTTACCTATGTTTTAACCATCAGTTTGTTTTCATTTTTGTTCTATAATAAATAATGCTGTTAAAGGGACTGAAATGCCAGATTGTAAGTACTCATATTTACAGTTCTATTCCCCTCAGGCCAAGTAACCCATCCCCTCCATATACACATACACTGACTCTCTCCTCGTCTACCCAACCAGAGCAGCAAGTTTAGAGGAAGGCATTTTTACTTTGCTGAGCTGGGGGAAAGTAGAAGACAGGAATGGCTGCAGGCAGGAGGAGTAGTTTACTAAGAAGGTAGCTGGAGTTACTCAGAGAGAAAAAGTATCAGTGAGGTAGGTTGTGAAATAAAGAAGATGAGGGAGCTGAGCCTTGGAAAGATCAACAGAAATGATTAAAGAGGATTTTAAGAAAGTTTTGATGTCTAAACCAGCACTACCCATGCTGGGCTATGAACTGTTTATCTGCCTGTGATAATCTAATTGCAAAAATCGAGAGCAAGCATTTACAGAAATCTGATGTGGCTGCAATATTCAAGCAAACTTGTCTTGTTGAACAGAGTGTGGGTAAGCTGCACAGGAACCTTGTGAGAAAGGACCACGTCATAGCCTGCGGTGTTTTAAGTTATTTCATCAACTGTAACTCAAAAGCTTATAAACAGTTGAGACAATGTAAGATTATAAAGGTGATGTCTTGATGTTTCTGTAAGATTAGAAGCCATTTTGATCAACTTTTAGAAGATATGAATTGGATAACCAGACTTGTTTATTCATTTGGTATTTTGATAATTTAAATCATCATACTATTCCATGCAAGGAGGTAGCACAGTATGTTGTTTTCAATGGCAAAGAAGATCTAAAGGCAAAAAAAAAAAAAAAAATAGAAGCTTAGAAGAACTGAGTTTCTACAGATTGTTAGGCATGCCCCATAGTAAGGCAACGATTATCAATGAAGTACCTCGGTGGCTTTCTCTGCTTTTCTCCCATTTCTTACTCCTCATCTTTTCCTCCCTTTTATTCTCTGCATCTTTTCTCTCTTCTCACTGAGAAGATATTTCTCATCCTCTTCTTTTCTATCTCCTGGGGGATCTCATTAAATTCACAGGTCTCAATGCTCATTTCTCACATCTAAGTTGCATTGCTGCAGATACGAGTTTTCCAAAATTCTAATTTTAATTTGATGGCTCACATTTTGATAATGATTTTTAAAAAGTCCATTGTTTTCCTTAAAGTGACAGGCATATCTCATTCATCCTGAAGAAAATACCTGCCAAATACTCAACTCTGAATGTTCAGAGTTTATCAATACTGCAAATAAAAGTGGTTCTCCATGAAACTTGTCACTGCTTTAGCTCCTATGTGAGGCCACTGTACATGTGGTTTTCCTTGGCATAAAGCATTCTATGTGTCTTTTTGGTAGTGTCATGGCTAAGAAATAATTTGCTTTCTCTCTACATTTAGCTTCAACTATTTGAGCTTCCAGTAGTGGCTCAGACAGTAAAGAATCAGCCAGCAACGTGGGAGACCTGGGTTCGATCCCTGTGTTGGGAAGATCCCCTGGAGAAGGGCATGGCAACCTGTTTCAGTATTCTTGCCTGGAGAATCCCCATGGACAAAGGAGCCTGGAAGGCTGCAATCCATGGGGTCACAAAGGGTCGGACATGACTGAGCAACTAAACACACACACACATTCCTTCAAAACACACGGTTTGCAAAAGGACTTTTATGCCAGTTTGAGGTATAAGAGGCAGGCTGAAAAGCAGATGTTTCAATGGCTTTGATATTTTGTAAGACTGACCATGAGAATGCTTGAAATTGGAACCATCTTAAAAATCTCTAACATAAGCCACTAATGAAACTAAGCTATTTGGTGAGTGCCAAGTGCCTCCAGAAAGGTAATGGGGAGAAATGGAAGCATGTCTATGTCCCATTTGGAGATGTTTAGGCAAATCATTGAATGTCAGGCTTGGCATGATCTAATTTAAATTGACATTCCATTACAGGGCTGCTTAGACCTGCCTCATCAACTCTGTCAACAGATACCAGAAACTGAAGTACCAAGTCAAAGCGCATCTGGTAAAGACCACACCTGTCCTATCTCCTTGCACACCCAGGTGATGGACATTTATTGTAGAAACGCTGGATAGACTGTTTATCTGTCTGTTTTTGGAGGTAGATTTGATATGGTCAAGTGATCACAGGTACCACCTGTTGGGGAGACAAGACTCATAATTAATCCATGATTACTGGAGAAGTGAAAAAATGGAGCCATTGTCAAGAGAGGGAACTGATGACCGTCTTGATGCCACACCCATCTGGCTGCATTAAAACACATGCACACTTTGACATATGGTCACTAGTTGGAAAGAAGGGAGAGGATTACAAGATACAAATGATAAACAGATACCACAGCTTCCTTCTGTGGCCAATACAAGATGGACACTTGGGAGATTTGTGGAAGAAAGGTCATATATTTGTATGAACAATAATTACTGTATTATTGTAATTTCTATCACATATAAGGGCAGAATCTAATGTCAACTGACATGTAGTGGGATATTACCATGTGTTAGGCATTGTGGGTGCACTGCATGTGTTAACTAATCGAAATCTTACAAAATCCTACAAGATAGGAACTACCATCCCTATTTTACAGAGGAAGAAACTGAGTGGGATTGAAGGTCTCATCAAGGTCACAGCTGAAAAATGGTGGCACTGAGCCTGTGGGACTCATTCTAGAGCCTTTGCTTTCACCATTTTCTTTGCTCTAGGTAAAATGGAAAGACCGTAAAACCAGAAGACTCCATGTCCCCTGCCAGCCCCATGGTGACTGACTGTATGACTTTGGGTTAGACACACAACCCTTCATTGGCCCTCTTTTACAAAAAAAATTGAAGTATAGTTGTTTAATTATCAACTATTGTTAATACTCTGTTAGTTTCAGGCATACAGCAAGGTGATTCAGCTATACTGTGGTGGCTCAGGCAATAAAGAATCTGCCTGCAATGGGAGACCAGGGTTCAATCCCTGGGTTGGGAAGATCCCCTGGAAGATAGCACAGCAACCCACTCCAGTATTATTCTTGCCTGGAGAATCCCATGGACAGAAGAGCCTGTTAGGCTATAGTCCATGGAGTTGCAAAGAGTCAGACACATTACATGTATATATATAAAACTGAATCATTTTGCTGTATGCCTGAAGTGAAGTGAAAGTGTTAGCTGCTCAGTTGTGTCTGACTCTGTGACCCCAGGCTCTTCTGTCTGTGGGATTCTTCAGGCAAGAATACTGGAGTGGGAAGCAATTCCCTTCTCTAGGGGATCTTCCCAATCCAGGGATCAAACCCAAGTCGAGATAGGGATAGG
Source organism: Bison bison bison (assembly GCF_000754665.1). Lineage (NCBI taxonomy): Eukaryota > Metazoa > Chordata > Mammalia > Artiodactyla > Bovidae > Bison > Bison bison. The sequence continues at coordinate 18,334,307 of NW_011495071.1, forward strand.
GAAAGCTAGAGATAGGGAAAGCTTCTGACATAGACACCAGAAGGGGACAGAAAGAGTGCCCCCTTGCTAGTTTTTAGCAAGGTTTTTTATGTTTGTTAGAAAGCTGTTAATCAGATAAGAGAGACACCTCAAGGCTGTGGGAGTTTCACCAGGCCCCTCTCCCACAATATGCACTTTTGAGATAGGATGGCATGAGGTGTATCATCCCCCAGCCATAAAACAATTGACAGGAATACTGGTTTGTTGAGCCATTATCAACCCAAGGTTTGAGAAAAGAAAAAAGTTAGTTTTAGGTGGAACCATTTTGAAGAAAGGCAAATTCCAAAGCAAATACATCGTGTTATTAACATAGCTTAAGAAAAACATTTCCATAAGAAAACACATCGGTTACCTCAAGGCATTAAAAGAAGCCTCTTAATTTTGTGTAGAGAAGGAAAAAAATGTCTGCCACTTGGGGACCAATGGCCTTTCCTGCCTGTTACCCTCTCAATCTCCTTGTAGTCCAAGGGACTCTCAAAAATCTTCTCTAGCACCACAGTCGATAGCAACAATTCTTCAGCGCTCAGCCTCTTTATGGTTCGACTCTCACATCCATACATCATTACTGGAAAAACCACAGCTTTGACTATATAGACCTTTGTTGGCAAAGTGATCTTTCTGCTTTTTAATACGCTGTCTAGGTTTGTCATAGCTTTCCTTCCAAGGAGCAAGTGTCTTTTAATTTCATGGCTTCAGGCACCATCCACAGTGATTTTGGAGCCCAAGAATTAGGGCCTTTAGGGAGGTAATTAAGTTTAAATGAGGACATAGGAATGGGGCCATAATCATATAGGACTGGGGTCCTTGTAAAGAGATGAAGAGCCACCAGAGAGCTCATTCTCTGAGGAATGAGCACAGAGATGAGGTCATGTGAGGGCACAGCAAGAAGGCAGGGGTCCGTGAGCTGGGAAGAGAAGTCTCACCAGAAACCAACCGTGACAGCACCTTGATCCTGAACTTGCAGCCTCCAGAACTGTTAAGAAGATAAATTTCTATTGTCTAAGTCACCAAGTCTGTGGTATTTGGTTACATCAGCCCTAGCAGACCAATACTGTAATGATCTCTTTTGTGGCTTTCATCCGAATTTCCTAATAGCTAATGATGTTGAATATCTTTTCATGTGCTTATTTTCCATCTGTATATCCTGTTTAGTAAAATTTCTGTTCATGTCTTTCCCTCATTTTCTAAATGGATTAAAAAAAAACCAAACCTGTTGAATTTGAGAGTTCTGCATATTCTAGATACTAGCCCTCTGTCAGATATGAGGTTTGCAAATATTTTCCCTCAGTCTGTAACTTGTCTTTTCATCCTTTCATCGAATGACAATTTGTTATTTAAATGAAGTTAAATGTATTAGTTATTCCTTTTTGGATCATGCTTTTAATGTCACATATAAGAATTATTTGCTTAACCCTAAATAGGTTCTCTGATGCTTTTTCTAAAAGTGTCACAGTTTTATATTTAAGACTATGATCCATTTTAAATTAATTTTTGCATAAGATTGAGACTTAAGTCAAGGTTTATTTGATTGTTGTTATTGCCCACACTGTCCCATTTCTCCAGTACCGTTTGGTGAAAAACCTCTTTCCTCCACTGAATTGCTTTTGCATCTCTGTTAAAAATCACTTGGGCATATTTGCGTGATTCTATTTCTAGATTCACTATTCTGTTCCGCTGATGTTTTTATCTATCCTGCTAGTACGCACCACACAGTCTTAATTAATGTAGCTATAAAATGTCTTCAAATTGAGTAGACTGATTCCTCTCACATTATTCTTTATCAAAATTGTTTCAGCTATTTGAGTTCATTTACCTTTCCACATACATTTTAAATTAATCTTGTCTACAAAACTGAGATTTTTGACAGGAATTACATTAAACCTGTATATCAGTTTGGGGAGAATTGAAATCTTTACTATGTTGAGTTTTCTAGCTATGAACAGAGTATGTCTCTCTAATTAGATTTTAAACATTTCTTTCATCAGTGTTGTTTGGTTTGCAGCATACAATTCTGTACATATTTTCTTAGATTTACACCCATGCCTTTTTTGGAGTGATTGAAAATTATATAGTTGATTCATGATCTTTAATTCACCCTGAAAGGTTGTCTTTTAATTGTTGTATTTAGACTATATTTAAAGTCATTATTGATATGTTAGGGCTTACGTCTGCCTTTTTCTTTTTTGTTTACTGTTTGTTCCCTCTGTTTTTCTACTTTCTCTTTTCTTGCCTTCTTGTGGGTTACTTGAACACTTCTTAGAATTCCACTTTGATTGATCTATACTGTCTTTGAGAGTACCTCTTTGATAGCTTTTAGTGGCTACTTAGGTAGTACATTATACATACATAACTTAAAACAGTCTATGTTATTATTTTACAAGTTTGAGCAAAATATAGAAAACTTGCTTCTTTTTATATGCCTTTACTGTCTCTAGTTCATAATTCCTTTAATTATTTCCTCTGATACATTCAGGACCATATCAGATGGTGCCATAATTTTGCTTCAAATCAAACATAAGTTAGAAAACCAAAGAGGTGATAGAAAGTTTATTGTATTTGCCCATATTTTGCTCCTGTATTTACCCCGGATACATAGAATTTTTTATTCTTTTGTCCTTCCTGATGTTCTAAGATTCCTTTTATTATTGTTTCCTTTCTGTTGAGGGGATTTCCTTTAGCCATTGTTTTGGGTAAATGTGAGGCAGCCAATTTGCTGATTTTCCTTAAATCTAGAATATTAACCACGTAATTAGTTCTGTCTAGATCTGATAGACAGAGTGCCTGATGAACTATGGATGGAGGTTCGTGACATTGTACAGGAGACAGGAATCAAGACCATTCCCAAGAAAAAGAAATGCAAAAAAGCAAAATGGCTGTCTGGGGAGGCCATACAAATAGCTGTGAAAAGAAGGGAAGCAAAAAGCAAAGGAGAAAAGGAAAGATATAAGCATCTGAATGCAGAGTTCCAAAGAATAGCAAGGAGAGATAAGAAAGCCTTCCTCATCGATCAATGCAAAGAAATAGAGGGAAACAACAGAATGGGAAAGACTAGAGATCTCTTCCAGAAAATTAGAGATACCAAGGGAACATTTCATGCAAAGATGGGCTCAATAAAGGACAGAAATGGTAGGGACCTATCAGAAGCAGAAGATATTAAGAGGTGGCAAGAATACACAGAAGAACTGTACAAAAAAGATCTTCATGACCCAGATAATCACGATGATGTGATCACTTGCCTAGAGGCAGACATCTTGGAATGTGAAGTCAAGTGGGCCTTAGGAAGCATCACTACGAATAAAGCTAATGGAGGTGATGGAATTCCAGTTGAGCTATTTCAAATCCTGAAAGATGATGCTGTGAAAGTGCTGCACTCAATATGCCAGCATATTTGGAAAACTCAGCACTGGCCACAGGACTAGAAAAGGTCAGTTTTCATTCCAATCCTAAAGAAAGGCAATGCCAAAGAATGCTCAAACTACTGCACAATTGCACTCATCTCACACGCTAGTAAAGTAATGCTCAAAATTCTCCATGCCAGGCTTCAGCAATACGTGAACTGTGAACTTCAGGATGTTCAAGCTGGTTTTAGAAAAGGTAGAGGAACCAGAGATCAAATTGCCAACATCTGCTGAATCATTGAAAAAGCAAGAAAGTTCTAGAAAAACATCTATTTCTGCTTTACTGACTATGCCAAAGCCTTTGACTGTGTGGATCACAATAAACTGTGGAAAATTCTGAAAGAGATGGGAATACCAGACCACCTGACCTGCCTCTTGAGAAACATGTATGCAGGTCAGGAAGCAACAGTTAGAACTGGACATGGAACAACAGACTGGTTCCAAATAGGAAAAGGAGTACGTCAAGGCTATATATTGTCACTCTGCTTATTTAACTTCTATGCAGAGTACATCATGAGAAATGCTGGGCTGGAAGAAGCACAAGATGGAATCAAGATTGCTGGGAAAAATATCAATAACCTCATATATGCAAATGACATCACCCCTATGCCAGAAAGTGAAGAAGAACTAAAGAGCCTCTTGATGAAAGTAAAAGAGGAGAGTGAAAAAGTTGGCTTAAAGCTCAACATTCAGAAAACTAAGATCATGGCATCTGGTCCCATCACTTCATGGCAAATAGATGGGGAAACAGTAGAAACAGTGGCTGACTTTATTTTTCTGGGTTCCAAAATCACTGCAGATGGTGATTGTAGTCATGAAATTAAAAAATGCTTACTCCTTGGAAGGAAAGTTATGACCAACCTAGATAGCATATTCAAAAGCAGAGACATTACTTAGCCAACAAAGGTCCATCTAGTCAAGGCTATGGTTTTTCCAGTGGTCATATATGGATGTGAGAGTTGGACTGTGAAGAAAGCTGAGTGCCAAAGAATAGATGCTTTTAAACTGTGGTGTTGGAGAAGACTCTTGAGAGTCCCTTGGACTGCAAGGAGATCCAACCAGTCCATCCTAAAGCAGATCAGTCCTGAGTGTTCATTGGAAGGACTGATGCTGAAACTGAAACTCCAATACTTTGGCCACCTGATGCGAAGAGCTGACTCATTTGAAAAGACCCTGATGCTGGGAAAGATTGAGGGCAGGAGGAGAAGGGGATGACAGAGGATAAGATGGTTGAGTGGCATCACTGACTCAATGGACATGGGTTTTGGTGGACTCCGGGAGTTGGTGATGGACAGGGAGGCCTGGCGTGCTGCGATTCATGGGATCGAAAAGAGTCAGGCATGACTGAGTGACTGAACTGAACTGAATCAGTTCTGAATAATTTATTTTTTTATTTTTACCATAGACTTTATCTAGTTTTATTTCCTTATTGGAATATAACTGCATCACAGTGCTGTGTTCCTGTCTGCTTTACGACATCGTGAATCAGCCATATGTATATATCCCCTCCCTCTTGAGCCTCCCTCCCACCCTTCCCATTTCACCCGTCTAAGTCATCACATCAGAGCACTAAACTGAGCTCCTTGTGCTATACAGAAGCTGCCCATTAACTATCTATTTTATACATGGTAGAGTATAAATATGTCAATACTACTCTTTCAAGTCATCTCCTCATCTCCTTACCCTCTGTGTCTACAAGTCCATTTGCTATGGCCAGACAGTTTATTTTAACAAACTTTTTTTTTAATTGGGCCCACTGTATGGAACCCCTCAGCGAGGTTCTGAGTTGCAAAGATGAGTAAGATGCATTCTTTGCATTACCCTCATAGGAGGATCAAACACATAAACAAAATGTCCTTATTTGGTATATGCTAAATAATGGCATCCCTCTAAACCAGGAGTTGGCAAACTTTCTAAAGGATCGGATAGTAAATATTGATATTTTAGACTTCATGGTTCAAATGGTGTTTGTTACAACTATTCAATTCTGCCATTCTAACATAAAAGGCCCCATTCTTCTGTTTCTTAGTCACTCAGTCATGTCCAACTCTTTGCGACCCCACGGACTGTAGACTGCCAGGCTTCTCTGTCCGTGGAATTGCCCAAGCAAGAATACTAGAGTAGGTTGCCATGCCCTTCTCTGGGGATCTTCCCAACCCAGGAATAGAGTCCATGTCTCCCACATTACAGGGGGATTCTTTACCATCTGAGCCACCAGGAAAGCCCAAAAGCAACCACAGACGTACATAAATGAATGGATGTGGCCTACTCCAATAAAACTTTCATTTCGGAAAAAGGCAATGAAGAGGCATGAACTATTTGGTATAAAGCAAGCTTCAAGGATATATTGTACAACATGAGGAATATAGCCAATATTTTATAATAATTATGAATGGAGTATAATCCTTAAAAATTATGAATCGGTATATTGTACACCTGTAACATATAATATTGTATAGCAACTGTACTTTAATTGAAAAAGTAAAAAAAAAAAAAAACAGGCAGTGAACCAATTTAGTTCTCTGATCATAACTTGCTGACACCCTAATCTTTATTTTCTTCCTTCTCCACCTTTCTATGTAAAAGAGGGTTATTATAAGAAATTAGTTAATACTTGTAAAGTTCTCAGAATAAGTCTTGGCAAATATTAAGCTTTATAGGAGGTTCGTCTTTAGCTCTTGTTTCCTCTCCAGCCCTCTATGCCATTTGCACACCCGAGGGTTAGGTCTAGGTGATATGGAGTCAATGCTTTAAGACTGAAAGGGGACCTGTGATCATTTGCTCGTTACTTAGCTAGGTCACTTCAGCAACTACTGAAGCCCATGCACCTAGAACCTGTGCTCTGAAACAAGAGAAGCCTCCACAGTGAGAAGCCTGTGCGCTGCAACAAAGAGGCGACTGCTCCCCACAGCCACTGAAAGCTCGAGCAGCAATGAAGACTCAGCGTGACCAAAACTAACGAATAAATAAATTAATTTAAAAGAAAAACGGTAAACCAAGTAAAGAACTAACCAGGTTCATTTCTATCTTGAGTGTCCATGATTCTGTGAACAACCCCTGGCTTTATTCTCCCCAGAGAGAATGAGGTAGGGGATTGAATTTGTTCTGAAGTCAGATGAGTTCAGTCTAAGCCCTGCCTCTGCCCATTCGGCTTCCTCTCAATGACCTGCAGTATCCTCGTATTTAAAATGGGAATGATGCCCCACTTCACAGGATGATTGCAGAAATTATACAATAATGTGCGTGAATAGTACTTTGCAAATCATAAAGTACTTTGCAGTTGGTGGTAATTATTAACATTATTAGGCGAAGGACTCTAACTCATCCATTTGTGTGACTCCTTTCCCAGAAAGTTTTCAACCTCCACAGTGGGAAAGGTGGCACTTACTGAGGCCATAAAGGCTTCCCAGGGGGTGTTAGTTGTAAAGAATACACTGCCAATGCAGGAGAAGCAGGTGATGCAGGTTCGATATCTGGGTTGAGAAGATCCCCTGGAAATGACATCCCATTCCAGTATTTTTGCCTGGAAAATTTCATGGGCAGAGGAGCCTGGTAGGCCACAGTCCATGCGGCCGCAAAGAGTTGGACAAGACTGAGTGACTTAGCACACACACAAGATCCAATACCCAGTTCTCCCCAAGAAGAAAGGGAGATTATTATTTAGCACTAATATGTAATTAGTTGAAAATAAGATTAATTGTGCAAGTCTTTGTTCCACTAAATGGTACCTCCATGGCTTTCCAAACTTCAAATGCTTCAGTGCAGACAAAGGGGAAACAATTGACCTTCTTTTGTGAGGTGTGTTGTACAGTTGCCTGTTAAATGGTAGTTAGCCACTGAAAGTGGAGAAGGCAATGGCAACCCACTCCAGTACTCCTGCCTGGAAAATCCCATGGACAGAGGAACCTCGTAGGCTGTAGTCCATGGCGTCTCGAAGAGTCGGACACGACTGAATGACTTCACTTCCACTTTTCACTTTCAAGCGTCGGAGAAGGAAATGGGAACCCACTCCGGTGTTCTTGCCTGGAGAATCCCAGGGACGGGGGAGCCTGGGGGGCTGCCCTCTATGGGGTCGCACAGAGTCAGACATGACTGAAGCGACTTAGCAGCAGCCACTGAAAGAAGGCTGAGTTTGTGATGAGGTTAAGGCTGTTCCACACCGCAGTGCTGCTGATTCTAGGCTGGGACCTAAGAGAGGAATTCAGTTCAACTCAATTCAATTCAACCCAACTTGATTCAATAAACCCAACTTTGCTATTTACTGGGCAGCACTGTGCCAGGTGCAAAGGATACAAAAAGTGAGTATAAGGGCCTCTGTCCTCCCAGAACTCATATCTCCGGGAGGGAAACAGACACAGACTCCAATTTATAGTGTGGGAGGAGTGAGGCTAGCAGGAATCCTGAAGGGGAAAAATACTAGGATTCTCTTTCCTAGAGCTCTTTCTGCTTCATGAGCAAAGGAACAGGAAAGATTTATAAAGACAATGAGAAATAGGTTGACTTTTTGCTGTTTTTCAGTCACATTCCTCGGGGAAGGTTATTACTAGCATAGACTCCGACAATAGCAGGTGTCTATAGAGAATTTTTTCTCGTATGTTGCTACCTTTTTAATGACTGTTTTTGTTGCTTCAAAACAAAACAAGGGCTTCCCTTGTGGCTCAGCTGATAAAGAATCCGCCTGCAATGTGGGAGTCCTGAGTTCGATCCCTGGGTTGGGAAGATTCCCTGGAGAAGGGAAAGGCTACCCACCCCAGTTTTCTGGCCTGGAGAATTCCATGGACTGTGTAGTCCATGGGATCGCAAAGAGTCGGACACGACTGAAAGACTTTTACTTTTGTTCTTTCAAGTTGAGATGGTCCAATTTTAAAATATTTATTTTTAACATGTTCGTAAATGGGAACTTTACAAGTTTAGTTTTATTGGCAATTTCTTTGTTTTAAAAGTATAAGAAAGCAAGAAGTTCTACTTTTTTAGGATTTACTTCTGTCAAGAAAAATTGTATGTTTTGAAAAAAAAAAAAAAAGATTGCTGTGTGTCCTGCCTAGTGCATCTTTTCCTTTCATTGTATTTGAACCAATTTACAAATCTCTAAGTTGTAGAAAAACTAATGTAAATGATTCCTATCTCTAAAATGCAAAGGAGTTGTCTAGATCATTTTGGACCTCTTTGTAAATTTATTTCAGCAATATTCCTTATTGCCTATATACATGTGATTCTTTGGATTCTCCTTTGAGCCCTGGTAACATCTTATTCATTCCCTCATTAATTAATGAGTTAAATTAAACTTTTCAGTTCAGTTCAGTCGCTCAGCTGTGTCCGACTCTTTGTGACCCCATGAATTGCAGCACGCCAGGCCTCCCTGTCCATCACCAACTCCTGGAGTTTACTCAAACTCATGTCCATTGAGTTGGTGATGCCATCCAACCATCTCATCCTCTGTCGTCCCCTTCTCCTCCTGCACTCAATCTTTCCCAGCATGAGTGTCTTTTCAAATGAGTCAGCTCTTCGCATCAGGTGGCCAAAATATTGGAGTTTCAGCTTCAACATCAGTCCTTCCAATGAGCACCCAGGACTTATCTGCTTTAGGATGGACTGGTTGGATCTCCTTGCAGTCCAAGGGACTCTCAAGAGTCTTCTCCAACACCACAGTTCAAAAGCATCAATTCTTTAGCAATCAGCTTTCTTTATAGTCCAACTCTTGCATCCTAATATGTGTTCAGTTTCTGTTTGTATGAGAGTTATTATTTTATTTTTTAAAAGAAAATGATCCTTTAACACATCTTCTCTGAGAAAGATCTGGCTGATGATGTGGAAGGGTAGGAAGGGAAGGGAATTAAGATGTGTTAAGAACTTATTAAATAGCAAATCTTAATGTGTATTATTTTGTTTAAACTACATAACATCTTATACCTTTATGGGGTGCTTTTTTTTTTAAATCAAGGGCTCTTATGGTGTTTCATGTTAGCCAGGATTATAATGGTGTAGTGATACACCACGTTATGGGGTGAATTGTATCCCCCATCATAACCTCAGAATGTGACCTTATTTGGGGATGGCGTCTTTACAGAGGTAATCCAGTTTAAAATGAGATCATTAATGTAGGCCTTAATTTAAGATGACTGGTGTCCTCATAAAAAGGGAAAATTTGGAGTCAGGCATGCATATGGGACAGCACGTGAACATGAAGGCAGAGGCCAGGGTGATGAATATACAAGCCAAGGAGCACCAAAGGTTGCTAGCAGACACCACACGCCAGGAGAGAGGCATGGGAGAGATTCTTCTTCACAGCCTTCAGAAGGAACCTACGTGCCGACCCCTCGGTCTCATGTTTTTAGACTCTAGAACTGTGAGACAAAATCCTGTTTTTTCAAGCCACCCAGTTTGTGGTACCTTGTTACTACAGCCCTAGTAAACCAATATAGGCCATTTAGAACATTCCTTATAATTTTCTATTTTAAGGAATCATTTATGTTTAACTGTTTATGCAAGGGACCATCCAGTGCAGTGAGGTCCATTTCTTAGCCAAACTCCACGGTCAGCTCACAAGCTCACAAAGATCTGGGTCAAGTTGCCATCCTGAGCATGTGACAGGCATCTTGATCTCAGACAAGGAGATCTGCAGGCAGGGCATTGCTGCATGTTCTTCCTAGATGAAGGACCAGACAGCAGGCATAAGGCGTCTCCCTCTCCTCAGACTCAGGTGCCAAGAAAGTGAGCCCCATGCGTGTGTGCTCAGTCATGTCCAACTCTTTGCAACCCCATGGACTGTAGCCCACCAGGCTCCTCTGTCCATGGGATTCTCCAGGCAAGAATACTGACGTGGGTTGCATGTCCTCTTCCAAGGGATCTTCCCAACCCAGGGGATTGAACTCACATCTCCTGTATCTTCTGCATTGGCAGTCGGGTTCTTTACCACCAGCACCACCTGGGAAACCCAAATGAGAGCCCCATCTCCTGGGGAAAATACATTATTTTCTGCTATTTTTCAGATCAGTAGCATTTGTTTAATCAAAATGAAATAGTGTAAATTTTTCTTTCTGGTACGACTGGAAAGAAATAATACCATGAAAAGGAGTTGAGATTTTTTTTCTAAGTGTTATAAGGAAGGTTTAAGCAGCAGAGAGCCCTGAGCTAGTTGATGTTTCTAAAGGACCTCTCTGGCTTCTGTGCAGATTGAATTGTGGGGCAGGTGGGAGGAAAGAATGAAGTGGGGAGACCATGTTGGAGGCTGTTACAGTAGACTACGAGAGAAAGTGTGCTGGTCTGGATCTGCAGACAGCAGTAGAGACGGAAAAAATAAACAGGCCCAGGATATTTGGAGAGAGAATGGGTAGGACTTAGTGGAGAATTGAGGTAAGGAAAGGGAAAAATCAGAAATGGTAGGTGCTATTGTTTTCCTTTCCCTGATAAACTGGATTCTTGTTGTTGTTTAGTCACTAAGTTGTGTCCAACTCCTTGCAACCCCATGGACTATAGCCTGCCAGGAGATCTGTCCATGGGATTTCCCAGGCAAGAATATTGGAGTGGGTTGCCATTTCCTTCTTCAGGGGATCTTCCTGACCCAGGAATCAAACCCACATTTCCTGCATGGTAGGCAGACTCTTTACTGCTGAGCCACTGGGGAAACCCGATAAAACTGGATAGATAGCTGATTAACCAGGAAGGAGGAGGCTTAGAGGAAGGCTTTGTTTTTAAGCCTATCATGGAGGTAATAATGCTGGAAAGGAAAAGATCCATCCATGCCCTGGTCTTTCAGAAAGGAGATATCAAGCTGTTCACAGAACACTAAGTGCCTTTTTTTTTTCTTTTAGAAAAACAATATTAATGATATGCTTATTGTAACAAGGTATTGTACAGGCTGCCAACGGAGCTGCCAGTTTCCTGGACATGAACGACAGGATGGGGATCTAGAGAGAAGGGTGATGTGAATTCCGAGTAAAAAGGACAACTTGTGTTAGGGAGCCCTCCAGTACTCCAGCCTGGAGGAAGTGTTATGGATCCAGAGGTAGGACGGGAGGGGTCGGGGTTGTTAGGAAGCTTTTCTGAAAATGGAAATGACTGGCACAGACGGTTGTCTTTGGTCAGGAAACTCCAGACTAGAAATCCCAGGGTCTGGAATCTCTTCCTGGTTCCCTTTGCTGTGAAGATTTCAGTTCCCAAATGGATTTTTGCCTGCCATTCTACTTCACTCTGCATCTGGGATGGCAAGGTTGTCTCTTCCATCCCCAGGGTCTACACAATGCTTCACATAGGAGGCACTCAGTGCAAGTTACTGAATAAAGAATATATATGATGAATGGATGAATGTAACTGTACAAATATGAAGAGTATGCTATGCAGCAAAGGAAACCATAACCAAAACAAAAAGACAACCTACAGAATGGAAGAAAATATTTGCAAATGATGAGACTGACAAGGGCTTAATTTCCAAAATGTACACACAGCTCATACAAGTCAACAACAAAAAAACAAATGATCCAATCAAAAAATAGGGAGTAGACTTAAATAGACATTTTTTGAAGGAAGACATACTAATGGCCAATAGGCATAAGAAAAGATGCTTAACATAGCTAATTATTAGAGAAATGCAAATCAAACTACAATGAGGTACCATCTTAGACTCGTCAGAATGGCCATTATTAAAAAATCTACAAATGATAAATGTTGGAGAGGGTAAAAGAAAAGGCAACCCTCCTACACTGTTGGTGGGAATGTAAATTGGTGCAGCCACTATGGAGAACAGTATGGAAGTTCCTCAGAAAATTAAAACTAGAATTACCATATGATCCAGCAATCCTAGCCCTGGGCATATACCCAGACAAAACTCTAATTCAAAAAGGTGCACCCCTATGTTCACAGCACACTATTCACAACAGCCAAAAGGTGGAAACAACCTAAATGTCCATCGACAGACTAACGGGCAAAGAGGATGTGGTATCTATATACAGTAGAATACTACCCAGCCATAGAAAGGAATGAAATAATGCCATTTGCAGCAACATGGAGGCAACTTCAGATTATCGTACTAATTGAGGTAAGTCAGAAAGAAAAATACCACATGATATCACTTACATGTGAAATCTATAATATGGCACCAACGAACCTGTCTCAAAACAGAAAATAGACTCACAGACACAGACATCACTTTTGCAGATGCAAAAGGCGAGACAGGGAGGAAGGGGGATGGACTGGGAGTTTGGAGTTGGAAGAGGCAAACTATTCCATTTAGAATGGATAAACAGCAAGATCCTGCTGCATAGCACAGGGAGCTATATCCAACCTCCTGGGATAAACCATAATAGAATAGAATATTGAAAAAAGAATGCACATGTCTATAACTGAGTTGCTTTGCTGTACAGCAGAGATAAGCACAACATTGTAATCAACTATATTTCAATTAAAAAATTAAATAAATAAAAGTAGAGTTGCCATGTGATCCAGCAATCCCACTCCTAGGCATATATTCAGACAAAATTATAAGTCAAAAAGATATATGTATCCCTATATTCACAGCAGCACTACTTACAATAGCCAAGGCATGGAGACAACCGCAGATACTGCAGAAATGAGGTTCCCTGATTTCAATAAGTCAGTTGAGAGAATTCCCCTAATATTTTGATGTCATTAAGGAAATATCTGGAAATAAATATGGGTTGGATGATAATCCACTTAGAAGAGTTTGTTACTGTTGATTTATTATACAAAAAGAAAGCTGATAACTGAATTACTGTCTTACATGAGGGTTATCAAGTGACTTCCCTATGGCTCTATGTTAGCCTCTGTCCTGCACAACATTTTAGCAATGACTTGGATGAATATGTAGACAGCAGGAAAAAAATATCACTAAATTTGCAACTGTTATAAAATTGAGAAGGCTGCTGCTGCTGCTGCTGCTAAGTCGCTTCAGTCGTGTCCAACTCTGTGCTACCCTATAGACAGAAGCCCACTAGGCTCCTCTGTCCCTGGGATTCTCCAGGCAAGAATACTGGAGTGGGTTGCCATTTCCTTCTCCAATGCATGAAAGTGAAAAGTGAAAGTGAATTCGCTCAGTCATGTCGACTCTTAGCGACCCCATGGACTGCAGCCTATCAGGCTCCTCCGTCCATGGGATTTTCCAGGCAAGAGTACTGGAGTGGGTTGCCATTGCCTTCTCTGTGAGAAGGCTAGTAAATGCCAAAAAGAGAATTGAGATTCAAAAATTATTTAATCTGTATGTCTTCTTTGGAGAAATGTCTATTTAGTTCTTTGGCCCATTTTTTGATTGGGTCATTTATTTTTCTGGAGTTGAGCTGTAGGAGTTGCTTGTATATTTTTGACATTAGTTGTTTGTCAGTTGCTTCATTTGCTATTATTTTCTCCCATTCTGAAGGCTGTCTTTTCACCTTGCTAATAGTTTCCTTTGACGTGCAGAAGCTTTTAAGGTTAATTAGGTCCCATTTGTTTATTTTTGCTTTTATTTCCAATATTCTGGGAGGTGGGTCATAGAGGATGAAAAGATGCTCAACATCACTCATTATCAGAGAAATGCAAATCAAAACCACTATGAGGTACCATTTCACACCAGTCAGAATGGCTGCGATCCAAAAGTCTACAAATAATAAATGCTGGAGAGGGTGTGGAGAAAAGGGAACCCTCTTATACTGTTGGTGGGAATGCAAATTAGTACAGCCACTATGGAGAACAGTGTGGAGATTCCTTAAAAAACTGGAAATAGAACTGCCTTATGACCCAGCAATCCCACTGCTGGGCATACACACTGAGGAAACCAGAAGGGAAAGAGACACGTGTACCCCAATGTTCATCACAGCACTGTGTATAATAGCCAGGACATGGAAGCAACCTAGATGTCCATCAGCAGATGAATGGATAAGAAAGCTGTGGTACATATACACAATGGAGTATTACTCAGCCATTAAAAAGAATACATTTGAATCAGTTCTAATGAGGTGGATGAAACTGGAGCCTATTATACAGAGTGAAGTAAGCCAGAAGGAAAAACATCAATACAGTATACTAACACACATATATGGAATTTAGAAAGATGGTAACAATAACCCGGTGTACGAGACAGCAAAAGAGACACTGATGTATAGAACAGTCTTATGGACTCTGTGGGAGAGGGAGAGGGTGGGAAGATTTGGGAGAATGACATTGAAACACATAAAATATCATGTAAGAAACGAGATGCCAGTCCAAAAAAAAAAATTATTTAAATGGATTTGCATAAAATTATGTGTAACAAAAACAAAACTTTTAGAAACGTAATAAGTGAATTGTTTGAACAAGAAAAGAATGGGGAACTCTTGGTTTTTCAGTTCATGATTGAAAATTCTTGGCTTTCAGATCAGTTCATGTGGAAAAATCCTAACCCTTCACCAAATATAAATTGAATATGAACTCACATATTAGCCAGGCTATTGAAAAAAATCAAATGCAGTATTAGGATACATTATTAGAAGTAAAATACCTAAAATATAGAAGGTGAAATCCATAGCACTCTGCATTGTTTGAAGTACTTCTAAAGTACTATCCTCAGTCTTGAGGGGTATATTGATAAACCAGGGTTTGTTATCCTATTTTTACCCTTTTCTGACTATTAAAAAAATACAAATTCACTAAAATTTCAAAGATGTGAAAAATACAAAAATCATGTGCAATCCCATGAGCTTGAAACAGTATTTCTTTCTGGTTTTTTAAAAACTGTGTGTAATGTTTTCATAATTGAAATTGCACCATATATGTAATTTTATATCCTGTCTTCTATTTCTTTATATAACATTATATCAAATAGTTTATCACAACTGAGTAAACATTTTGGCTCTGGAATAAGGTGAGTTGAAATTAGAATCTTATTTCCACCACTTAACTATCCAGTTTGACCTAAGATAAATCATTTAACCTTAGTTTTTATATCTATTAATAAAGAATCCTCTTGCAATGCAGGAGACCTGGGTTCAATCCCTGTGTTGGGAAGATCCGCTAGAGAAGGGAACGGCTACCCACTCCAGTATTCTGGCCTTGAGAATTCCATGGACGGAGCAGCCTGGCAGGCTGCAGTCCATGGGGGATTGCAAAGAGTCAGACATGACTGAGCAACTTTCACTTTCACTTTTCAGGGACAATAATGGCACCATTTCAGAGAGTTTGCTGTTGATTCACTTTGCTGCATACCTGAAACTAATACAATCTTGTAAATCACCTACACTCCAATAAAAATTCTTGAAAAGCGTTTGCTATTCATGTTTGCTATCATCATCATCATCAAAAATGTCTTTATAAACAACTCTTTGCATTTCTTTTTTTTTATTTTTTAAATTTTATTTTTTAACTTTACAATATTGTATTGGTTTTGCCATATATCAACATGAATCTGCCACAGGTATACACGTGTTCCCCATCCTGAACCGTTCTCCCTCTTCCCTCCCCGTACCATCCCCCTGGGTTGTCCCAGTGCACCAGCTCCAAACATCCAGTATCGTGCATCGAACCTGGACTGGTGACTCGTTTCATATATGATATTATACATGTTTCAATGCCATTCTCCCAAATCATCCCACCCTCTCCCTCTCCCACAGAGTCCAAAAGACTGTTATATACATCTGTGTCTCTTTTGCTGTCTCGTACACAGGGTTATTATTACTATCTTTCTAAATTCCATATAAATGCGTTAATATGCTGTATTGGTGTTTTTCTTTCTGGCTTACTTCACTCTGTATAATAGGCTCCAGTTTCATCCACCTCATTAGAACTGATTCAAATGTATTCTCTTTAATGGCTGAGTAATACTCCATTGTGTATATGTACCATAGCTTTCTTATCCATTCATCTGCTGATGGACATCTAGGTTGCTTCCATGTCTTGGCTATTATAAACAGTGCTGTGATGAACACTGGGGTACACGTGTCTCTTTCAATTCTGGTTTCCTCAGTGTGTATGCCCAGCAGTGGGATTGCTGGGTCATAAGGCAGTTCTATTTCCAGTTTTTTAAGGAATCTCCACACTGTTCTCCATAGTGGCTGTACTAGTTTGCATTCCCACCAACAATGTAAGAGGGTTCCCTTTTCTCCACACCCTCTCCAGCATTTATGCTTGCAGACTTTTGGATCACAGACATTCTGACTGGCGTGAAATTTATTTGAAATCAGTTTTCTCCTTTATCCGAAACTGATTTCTAGTTTAATGCAAAGACAAATTTAGTTTGAAATTAAAAAATTTTTTTCTTTAAAGAAATCTTTTTTGAAAACACATAAATAAAGAAAAATAGTTGCTTAGTATTTTATATAATAGAATCTTACTAGTTTCTTACATATCTGTTGCTGCTGTTTTTTGGCCATGCCATGTGGCTTGCGGCATCTTAGTTCCCCAATCAGGGATCAAATCCAGGTCCATTGCAGTGAAAGTGCTGAGGCCTAACCACTGGACCGCCAGGGAATTCCCATTGTGTGTCAGTTTGGATTTGATCTCTATCCATTTTTTTGAAGAAACAAATGCATTCAAATGGCTTTAAATCCTGAAATCCTAAGAGAAGATGTACTGCAACTAGATGATGATGTCCTTTTTCTTAAGAACAAGTAGAACTTCTCTGATCTCCCCACCAGAATTTGGCAAAGAGCAAAGTCAGTTCTTGCTGATGGTTTGAAGGATCAGCTCCTCTAGATAAGACGCCACAGGATTGTGTCCCTGAAGCTAAAAGAAGTGGAAATACTTCTTCATCTGCCTCTTCCTTGATTTAACATTGCCAAGAAAGTAGGTAGATAGGAAGGAGCAAGGACACTTCTGGCCCTGCAGCAAAGTCTAACCATCCTGTTGTTTCTCCCCAGAGAGCAACCCTCCCCTCTCCCAGGTCTGGAGTCCTATAGACCTCCTAGAAGAAAATGCCTCCAACCCAGCAAAGGTGATGTTGGGGGTGGGGGGGTGGGGTTTTCAGAATGAGCCTTCCCACGTACTCCTTTTTTTATCTGAGAAACTCATTTATCTTGGCTTCCCTGCTGCTGTTGCTGCTGCTGCTAAGTCGCTTCAGTCGTGTCCGACTGTGCAACCCCATAGACCGCAGCCCATCAAGCTCCACCGTCCCTGGGATTCTCCAGGCAAGAACACTGGAGCAGGTTGCCATTTCCTTCTCCATTGCATGAAAGTGAAAAGTGAAAGTGAAGTCGCTCAGTCGTGTCCGACTCTTAGCGACCCCATGGACTGCAGCC
>NW_011495071.1:18352041-18353631 GCF_000754665.1 Bison bison bison
GGCTGGTAAAGAATCTGACTGCAATGCTGGAGACCTGGGTTCAATCCCTGGGTTGGGAAGATCCCCTGGAGAAGAGAACGGCTACCCACTCCAGTATTCTGGCCTGGAGAATTCCATGGACTCTATAGCCCATTGGGTCACAAAAAGTTGGACATGATTGAGCGTGTTTCCCTTCACTCACCAGCCATCTCACCTTTCCTTCCACCTTTAGAGAACACATTTTCTCAACCCCTCTGTAAAGGTGAAAGTCTTCTTAGGAGCCCAACACTCTTCAAATGTTTTCCAGAACAAAGTTCCACATCTCCCTTTTCAGTCATCTCAACCCTTCCCTTGACCATCATGCAAGCCTTAATGTTAATTAGAATGAGTATTAGCTAATGCTTGCTAATGATTGTAGCAGCCTGTTGTAATAGATCAATGGGCAACATATAAGTAAAAGGTTATATTGTGTCAGCTTCCTTTGATGTCAATTTTCATATATTCCATCTCTACTTCTAGCCTACCCATCAAATGCAAAACCTTACACTGTAGTTTGGAAGTTGTTTGCAGTCAGGCCTCCTCTCATATTTCCAACTCTATTGGACTCTACTGATTGTCTCATACTCTAAACTACGGGCTCAGCGAGGCTTAATTTTTTTCAAAAAGTGCCACCACACTTCTCTTTTTTTCTTTTTGGGAGAATGGGAATATCTTAATACTTGGATCTTATTAGGCAAAAGTGCATGAGTGAATGCTCAGTTGTATCCAACTTGTTGTGAGCCCATGGACTACCAAGTTCCTCTGTCCATGGGATTTTCCAGGCAAGAACACTAGAGTGGGTTGCCATTTCTTTCTCCAGGGGATCTTCCTGATCCAGGGATCAAACCTGCGTCTCCTGTATCTCCTGTATTGGTAGGCGGATTCTTTACCACTGAGCCACCTAGGATGCCCCTTAGGCAAAAGTACAAGAGTTCAGATAGGTTTAGGAGGATGTATGTGGACATTGAGTAGCTAAAGGAAAGACCGTGACCGTGACAATTACTAAGCCATCATACTATCCTATATAATATGTCTTATCATATACATTGCTGTTATTATTACTTGAGTTCCACACTTAATTTTCTACACTGGGGTGGAGACTCTGCAAGCCACATTTCTTCTTTGTCAACTGGCTCCACGTTAGATCCTGCCAATGGAGGATGCTGCCAATGGAGAAATTGGAAGGACTTGTTCATTCCTGTTTGTCTGCTGGTATTCCTGTTGGAATTCCTGTACTTCTAATAAAATACCAACTCCTTACTGTGGCCTGCAAGGCCCTCTGTGATTTGGCTCCTGTCTACCTTAATGACCTCATGTCGTTCTGCTCTTCCCAATACTCTTTGGTCATGGTGGTCCCCTTTCAGTCTCCTTAAATACACAGACCTTTCCCTACCTATCTCCTTTATCTTTAAGAGACTGACCCAGGCAGAGCCATATATGTATATATATGTATATATATGTGTGTGTGTGTATATATATATATTTGTTTAGGCATGCACAGTCCAGTCCTAGCACATAAGAGGCACACAGTAAAAATATGTAACATTAAATATAAAATTAGTTTTCTTAATG
>NW_011495071.1:18353731-18362126 GCF_000754665.1 Bison bison bison
CTTAAGGTGACCACAAGAATTCCAGCCACATATCCCAAAAAAAGACTGAGACAAGAGGCAGAGATCTAGGAGACTTGGGCTTGTAAGAATTAACCCAAGAAAGCCACATTTCTCCTACACTTCTCTGCCAAGAGAGGGTTGAATGTTTTGGTGAACAGTTTGTAGGTGATTCTGAAGAAAGAGGAACCAGCAAAAACATTTTAAAAAATGACACACTATGTTGTCAATGAGGAAAGACACTTGGTGAGGTCTTTTCTATTTGACTCCCTGTCTCTTTCTTCTTCATCTTCCATTCATATCACCTTATGATCCCTATGTTCCCATAAGCCATGTCAATCTGGTATTTATTCTTTTATATTCTTGTCCACATTTATATCTTGACTCATTGGAAAAGACCCTGATGCTGGGAGGGATTGGTGGCAGGAGGAGAAGGGGACGACAGAAGATGAGATGGCTGGATGGCATCACTGACTCGATGGACGTGAGTCGGAGTGAACTCCAGGAGCTGGTGATGGACAGGGAGGCCTGGCGTGCTGCGATTCATGGGATCGTAAAGAGTCAGACATGACTGAGCGACTGAACTGAACTGAACTGACATATATACAAAGCCATACATTTTGGTCATTCATTCTTTGGTATAAGAATTATATCAGTGTTATATATGTGTCTGATTTTCTGGCATAAAACACTTTGTGGAAATTTCTCCAAGTCAGGCTCTATAGCTTGGTATAGCTTCAATTAATTCTTTCGCATAACTGAATGATATTCTATGGAGACCATATACCATTACCTATTCAACAATTCTCCTAATTGATAGACACTTGTTCTTTCAAATGTTTTACTGTGGAAAAATTTAAGCATATACAAATATAAAGAGACTAGAATAGTAGATTCCATCACCTAGTTTTCATAATTTCAATTCAGGGCCAACCTTGTTTCATTTTTCTGTCTTTACTTCACTGTCTTCACCCCCTTGGAATATTTTGAAGCAAATTCCAGACATTGTATTATCTCATTGTGGGCATTCATTTCATCTATGAACTTTTGCCACCAGAAGTGATGCTGCATTAAAGATCTTCCTGGATCTACTCTAAGGTCCTAGTCATTTTATTTCTGCAGGATAGATTTTCAGGAATGGGTTTACCAGACAATACCATAAGTATTTTTAGTTTTAATGACAGATTCCTTTCCCAGAATTCTAGAAATTATGTATTAGGGCATGTATCCAACTTTACCAACTCTACTGTAACCACTTGAATGCAGGACTATAGTTTATGCTTTTTGTGTCCTTAATATGTGGCATAGAACTTGTCAAACTGAGACAAATGACATTAATTTTCTGTTATCTTCTCTCTCTCTCTTTTTAAAGCACACCACAAAAGTCTTTCAATGAAAACGCAATAATCAGTTATGAGACATTGGTTAAGGTCTCTTAATGCTTTTGAGACTATTTCTTTTCCCTGTAGAAACATGAGGATAAAGTGGAATAGTTTATGTAAGAGAACCATGAAAGCCGAAAAGTGCTGGGGGTGGGGATTCACTAGGGCTTTTCTGTGGTTGTTGTCATTGCTATTTTACTGTAAATTTTTTAGAATTTCTAAATTTTCTAGAAATTGTTTCTAAAATTGAGAATTAAAATTTAGAATTTCTAAATGTTTAGAATGCTTTTTGCTTGGCATGAGTGTCTTGACAAATAACTTTTCCCTACAGTAGAGTGTCTTCTGCCCAGACTCCCAGGCGTGTACTCTCTGGTCATCTCCTCACACTGTGTGCTCAGCTCAGGCAGTGGGCAATGCAGATCCATAAAGGTCTTTGAGGAATCCAAATTGGAAAGGAAGAAGTGAAACTGTCACTGTTCACAGATGACATGACACTTTACACAGAAAATCCTAACAACACTACTAGAACTCATCAATGAATTTGGTAAAGTTGCAGGATACAAAATTAATATACAAAAATCTGTTGCATTTCTATATACTAACAATGAACTATCAGAAAGAGATTTTTAAGGAAACAATCACATTTACTATCTCATCAAAAGAATAAAATACCTAGGAATAAACCTCCATAAGGAGGTAAAGGGGCTTCCCAGGTGGTTCAGATGGTGAAGAACCTGCCTGCAATGCAGGAGACCCAGGTTTGATTCCCAAGTTGGGAAGATCCCCTGGAGAAGAGAATGGCAACCCACTCCAGTATTCTTGCCTGAAGAATTCCAAGGACAGAGGAGCCTGGCAGGCTACAGTCTATCAGGTTGCAAAGAGTTGGACATGACTAAGTGACTAACACACTTTTCAACAAGGAGATAAAAGACCAGTATTCAGAAAACCGTTAGACACTGATGAAAGAAACTGAAGAAGACACAAACAGATGGAAAGATATTCCATGTTCTTGGATCGGAAAAGTTATTATTGTTAAAATGGCCATACTACCCAAGGCAATCTACAGATTCAATGTAATCCCTATCAAATTACCAAGGGCATTTTTCACAGAACTAGAACAAATAACTTTAAAGTTTGTGTGGAAACAAAACAGTCTTAAGAAAGAACAGAACTGGAGGAATCATGCTTCCTGATTTCAGACTACTACAAAGCTACAGCCATCAAAACGTGTAGAGCTGGCACAAAAACAGACACAGAGCTCAATGGAACAGAATAAAGAGCCCAGAAATAAACCCACATACGTACAAAAAAGGAGGCAAGAATACACGACGGAGAAAAAAGTCTCTTCAGTAAGTGGTGTGGGAAAGCTGGACAGCCACTTGATGTGAGGATCCTACTCACTGGAAAAGACCCTGATGCTGGGAAAGACTGAAGGCAGGAGGAGAAGGGGATGACAAAGGATGAAATGGTTGGATGGCATCACCAACTCAATGGACATGAGTTTGAGCAAACTAGGAGATAGTGAAGCACAGGGAAGCCTGGTGTGCTGCAGTCCATGGGGTTGCAAAGAGTTGGACACAACTTCGTGACTGAACAATAACATTCTCTAACACTGTATACAAAAATAAACTCAAAATGGATTAAAGATCTAAATGTAAGACCCAAATCATAAAACTCCTAGAGGAAAACAGGCAGAACATTATTTGACATAAATCTTAGCAATGTTTTTTTGGATCTGTCTCCTAAAACAAAGGGAAAATAAGCAAAAATAAACAAATGGAACCTAATTAAACTTAAAAGCTTTTGCACAGGAAAGGAATCCATAGACAAAATGGGAAGGCAACTACTGAATGGGAGAAATTATTTGCAAATGATAAACCAATAAGGGGTTAATATTCAACATATATAAGCAGCTCATCCAACTCAACATAAAAAAAAAAAAAACCCATAGAAAAATGAGCAGAAGACCTGAATAGACATTTTTCCAAAGAGGAAATGCAGATGACCAACAGGTACATGAAAAGATGTGCAACATCACTAGTCATCAAGGCAATGCAAGTCAAAACCACAATGAGATATCAACTCATTGTCAGAATGGCTGTCAATGAATGGCTATCATCAAGAAGAACAGACATGTTGGCAAAGATGTGGAGAAAAGGGAACCCTTGCACATTGTTGGTGGGAAAGAGCATTGGTGCAGCCACTACAGAAAACAGTACAGAAGTTTCTCAAAAAACTAAAAATAGAACTATCATATGATCCAACACTTCTACTCCAGGGTGTATATCTGAAAAAAACCAAAAACACTAATTCAAAAAGATCTGTGCACTCAATGTCCCTATGTACTTTTTTAGTTAAATGGATTTCTTCATTGTTAATTATTCCTTTTTCAAATACTTTTAGAGTATCTTTGCAGGCAGTCTCAGGAGGGACTAAAATGGCACTTGAATTCCTTGTGCTCAAGATCAAAATTGGAAGTCTGCACCACCTTCAGAGAACAACAGAGGAAATGCTCAGGTCACCCATTCCTTGCAGAAGCTTGTCAAGACTCAAGACCAAGACTGGGACTGTCTTTGTTGCTTTCTTGCTCTGGCAAGATGCAAGATGCCCACAGCTAACATTTGTCAACCACAGATCATGGTGAGCCATGGTTGACCCCCAAACCTTGTGTAATTCCTTGGCACCGAGGTCCAGACCCATGGCGTCTGAGTGATCCTACTCTGCCCTGCTCACTCTCCACTTTGACTGACCTTTAAGAAAGGTTCTCAGAAGCAGACTGCCTTCTCCTGTAAGTACCTCAAGTTTCCCCTTTCAATCAGACCCTTCCTAGCCCACATAAACACTCAGTTCCTTCAAGGAGCATGGGGAAAATTACCTAAAGAGATAGCCCTATGTAGATGTGCAAAATTTACCTGCTAGTCACTTTGAGTTTCTAGAAGCAAGTGTTCCTTCTCTGGGATAAGCAACAGGAAGGCCTGCTGTACCTTTTCTTTGAGATTAATGGCTGTGAGATGTTGCAACAGACCTGAACTCCTTCTGGGAAAGGGTGTGCTGTTTACCTTTGGAGCCTGCCAGCTTGGTGGTGAGTTCGGCTACGGGAGGAGCCACACCTTTTCTGCATTGCTCCAGCCCAACACACAGCCTTGCTGGAGCATCAGGTTCCAGCCTGCAGAGCCAGAGTGGGCTGCTGGACAGAAAGAACTGTTACTGTTCATGTGGACAGTGTGGGCTTCTGTCCAGCAGGGGAACACTGTGTGTCCTTTGAGGCTTGATTCTTTAGCTTTGCAGCTGAGCCAAACGGCAGTGCCAGGGAGAAGGCGCTGCCCTCTGGGCTATGGATGCACTTGTCCGTCAAGGCCAAAGAGACTCCAGCTCTTGAGTTCAGTGAAAGGCGCTTTTCAGCCCCAGGGCATTCACATTCTGAGTGCGGCTGCAGTCTGACAGGAGACTGCCTTCCTCTGCAGTTGGAGCAAAATCTCACACTGAACCAAATCTTTGAGAGGTTGGGGGTGGAGATGAGCTGGGAGAAGAGAAGAAAATAGCAGTTTTATGTATTCTGTCCCCACTCAGAAATGGCTGGCTTATCAATAGGATAGTTTCCTGGAATTCTCTTTTTTCACTCACAAAGACAAGAATAACGATGAACAAAAAAGAAAAAAGTAAGGAACAAAGTGGAGGGGAGAAAAACAGTACTTTTGTTCGTTCTCCTCTTTGGGAAGTTAGCCCGAGCTATACACACTGTAAAGCTCTGTCTGCACTGTGCAAACACAACGGGCTGAAAATGAATCAAACTGCTAGAACTCTGTGTGTGTGTGTGTGTGTGTGTGTGAAGGCATGTCAATAGCCAGTTTGTTGTTGTTTCAGTAAAAACAAAGTGCTTAATACACAAAACTGAATTAATTATAAATGACTCCTCTATTTCTGAATGCAAATTTCAGAACCAGGCAGGAATGGATTCAAATTTCACTTGAGAAACTTGGCAGCTTCATGATTTTGGCTAATTCATGTAATCTCCTTGAGGATCAGGTGAGAACTCCTCACCTACAAAATAGGATTAACAAACATGTCTAAGATGAGAGACGATTAGATGAGATAGCAAATGTAAAATGAGGGACACGCGGAGGTGAGTCTACAGAGAGTCAGGGACTGAGTCTGGCAGCCTTGGGAGCCGTAGGAAGTATCTTGTCTTTATCCTAAAAGCAATAGAAAACCAAAGAAGGCTTTAAACAAGATAGCGACTAGTGGCTGTGGCTTGAAGTAGGCTCTGTTAGTGGTAGGAAGGGTCAGAATCTAAGGAGAAACCAGCTGACCCTTGTAGCATTCCAGTCCAAGGACTTCAGATATTTTCTGGGCTTTCAACCTCTGTGACTTCCTGGCTTTTGGCACTGCACCTGGCTCATATTCCATGAAATTTCTTTGGCCTTCATGTTCCTAATGTTTGACTCATTAGTTCAGTTCAGTTCAGTCGCTCAGTCGTGTCTGACTCTTTGCGACCCCGTGAACTGCAGCACGCCAGGCCTCCCTATCCATCACCAACTGCTGGAGTCTACCCAAGTACTTGTCCATTGAGTCGGTGATGCCCTCCAACCGTCTCATCCTCTGTTGTCCCCTTTTCCTCCTCCTGCCCTCAATCTTTCCCAGCATCAAGGTCTTATAAATGAGTCAGCTCTTCACATCAGGTGGCTAAAATATTGGAGCTTCAGCTTCAACATCAGTCTTTCTAATAAACGCCCAGGACTGACCTCCTTTAGGATGGACTGCTTGTATCTCCTTGCAGTCCAAGGGACTCTCAAGAGTGTTCTCCAACACCACAGTTCAAAAGCATCAATTCTTCAGCGCTCAGCTTTCTTTATAGTCGAAGTCTCACATCCATACATGACTACTGGAAAAACCATAGCCCTGACTAGACAGACCTTTGTTGGCAAAGTAATGTCTCTGCTTTTTAATATGCTGTCTAGGTTGGGCATAACTTTCCTTTCAAGGAGTAAGCGTATTCTAATTTCATGGCTGCAGTCACCATCTGCAGTGATTTTGGAGCCCCCCAAAATAAAATCAGCCATTGTTTCCACTGTTACCCCATCATTGTTATAAAACTCACTCTTTGGGTCAAAGGGAGCTTGGGTTTTGTTTTGTTGAATCAATTATGATTAAATACGTACTGTGTGCTAAGAACCCTACTGGCTGAATACAGTTTAATGCAAAGATGGCAAATAGGTTTCAGTTGCTTATACTGGTAAAGCCTGCACTGAAAGAATTCTAGGTTAAGAAGGCCAGGATTAGGGCTTCCTTGGTGGTCCAGTGGTTAAGAATCCTCCTGCCAATGCAGGGGACACAGCTTTGATCCCTGATTGGGGAAGATTCCACCTGCTAGGGAAGTGGGGGACAGCTGAGCCTGTGCACCACAACTACTGAAGACCATGTGCTAGAGCCCATGCTCCACAGCAAGAGAAGCCACTGCACTGAGAAGCTTGTGCACCGCAATGAAGATTAGCCTACACTTGCCACAACTAGAGAAAGCCCGCATAGCAATGCAGACCCAGGGCAGCCATCACTATTAATTAAAAGAAAGAAGGCCAGGACTAATGTGCATGTCTGCTCTGGGTGAGGGGCATGTTGACAGCATATTTATCCCATATTTGCCATTTCTGGTCCAGTGGTTCCCAACTCCTATATTCCACCCTGGCTTGATCCTGGCTCTGCTTAGAACACATTATCTTCAGACAGCTCCCACTCATTCTGGACATAGTAGTTGACACCTGTAGCTGTTTCCTGTGCAGGAACTATTGGAAAAAAGGCATTCTTTTACCACTAGGATGGCTATGCTAGCAGTACATTAGCTGACAGTGACCTGCACATGGAGAGAGCATGCATGATAGTGAACACAGAGGAAACCAAGGCTGAGAGATACAGAGGCTGAACAAGAGTCACAGTTTGAAGCTCTCAGTCTAGCAACTCTAGAAGCTCTCATTAAAGGGAGAGGCACAGTAGTGTACCCACAAGTGCAGCGAATCAGTTCATCCTGGAGGGCCCCGAAAGCTCGACACATGGAGTAACCACATACAGACAGCAAAGGGATGGTTGGAGCCAGGTGGCTGAGTTTAAGAACTGACAACCAGTATGGGCTTATGGACTCATGCGTGCTTCGTGGCACTGAAACAGTTGGGAAAGGGAACACCAGGACCTAACTTTCTATCATACCAGACGGATGCCTGAATGATTGCTTTTGGAGATAAGAAAGAGAAGGATGATGCATGATTCTGGTCTGGGGCAGCTAAAAGTGGGTGAGCCTTCCCCTGCTCTTTCTTTCCCATGCACAGGGCAGGAGATAAAGAGCTGTGGCAAGGCCAAGCTACACGACAGGAGCCTCTGGGTTCCTGAGTCATACTTTGGAGGAGAGCTGCTCAGAAGAGCCTTGCAACCCATACCACATTGTGATGAGATACAAACTCTGATGGCTGAACCACTGAGTATCTGAGGTTCATTTGTTACCTAAACTTATCCTATATTGATTAATACGTTGGCAATACATTAATGTACAATAAATTGTATGTTGATTAATTATAAATGGATACATTGAAAATAAATTAATAAATTAATGTCCAGAAAGGGCTAAAAATTACATTACTTCAGGGTTTAGAGAGGATTATCTATCTACCAACCATTATAAAAATCTCTACCATTTATTTGTTCATACGTGAAGGCTGAATATTGTCACCCTGCTCATTTAACTTATATGCAGAGTACATCATGAGAAACGCCGGACTGGAAGAAACACAAGCTGGAATCAAGATTGCTGGGAGAAATATCAATAACCTCAGATATGCAGATGACACCACCCTTATGGCAGAAAGTGAAGAGGAACTCAAAAGCCTCTTGATGAAAGTGAAAGTGGAGAGTGACAAAGTTGGCTTAAAGATCAACATTCAGAAAATGAAGATCATGGCATCTGGTCCCATCACTTCATGGGAAATAGATGGAGAAACAGTGGAAACAGTGTCAGACTTTATTTTGGGGGT
>NW_011495071.1:18362226-18391465 GCF_000754665.1 Bison bison bison
GGGCTCCAAAATCACTGCAGATGGTGACTGCAGCCATGAAATTAAAAGATGCTTACTCCTTGGAAGGAAAGTTATGACCAACCTAGATAGCGTATTCAAAAGCAGAGACATTACTTTGCCAACAAAGGTCCGTCTAGTCAAGGCTATGGTTTTTCCTGTGGTCATATATGGATGTGAGAGTTGGACTGTGAAGAAGGCTGAGCACCGAAGAATTGATGCTTTTGAACTGTGGTGTTGGAGAAGACTCTTGAGAATCCCTTGGACTGCAAGGAGATCCAACCAGTCCATTCTGAAGGAGATCAGCCCTGGGATTTCTTTGGAAGGAATGATGCTAAAGCTGAAACTCCAGTACTTTGGCCACCTCATGGGAAGAGTTGACTCATTGGAAAAGACTCTGATGCTGGGAGGGATTGGGGGCAGGAGGAGAAGGGGATGACGGAGGATGAGATGGCTGGATGGCATCACTGACTCGATGGACGTGAGTCTGGGTGAACTTCGGGAGTTGGTGATGGACAGGGAGGCCTGGCGTGCTGCGATTCACAGGATCGCAAAGGGTCGGACACGACTGAGCGACTGAACTGAACTGAACTGAACTGAATGTTCATTTTGTTGGTGATAAAGCAAAGTTAAGCCAGGCCAAGAGTTTGGTGGGATGAACAGTTTCGCACATGGCTTACACTGTAAATTGCCAGCAGGATTTGGAGGCAATTTGGCAAAATTTATCAATTATTCTAAAATATTCATACCTTTTGATCAAATAGTTCTATTTCTAGGAATCTAGTCTAACGAGCGGAGAAGGCAACGGCACCCCCAGTACTCTTGACTGGAAAATCCCATGGATGGAGGAGCCTGGTAGGCTGCAGTCCATGGGGTCCCTGGGAGTCGGACACGACTGAGTGACTTCACTTTCACTTTTCACTTTCATGCATTGGAGAAGGAAATGGCAACCCACTCCAGTGTTCTTGCCTGGAGAATTCCACGACAGAGGAGCCTGGTAGGAGGCTGTCTATGGGGTCGCACAGAGTCGGACACGACTGAAGCGACTTAGCCACAGCAGCAGCAGCAGCCTAAGGAGACTATGAGACATGTGTCTAAAGAATAACGTACATACAGATGGACAACAGGCACATGAAAAGATGCTCAACATCACTAATTATTAGAGAAATGCAAATCAAAATTATGATGAGGTACCACCTCACACCAGTCAGGAAGGGCATCATTTAAAGTCTACAAATAACAGATGCTGAGAGGGTGTGGAGAAAAGGGAACTCTTCTACACTGTTGGTGAGAATGTAAATTGGTGCAGTCACTATGGAAAACAGCATGGAGTTTCCTCAACAAACTAAAAGTAGAGTTCTCATATGATCTAGCAATATTCCACTCCTGGGCATGTACTCAGACGAAATTATAATTTGAAAAGATACATACACTTCTATAATCATAGCAACACTATTTATAATAATCAAGACATGGAAACAACCTAAATGTCCATTGAGATGAATGAATAAAGTTGATGTGGTGCATATATATGTGAATGGAATACTACTCACTCATGAAAAGAATGAAATAATGCCATTTGTAGCAACATGGATGACCTAGAGATTATCATACTAAGTGAAGTAAGAAATAAAAAGACAAAGACGTGTATCACTTATATGTGAAATTTAAATATGACACATTAAATATGAACCTATTTATGAAACAGAAACAGACCTATGACAGACAGAGAATAGATTTGTGGTTGCCAAAGGAGTAAGGGGTTGGGAGGGATGGACCGAGAGTCTGGAAATGGCAGATGCAACCTAATATATATAGTATGGATAAACAACAAGCACCCATTGTATAGCATAGGGAAATATATTCAGTATCCTGTAAGAAACCATGTGCTGTGCTGTGCTTAGTCGCTCAGTCTTATCTGACCCTTTGTGACCCCATGGACAGTAACCCTCCAGGCTCCTCTGTCCATGGGCATTCTCCAGGCAGGAGTACTGGAATGGGTTGCCATACCCTCCTCCAGGGGATCTTCCCAACCCAGGGATCAAACTCAGGTCTCCCTCATTGCAGGCAGATTCTTTCCTGTTGGAGCCACAATAAACCACAGCAGGCAAGAAAGAAAGAATAATGTACAAAGCACTTTATGATCATCATGGAAACATAAATTTTCAATAATGTCAGAATGGCATCAGGAAATGTTTATGTCAGTGAATATTAGGAAATGAAAGTATATAAAACCCTACTTACTCTGTGTATATGTGTTTAAGGAAAACCATAGGAGAAAATGCACCCAGTTTAACAGTTAACAGTAATTTTTGTCTTATTAATGGGATATTTGGGAATTTCTATTTTCTTCTGTATACTTTCCTGTATTTTTCAGTTTTAAGGAATGCTGATATATTATTTTTAATAATCAAGAAAAAATTGCAAAAATCTTTATCTAAAACTGTTTGCCAGAGTGTTTCCCAACAGGTTTAAGTTGTCATTAGGCTTCTCAAAGGTGAGATTGCACTTCCTGAGATATGTTCAGGAGATGGTCTTTACCCAGGCTTCTAAGTGTAGCTCTTATCTGATAACACTAAATGTTTCATCAGAAAAGCCTCAGGGCCTCTAGCAGTTCCTGAGCATGCAATAAAGGCAGTAATCTAATCAGAGTAAATGATTTCTGCAAGTTGGGGAGAATTTTGCAAGTAATGCTCACCCCACCTAACTTCTGGCCTCTGCTGCAGAAAGAGAGAGGGCAAGGAAGGAGAGCTCAGGGGAAAGCTGGGGTGAGGAAGATGGGGTGAAGAGCAAGAGTAAGAGGGAGAATGCATGAGAAAGAGAAAGGACATGAAGGCAACAGATTTTTGAGGAGAAAATATTACTTCTAGCATTGCAGACAGATGTCAATAAGGGAATTGCAACAGAATAATCAGAGTGTTGAATTACAAGTAGAAGATGTTTGAATAATTTAAATGACAAGACAAAGATGCTTCTGTAATTATTACAAAAGCCCTGGAATTTAGAGATATGCATTCTGATGTAATGAACCCAGATTAGAAATACAAATAATGACATATATTTTTAAAAAGAGATGAGCATATGGGCAATCAAGTACAACCAAAAATGAAGATATTTCCCTCCTGCTAAACAGGAAGAATTGAATATTAATATCACATCAGTGTCATCTGATGGGTTTTCATGACTTGTTTTAGTGTTCCCCTCTGGCTCCAGAGATGTAAATGCAAATATTTGATAGAGAAAAAATTGGGTGTGGGCTTTATCCATTCTTAACATATTTAGTAGAGCAATGTGAATTGGAGCAGTGGATGAAACACACGAAGTTAACTGCTTCATCCAGCCTCATTCATTCTTTCATTCATTTACTCAATCATTTATCCTGTGTGTGCCAAAAATCAACCAAAAAGTGCCAGGCACTGGAGACAGAGAGATGAATCCATTCTCCATTTTCAATGAGCCCAGAATCTAATGAGGAAGGCAGCCATGCAAATAAACCAATGATAACACAGAGCAAGAAGTGCCATAATGATGGGAATGTACAAAGGATGGAGTACACATCCTTACTGGGATAATATATTCATGAAACTGTAGGAGGTTCCAGGTCAAGCGAGTAGCAAGGGGATTTGAGATGATGACAGGAGCATGCCATGCAAAGTCAGAGAGCTGAAAGGCAGGGCGTGTTTGGGGGACCAAGAGATATTTGATGTGGCTGAAGCTTGGATATGGGGAGTAGCAGCCTATGAATCTGAAACTAGACCGAGAATGACCTCTTGCATGCGATAGCACCTCTTAATCTTGGCTCAGCATTGCTTGGGGAGTTTTAAATACTGATGTCTGGGTCCCACCCAGGGACTCTGATTTAATTGATTCATTGAGTGGCTTGGCTAGTGGGACAACAAAAAGCTCTCCAGGTGACTCTAATGTGCAGCCAGGGTTGAGGACCATTGTTCGAGAGGAGAGAAAGTCTTTAAATAATCCAATCAATTAATGTTTCATAATATTACTTTGGCATCATTTTGGAGGCCAGAGAGTAATGACAGTGAGGCATGTTAGAGTTCAAGTACAAATGTCCAGGAAAAAGAAGGTGAAGGTCTTAAACAAGACATTGTCCACAGGGAAGGAGGGAAGGAACAGGTTTGAAAGAACAGGGAGAATTGGTGGGTGGGGTCAAGGAGACGGGAACAAAACCAGATACTCCAATCTCTTGGCGGATGCTGGTATGTTCACTGAGATATGCAACCCAGGAGAGGGGAGAGGACTGGTGCATGATTAAGGCATTTGGAAAGCAAGAGTGAAGATGGTAGGTTCAATTAGTCTCATGTTGAGTTTGAGCCATTTGTGTAAGTTTCCAACTTTCAAGGTCCAGGCATCACTTTACAGGCTTTTCCAGTTGTGTG
Source organism: Bison bison bison (assembly GCF_000754665.1). Classification (NCBI taxonomy): domain Eukaryota; kingdom Metazoa; phylum Chordata; class Mammalia; order Artiodactyla; family Bovidae; genus Bison; species Bison bison. Next base: position 18,366,621 of record NW_011495071.1, read on the forward strand.
CATACCATGGATTAGATTGTTCAGTATCCATTCCAATTTTCCTCCAGATGTTTTCTGACAATGCAGAGGCTAGACAGAAAAAGAAGCCTGTATTTGCCATATAACTAGGGCTCTGCATGAGATTTAGATTCCAGGTGGCACAGTGGTAAAGAATTCATCTGCCACTGCAGGAGATGCAGGAGATGTGGGTTTGAGCCCTGGTCAGAAAGGTCCCCTGGAGAAAGAAAGAAATCCCAAAGTCACTCCAGTGTTCTTGCCCGGAACATCCCATGGACAGAAGAGCCCGGAGGGTTACAGTCCATGGGGTCACAAAGAGTTGGGCACCAGTGAGCGACTGAGCACGCATAGCAGTCAGAAGTATCCACACAAGATTCAACAGATGGAGAAACACGATGAGATGGAAGCCACTCTTCCAAGAGGAAGTAGCTTGTTGTGCCACTTGTAGTTCTGCTGGCAAACACTCTCACGCAGGCATGTGGGACTGGGGGTTTTCTTTGCCATTTGAACAGAGTTCACAACTCCTTTCCTCTTATACAAAAGACAGGGGTACCTGTCACCCACCTTCCCTCCCAAATCTTACTATAGGGCTTTGCCCTGGAGTGAAAAGTCCTCCTGGATTCCAAATAACAGGACAATTTGAAATATTTATTTCAAATTACATTTAGGAAGCCTCCTTTAATCAAGGCACCATTGATGTCTTATTGGGCTCTTCCCCTGCTAATATTAATATATATTTCCATTAAGAGAAAAATGTGGCTGTAAAAAGTAGATTTTGGTGCACATTGGAATGATATAAAATTTGGACATAGAGTGTCATATAGGGGTGACGCTTTTCATCTAATCACTTCTCTGTCATCCCCAAGTATTGTCAAGGAATATCTTACTTCTGACAATACAGCCCCTTAGAGTATAGCCGAATGCAGGTGACAAGTAGTGAAAGCAGTGATAGCTGATTGCCCTTCTTCCCAGTCCACTCTGGGCAAAGCTCTACTCTTTCTCTGTTGGTCTCACCTACAGACGAGGATACTCAGCATTCATGAAATGCATACTGGGAAATACTAACCTCCCACGAGGTGTGGCCTCTGCAGTTTTTCCATTTTCATTAAGGGAAAAGAACTTGGTGAGCATTCTCATTCATTGATGTCTCATTGGCATATTTTGTATTTCAAAGAAAAGAAGGCAATACGTTTCATGTTTGTCTTCCAAAAACCCAATAATACTTTTTTAAAAACTAAAAATAGTCTGTGAGAGGCAAGAAGGTTTTAAATTTTTCTGTACACTTATTTAGCCTTTTTTATTTTGCTTTTACAAAATGAATATTGAATAACAAATTTAACATTTACAGACACGGTCACAGGAAATAAAAATAAAATCTTAAATTTTTATCCTTAACTTTGTTGCAGAAAAAGTATTGAATAATCAGTTAAAAAAAAAAAGACTAGAACAAACAATATAGTAGGCTAAAATACAGTATGTAAAATGGAATGGAAATCAAAATTTGAAAAAACCACAACGTTAGATATTAGACAACCAAAGACAATTTGCATAAGTATTTCTTAAATGGATATGATGGGAACTAAAGTTTATGATAGTTACATGCCTCTGATGCATTTAAAATAATTATGTCAGCTGAATTTTCAAGATTAATATTTTAATGTACCATAAACTATATCACTTACAGCTATTTAATGATGAAATACTACAGCTGTCAACTTTAAAATGTGCAAATAGGTACATAGTTTTTCAAAATTCTTTTAGAAGGAATGCCAATGGAAGAGTGAAGTAAGTCAGACAAAGACAAATATCATATGATATCACTCACAAGTGGAATCTAATTTTTGAAAAATGAAAAAATGAATACATTTGCAAAACAGAAACAGACTTACAGATATCAGAAACAAACTTATGGTTACCAAAGGGGGAACGTAAGGGGGAGGGATAAATCAGGAGCTTGGATGAATGTCCAGACACTACTACACACAAGATAGATAGCCAACTAGGGCAAGTGTATAGCACTGGGAACTATACTCAATATTCTGTGATAAGCTATATGAGGAAAGAATTTGAAAAAGAACGAACACATGTATCCGTATAACTGAATCACTTTGCTGTACACCCGAAACTAACACAACATTGTAAGTCAATTATACGCCAATAAAATTTTTAAAAAAGCAAGAAAAGCATGAAGGCCGCTTATCCAGACAAATTTGGGGAGCTTCTAGATAAGGGCAGCTCTCCTCTCCTTCCTCCTCAGCTGCTCCACTCTCACCAGCTGCATGGCTGAGCCTGAGTGAAGTCAGAGAAACTTAAACTAACTCAGCATTAGCCGGAGAAAAATACCACTGGAAGCATCAGCCTACTGCTGAGGGCTCATGTTCAAATACTTCCCGAACTAAAACAGGAGAGACTTCAGGTCCTTGGCTGGTTGCATTATTTATGCCTACGATCCCCTCTGTCAGGCTAATCCAGACTTGACAAAAATTAAAAGTGTGGGCATGTCTTGCTGGGATGCATCACACACATGTCACTCCACCATTTACACACGGCTGACTTTACAGCCATTTACAACTTATTGTTACAAGCAGGAACATGCTAGTTTGGGTAGTAATTGCTGTTTGGAAAAGTGTTCAGGGTTCATGAACAGTTGCACATGATGGAAAATGTGAAAAGTGGGTCATTGACATGCTTTTCTTCACCCAGACTCATCTTAGTCCCCTCTGGAAGTCTCCCTACTTGACCTGCACACTTCAGGCAACATCTGGCTTTTGGAAATGAGAAGGTTTTGAAAAGCCAGGAGGTTTTACTCACTAAAGGGATTGGGGTGGTCTCCATGAGACTTCTCGCCTCAAATCGTCTGTCTGTCCGTGATTTGGAAACCCACTGAGATCCTGCCATCTGCAGGTCTTTGTTAGGGAGCCAAAGCACCGCAGGCAGCTTCCCCAGGAGTCGGCGCCTTGGCAACGCCCTGGTTTGAACATGATTTTAATAGCGACTAATTCCCTCGGCTGTGGCACTGCTGCAAATGGCTCATCGCTTTACAGGCAAGTTTCAACAGTCGCATAACCAGATGAGAATATTTTCCCGAACAATAACATGTGGTAGAAAACAGCTAAGGCATGTCAGGGGGACAGCTGTGAGGCTGGAAGCACAATGGAAGGTGGGATGAATTATCTCTGTTCTGGGGTGATTACTTATTTAAATCTTTAACAGTTCCTGAAGGGAAGGGGGTTGTTTACAACTACATACCGATTATTTTTAGTATGTTTGTGATGTCCAAGAGGGAGTCTGCACTCAGGGACAATGGCTGCCAGTGAAGTGGGTGTAGATTGTTAGAAATCATGCTTCAGTTCCAACTCAGGCTTGAAGGGAGGGAAAACCACTGTTTAGAAATGCTGCTGGACCCACAACTGCCTGAAACAGCAAATTCATCCTTTGTTTTCGATGTGCCATGACCCCATCCTCCTCATTCCCTCCCACCCACCTGATGGGTCATCAGAAATCCCATTGCTTCATCCCTTTGGTGCTCTATTCCTGCAGGATTCTGCTCCATGATGGGAGTGAGTGGTCTGTGCGTGCTCAGTCACTCAACTGTGTCTGACTCTGCGATCCCATGGACTGTAACCCACCAGGATCCCCTGTCTATGGGATTTTTCAGGCAAGAATACTGGAGCGGGTTGCCATTTCCTCCTCCAGGAGATCTTCCCGACCCAGGAATTGAACCCACATCTGCATCTCCTGCATTGATAGGCAGATTCTTTACCACCGACTCACCTGAGAAGCCCAGGAGTGAGTGGTAGGAGGGTACCAGTGGACGGCGTACCTGATGCTGGGGTGATAGTCTCTCCGATGTCTGCCTCTAAAGCCTATGGCATTAGTCAAACATCTGTCATTTGCCAATTATCAACTAACTCACCAATTCATTTAAACTCACAGCATTTCTAGTTGGAAGTCCAGCTTAGGCTACCTCTGATAATACGAAAGTTCAGATGACTTGTATGAATTGGTACTTGCAAAAAGGCCACCTTTCTTCATTCTTTTCTAATGATAGTTATTGCTCCTTCAAAATCTGCTTTGTGGCAGGTTCTTTAGGCACATTAGTGTGAATTCTCGTCTTTGGGTTATCAAGCAAATAGTCTTCATAAAAAAAAGAAAAAAAAGACTGAATTGTCTCCAAGTGAGTGGCTTCTATGGAGTAGAACTCAGTCTGTCTGACTCTTGAGTCTAGGTTCTCTTGACTACATTTGCTGTTGCAACTCTGCTTTCCCTGAGCTTGAGTGATTAGTCCACAGTTCTGACCATGTTGCCTTGTGATTTTGTAGACTTGGGCATCTCTTGAGTTTTTCCAAGCTTCTTTATAAGCCTTCTTTATCTTAGAATCCATGGGAAGGTAGTGGCTCTAGGCTACAACTTCTCTCAGTTGCCCTTCTTAGGAATTTTCTAGTTTTGCTAAGTTTTTCTTGAATTTTAATGGCCAGGCCTGAAGCCAGTGCTCCAGAGGTCAAAATCCTTTTGTTCAGTACAAGGATGGACAGCCATTTCTTGCTTGGTTTTTGATTCCCAATATTGATCACAAAACCCCAAAATTTTTGAGCTGCAAAGAAGCTTAGGAGTCATCTATCCCAGTGATGCTCAAACTTCAGGGTGCATTGGAATCACTAGCAGGGCTTGTGTATTAGTTATTTATTGCTGCATAACAAATCACTCCAAACTTAGCAGCTTGAAATAACAAAAATTTTATTATCTCAGGAATCCAGGAGTGGCTTAGCAGAGTGGTCCTGGCTCAAGGTCTCTGGTGAGACTGCAGTCAAGGTGTTTGTTGAGGCTGCAGTCATCTGAAGGCTTGACTGGGGCTGGATGATCTGCTTTTAAAACAATTTATATATCTGGAGGTGAGGTCTCTTCTTCACCAGGTGGACCTCTCTGTAAAGCTGCATAAATGTCCTAAAACCCTGGCATCTGCCTTTCTTAAAGCCAGTGATCCAAGAAAGATCAAGAGATTAGCCCAGAGAAAGCCAGAGTGTGTTTTGAAATATAATCTTGTAGGAGACATATCATCACTTCTGAAGTGTTTTAGTCATCAGAGACTAATTCTGGTTCAAGGTTGGACAGGGTTACACAAAGGTGTGAATTCCAGGAGGTGAGAATCACTGGGGACCATCTTGGAGTCTGGATAATACAACTTGTTGAAACACAGATTTCTAGGCCCCATCCCTAGACTTTCTGATTCAGTAGGTTTGGAGTGGGGCCCAAGAATTTTCCAACAAGTTCCCTGGGGATGGTGATGCTACTCATCTAGGACACATACTTTGAGAAGCACTGATCTATTCTGATTTTATAGATGGTGATACTGAGTCTCACAAAGCCAAAGAAAAATGAGGAGCAGAGAAAGTGACCAACAATGAATTAGTGAATACTTATTATGTGTTAGACACTTGGCCGGAGGCTTTACATACATTTTCTTGTTTAATACCACCATTACCGTGCATTACTCACCGTTTCATGAAGGAGGAAACCGAAACGAAGGTTAAGTAACTTTCCCAAATTTTATACGTAGTTACTGACAGGGACAGGTCTGGAACCCAGATGTCCTGATCCTCAAGTCAAAATCAAAATGTGTTGTCCAACCAAATAGACTTCAGTCTACTATTGCATTTTAAGTGGAATTGTTTTCCATGAAAATGTATTAGCTTCATTATGATAGTCCTGTTATACAGGACTAAGAAACCAACCCGTAAATTGTACCCATTGAATTCGCAACTCATAGGCTAAAATTTAACCTTGTTTTCATTTGAAGATGTAGAGATTCAACATTCATGGTGCTAGGTCTTATAGGACATGTCTAAGAAACACTTGTTCCAGCAGGGATCCCCAGGGGATGCTGACAATTATATCAATTACCCACAAGATGTAACCTGAATCTATTCAAGGGCTGTACTTGTTCACAGTTCCACCATAACCTCTGGTGAGTCTCTTAAAAGCCCTGTGCCTTTGGTTCACCATTTGTAAAACAGAAAAAATAATAGTTGCCTTTTTGCCAACCTCATAGAGTTATTGTGAGGTTCAAATCAAATGATAGATCTGCAAACTGTTAAGTGCCTTGCATGCAGAAGATCCTGTTGCTTTACTGCATTTTCCATCCAATATCTGCTCATTTCTATTCTTTGGTTTTTATCTCTTATTCTTAAGAACAGGATGTTAGACTTTATTGAAAGCCCTCTAGGCATAAATTGAACTGATGATTTGATTTTTCTTATGTAACAAGTATTTCTCTAGGAAGCATCAGAGAGAGGCTAAGAGTTTTAAAAAATAAAAAAAGGGGAAAAGCAAACTCTTACTACATGAAGAGTCCTGTGGTGGGTGCTTACCTTATTTATTCCTCATAACAAGTCTATAAGAGTGATATCGATATCTCTCCCAGATGTATATGTTGAGAAAAAAAAGAGACCTAAGGTCATTGGTGTACATAGGAGAGGCAGTAACTTTTAGGCTACTCAGCACAGGACCTGGCTCATATGAATGGGAACATCATCATCCATTCTATGAATGAAAACATCTTAGTCTTGCACTGATGCTTTTATCTGTGATCATCTGGACCACCCTTTCACCGCACTGAATGGGTTTGCTGGAATTAGAGTTTTGGAAAGCAGATATACAAGGAGGAATTACAAAGCCTTTCTTCTCAGCCTGGAGCATAGTAGAAGACTTTTTCTGGTAGAGGGTGAGATTTCTATTAAGTTTGCTATTTCTGACTTTTTTCCTTCATTATTGGAATCAGAGATTCCTAGCACCGAGCACTTGGTTATATTCTAGAACAGCCAGCAAGTTCAGTGGGCACCAGGAGGCAGCATGGGTTAACTAAGAACCAAAGTGCTTTGGGGGCAGGATTATTAGACAATAAGAAACATTAGAAAAATGCCATAGATGTAGTACATCTTGATTTCCACAAAAATATTTTGAGCCAGGTGGAGAAAAGGGAGCTGGACACACAGAACTACAAACCATGGTTGAAAATTATACCCAAGAAAATACTGATCCAGTAGTATATTACAAGGCTCCATCCTTGATCCTAGTCTATGCAACAGTTTTATTAGTGCCTTTGTCAAAAGTTGATGACCTGCATATCAAATTTAGAAACAATGTACATCTATGTATGTCATATGATAGAATAAAGTTTAAAATGAACATTAGACTAAGTTAAAACTTAACAACTACTAACATAAGTCCTCTACATGGATTCAATAAAAGCAATATCATAAAAAACAAAATGGTTTGTCTATAGCTCTTGTAATAGATGCTGTGCCATGCCGAGCTAAGTCTCTTCAGTCGTGTCCAGCTCTTTGCGACCCTATGGCTTGTAGCCCGCCAGACTCCTCTGTCCATGGGATTCTCCAGGCAAGAATACTGGAGTGGGTTGCCATGCCCTCCTCCAGAGGATCTTCCCGACCCAGGGATCTAACCCATATTCACAATGGCTCCTGCATTGTAGGCAGATTTTAACTGCTAAGACACCAGGGAAGCCCCAGTCATAGACACAGGCATTTAAATTATTCCTAACCTGGGCCACAGTTCATTTTAGTTAGTTAAGAAGGTAGGTAGTTAAAGGGCTCCATGCAATACACCGTATCATACGGCTCCCATAAGTATCCCTGGGCTGTATACTGATGAATGAGCAGAAGAAATACAGTCATACATTTTAAGCACAGCTCTATGACATCTGGAGGTGTTGGGCTGCTGCATTTCCAAGGAATATTGACACATATCCTAATATAAAAATGGTGAAAGTTGAAAGTATTAGAGATGTGAACACTGAACACTTCCAAAGGACCTGATGCTATTTAGTCTGGAGAAGAAAAGAGTTGGAGAGAGGACGTGAAAGTTATGTTCAAATGGCTTCTGGAAGGTTTAGAGCCAGTTAGACAAGTGTGTGGACCATGATGACCCATATTATCACCCTGGATCTACTTTTTATTGTCTTAACCTTGTCTTTTTTTTTTTTTTTGGTATCCTCTTTTTCATTAAAAATTTTTTATTGAGATATAACATACCTGCAGTAAAGTACGTACCTGTTTGTATAAAACTTGATGGATTTTTATAATGTGTTTATCTGTGTGACCCCCACCCAGATCAAAACAGGTTCCCTTGTGCCCCATAAGTAACCACTATCCTGACCTCTGTTACTAAAGATCAGGTTTATCTACAACAGAATCACATTGGATGTACTCCTGTCTAGGCTTGTGTCATCCATATTTTGGGGCAAACTTCATTCATATTATTTGGGGAAGTGGTAGCTCATGATTTTTCATTGCTATATAGTATTCTGTTGTATAAATACACTGCTGCTGCGTCGCTTCAGTCATGTCCGACCCTGTGCGACCCCATAGACGGCAGCCCACCAGGCTCCCCCGTCCCTGGGATTCTCCAGGCAAGAACACTGGAGTGGGTTGTCATTTCCTTCTCCAATGCATGAAAGTAAAAAGTGAAAGGTAAGTTGCTCAGTCGTGTCTGACTCTTTGTGACCCCATGGACTGCAGCCCACCAGGCTCCTCCATCCATGGGATTTTCCAGGCAAGAGTACTGGAGTGGGGTGCCATTGCCTTCTACAGTTTATTTATTCAGTCTACTGTTGATTGCCATATGGGTTGTTTACTGGAGGATATTTTGATGTGACCTCTTCTTAGCTATATTGACATTGTTTTCTTTTGAATATAACTTATTTTAGGTAATTTTTAATACACATACCTAACGTGCTGAAGAATTAGATCTATTCCAGGCTGCTCTACAGGCTGGAACCAGCACTTGGTATATTTCCCAACATATAGTAGATGCTCAACAAATATCTGACGAAATCTGATGGATTACTGGTTAAATTGCTTAGAACCAATGAATAGAGGGCTTTCCCAGTGGCTCAGCAGTAAAGAATCTGTCTGTGATGCAAGAGATGCAGGAAATGTGGGCTTGATCCCTGGGTTGGGAAGATCCCCTGCAGGAGGAAATGGCAACCCACTCCTACTTTCTTTTATTTTTTGTATTATTTTATTCTTCAGTGACTCAATGTGATTCAGTGACTCAACTGTCTTCCCAGGGCCTCAGTATACGGGAACTGAAATGCTAAATTGGACAGATTCACAAAACTAAGGTTTTATAGCATATGCTTATACAGTAAAAGGTGATGTTTTAAGGTACAGACAGTCATCAGATTTAATCCAGGGAAGAACATGGAGAGGAGTGGGTATTAAATAGTGCCTTAATAATGCAGCTTAGAGCATGGGGGAATGTCAGAGAAGGGTCAGAATTGGCTGTTATACTACTTGATTCTGTTAAAGAAATTAAAAAAAATTATTGGTATATAATTGATTAGCAATGTTGTCTTAGTTTCTGGTGTACAGCAAAGTGATTCAGTTATACACACACACACACACACACACACTCACAAACATGGGCTTCCCTGGTGACTCAGTGGGTAAAGAATCTGCCTTCGATGCAAGGAGATGCAGGTTTGATCCCTGAGTCAGGAAGATCTCCTGGAGGAGGGCATGGCAACCCACTCCAGTATTCTTGCCTGGAGAATCTCATAGACAGAGGAACCTGGCAAACTACAGCCCATAGGGTTGCAAAGATTTGGACACAACTGAAGCAGCTGAGCAGGCTGCACGCTGAGCATGCACAATGAGTAGAAGTTGCAGAGATACACATTTTAGACCCTGTAAAAAGGAATGTTCTCAATATTAGCCCAGTTGAACACTGGAAAGTGATAAATCACAAAGCAGTAAGTTTCTCTTTTCTTGAAGGTGTGAAAGCAGAAAATATGATCTTCCAATAGGGAACTTGGAGGAGTGGACACAGAAGGGCTCTGCCCAGGTCTCCCGGGACCCTCTTTGCCATTTCTTATACCTCACTTCCAGCTTCTGTGTTCTTTTGATTTTAAAGGCCAGTGATGCAGTCACTGGAAGCCCAGCTCCCTCCCCTTGCATTCTGGTAAACTCCGAAATGTAATTTCTCTTCCAGGGCTCCTCTGCAGCATCATGCTGAGGCTGTTAACTTGATCCAAGTCTCATCTTGGGTTGCCCTCTTTCCCTTCCCTTTACTGCTCTCCTGTCCCATTCTATTACTTCTATTACAGGGGTTTTTTTTTTCCTCTCAGAGTGTTTCCTTAATATATCAGTGGGACATGTATTCTCTCAGGCTCTGTTTCTAAAGAAACTGACCTAAGACAATTTGGTAAGGAATGAACTGATCTGATAAATTCTGACAGATGATAATTCAGGCCAAATAGTGTGGAAATAGACTGATTTAGCAAATCAACCATAGCTGTCTCTTGACAACCTAGATAATGCACAATCCTGACTGTCTGAAGTCAGGGTTCACTACTAAAGCCTGGAGGAGCTGAGTCAGTAGGCAAGGCTGGAAGAACATGGGCTAAGAAAATAGCAAATTCAGAGAGTGACCTGGAAGAGGAGATAATCAACAGTCTAAATCACAAGTGACAGACACAGACTACACTGTTTATCACCCAAGGAAACACTCAGAGTTCATTGCAGACAGCATTGAGGTTCATTGAGTTTAGATCAGGATCCCAGCTAGGGGATGCTTGCAGGCAAAAGGCCTGTCCATTCTGGCTAGACATAAAAGCCGGAGCCAGGGGAATCTTGTGGGCTTCCCTGGTGGCTCTGTGGTAAAGAATCTGCCTGCCAACGCAGGAGATGCAAGAGACCTGGGTTTGATCCCTGGGTCAGGCAGATCCCTTGGAGAAAGGAAATGGCAACCCGCTCCAATATTTTTGCCTGGGAAATCCCACAGACAGAGGAGCTTGGCGGGCTACAGTCCATGGGGTCACAAAAGAGTTGGACACAACTCAGTGACTAAACGAAAAAGGGAATCTTGTGATTTCAGGGACAGGCATGTGCCTAGTTCTCAACAGGAGTATTCATGCTGGACTTGTCAGAAAAAACGAGCTTCAAACTTTTCACATAAGTGGAGCAGATTTTCTAATAGACTATGCTCTGATTAGAGCTGGATACGGGGAGAAGAAAATAGACAGGGACATTTTTGTTAGGACTCTTCTGAGCCAGGCCCACGACTAGGTGCTTTTTATACATTACTTTAACCTGCACAGCCACTCTAAGAAGAAAATTTTATTAACCTCATTTTTCAAATTTTGAGAATGAGGCTCTCAGTGAGGTTAAATTGAGTGCCCTAGGTCACTGGTTAGGGCGGAATTCACACACATCAAACAATAGCTAATTGAACAATGCCCTCTGTGGTCTGTGCCAGGGGAGTGGTGCAAATGATAATTGCCATAGGAGTGTAAACAGAAAAGGCCAAGGTGCCAAACCAGCTCTGTAATAAATTAAAAAATATCAATCATCCTCATGTGTCGCCCCTTTATGCCAGCTTATTGGGAAATAGAGCATTACTTTTCTCAAAGCACATTTCTAGACCTATATATTCCAGAAACTTTCCTTGATTATTCATACAAATACCTCACCTGGCTTGGGGCAGGGGAGGAGGAAGCAAATTGTTTTAGTCCTTTTATCTGTGTTACCTTGTTTAACTTTCTCAGTACCAGTGAGGAAGGTATTAATCATTTTTTATTTAAGAGATGGAACTACTGAAGGTCAGAGACCAAAATCTCACAACCTATAAATACTCCTGTTTTCTGTGATCCTGAGTCTATGTGGATTATTCTTTGCCTGTGCTTACCTCTCTGTGAAAATCTTGAAATTATCATGGGATTTTTCTCTATTTGGCTGGTTGGTTATTTGGCCTCTATAACTGCCTTTCTGCTAACTGAGGGATTTATTTCTTGTTCTGGATTTGTGAGTGACTAATCCTTGCTGTTTTTAATAGTTTCTTACTCAGGCCAAAGCACAAAGTCTCTTTGTAAGATTTTGGGTTCTTGGTCATATTGTTCAGTTTCTCAGTCGTGTCTGACTCTTTGCGACCCCATGGACTGCAGCATGCCAGGCTTCCCTGCCCTTTACTATCTCCCAGAGTTTGCTCAAACGCATGTCTATTGAGTCAATGATGCCATCCAACCATTCCAACTAAACAATAAAGCTTTGACTTTAGAGCCTAAATTGAGGATATCAGATAGATGGTTTGTACTTGTGAAATACAGATCTTTTCAAAGCCCCCTCTTGTGAGTATGTATTATTCTGTTTACCCGAGAACTCCTCTCTTCGTTTGGAGAATAACCCTTGTTCATTTGGAGAACTTTGATTCCCTCACTCCAACATGGTTTTAGGGGAGATGAACATCTTCCCACTTGGCCACAGAAGTTGGTCCAATGAGCTGGCACAGGACCCAGATTAGACCAATTAGAATAGTTACCTGGGTTGTTTTTTCTTCCAAACTGGAACGCAGTAGGAATTTCTCAGATGATGATGCAGGGAAGATATGAGTCTGCAACTTTGGGGGAATTGGCCCATCTTTGGAGAGAATCAGTATGAAAAGATGAGATTGCCATGGACAGAGAAGCAGAGATCAGAGAGAGAGAAAGAGAGCACATGAGTGATGGGGTGCTGATCGAGTCCCTGTCCTGGTTCTCCAATTCCAAAGCCCAGGTCACCCTAGGGTTAGGTGGCCTCAAAAATGTCCCCTCGTTGACCAAGCTAGTCTCAGTTGTTTCTGTCACTTACAGCCAAGTCTGGTACAATATAGTCCATCTTTTTTTTTTTTTTTCCTATTGCTTATTCTCAGCTCAAAACAGTACGTGACCCTGAAATGAGCAGTTTTGATTTCAGTGAGATGTGTAGAATTGCCACAAAACTGATGGACTTGATGGCCACATCTTTTCGGGCTAGAATGTATTCTGGTCTGCTCAGGACAGCCGTGGCTGATGCCTATTGTCCTAGAGTAATTTTTGCAAGTGTCCCCTTTCAGTAGTATAAGGGCTTGATATGGCTGATAAACCTCATTTACCTCATTTAAAGCTCACCTCCACCATCCCTCGTTTTAAGCCTTTTCTGATCCCCTCTCCTCCCATAAGTGGGAGTCCCTGGGAGACAGAGACAGAACACGCCTTAGCCATCTGTGTAACCTAGTGGAATTTCCTGCAGTGCCTTACACGCTGTCCGAACTCACCGAATGGTGGCTGCATTGAGTTTATATGCCTTAAAAACCATTCTACAGGCTTACCTAAAAGAAATACATTTGATTGATGTGTATGAGTCATGCCCTAGATTTCTTGTCCTTCAAGTTTAAAGGGAAACTAAACTCATTTATAAGACATTATTATTATTATGGAAGCTTTGAATATATGCTTTTATTTAACTCTCTAAGAGAAGTCTTATCTTCATTTTTACAGACTAGGGAACTGACAAAGAAGTGAAGTACATGCCCTGAAACCTGAACTCCCCCCCGACAATATGGGAACCTGCCCTTAGAATGCCATTCTGCCCTTCAGAGGCTGAAAGCTAAACACAACAGCTATTACACTTCTTATAGCTAGGGTACTGGGTGTGATTCAGGCCTCCTCTGAGTGAGGCTATGTTACCATAGACAGGGAATAGAATTAATCCCACAGGGTGAGAGATGGACACAGAGCATCCATTCTGCCATGGAGGTTGTGGCAGAAGCATGGCAGTTCTGGAGGCAGCAGAGGCAGTTCCCTGCTTTAGCAGAAATGACTTCCTGATTGTGGTGAGAGCAACAGGCCCCTTGAGAGCTCCATCTACAGTGTGGATTTTGGACATCACTCCTGGATGCTCAGCCTGGAGTGTGTTTCTTCAGTTCTGCCATTGATTTTGTGGATTTGATAGCCTTCAGTTCAGTTCAGTCACTCAGTCATGTCCAGCTCTTTGTGACCCCAATGGACCGTAGCATGACAGGCCCCCCTGTCCATCATCATCTCCTGGAGCTTGCTCAAACTCATGTCCATCGAGTTGGTGATGCCATCCAACCATCTCGTCCTCTGTCTTCCCCTTTTCCTCCCGCCTTCCAATCTTTTCTAGTATCAGGGTCTTTTCCCATGAGCCAGTTCTTTGCATCAGGTGGCCAAAGTATTGGAGCTTCAGCTTCAGCATCAGTCCCTCAAATGAACATTCAGGACTGATTTCCATTAGGATCAACTGGTTTGATCTTGCTGTCTAAGGGACTCTCAAGAGTCTTCTCCAGCACCACAGTTCAAAAGCATCAATTCTTTGGCACTTATCCTTCTTTATGGTCCAGCTCTCACATTCATACTTGATGACTGGAAAAACCATAGCTTTGACTAGATGGACCTTTGTTGGTAAAGTAATGTCTCTGCTTTTTAATATACTGTCTAGGTCAGTCATAGCTTTTCTTCCAAGAAGCAAGTGTCTTTTAATTTCATGGCTGCAGTCACCATCTGCTGTGATTTTGGAGCCCAAGAGAATAAAGTTTCTCACTGTTTCCATTGTTTCCCTATCTATTTGCCATGAAGTGATGGGACTGGATGCCATGATCTTAGTTTTCTTGAATATTGAATTTTAAGCCAGCTTTTTCACTCTGCTCTTTCACTTTCATCAAGAGGCTCTTCAGGTCCTCTTCACTTTCTGTCATAAGGATGGTGTCATCTACATATCTGAGGTTATTGATATTTCTCCTGGCAATCTTGATTCAAGCTTGTGCTTTATCCAGTCCAGCACTTCTGATGATGCATATAACTTAAATAAGCAGGGTGACAATACACAGCCTTTGGAACCAGTCCGTTGTTCTATGTCTGGTTCTAACTTTGCTTCTTGACCTGTGTATAGATTTCTCAGGAGGCAGGTCAGGTGGTCTGGTATTCCATCTCTTTAAGAATTTTCCACAGTTTGTTGTGAGCCACATAGTTTTGACTTAGTGGCTTTGGCTTAGTCAATAAAGCAGAAGTAGATGTTTTTGGGGGAACTTTCTTGCTTTTTCTATGATCCAACAGATGTTGGGAATTTGATCTCTAGTTCCTCTGCCTTCTCTAAATTTAGCTTGAACATCTGGAAGTTCTTGGTTCACATACTATTGAAGCCTGGCTTGGAGAATTTTAAGCATTGCTTTGCTAGTGTGTGAGATGAGTGCAATTGTGCGGTAGTTTGAGCATTCTTTGGCATTGCCTTTCTTTGGGATTGGAATGAAAACTGACCTTTTCCAGTCCTGTGGCCACTGCTGAGTTTTCCAAATTTGCTGGCATATTGAGTGCAGCACTTTAACAACATCATCTTTTAGGACACGAAATAGCTCAACTGGAATTCCATTACCTCCACTAGCTTTGTTCATAGTGATGCTTCCTAAAGCCCACTTTACTTCAGACTCCAGGATGTCCAGCTCTAGATGAGTGATCACCATCATGGTTATCTGGGTCATGAAGATCTTTTTTGTATAGTTCTTCTGTGTATTCCTGCCACTTCTTCTTAATATCTTCTGCCTCTGTTAGGTCCATACCTTTTCTGTTCTTTATTGAGCCCATCTTTGCATGACATTTTCCCTTGGTATCTCTAATGTTCTTGAAAAGATCTCTAGTCTTTCCCATTCTATTGTTTTCCTCTATTTCTTTGCATTGATCATTGAGGAAGGCTTTCTTATCTCTCCTTGCTATTCTTTGGATCTCTGCATTCAAATGGGTATATCTTTCCTTTTCTCCTCTGCCTTTATCTTCTCTTATTTTCTCAGCTATTTGTAAGGCCTCCTCAGACAACCAGTTTGCCTTTTTGTATTCCTTTTTCTTGGGGATGGTCTTGATCGCTGCCTCCTGTACAATATCACAAACCTCCATCCATAGTTCTTCAGGCATTCTGACTATCAGATCTAACCCCTTGAATCTATTTGTCACTTTCACTGTATAATTGTAAGGGTTTTGATTTAGGTCATACCTGAATGGTCCAGTGGTTTTCCCTACTTTCTTCAATTTAAGTCTGAATTTGGCAATAAGGAGTTCATGTTCTGAGCCACAGTCAGCTCCTGGGGTTGTTTTGGCTGACTGTATGGAGCTTCTCCATCTTTGGCTGCAAAGAATATAATCAATCTGATTTCAGTATTGACCATCTTGTGATGTCCATGTGTAGTGTCTTCTCTTGTGTTGTTGGAAGAGGGTGTTTGTTATGACCAGTGCATTCTCTTGGCAAAACTCTGTTGATAGCCTTATAGGGGAGTTCCTCTTTGTGTATGTGAACACTGACCATTAGATTATGTCAGTATATATCCAGGGGGGCATCACAGATCATAGTTAAGATTCAGGAGCAAGATGGGTTGGTTTCACTTCTCTCTCTTCATGCTTTGATTCTTTTCTTCTTGATGGTAGTGTAGACAGAGTTTGAGGACCCTCATCTAGGCTTCTGGCTCCTCATTTAATAATACGAAGTTCAATACATACCTGCTCACTTCATGCTACTATTTACCAAAAGGATTTTGATTACTACCCAGTCTCACTCAGACAGTTATATGGAGGACTAGCAACCCACTCCAGTACTCTAGGCTGCAGTCTATGGGGTCATGAAGAGTCAGACACGACTGAGCGACTTCACTTTCACTTTTCACTTTCACGCACTGGAGAAGGAAATGGCAACCCACTCCAGTATCCTTGCCTGGAGAATCCCAGGGACAGCGGAGCCTGGTGGGCTGCCATCTATGGGGTCGCACAGAGTCGGACCCGACTGAAGCGACTTAGCAGCAGCAGCAGCTTAATTATGATCCCACTGCTGAATTAAAATAATCTGGAGCTTTCCTTAAACTGATATTGATGTTAGAACTTTTACCCCTTCGTTTATATAGGAGCCAAATGAAGGAATATATCTCGTTTATTTTCTTGAAATGATTCTTACATGATCATTTTCCTTAGCATAATCACAGCTTGGTTCCATATTCTCACAACTGAGCTTCTTCTTTTCATTATGGGGTGAGGTGACTTGGAATCATAGAGAAATATTAATCATTTGGTGTGGTTTTCTTGATTAAAGGAATTGTAAATGACTATTTGAAAAACTCAAGGAAGGTTTATTCTTGGATTAATACCAGATAAAACTTGTGTCTATAATTTATCTTTCAGACCAATTGGCTACTCTTTAAAAGTTCAAACACAGTAAAATAAGGAAAATGAGAACAATCATGCCATAAGCTTCAATTAGCAAAATGTCTCAGGGAATGGGCTGTCCAACCATTAGGGTAAGAAGAAGGACTTTTCTTACTAATTTCTTTGTAGCATAATTTTGGCAGCTTAGAGAAAGACGCACACGTCCAAAGAAATTCCATTCCCTTGGCTAACAAATTGCTTTGAAATTCTTTAGGAAAGTGTAATGGTTAATTTTATGTGCCTTGACTGAGCCATGGTGTGCCTAGACATTTGGTTATTATTCAGGGTGTTGCCCTGAGGGTGTTTTTATATAAGAGTAGCATCTGAATTGGTAGATTGAGTAAAGCAGATTGCCCTCCCTAACATGGGTGGGCCTCATTCAGTCAGCGAAAGTCTTAAAAGTCTGAATCTCCCTTAACTAACAGGGAATTCTTCCAGCCTGATTAGCCTCAAGATGGAGCATTGGTTTCTTTCCCTGCTTTTAAACTGAAACATCAGCTCTTCCTGGGTCTTGGGCCTGCCAGCCTTTGAACTGGAGCTGCAGCATCAGCTTGCCTGGGTCTCCAGCTTCACAACTCACTCTACAGCTCTTGGGACTTCTCAGCTGCTAGGCTGAGCACCAAAGAACTGATACTTTCAATCTGTGGTGCTGGGGAAGATTCTTGAGAGTCCTTTGGACAGCAAGGAGATCCAACCAGTCAATCCTAAAGGAAATCAATCCTGAGTATTCTTTGGAAGGACTGTGCTAAAGCTGAAGCTCCAATACTTTGGCCACCTGATGTGAAGAGCCAATTCATTGGAAAAGATCTGATGCTGGGAAGGATTGAGGAAAGGAAGAAAAGGGGGTGACAGAGGATGAGATGGCTGGATGGCATCATTGATTCAATGGACATGAGTTTAAGCAAACTCTGGGAGATAGTGAAGGACAGGGAAGCCTGGCCACGGGGTTGCAAAGAGTCAGACACAACTGAGTGGCTGAACAACAACAAATAATCACATGAGCCAATTCCTTAGATGTATGTATAGAAGACATATATATTCATCCTATTGGTCTGTTTGTCTAGAGTATGCAGACTAACACAGTAACACAGAAGGGACAAAAAGTTCCTGTATAAACCAGAGGGGAAGCAGAACTCTCATATGTACCCACACACTCAAGAGTGAGTGATCACCCTGCCTCAAGCACACATTTGTAAGGACAGGATGGAGGAGAAGCCAACCACATGGCCCAACAGGGCACAGAAAACACCTGCGAAGGAGATGCTTGCTGCAACAACTAGAAGCCTCATTTGGTCATAAACCATACCTAAGATGTTTCAGCAGAAACTTCGTGAATGGCAGAGGGGCAAAGAGAATATTTCCACTTAGGGGACATGTACTAGGCAACATTGTTAAGAGATGGCCACAGTTTTCCAGCGACAGCTCCTTTGGAAGGGTCTCATCCCGTTACTAATCAAATAGGGTTTTACATGATGTCCATCACTTCCTGGGCAAAAATGAAGTATGGGTTTTGGGGTCAGAAGTCCAAAGAAGTCCAAATGGATTTCTCTGGCCCCCGCGGTCCCTGCCTCTTTGGCAGGATGGTGGCCCATTCTGAGCTGCTGAAAATGTGGCTACTCACATCCCCTCTGCTCAAACGTCTGGTTCTCGATTCCAGATTTCAGTTGTCAGCCTTGAGACCACGGGGCTCAGGAGGGATGGAGATTACGGAACCTGCCATCACAAGAAGGACAAACGAACAGCGGAACAAGGGGGGCATCCAGATTGTCTGAGGAAGAGGAGCAATCAGGGACACAGCCGAGGTGAGCTTTGGGAGTCAGGCTGGACAGTTCCTCAGGTGTCTTCTGGCCCAACACTCCCATTTTTCAGGTGGTAACACTAAGGTCCAGAGAAGGGAAAAGGCTTGCCCATGTCATACAAGACATCCTAGGAACAGAACTCTAGACTCTGCCTCTAAGACTCAATAACTTTTCTACTTTATCATAATACTTTTTTTAAAAGTAATTTCTTTTATTTCTCAATGAAATACCTTTGCCCTTTGGAGAAAGATAGTTTATTAGCCCCCCGGCTGCCACCCCCTTCCTCCCTGCCCCTCTCAGTTTCTCCCCAACTGTTTACTTAAAGTAAGCATTCTTGGAATATCCTTTTGCTTATCCACTGAAATTTATTTTTTTGCCAGGGATACAGATTTTCTTAAATTTATTTTTACTAAGAAGATAATTGCTTTATAATGTTGTGGTGATTTCTGCCACACATGAATCAGCCATAAGTATACATATATCCCCTCACTCTTGAACCTCCCTTCACCCATCCCACCCTCTAGGTGGTTGGAGTTCCCTTTGCTATACTGCAACTTCCCACTAGCTATCTATTTTACCCTTGGTAATGAACATATTGGGCTTCCCAGGTGGTGCTGGTGGTAAAGAACCTGCCAGCCAATGTATTTGGACACCCCACTGGCTAAAAAATGACATGTCCCTGTTTGAGGCAGAGACAGAAATATTATATTTATGTCCAGAGGTAGAATCATTCTGTGCTGCAATCACTGATGTATAGATATTCTGGAATCAAAGGCCATACAAAGGGCAGATTTCTCTTAAAATTAAAAGGGGAACTGGAGGAAGCAAGAGAAAAGGCTAATTTGCCTTCACTTGAGAATATTTCCAACAGAAAATTTGAGGAGGTTCATCTCCTCCCCAGCTACGTGACTCTCCCATCTACCCTGAACAGAACTTAGTTTGAAAAGCAAATAGAAGACCGTATCTTCCTCTAAAGGGTAAGCTGTCTTGGGTCTCTGGGGCAGCTGGCTTTGGCAGAGGACACAGTGAGAGCAGGCACTCCTGAGTGAGGACTCAGAAGCAGCCAACCGGCATGGCTTTAGGTACAGGTTATAAAGGAACTGGTGTTACTGACAGCTCCCCGCTGAGGTCCAGAGCAGACATTGTTCTCAACAAGGCAATATTGAATTGCAAAGGACACTGGGTAGGAATGTGCATTTATGTTTTTTAAGAAAACGTGTTGGATATTCTGATCCTGTTATCTTGCTAACTACAAATTGCTTGTGTCTGGGAAAAGCAGCCACCCAAGGGAGGGGAGGGGTCCCCTTGAACATGATTATCACAGGGCATGTGCCCCGTGGCCTGCTCAACCGCCTCTGCCAACTCCCAAGCCTCTCACATATCCTTGGCTGAGTGACTCCCATCCATCTCCCAGGGTGTGATGTATCTTGCTGAGGAAGTCTATCTTGATCCATAAAGTTGGGTTGAGTGCTTATATCACATGTTGATGCTCCATCCAGATCTCCTCAGGTCCCTTTCCTATTTCTCTGTGCTCCTCCCTGGCTTCCTTCTGTTTTCCCCTTTGGGAGGTTTTGCTCCCTGCAGCTTGCCAGGACAACTGCCCTGGGCCCACTGGGGCTAGCATGGGTGGAGAGTCGGAGAATGTGTGTTTCTGCCCTTGCAGCAGTCCCTAGCCAATGACTGGAAGGGTGGGAGTCTGAAAGCTCATCCTCTCTTGTTGGGACAAACTCCGAGATCTGGCTTATACAGCCAGTTACCTACATACGAACCTTCAGGTTGGGAACTCTTAAAGCTGTGAACACCCCTGTGTGCCAGTTGTATTGTACTACTGTGCTTTTCAAGGCACTATATGGTAAGATTCAAAATGTTTTCTTTACGTACTCATGGTTGCTGGGGGGAAGGGATAGTTAGGGACTTTGGGAAGGTCAGGTGCACATTTCTGTATGCATAACCAACAAGGACCTATTGTATAGCACTCTGCTCAATGTTATGTGCCAGCCAGGATGGGAGGAGGGTTTGGGGAGTACGGATACATGCGTACATACAGGTTTCCCTGGTAGCTCAGCTAGTAAAGAATCCCCCTGCAATGCAGGAGACTCCAGTTTGATACCTGGGTTGGGAAATCCCCTGGAGACGGGAACAGGTACCCACTCCAGTATTCTTGCCTAGAGAATCCCATGGACAGAGGAGCCTGGCGGGCTACAGTCCGTGGGTCTCAAAGAGTCAGACTGGAGTGAATGACTTTCACTTTCACTCTCTTTCATACATATGGCTGAGTCCCTTCACTGTTCACCTGAAACTACCACAACATTGTTAATTGGCTATACTCCAATACAAAATAGTAAGTTTAAACTTACAAAATAGATGTTTTATCTTTTGTGTGTTTGTTTTTTATGTTTGTATTATTTATGTGAAGTGAAGTGAAGTCACTCAGTCGTGTCCGACTCTTTGCGACCCCATGGACTGTAACCTACCAGGCTTCTCCATCCATGGGATTTTCCAGGCAAGAATACTGGAGTGGGTTGCTATGTGAAAAGTATTATAAATCTATTGCAGTACAGTACTATTTAGCCAACTGTGTTAGTTGGAGACCTAGGCTAACTTATTGCACTTATGAAAAAACTGAACTTACGATGGTACTCTCGGAATAGAACTCATCCGTATATAGGGGACTTACTGTACTCCAGAGTTTCCCTGTGGGGTCAAGTGGAAGCTACTTGCAGTGAGACTTGTACCTCAAATCTCACCTTGTTGGGTCTCTTCCCCTGTCCTTTCCCTATTCTCTTACTGGTTTCTCCTGAGAACACTGCCTGAAAAGTCAGGAATTTATCAGATGCACCAACCTCTAGGAAACCCAGCCTAGGATGGCACTCCTATGTGCTCCTGCAGCTCTATGGACATGCCCTCATAATATCACTGATCACAGTGACCTGTCATTCCCTATCCACTAGCTAGCCCTGCCACTGGACTGAGAGCTTTCTGAATGCAAGGACTGTGCTTTGTCCAGGGCCGTATTTCAAGACAAACTTGGGACCTGCTAAAAGACTCAATGGGAGCTTGTGAGTCAATGAAAAAACCATGAACTCCAGCTATCAGAATCAATCCCAAGAGAAGGCTGAACCCGGGAAGATATCTGAACTGTATGCTTTCTTGAAAATTTAGTGGAGAAGTCGTGTCTGACTCTTGCAATCCCATGGACTGTAGCCCACCAGGCTCCTTTGTCCATGGGATTCTCCAGGCAAGAACACTGGAGTGGGTTGCCATTTCCTTCTCCAGGGGATCTTCCCAACCCAGATGTTGAACCTGGGTCTCCTGCATTGCAGGCAGATTCTTTACCGACTGAGATATGAGGGGAGCCCATACAGAGTGAGAGTGTTAGGGGACCCTACCCACTGGACCTAGGACCAGAATCACTCCTTGTTCCTAATGCTCTTTTTGTATGTCTTCACCTATCATTCCTGGTCTTTTCCTGTTGATCCCATTTTCCAATAGGCCCTACTCTTAAAAATGGACCTATGTATTTTTATCTGTCTTCTTAGTTTTCAATTCCTCTGCAACTTCTGCATCCAGATTCTCGGAGTCCACCAGAGCGTCTACATCCATCTCTTAACTTTTCACTCACTGATGGATGCTGACCTGCTTCAGAATTCCACCCTGAGTCCTGCATCTGCTGCATCAGATCTGCTCACTGCTAATCCCTAGTGCCCCCCAATCTCCAACTGGTCCCCATCTGTTGTCCTTTCCAGAGGGCAGGACCTGGGGCACTGGACTCTCATCACAACACCCCCAGCCCCTCCTCCATCCTCAGCTGGTGCCAGCACAGTGTGGAATGTGGTTGTGACAGAGAAGCCCATTCTATCCCCACCCCATAATCTCAGGCACGTCCAGGCAGGCCTGGGCAGGTCGCCAGGAGTTTTGTTGACATGAAGGACGGCCCATAGCTTTCCCAGAAGAAACTGCGATGAACGCTTGAGACTGTCACTGGGCCCAAGTGGAGACAGCAGATTGGAGGGCTCTTACGTGCTGCATTATTTGGGTTCCAGGGCATGGTTGGTCGTGGGTTGAATTTATCCTAAGGGAGGATAGGCCCACTTGTCCAATTTATTTGGAGACAGGGTGAGACACAGGAAAAATAAGTTATGCAAGAGAGACAAAAGAGCCCGAGAGAAAGAGGCCCCTGCTGGAAGAGGTGGCCCACGAGTTCAGGAGAGGAGTCTGGAAGCAGGTGCAGAGGGAGAGAGCCATTGGAAAGGGCTAGGTAGCTGCAGAGAAAGATGCCTAAAAATCACGGATGTGGGGAAAAAAGTGCTTGAAAATAAACTTTGTGAAGTTATGTTCCTTTCCTTTCACTAATGTGGCAAATGCCATCCTCCCATCAAACATTCACAAGCAAGCTATGAGTACTTGGGAATCAGACTGTGCAGGAAATGATGGTGACCTCGGCCAGGCAGTCAAAGAGAGGGTGGAGGAGATGTTAATGATTTACAGCCAAGAGGCCTGGAGACTCCTTCAACACAGACTCACGGCACAAAGAGCCACAGAAAGAACAGCAGGAATGAAAAGGCTCCATGCAAGACGATCGCAGGAGGAGCAAACAAGACTAGTCTCAAGTTTCCTCTGCCTTGATCTCCACCATGCTGTCCATTTCAGATCCTCCTCTGTCACACCTGCACAGTTGTCTGAGACCCCCGGTCTCCTGGCCTTCTTCCCCCGCTTCCTTCAATGAACATATATTGTCTTCCATGCACCTGGCACTGAAGAAACAGCGATGAACAAAACATCAAAATCTCTGCTGTGGTGGCACTTACATTCTAGAGAAAGGTCACAGACTCACATATAGCAAGTCAGAGAGGGATAAGCCATGGAGAGAAGCAGGAAAGGGAATACTAGCAAAATGGGAGGAGAGAGTTTGCAAAGTTAAAGCAGAGGTCAGGGAAGGCCTTTGCAGTCAAAATTTTTATTAAGCTCTTTCTCTATGCCGGACATTGTGCTGGCCACAATGCATCCATCAGGCACAGATTCCAAATAAAAGGATGGGATACACCCTTGTAAAGCTGACTGTCTAGCTCTTTTTCTGCACATCTGAAATTTCTCCTCCATATGGCTAGCCTGGTGATTTTCCTATAACACAAGGATCACCACATCACTACTCTGCTTAAAATCCTTCGGCGTTCCTCACAACTCAATTCGGTGAGGATCAAATTCTAGCTCCCAAGCAGTTTAAGCTCTTCCATTCCTGTCCCACCTGCATTCCAGGCTAGGATCCGACTGCCGCTATCCTTCCTGCTTATCCAGGTACCGTACAGTCTAATTCGCCTGGCTTATGCCTGTTACTCCTCCATCATTATTAATAGTGTGCCAGTGGACCCTCATAACTGATGCAGTCATGCTACTCGGAACATACCCCATGCTTCAGCTTGTACAAAATACCACTGTTCTTCAAAAACACCTGCTATTCCCGGCTTCCACACACCTTGTTCATACTCTTCCCTTCATCTGGGTTACCCCTCCCTCCTTGTCTGATGAAATTCTCTTTATCCTAAAAACTAGCTGAAACCACACCTTCTCTCTGTGTCTGACTTCCCAAGTGGTGCAGTGGTAGAAGATTCCTCCTGCCAAAGCAGGAGACACAAGAGACGTGGGTTCGATCCTTGGGTCAGCAAGATACCCTGAAGGAGAAAATGGCAACCCACTCCAGTATTCTTGCCTGGAGAATCCCATGGACAGAGGAGCCTGGGGGGCTACAGTCCATGAGGTTGCAAAGAGTTGGAGACAACTGAGCAGGCACGCATGCACACCCCACCTTCCCCACTCTACGTGACAGCATCATTAATTCCCACTCTGTGTCCACAGAGCAGTCACCCCTTAAGCTGACGCAGTGTGCCCCACACCTCTGTCTGGGTGTTGTCTCCACCTTGCACTGAGGGAGGGCATGAGCCCTGTACAGCCCTGTGTCCCCAGGGCACATTACAGAGCTGGTTTGGGACCCAGGGGGTGAAGGAAAAAGCAGGAGAAGATGAGGCTGAGAGAGGAGGACACAG
>NW_011495071.1:18391565-18409624 GCF_000754665.1 Bison bison bison
AGGAGGACACAGTCTGTGCAGGGCTGTGTCAGATACCCCAGGGGACCTGGTCTTTTGCCAAGAGCATGAGATGACAAGGGAGATTTTTAGCAGGGAGAGCGGAGGTGAAGAGTATATATATATGTCTCTTAATCAGATATGTATTTTGAAAACTTTATTCTGGCTGCAGGGTGATAAGATTTTGAAGTGGAGAAATCAGCCAGAAAGCAATTGTAAGAATCCAGGCCAGAGATGGGTGTGGGGCGAGCTCAGACTAAGGAGGGGGCCATGGGACTGCCTATAACCCCCTGAATCTCCATGTGTCATCCTATGAAAGAGACAATAAGGTTTAAAGCTTTGGGTAAGTAAATACGCAAAGTGTCTAGTTCACAGTCAATGCTCAATAGATGTGTGGTTTCCTTCCCTTCTGAGTGAACCAGACAGCTGACATGTTGGCCAAGGTTCCTGGGCTTGCTGGGCTCTGCTTTCTGGGACGATTTGGGTTTTATTCACAGAAGCAACCCTGTGTTTGTGCAGGGAAATGGGGACAGGAAACAGCCCAAGACACATTGTGGGGAAGTTCCTTTCTAAAATATTTTTAAGGTGTAAAAAGAGAGGATAAACTATATAAATCCCAGGAGTGTCTCTCTCTCTCTCTTTCTCTCACACACACACCAGGGTGAGGTTTCTTAGGTAAAAAATGACATTGGTCTCTGTCTCTATAGGGAGGGCCAGTGCCCCAGCTACAAAGGCTGTTGAATTCCCAAGAGTGCTGTTATATCTGAGGCTTCCTTGGAAAACCCTTCCTGTCTCTTGCAGCCAATCAAGTAATGAAAGTTGCATTGGACTGTGATCGGGTAACTAAGATAAAGGCCTCTTGTGTTCATCCCGGTGTGCGCAGTTTCAGGTGACGTGCTCTTCCAAGGACAATAAAGAGTGGCCATCCTCCAACCCAGCAGAGGGACAGAGAATGCCTCCTGCCACTTCATGTGGTCAGCTGGAACAAAGGCTGCCTCACTGGTTAGCTTACAGAATGCGCAGCTAAGATGAACCCACACATTTGCATTAATCAGATGGTGTTATCATAAGCACAGTCACAGATGCTTCTGGCAAAATGAAAAACTTACTGTGACGTAAATGATTCCTGAGTTAAAATCCTTTAACCAAGACAGTTACACTTCCTTTTAGTAACCAAATGACAATGGCATTAATCTCAGCAACTGGATTGTCAATAAACAGCTCCCATCAGTGTCCCTTGGTTATGTATTTCAGAAAGCTCCCATTCTAGCCTCTTAGCACAGACACCTTAGGGTAGGGCTTTCACTCTCTTCTCCTGGTTGGCTGCCCACTCATCTGGAAGCTTCCCTGGTGTTCCAGCCTGACAAGTAGATGCCAATGACCCTATCTACCATGAAGGCTCCTCCACGGACTGGCCAGGAAACCACTGGAGGGTCCTGAGCAGAGAAGCACATTCTTTTCTTATCTCTAACAGGTTCACGATGCTGCTGTACTAGAAACACAGTGAAGGGGGAGACTGCCAGAAGGGACACCTGTGAGAGCCTACTGATGCAAAGGGGAGAGATGAAGGGGCTTGGACCAGCGTGGTGGCACTGCAGGTAGTCGGATTCTGGATGTATTTTAAAGGCAGAGCTAATAGGATTGCCTAATTGGAATGTAAGCAGGGAGGAGTCAAGGATAAGGCCAAAATTCCTTGGCTGAGAACCAATGTGGACGGAGCCACCATCAGGCTTACTGAATAGAGAATTGGTTCTATCCACCTTGCTTGCCTAAATGAACCTTAAAATTGTCACTTGCTAGGGTTTGTTTTTTTTTTTGCTGTGTGGCATATGGAATGTTAGTTCCCTGACCAGGGATTGAAACCATGCACGCTGCACAAAGTCTTAACCACTGGACCACCAGGGAAATCCCCATCGCTTTCTAGTTACTAAACCCTATACTGGGAACAATGAAAGCTGTCTTTGAACTATATTCATTGAAGGTTATATTTACTTCTAGCAGACTACAGTTACTTGTAAGCAAAAAAAAAAAAAAAGGCGTTGAACAGTTTTCTTAAAGTCTTTCTTTAATTGGAGGATAATTGCTTTACAATGTTGTGTTGGTTTCTTCTATAAAACAATATGAATCAGTCATAACTCTGTATATATCCCTTCCCTTTTGAGCCTCCATCCCTAAATAGAGTTTCTTAAATAGCAATTTTATAGTCAAAATTTCTTTTCCGTTTTTTAAATTGAGATATAATTGACATATAACCAGGCAGATTTTCTGATTATTATATAATAACTTTAAAAATAAATTATTAAAA
Organism: Bison bison bison; assembly: GCF_000754665.1. Taxonomy (NCBI): domain Eukaryota; kingdom Metazoa; phylum Chordata; class Mammalia; order Artiodactyla; family Bovidae; genus Bison; species Bison bison. Next base: position 18,393,868 of record NW_011495071.1, read on the forward strand.
GGTGAAGAAAAAATTTTACCTAAGAATTAAGAAGCATGTACCTAGAAAATCTTTGGCTTAATGAGACAAATCAAAAGGGAAATTTTTATTGCTTAAAAGCAATAAAGAGGAGAAATGTAAAACTAAGATCAATGACCTAGCAAAGGCTGTCCTGAGAAAAATGTTTATGACCTATTGCAATTCTCTTGTAATTGGAGAAATAAGGCTAAAAATAAGGGAACAAAGGATTTCTCTTAAAGAACTAGTGAAATAACAATAAAACCAGAGGAAACTAGAAAGAAGAGATTTATACAAATAAAGGTAAAATTTTGTTAAATGAGTTAATTTTTAATTTATTGATTTATTAAAATTTAATTTAATGACATTCATTTAAAAGTTTAAGTAAACCTAGAAGCTGGTTCTTTAAAACAGCTAAACCTTTAAGAAACCTGAATAAGGTGGATCAGCCTAGAGACCATCATATAGAGGGAAGTAAGTCAGAAAAAGAAAAAAAAATATTGTATAATACTGCTTATATGTGGAATCTAGAAAAATGGTACAGTTGAACTTATTTTCAAAGCAGAAATAGAGATACAGATATAGAGAACAAACTTATGGAAATCAAGGAGGGAAAGGAGGGTGAGATGAATTGGGAGATTGGAATTGACATTAGTTGTCTGTTTTATACATGGTATAATGTATAAAATGAGAACCTATTGTATATAGTACAGGGAACTCTACTCAGTGCTCTGTGGTGACCTAAATGGGAAGAAATCTAAAAAAGAGGGGATGTGTGTATATATATATATATATAATAGATTCACTTTGCTGAACAGCAGAAACTAACACAACATTGTTAAGCGACTACACTCCAAAAAAATTAATTGAAAAAAGAAACAAACTTGAATAAGTTAAAAAAAAAATAAAAGAGAGAGAAAATAAAAAACAGAGATTCAACCCTGTGGCAACAGATTTAAGAATTTAGAGAGAAAAGATGACTTCCTGGCACAGTACTTATTACTAACACTGAGCTAAGAGGACGAGGGACACTGGAACAGACCAATTGCCATTATTTTGAAAGGTGATTAAAGATGTACAACTAGAAGAGTTCCTAGGACCAGATGGCTTTCCAGGTTAGGAACAAAATCATTGTTTAATCCATTTCCCTTTCTTATAACTCAGTCACAGTGAGTAATTGTTACATAGCCATAATATTTGAATTCTATTTATTGGTTTTCTGTTTTAATAGGAACAGAAAAATCAACTCACCGACCAAGCAAACTCATTTATAACTACACTATAATATTCAAATGTTACGAATGTCTAAAATATGTTTCCTTGACTAAAAGAGAGTGGATAATAAGGGAGAAGTAGATGATAGGGTAGGTGCTTCTAATAAAAAGCAAGTGTATTAATATGCACAAATTTGATGGATCAAGATATAGAGGTTTAGATATATTATTTAATGATGATCATCAGAAGAACTCAAATTAGGACTCATAAAAACCAAGAAAAGAGAGAGGGAATGGGAAAAGGAAGTGGGATATGGAGTAAGTGTGCTGATTTCACCATATTTCATGTTGAGGAGTCAACAGACACTGTCTTAGATGGATAAATCATGAAATAAAGATCTAAGTATCAGAAGTTAAAGTCATGGTGGTTAAGCACTAGAAAAACTCAAAATAGAAACAGTTAAAAGCAGTCATTTCTAGGTGTAAAAGAGACACAGTACTTTAATTTTGTACTCTTATGTTCTGCTTACATTCTTAAAATCAATTCTTATCAACAGCAGCATTCATATATACATACATAAAAACAGAGGAGAAAAGAGCCAACACAACAGATGCTCTTTGAAGAAGGGGGAAAATCCCCTAGAGAAGGAAATGGCAACCCACTCCAGTATTCTTACCCAGGAAATCCCATGGACAGCGGAGCCTGGTGGGCTACAGTCCATGGGGTCACAAAGAGTCAGACATGACTAATCAAGAGAGAAAAGCCCCTGGTTGTGGCATGGTCAAGGAAGGAATTTCATGGTAAGACTTCTGATGAACAGTTTTCAGTTGTCTGTGGTGAGGTGTGCCCTGTGAGTCACCCTGCACCACTCCCACACAGCCTGCATTGCTCCCGGATGGATCAGAGGTCTCTGGAGCTATTGAATGGGGGCACCCAGGTGGGCTTGGCGTGAACACAGATGACACATGTGGATCACAGAACTGTAAGACAAGGAGACAGCCAGAGCCCTGGTCACCCAAAGATGGACCCAACAGTTTCCATCTTGAGGACTTTGCAGTCTACAGAAGGAGTAAATACAGAAACAGAGCTTTGCTTTGGGCTATGCGTGGGTGGACACAGAAGACACCTGGAGAGTCAGGAAGGCCACTGTGGGGAAGATGACCTCTGAGTTGAAAGGGGGAGTGAAAAAGGCTTTCTCGACAGAGGAAGAAGAAAGGGGCCTGACAGGACGAGGCTTGTTCCTAGAATGGTGGGTGGCTGCTGAGGCTAGACCAGAGGCTGTTTGGGGTGCGGAGACTGACAGGAAGTAAAGATAGGATGACAGTCTGAGGTAGGTGGCCAGGAGCTTAGGCACTAGCCTGGGGTAAGGAAGCATCAATGAAGTGGCTAGGAGTGGGAAATGGCATGACAGGATTTGCATTTTGGAAAGATCACTCTGAATGGAGGCTGGGAGGCCAGTCAAGATTGTGAAAACTAGGGGAGATTTGGAGGAGGCAATGGCAATCCACTCCAGTATTCCTGCCTGGGAAATCCCATGGACAGAGAAGCCTGGTGGGCTACAATCCATGTGGTCACAAAAGAGTTGGACACGATCGAGAACAGCACACAGAGAGCAAGCTAGGGAAGATAGAAAGAAAGTATGAAACAAGTCTGTGACTGTGGGAGTTGTGAATTTCAGTACTTGTCAGCAGCATGCGTGGTCACTCAGAGAAATCCAGGAAAGATGGCCTAATAATTGATCCAGTTAATAGAGAAGAGAGATTTAGCCAACCCAATGGTTAAGCACAGTATCTCTGGGTGCAGCAATCCCCAGGTATGGTTTAGGGAAATGGTAGGCATCAGTGATTCTGGAGGTATGATTATCCCAACAGACAGGACACCTGACTGGAGGATCCAAAAAGGAGACTTCAGAAATCCAGGGAGGTGGAGGCCTCAGCAAGATCAGGGCTATCAGATACAACAAAAACCTCTCACTTTCCCCCTTTTCTTCTAAACCAACACTCAAATCAGAATTGGGGCCAGACAGAGTCATGTAGCTGCCCCAGTTCAGTTCAGTTGCTCAGTTGTGTCCAACTCTCTGCGACCCCATGGACTGCAGCACACAAGGCTTCCCTGTCCACCACCAACTCCCAGAGCTTGCTCAAACTCAAGTCAACCATCTTATCTGTCCCAGTCAGGTCTAATTCGCTTTTTTTTCTACATTCATCTAACAGAAGTGGAAAAAGAACACCAATTTTCAATAAAAATGCAATACAAATGCTATGAAAAGAGGTCTTCTTTATTTTCAAAACAAAGCATTGATATATTAAGTAAACAATATATTAATTTTTATTTAAAATTTTTATTTTAATTTTTGTGTTTCATTGATTTTTCTCTCACTTGTAACTAGATAGCATTAGGTTACTCGCCAGAGATTAAAGAAATTTACAAAAACACAGTTACACAAGTTTTTACCCATCTACCACCTATCCCTGGGTTTAAATTTTTGATTGATCATTTTATTTTTGGCTGCACTGGGTCTTCATTGCTGCACGTGAGCTTTCTCTAGCTGCAGTGAGTGGGGCCTACTCTAGTTGCAGTACACAGGCTTCTCACTGTGGTGACTTCTCTTGCTGGAATGCAGATTCTAGGGCACGCAGGCTCCAGTAAATGTGGTGTGTGGGCTAAGTTGCCCCTTGGCAAGTGGACTCTTCCTGGACCAGGGATAGAATCCATGTCCCCTGCATTGACAGGCAGATTCTTAACCATTGGACTACTAGGGAAGTCCCTACCCCTGAGTTTTAAACTGCTTTGAATCCCTTCTTTATTATGGACTATCTGTAAGATAAGGCAAGTCATACAGCAACGTGTTTCTGATATGGAAGGTAGCAGTATTATCACCTTCTTCTCAGAGTTGCTGTGAGGATAAGTAAAATTTATTGTGTGGAAGTTTCAGGAACATAATGACTACTCAGTCAATGCTGGTTGCCTTGCTTTCCAGTCATGTGGTATGTAGAGGAGGTGTGATGGGCATTTGGGTATCACCAGTGAGACAACGGAGAAGGCAATGGCACCCCCCTCCAGTACTCTTGCCTGGCAAATCCCATGGATGGAGGAGCCTGGTGGGCTGCAGTCCATGGGGTCCCTAGGAGTCGGACACGACTGAGCGACTTCACTTTTCCTTTTCATTTTCATGCATTGGAGAAGGAAATGGCAACCCACTCCAGTTTTCTTGCCTGGAGAATCCCAGGGACGGGGGAGCCTGGTGGGCTGATGTCTATGGGGTCGCACAGAGTCAGATACAACTGAAGTGACTTAGAAGCAGCAGCAGCAGGGAAGGGTCATCAGGAATGATTTCAGCTGTACATACTGAAAGTGTACCATATACTCCTGTTAAGTTCTCACTACAATCAAGATAGTAAATATCTGTCATCCTGAAGTTTTCCCGTCCCTCTTGGTAACTGCTCCTTCCTGCCCCTCTCCACTATCTTCATCCTCCTGCTCCCAGGAAGCCACTAATATGCTTTCTATAAGGATCCAGGTTGTCTTCTTACTGAGTTTTGAGAGTTTTACATTTTCTGGGGGAAAATTTTCTTCAGCAATCATACAATTTGTGAGTATTTTCTCCCAGTCTGTGCCTTCAGTGTGGGTCTGTCTGACCTTTTCTTATGATCAAACTGGGGTTACAGGATTTGGGGAGAAATATCACAGAAGTGAGGTGCTCTTCTCATGGCACATACTGGGGTGCATGCTAGCAGCATAACTTATTGCTGGTGATGTTGATATGGACCAGTTGTTTATGGCGGTGCTGGCCAGATTTCTCCACTACAAGGTTTCTATATTCTTTGGGAGTCGATAAGTCTCCCTAAGTATCCCATACTCAAGGAGAGAGAGGGTAATTAAGTTCTATCTCCTGGAAGGACAAACATCCACATATATTTAGATTTTTCTGTGAGGAAGTTATCCCTCATCCCTATTATTTATTTACTCATTCACTTAATTATATCATTATAAACTCATGTATATTTATGCAGTTTTGATATGTTTCCATCCTTTTTTGTTGCACTTCCTTACTTTCTGTGCACTGCAAAATACTCCATGCTCATCTTGTAGTTTCTCTATCCCAGCTCTAGAGTTAACTGTTTCTTCAAGGATCCCTGCTTCACTGAGTTGGAGAACAGTATTTAGAAACAAATATCTGAATAATGAATGTGTCCCATTGTTAACGGTGTTACTGTTTTAAGGCATGAGAGGTATTTTTTAAAAATTTTCTTGCAAGGTTCTGTGTATTTCAGAGGGAGACTGAAAAATTGACTATTAGCCAGTTATGTGAAAGAGTTCTGCTAGAAGTGTGATTCATGAACCATCAATATCGGCATCACATGGGTGTTTGTTAGAACTGCAGATCTTGAGCCTCATCCCAGACCTACTAAATCAGAAACTGAGTTGGACCCAAAACTCTGTGTTTTAACAAGCACTCTAGGTGATTTTTCACATATTGAAATTTGAGAACAAATGCTAGAAGGAGCAGCCTACGGAAGCATGAGTTACTTGCTGTTATATTTTGTACTCCAGTTCCTCCTATAGGTGGTGCTCCAGGCAACTGCCAAGTTAGATGGCTTCTTAATCCAGCTATGACCTCAGTCCTTGGATTCCTACCATTCTGATGATAAGGACACATCATACAAGCAAGAATACACAGGCTAGACAAAAGAAGTGAAAACAAGACCAAAAGAACCAATAGTCAATGAAATAATGGTAAACCAAATCCAGCAGCACATACAAAGCTCTATATAGCATGACAATTATCCCAAGAATGCAAGGTTGGTTTCTGCTCCAGCTCTGGTGTCTGATCTTCCTCTAGCCCAAACCCAGCACTGGGTTTTAAATCTTGTTTTCCTAACACAGCTGGCAGCAGTTGCCTTCATAATTCCTGGGCTTCCTCTCTAATGACACTCCCTTCCACATAACCACTCTCAGCTTAAAGGTACCAGGCGTCACCATCTGTGAGATAGGCCTATTCAATATGCTTTTTTCCACATATCGGAGGTCAGGTTTTGTTTTGTTTTGCTAATTGCATGCCAAGCTGTCACCTAGAGCTTAGTGAAGGGTATGAACATACCCATAAATTATCCAGTATTCAAAGGTGATTTTGATATTCCTATCAGGAGCCTCTTTATGCTCCGATGAGCACGCAGTATTTTGCAAAGGTAAGCATTCTGAGGGAGCTGTTAATTATTTGAAAAAAGGATGCTTGGGTGACTGCAAACAGCAATGAATAAATCTCCTGAGTAGCTCAGATGGGACATGATTTTATAGTTACTGGAGGGGGGAGGAACTCACTTGGGAAGAATTTAAAAAGTAAGAGTGACCCACTTAATTGTTTCACAATTCAAAAGTGCTCACAGGGACAGCGATGAGGTTCAAAGGGAACATTAGGGATTTTTGGGTCCCTGATAGGGCCAGAGTTCTCCCTGGGCAACACTGTTGTTATTGAGGAGTAAGGGTGGTGTCATGAGGGCAACACTGAGTCACAAGTTGAACTCTTAAAATATTGAATTAAGGAAATTCTTCTGAGGTATGGGAGAAAGGGACATCTCAGAATCTCAGCTCATCAGCAAATCTCAGATCCGCTTCCTCTACTGGTTTCACTACTCCTTGCAGGTGGATCTGCAGGTGCTTTTAACTCAAGGTCAAGCCTGTCCCAAATTCTGAGCCAATCTCAACCGGCAAAGGCAGGGCTTTTCAAGCATTCATCTTTTTGTCCTTTCATTTATTAGCACATGAATGGTGATAGGTATTGTTCAAGGAATGAAGGGATAAGAGAATATAAAAGGCATGGTCCCTCCCTCAGAGTTAATTCACTGCTTGGAAATGGACGCATAAATAACCCTAATCTTCAATTTGTTCTTCCAGGCCCTGCCCTGCCCCAATTAGTCTCTGCCTGACTCTGCCTTAGCTCAACAAATCCAGCCCTACAAGCTCCCCATTCTAGCCCCACACTGCCAGGAAGCGTTAGTGCCTTGTGCCCAGCTCCCAAGTTATGAGATGGTCTCACCAACAGCAGGGTGAATAAAGAGGAGTATTGGAGGAAAAGGAGGCAGGACCTAGGGAGAAGGCAAGGTTGTCAAGACCAGTCACAGTTGCAGGACAGAAATAACGTTTGGTAGGACAAAGGAGAAAGGGGGCAAAGCAGGAGGTCTGTTCACACTTGTATCTTCATTATCTAAACTTTAAATTTTACCTTTGTCAATAAAAATGCAGTTTGGGGACTTCCCTGGTGGTCCAGTGATTAATAATCCACCTGCCAATGCAGCGGATATTGGTTCAATCCTTAGTCCAAGAAGATCCCACATGTGAGGCAACTAAGCCTGTGCGCCCCAACTACCGAAGCTGCACTGTCGAGGCTGCGTGCCACAACTCCTGAAGACCGCGCACCCTAGGGCCCCTGCTCCTCAACACGAGAAGGACCACAGTGAGACCACTGTGCGTCGCAGCTAGAGGAAGCCCACGCGCAGCAATGAAGGCCTAGTTCAAAAAAAAAAAAAAGATAAATAAGGAGTTTTGTGTGATTCCCAACATTGTATATAGGTGAGGACTGGGGATGTGATGTCAACCCTAACCCTAACCCAGGTAAAAGGGACCCCTGTCAGGACCCCCACCTGCAGAAGAACCTATCCTTCCCTCACACACATATACACGAACACTTTACAGTGACTTTGCTAAAACTTTCTAAGTGCTTCTCTGGTGCTTAGGACCAGGCAGAGCTGTCCTGGTGGATGCCTTGACCTCAGATGGGACTTCCATAGACCCTGGCCTTGTTTCTCCCCTTGGAAGCTCTCTCTGACCTTCCACCCATGCCTGGAGTTGACCAGATGTCCCCTTTTTCCTTTCCAGGAGAGCAGCCTGGCAGTCCAATTACTTCTGCTGGGCTGGCATGGCATTTCTTTTGCATGAGATGTAGCTGCCCAAACAGTACTGACATGCTGAGTGTGATACTCCCACAAATGTACCACTAAGAATGAGTTCCTGGCCCTGGGCTACTAACGTCCACTGTTGGGCCTCAGGGTTGGTGTGTGTGTGTGTGTGTGCTTGCGTGCACTTAGGGTCACTCATCCATGTTCTGAGCATGATACTGGCTTTAGGCTACCAACTCAAAGATAGTGGGATGATGACCCACCCTGCACACTCCCCTCGAACTTCACACCAGTTGAATCAACAGATGGTCATGCTTATCTCCTCTGGGGCTTTTGAGACCAGCTGGCAACTCTGCAAGGTCAATGGACCTTCTGATCAATTATGTCCTCTCTAGTCAACATGATGACATATGCACCCCTGGGTTGGTCATGAACTGTATTGGACCATGCGGACATTCCTATGCAGAAGGGACGGTTTTTCTTGCTCTGCCAAGGACACCTCATCTATCTTACGAAAGACTTTCTTGGTTTTATGCTTCACTTTCAGTTCTAATCCATCTATTTGAACTAGAGCGTTCAGGGAAAGAGAAAGAGATTAAAATGACCTGAAGGAATTAAGGTTGGGGGAGAGTGAATGGATTCAGTAAGAAAACAGTTAAGGAATCAAATTTGTTCTCTTTGGAGAAGAGACAGTAAATGGATGGTTTAATTGTTGACTTCAAGTATGAGCAGTGATTTAATGCAAAGAATAAAGACAAATTATTCTTTATGTCTGAAAAGACTAACAAGAGGGGATGAAATTAAATTAGAGCAGGAGAGATTTCAGAATGACAAAGGGTAATCAGAAAAATTCTCCCCACCCCAGGGGACATTTGGAGGAAATCAGACAACCATTCACTCAACTTATGACCTCCTGAGAATTTTCAGGGCTTTTTTGTCGGGGGTGTTGAGGGGGAAGTTGGAGGATGGGGAGAGAGTGCGGGTTTGGCCCCAGTTGTTCTTTATCCAGGTGTTCAGCCTCAGCTCTTGTGTAAAGAGTTTAGCTGCTGTCGTGAAGAGATAATGTGTACGTGCTGGTGGCCAGATAGAACCTGGCACATTTAAGAAAGAGAAAGAAGCTTGGTATAGCCGGAGAATAATACTGGCAAGAGAAGGGACAGAGAGGAGAGCTGGGGCCATGTTACCATGTGACTTCTGAGCCCTTTAGGAAGATTCAACTTTATTCTCAGAGTAAGGAAGAACATCTGGGGACTTCCCTGGTGGCCCAGTGGTTAAGACTGTGCTCCCAATGCAGGGGACACGGTTCGATCGCTGGTTGGGGAACTAAGATCTTGCAGGCCACAAGGCACAGACAAAAAAAAAAAAAAAAAATTTGAAGGGTTTTAAGCAAGAAAACATCTCAGATTTGCCCTTTGAAAGATGATTCTGGCTGAAATTTGAGGAATAGATTGGCAGGACTTGTTATGAAGTCAGGAAGGCTAGTTAGGAATGATTCTGGTGACATCATGGTGACCTGACCCAAGGTGGTAGCAGGAGAAATAAAGATATACGGGGTGGTTGGCAGAGGTGTCTTGCAGGTGGAATGAACAGAGTTTGTGACTTACAGTATAAAGCTCCAGATGAGGGATAGAGATGGTGATGGAGGGGAAGACTCAGTGGAGGCTTCTATCCTTTTTTCTTCGACAATGTTTAATGGGGGTGTGCTAGCTTCCTAGGATTGCCTTTACAAAGCACTACAAACTGTGTGGCTTACAACAGTGGACATTCATCCTTTCAGATTTCTGGAGGCCAGAAGTCTCCAATCAAATATTGGCAGTGCTGTGCACCTTCTGAAGGCTATAGGGATGAACCTGTTCCAGGCTTCTCTCGTAGCTTCCGGTAGGCTCAGGTGTTCCCTGGCTTGTGGATGGCCATCTACTCCCTGTGTCTTTTCACATGGTATTCTTACAGTACTCATGTCTTTGTCCAAAGTTCCCTTTTTTATAAGGACATCAGTTATATAACTGATGTGCCCATCTCTTGACTTGTAGCAACATGAGACAGGAAAGGTACACAAGTCTTGCTGTAGTTAGCAGCAACATCTTTTTCCTTGAAAATCGTTGCCTTTGCCATCAGCCCAGGTTTCCAATAAGCTAAATTGCACTGAAGTTTCCAAATACTTTCCAACACCACCTCCTTTCCCTCCAAATCCCAAGACTGATGGTAATGTGATCTTGGGGGAATCTGGGGCAGAGGGACTCTCAGGCCTGGCTGTGCTGGAGTGGGAGCTGCAGGGGGCGGGGCGTGGGTGGTGTAATGGCCCGCTGGGCGGTTGATCCAGCCTTCTTTGTGCCTGTTGCCTGGTGACATGCAGAGGCCCCTATCTCAGAACCACACTCGGGCTTGCTATTGGTTCAGTGCTGGCATTTGTTGACAATAGACACTTCCCTGGCCCTGGACTCTGAAAGAGACCTTGGGAGCTTGAGTTTCAGGCTACCCTGCTTGTCCAAATGCAGTTCCTTAACTCTTTATGTCCCTGGCTGGAAGGCCCAGCTTTCGCCATCAGGGCACCGCGTGCTTAGCCCAGCTCTACACTCTGCTCTCTGCCTCAGAGTGTGCAGCTGGGCTGGGGGGCTTTCTTTTCTACTCTGCTTCTGTGGAAGGACAGAATTTTCTTCCCTTCTCACCTCTCTCTGGGTTATCCTGTAAGATAGTTTAAACAAACAGACTTTGTTGGCTTAACAAGTCATCTGAGCTTAGCTAGGAGGGGCAGTCGATGTTAGCAGAAAGGCTTGTTGTGTCAGTGAGCTTTTCTGAAGAATCTGAAAAGATCTGAACCTCTTCTTGGAATGCTCAGGAATCTGTGGATGAGACCTCCATCTTCCTGGGATGGAGCTGGGGCCAGGCAGGAGAAGAGAGATTAGAAAGAGACTGAGGTTACTATGGGGGAGGCAAAACAGGCAGGCAACTAGTCAGAGAAAGGACTCTGGATGCCTCCAAGGTGGAACCTATTGGATCAGTGAGTGAATCCATGGACCAAAGGGATGGATCCCATTTGCGGAGGTCAGTTCTCCACTTGGTTGAGTGCCTGGCTTCCAGGCTTCTCAGGCAGCTCCCCAGGCCCTCCCCATCTCCTTCCTTCTCTACCTCGGGAACTCTAGAGAATGGGTCAGCTGAGGGTCGGGCTGGGGACAAACTGAATGAGGGCAGCTGCAGTGAGACTACAGTTTGTCTAGTTAAGAGAAAGAGAGTTCTGGCTGGTTCCTCAAAGGGCCCCGTCCTGATCTTCCAAACCCAGCACCACCTGGAGGCATGTTCAAGCCCAGCCTCCTGGTAAAGCTCCTACCCCCATTCCCCATACCCTGGTGCCTCTCTCTCCTTCCACCCATAACAAAACCACTTGCCTTTAGGCAGGAAAAGCAGAAGATCTTGCAAAGACCAAGCAAGGCTGTATGTCAGGCTTGAGGAAACCCTGGGAAATGGGAGGAAGGGAATGGTCTTCCATCCCTTCAGCTGACACTTGCAGCCAACTGCCCATGTCTGACCTACAGTTTAAGAGGAGGCCGTAAGAACATCTCAAGAAGGAAAGGAAGTACTAAGGGTTCCAAGCTGTGTCTTCAAGATTAACTGTCCTACATCTACAGTAGCCAGCACTCTGGAGCAAGTAGGGTTTGGAACTGGGGCCAAAGTGCCATGATGCCACGGCCAGGAAGACACGCGCACTGTGGACTTGTGATCTGCGGGTCACAGGGATTTCTGTTGGGCCTTCTGGAGCCCAGATGTCTGCTTGTCTCTGTCTGAAGGGCACCACTGGTTTGGATGCAGTAAAAGGACCCCTCACTCCCTACCTTGGTTCAACAGGGCTGGGGATCATATTATGCAGCTTCTTTTGTTTTCCTAGATCATCTTTCTGCCAGCAACAGTTGCTCCTTGGGGTGTGTAGTATGACTCTCCCTTTTCTGTGCATCTGAGATCCAAGGAAAAGGAGCCCTTTATGCCCAATGCAAGTGTAATGTGCCAGCTAAGAATGCAGTAGTCCCTTTACCACCACAAATTTCCAGTCATTTGGACTAAGAACCAGTACGATATAGCCCCTGAAATGGGCACAGAGGGATTTTAATCAGAAGGAGGAGATCGACCCTAATTTAAGCACAATCACTTTCAAACATTTTATTTGTTTTTGTTTTTGGCATTATTGAGAATGGAGGAAGTGTTGGAATGTGGTAAGATCCATTCCAATACTAAAAAAGGAAGGAAGGTGGACTTCAAACAGCATGGCCTAGTGACCTTGAAATCAATTCTGAGAAATATTCTGAAATAAAATTCTTGCTATAACAAAGAACGATGGACAGAGAGTACCACAACAGAAGTGTGTTGTCTCCCAGATCTGGGGGCTAGAAGTCTGAGGCCAAGGTGTGGGCCGGGGTGGTCTTTCTCAGGGAGAATGTGCTCCACGCTTTTCTCCTGGCTGCTGGTAGTTTGCTAGCAATCTGCAGTGTTCCTTGAGAAGTGCCACTCCTAGCTCTGCCTGGATCATCACATGATGTTCTCCTGTATCCAGATTTCTCCTCTTTATAGGGACCCCAGTCATATTGGATTAGAAGTCTACTTTAGTATAACCTCATCTTAAGTAATTACTTCTGCAATGATCCTATTTCCAAATAAGGTCACATTCTAAGACACTGTGGATTAGGACTTCAACACATGAATTTTGGGGAAGCACAACCATGCTCAAGCTTTTGAGCATTTAGTAAAATAATCAGTCAACTCCAGAAACTAAAGTAAGTCCACTAAGAACAAGCCATGTCAGTCCAACCATCTCCTGATGTCATAGGGCATAGGCTTTTCCACTGGTGAAGAATCCACCTGCAATGCAGGAGACAAGGGTTCAATCCCTGCGTCGGGAAGATCCCCTGGAGAAGGAAATGACAACCCACTACAGTATTCTTCCCAGAGAAATCCCATGGACAGAGGGGCCTATGGACAGTGTCCCATGGACAGTGGGCTACAGTCTATGGGATTGCAAAGAGTTGGATATGACTTAGCAACTAAACAACAGTGACAACTGTCATAGGGCTAATCATGGGTTACCTTCAGGGATGGGCAGGGACCAGAGCCCAAAAACCCCTTGCTGCTGCTGCTGCTGCTAAGTCGCTTCAGTCGTGTCTGACTCTGTGTGACCCCATAGACGGCAGCCCACCAGGCTCCCCCGTCCCTGGGATTCTCCAGGCAAGAACACTGGAGTGGGTTGCCATTTCCTTCTCCAGTGCATGAAAGTCAAAAGTGAAAATGAAATCGCTCAGTCGTGTCCAACTCTTAGCGACCCCATGGACTGCAGCCTACCAGGCTCCTCCATCCATGGGATTTTCCAGGCAAGAGTATTGGAGTGGGGTGCCGTTGCCTTCTCCGAAAAACCCCTTAGGCCACACCAAAGGAGGATGGATGTTTGCCTGCATAAAATAAGTGACATCTCATTTGTTCCAGGGTCTCTACAACTCAGAAGTGAAACAGTTTGGTGAGAAAATGAGCCCCCAACTGGCTTTAACATTTGGCCTGGTGAGCAAGAAGCTATCATAGTTACTAGTATGGCAATCAGGGAGCTTCCCAGAGGGCGCTAGTGGTAAAGAAGCCCCCTGCTAATGCAGGAGAGGTAAGAGAGGTGGGTTCGATCCTTCAGTTGGGAAGATCTGCTGAAGGAGGGCATGGCAACCTACTCCAGTATCTGTGTCTGGAGAATCCCATGGACAGAGGAGCCTAGCGGGCTGCAGTCCATAGGGTTGGAAAGAATCAGACATGACTGAAGTAACTTAGCACACACACACACACAGCATGGCAGTCATATATATCCAGGGAGGCAGTTCTCAGAATCATTTATAACGAAATCTCTAAAGCCTGGAAAACAATCTCCTATCACTTCCTTTGTCATCATACTACTTCCTTTTAATTTCCAAGCCCCATTTGCACCTCTTCCCACAGTCTATGAACGAAAGCAAATGTCTGCCTTCGCCAGGAATAACAGTGCAAGGGAGTGTGGGTGGTAGGGCCCTAACGCCCAAGCTGGGCCTCCATTTCCCGCCATTGTTCCCTCAGTCGGGTTTCCAAACACTCATTTGGGCTGTCCTGGGGGGAGTTTTTCCAGATAAAAAATGGCCTGGTTGTCTGCCAGTGATTCAGGCAGGTTCACAGCCCCAAACCTGTTTTATCTTTCATGCTTATCACTTATCATCAGCTGCCAGGAGACAGACAATAGGGGCAAAGAGGCACGTTGGCTGGGCCGGGTCTTAGGTAACCCCAGGGGTTTTAGAGGTCTTCAGACAACCAGACTCGGCAGTCTCACCAGGTTAGTCTAGGTCCCAGGCCAGAGGTCCTTTCTCATTAAAGCAGTGGGGATTCAGTGAGTTCCCTTGGCAACGTAGCATCTCCCTGGGGCTCTTGATGGCAGAAACAGACCTCTCTGTATATGTTGATTTGTCCCCTCTCTGATCTGCTGTCTCAGGAAGCCCCTGACGTGACTGAGCAGTCAAGTGTCCAGGGAAGAAGGGGATCTGAAGGGCCTTTTAGAAAGTTATTGGTTTTGGTTTTGCTTGTTTGTTTTCCCTGGAAATTTTGGTTTAATTTAGAAGTAACCCGAATGGTGAAATTAGTGAAATCTGAATAAACTCTGGGTTTCCCCGGTGACTAAGCGTAAAGAATTTGCCTGCGATGCAGGAGACTCAGGAGACGTAGGTTCGATCTCTGGGTCGAGAAGATCCCCTGGAGAAGAAAATGGCAACCCGATTCAGTATTCTTGCCTGGAGAATTCCATGGACAGAGAAGCCTGGCAGGCTACAGTCCGTGGGGTTGCAGAGAGTCAGACACAACTGAGCGTCTGGACTATACTAATGTTAATTCCCTGGGTTTGATATGATACTACTTAGGCAAGGCTACTTTTTTTTTTTTTTTTCTTTTTGCAGCTTTCTGTGAACCTGTAATTATTTTAAAGTAAACAATTTTTTTTTTTTCCCCCAAAGTACTCATGATGGCTCCCCAAAGTCTAGTCAATATACCTTGTCTTTGAAAAAGGTATAGAGCCTAATAGCTGAAAGCACAGGATTTAGGCCAGACAGGTCTCAAGGCCTGTGCGGCTTTCCGCCCACCAGCTGTGCGACCTTGGGCATGTTACTTCATCCTTCTGAGCTTGGTTTCCTTATCTACAAGAGAAATCTTAGTGCTTCCCTGACGGGTTGAGTGTGAGGATAAATGAAGTAACTCAAGGAAAGCACCTAACAAGGTAGATGGTAAAGCACTAAATGTCCCTTGAAAATGATCGTCTGTGGAATAGAGGAGCTGTGCATGTGTTTTCAATGGTGGGTCACAAGCTCAGAAAGTCCTGTGTAGCTGAATTTTTTTATGGTGTGTGGGGAGGATCTACATGCGGATGTGACTCAAATATGAGTCAAACGCCTATGGAAGAATTGCTTGAGTTTGGCCCCAATTTTTTTTCCCTATAAATTGTCCAAAGTCCCAAGTGTCCTAACGTGGAATTCGATTAAACAGTTAGCATCACAGAATAAGCAATATACAGTTTCCACTGCCAACAGCAGTTCGCTGAAGCCTACCAGCCAGCCAGGTGGCTGGAGCTGAGGTGGTGTGGGAAGCCTTGGGGGCTGAAAGGTGTTAGGTAGGCCCTC
>NW_011495071.1:18409724-18430979 GCF_000754665.1 Bison bison bison
AGGTAGGCCCTCTGGCCCCCAATTCCTGAGTGAGAGCTCATTCAGTGTTGACACATTTTTGTGAAATATCCCAGGCACCTACATTCCAGAAAGAGAGGGAGCCCCCCTTGTGCAGAGGATGCATCATAGACACCCACAAGCACCTCCTGGAGACTGAAGGATAGGTCCCAAAGCCGCTCTTGCCATATGCTTTCCGGTCCTCTTCCCCTTCCAAAGCCCTTTATTCCAGACATCCTGGTTACTCATCAGGTCTCAGATATCACCTGGTTTCTCCAACCAGGCTGTGCATCCGCCTAGAGAGCCCTGCCTTCCACCCACTCCTTCAGTGTCACGCACCTCAGCTGGTTCCATTCCACCCATTTTTCAAAGCTTCCATCAAATGTGTTATCATTGCCACTCACAGGTCCTCTCTCCTCCCAATTCTCCTAGGTTCTGGTTTGCCTGGCTCCACCTCCATGCTCTGGGCATTACCCTCATGGCCTGTGGGGAACATGCCTCGATGCTTCTTCTCTGTCCTGCTCCTGCTACAGAAACTCTTGGCTTGCCTGCTGCAGGACAGAGTTCTCAGGACATAATCTACCTTTTAACAGGAGAGCACAGACCTTGGTTTGTCATAAGAGCTGATGTGCTTTAGTATCTTCACAGCCCCTTCCGTTGGTGAACCTGCGGTCTAGGAGGAGATGACACATACATATTCAGGTTATATGACTGACAAATTGATGGCCTGTCCCACACACCACACATACTTTTTAGACTGTGTCAGCCTTTATCTCCCCTGATAGCCCTTTTGCAATCTCAACGGTAGTTTCCCTACGTTGCATCGTACTTATTTTCTACATTATCTGTGAGGCCTTCTAGGGTTGTGTAGCATGATTTTACATTTTGTGTGTTTCTCCAGTTTAATCTCATTCCTGGTGCAGGTGTCACTGTCTTCCTATCTCTTGACTTGGGTTCTTACCACAGCTTCCTCACAGCTCTTGGCTTCAGAGCTCTCCCTGGTTTGATCCATTCTTCACACTGTAGTCACAGTGATCTTGGGCCACAAATCTTGAGTCTATCCCTTACCTAAGATCCTCAGTGGCACACCATGACCTTCCGGATGAATCAGAACATCTAAGCCTGGTATTCCAGGCCCTCCCACTATATCCTGCACATTCTATCATTCTATACTTTAGCAACGTTCTCTGTTCCAGCAACAAGTGGCTGCTTGCAGATTCCTACACACTTGTCCACTCCTCGGCTCTGGGCCCCTGTTCTTTTGTCTTTTTTGAAAATATGCTGTCTCCCCATCTTCACTGGGATGACTTCTACTGATTCATCAAGGCTCAACCTGGGTAGAGCTCACACAGGCAGTCTGAACCTGAACTCGTATGACAATCCTCTCCTTATGTTTTGGTTTTCATTGCTACACCTGAATTTCATGGGGACAACCAAGATGTCCTCTCCAGCTGAGCTTAGCTAGGAGGGGCACAGGACCCAGAAAATAAGAGTTACTCAGAAATAGTTGTTTAAATAAATGAATGAGTGAGTGAATGATTAATTATAAAGTACTAGGATGTATTAAGTGCCAAATGAGTAGTACAGACAATGAGTGTAAGAGAAAGGAGGAAGTGGTCACTTCCAGTTGGGAGAGCCCCAAAGAGCTTCACAGATAAGAAGAATTTTATGCTGGGCCTTGCAGGATGAGATAACACATGGGAAAGTGTTGGCCCAATGCCCACCTGCCTTTGGTGTTGAATAAGAGTGAAATGAATCTGATTTGGCTAGGTAGAGAGAAGTGGGGAGGACATTCCATGGGGGCAGGTGGTGGGGGCAAAGGTTTCAAGGTGGAAAAACAGAAGGCAAGTTCAGGGAACAAGCAAAAGACCAGTTTGGCTGGAGGAAAGGATTTTCAGTGGGGTGGACAAGTAGATTGAAAGTGTGGGCAAGACAAGCTGTGGACAATGCCGAGATGTCTCATACTCAAAATATTCATACTCGGTGCCCAGAGTGGCCAATGTACAAGGGCCACAATGCTGCCTGCACCTGTCTAGTCCATCAGGGAGGTGTCAATTTGAACTTGATTAAGGGAATCTTTGAACAATGCAATGAAACACTCAATACTCAGGACTGCGAGATAGGGACAGAGTGGGTAAGGTACAGAATTAGGTCATCATTTAGTGCTTCTGTAGTGTGAACAATAGAGCAAAATAGTTCTGATCAGTTTTCATTTTTCCCTGCCTTTCTAGTTTTGCCTGAATCAGAGAACAGCTGAGTTGACCTAGGGAAAAAGTTATTCTAAGCAGGAAATGCAGTAGGGAGGGGAATGGGAAATCCCAAAGTAGTGCCAAGAGAGGAAGCAGTCAGTGCTGCTCAGGCTGGGAAGAGGGGCCTGCTTGTCCCACTTGGCTCCTGGTCCGCTCTTGGGAACAGCCCATCTGTAAGGTGCTGGACAGCAGGATGGCGACAGATGGGCCTGGCATGGCATGTTCAGAGCCAACACCAATATTACATCGTGTTTGGAGAAAGAAAGCAGGGAATGTAGCAGGGGGCTCACAGGAGAGCTCTGAACCCTCACGAACCCCACCTGCATCCTGTGTGTGACTCAAAGGAGATGGCACACTGCAGTGAAAGAGGGATGGGCAAGGAGCTCTGAGCCAAGAGCTTCCTGCTGCACATCTCTGCTGCGTGGGGTGCACTGGCCATTGAAACCCCTAAGATGTGGTGTTCTTTCTCTTCTGTTGTTCTAATGAGAGAGGGGTTAAGGGTTCCTTCCAGATATCAAGTTCTATGACTCTCCCACAATTTCTTCTAAGAAACAGAACCGACAGGATGTGTATCTACGGAAGCTGCTGTGTTACAGCGCTTGTGGAGGCTGGCTAGTCCAATACGGGCAGGGTGGGTCGGCAGGTAGGAGATCCAGGTGAGTTGATGCTGCAATTTGTTTGAAGGCTGTCTGCTGTAGACCAAGGAGGAGCTGAGGTTGCAGATGAAGCCCAAAGGCAGAAGGCTGGAGAATTCTCTGGCAAGTGTGGGGAAGCCAGTTCTTTTAGTCTACTCAGGCCTTCAACTGATTGAATAAGGCTCACCCATGTTAGGGAGGGCAATCTGCTTTTATCAAGGTCCACTGATTGAAATGTTAATCTCATCTAAATACCCTTACAGCAAGACCCAGAATAATAGTGGACCAAATATCTAGGCACCCATGTCCCTACCAAGCTGACACATAAAATAAGCCATTACACCTGGTTATCCAGCTTTAGATTCCCATTCCGGATCTCACTCATCTTTTGCTCCAGACACAAAAGAACATTCCCTGTACCTGCCCTGTATTTCTGAACCTCTGTTCCTTTGCTCATGCAGTGCCTTCCACTCCAAATACCCTTATGGTCTATTCCTCAGTTCCGTTTATTGAAATCCTACTTTTCCTTCCTTATACCACCTACTCCTGAGAAAGGTGTCATGTTCTAGTAAGAAATCTCAGATAATTTCTACAACCTCTGTATGCCTCAATTTCTTCTTCTGTAAAATCGGGATAGTGCTTCCTCATACAGTAAAAACTGCATGAACCAATCCATATAAGACAGAACAGTATCTGACAGTCACACGCATTGATTTTTTTTTTATTATTCTCTACCCAATCCCCCATTCCCTACTAGAAATGTGTGAAGAAGACTAATGGCGAGTGAAAATTGAGTAGTTGTCTTCTAGGTAAAGTGCTTTGAAAATAGACATCTACGTGCAAACTTTACTTTTGTTCTCACCTTTCATTTGTATCTCAAAGGTCTTGAACATCCAGCGGTTATAAGATTTACTGTCAAGGGTTGCAAACACAAAACAATGTCTGCTCTAGGGCTGAGAAGGCCCTAGTTCCAAGCAGTGTGATGCTCTGTGTGAGGTGCTTCAACAACCATATTCAACTTAAAATGCCAATCCCCTTGGTTCCTACAGGCTTCCCTGGTAGTTCAGATTGTAAAGAATCCGCCTGCAATTCGGGAGACCTGGGTTCGAGCCCTGGGTTGGGAAGATGCTTTGGAGAAGGCAACAGCTACCCACTCCAGTATTCTGGCCTGGGAAATCCTCATGGACAGAGGAGTCTGGTGGGCTACCATCCATGGGGTCGCAAAGAGTTGGACACAACTGAACGACTTTCACTTTGGTTTCTGTATCCCATACTAAACTTATTTTTGTATACATGTATATGATTTCTCTCTTAGACCATACGCTCATTGAAGGTGGGAGACATCCTTAGTCATGTTGTCACTACCAGGGTCTGTCTATCTCAGGGTGTTGCCAGCAGAAGCTACACTTTATCTATCGCTATGTAACAAACCACCCGAAAACTTAGCAGCTTGGAACGACAGTAACTTACTATTTCTCATGGTTGATCCTCTGGTCTGTGTTTGACGGGGTAGTTTGCGCTACATGGCATTAGCTGGGACACTAGTTAGGCTGTATTCTGCCGGTCACTTTGGTTGTGCTGGAAGATCCTAGAAAGCCTTGCTCACCTGTCTTGCTCTTACGTGCTCCTCCTCCTGGCCTCTATCCATCCATTCAGTAATTACAATTCTTTATAGCATGACTGAAGCGACTTAGCAGCAGCAGCAGCATAGCATGATGGTGGCTTCCAAGAATAAAAGTGGAAGTGGAAGCTGCCAGGCCTCTTAACAGCTACTCTCAAAACTGACACCATGTTCTGTTGGTCAAAGAAGGTTGTAAGGCCAGCCCAGGTTCAAGGGAGGAGAGTCAGACTCTGCTTCTTGATGTGGGAAGGCATGCTTATTTAGGGAGAAGCAGAACTGTGGTGGCTACCTGGAAATTCCTACAAGGCACTTGGTCAGTTTTGTTGAATTTACTTTCCAATGTGAGGTCTGGGGAGTGTGACCCCATTACACTTTTCTCCTTTTCATGCATCATTATTTCTTTGTCTCATAAGCCAACAGGCTAAAACAGTGCTATCCAAAAGAAATACAATGTGACTCACAAATGCAAGTCAGGTATATAATATTTAATTTTCTAGTAACTCCATTTAAAAAGTAAAAAAAAAAAAGTGAAATTATTTTTAATATTATATTTTATTTAATCTATCTAAAAATATCATTTCAACATGTTCTCAATCAAAAATGAATAGAGATTATTTACATCCTTTTTAAATTTTTTTACTAAATTTCAAAATTCGATGTGAATTTTATACTTATAGCACATCTCAGTTTGGACTAGCCGAAGTTTTAGTGCCTAAGAGCCACATATGCGGGCTACCATATTGGACAGCACAAAGCAAATCAATTTGTTAATTTTCCTTATACTTGAAGTAAGGGTGACAGGGCCTTCCCCGGCCATCCGGTGGTTGGGAGTCTGTGTTTCCACCTCAGGGGCCATGGATTCAATCCCTGGTCAGGAAACTGAGATACCACATGCTGCACAGTGTAGTCCAAAAAAAGCATAAAAAATTAAAAAATAAAAGAAGGGTGATAAAATCAAACAGGTAAGCACTACAATGCATATTTTAGTGCTATTGTGAATGAAAAATGAGAAAGAACACTCAGCAAGTATCTTGCATACAAGAAGAATTCATTATATGTTTGTCTGAGAATTTTGGGCCCTTATAAAAAAGAGGACCGTAGACTGGATGGCTTATAAATAGCAGCTTATTTCTCCAGTTGGAAGCTGGGAAGTCCAAGATCTGAACTGGCAGATTTAGTGTCTGGTGAGGGCTCACTTTCTGGTTCCCAGATGGCTGTCTTTTTGCTGTGTCCTCACACTGTGGAAGGAGGTGGGGCCTCTTCCCTGTGGGCATTAATCCCGTTCATGAGACCCCCTCCCCTCAACCATCTGACCTAATCACCTCCCATGGGCCCTACCTCCTAATACCATTACATTGGAGATCAGGTTTTAACATATGAATTTTAGGGGACATAAACATTCAGTCTAAGTTTGGTCCCTTTTCATTGTTTATGGGTATTTTGTTGCCAGAAATGGAGACCCTCTCAAACTTGCTCAAGTTAAGGCCCCATGTCCCTTGAGTTGGAGAGCATTTACAATCTGCTTTTACCTGGTGCTCTTCTCGTTTTTCTCATTTCTCAAATTTTCCTGAAATTCCTTCTCTCTCTGAATATCTGCTCTGCTTTCCTCTCCCCAGTGACCAGCTTCCTTTGTCTACTCGCAGTTCATCCTAGCTTCCCCAGCCTTTCTTGCCACGACAGGACACTTGGATAAACTGTCTCCGGCTGATAACGTTTGGGTTTTCCATGTTTCCCAACAAATTCCCAAGGGAGGTAATCTGATTACCTGGCTCATCTTTTTACATGCCAGTTCATGTCCTAACTCACCTGAGAAACACCTGCCTTGGGTTCAGTTGCCCATCCTTGGTCTAGTCAGCTGTGGGCAGGATATGGTACTCGATATGGCCACCTGGAGGGGCTTCCCTGGTAGGCTCAGATGGTACAGAATCTGCCTGCAATGCGGGAGACCTCAGTTTGATCCCTGGGTCGGGAAGATTCCCTGGAGAAGGTAATGGCTACCGACTCCAGTATTCTTGCCTAGAGAATTCCACGGACAGGAGAACCTGGTGGGCTATAGTCCATGGGATTGCAAAGAGTCAGACATGACTAACACACACACATGACCACCTGGGAATCAGGGGCTGTGGGTGGAGAGATGTGGACAGACTGGCTCTGAATGATATCACAATCCATTGTTTCTCACTGGATTTCCCAGCTGAGCTCATCAGTGTGACCCTGATGGAAGGAAGGCAGGTGTCTTCTCTTTACTTGGAGATAGCCCCTCCCAACAACAATGCATATAATTGGAGACTATCGGAAGACTGCTTGCATGTAGACTCCTTCTGTAGTTCTTGATAAAGAACTACATTCTTGGCCCAGTGCTTATCACAACAGATTGATCTAAGGGCTTCCTTTGCTGACAGCCCCTGTAAATCAGTGTTTTCCTAAGTGGAATTTGTTGTGTGACCCTATTGCATTAGAATCAGCTGCGAGTGCTTATGAAAAATGGAAATTCCTAGTCCCAACTGCAGACCTATGGGTGAGAAGCCCAGGGAATGTGGTCAACAGTCCGCATGTTTACAAGTTCCATAGATAAGTCTAATGCACTGTGAGTTTGAGAACCATTGCACTAAGCTACCTTTTGTTGTTTGTTCAGTCACTAAGTCCTGTTTGACTCTTCGCAGCCCCATGGACTGCAGCATGCCAGGCTTCCCTGTCCTTCACTATCTCCTGGAGTTTGTTGAAATTCATGTCCATTGAGTTGGTGATGCCATCTAACTATCTTATCTTCGGCTGCCTCCTTTTCCTTTTGCCTTCAATCTTTCCCAGCATCAGGGTAAGCTACCCTAGGAGCCTCATCTATCTCAGACTATTCCATTTCATTAGACTTCATGAAAATCCATTAGAAGACCTGACATGCAGAACTTATATTTTTTTTCTAGAACTTTCTAGTGAGTCTAAGGTCCATCTAAGTATCCTCAAAGGTCCTGGCCACCATCCATTCTGACCTGAAGACCTGGATTCAAACAGGGAGAACCCAAACTTTGCCCCTGACTTGACATTTCTCATGGGATGGCAAAGGGATTTACCTGGTAGCTCTTGTGCAATAAATCAGCACAAATCTCAAGCACCACCCTGGATAGAGGCCCTCCTGGCTGGCAGCCGGAGTCATAGCTCAACGGGATAAGCTCAAAGAAGCCCCAGGCGGGTGGAAGCAGTGCAAGAGGGCAGCCTCTCTGCAGAATCACAATGGAGCCAGTGTTTGCATTAGAGTCAGACAATGACTCCAATTCAAGGGACAGGATGCCAGGGCTGAAGGGTGCCCTGGATAAAAGGGAGGACCTGGGCCCCTTTCTTGGCTCAGTCTCTGCCTGGAAATGATTCCACTTTGTTTTTAGTTCTATTTGTCTTTCATATCTCTAGGAACACCAATAAATGGCCAATCCATTTATTCCAGGGTAATCACATATTTTTCACATCTGACCCTAAAAAATTTAGACACTTACTACCTGAGCCAGTCTTTGCTGTACAAAAGCAAGAGATATGCATTCTCCAGATTCTGGAGAAAAAGAAGTAATCTCCTTAACAATGGGTCAGGGTTGAGATTCGCTTCTTGCAGCAGTCAATACCGAGTTCTTTTGCAATGCCTCACTGCCTGCCATGTATCACAGATTTCCAGATATTTTCATTTCTGCTGCTGCTGCGTCGCTTTAGTCGTGTCCAACTCTGTGCGACCCCATAGACGGCAGCCCACCAGGCTTCCCGTCCCTGGGATTCTCCAGGCAAGAACACTGGAGTGGGTTGCCATTTCCTTCTCCAATGCATGAAAGTGAAAAGTGAAAGTGAAGTTGCTCAGTCGTGTCCGACTCTAGCGACCCCATGGACTGCAGCCTACCAGGCTCCTCCACCCATGGGATTTTCTTGGCAAAAGTACTGGAGTGGGGTGCCATTGCCTTATACTCTAGGACAGAAACCATTTGATGTGGGAACATTTAATGGATTATGCTTCCCTTGTGGCTCAGCTGGTAAAGAATCCACCTGCAGTGCGGGAGACCTGGGTTCAATCCCTGGGTTGGGAAGATCCCCTGAAGAAGGGAAAGGCTACCCACTCCAGTATTCTGGCCTGGAGAATTCCATGGACTATATAGTCCATGGGGTTGCAAAGAGCCGGACACGACTGAGAGACTTTCACTTTCACTAATGGATTATGTGTTTCATAATCCATTTCCTTTCCCCTAAGCATCTATCTTTAACAGTACCTAAGAGGTCTTCAGAGTAGATAAAATATAGAAATTTGGTTGCTATTTGGTGCCTGCTTATTCACTGAACAGAAAACTTATTATTCTCTCTCTTTTCAGCCTGGAACTGGATGCATTATATATAAGTTTCCAGACTTTGCCTGAATAGGTCTCACTCTAAAGAGATGACCAAAGAGACAAAAATTAACACAGGCCTGTGAAAATCTATTATTTTATACAAGAGAAGGAGAAAAATGGCCCAATATTCTGGAATCAAATGTAGATTTTTCTCCCTCTGATGTAGATTTTTACACTATGATGTCAAAATATTTTAAGAAATTGTTTGCCTTGTGTTTTCAGTAAACAGAAATAGGGCTTACTGAAAATATAATCAGTCAAATTAGAAGTGACTTTGTGGAATTCAAAATACAGTACATATCAGCATCTATGTTGGATGTTAAAAAAAGTAAATGTGACACTAGGAAAGTATATTAATGAAAATATAAACTGAAGAAACTTTTAATAGAAAACAAGAAATAATATGTAAATGAGAAATAAAGAATAGCTAGTAAAGAAAACAGATCCCAGGATCTATCTTATTAATACTATTGAGAAGGAAAGCTGAAGCAATAATATGTGAAAATATTCTTGACTTTACAAACAAAATCTAATAAACACAACCTAATTGAGTATGTATTTAGTGCTTTTTATCCAAAATAATCAAAAGACACAATTTATTGTCAATTTTAAAAATTTACAAAATAAGAAATTAATCTTAATCTTGCCTATTCTTAAAAAAAAAAGAAAGAGGCTATTAAAAGAAGAAAACAAAAGATTGACCCTTCTAGGCCTTCTCATCACAATGAATGCCTCGAGGTGATGAAGAGTCTACACAGACAAGTAGAGAGGAGGTTATTACCTATAAATCCAGGAAAATTTTCATCTGTGACAATAGAAAGATGTTCTCAGAAATGCAAGAACTATGAAAATGTGCCTCTCATCACTCCTCCTGAAGTTTCCTGAGACTGTTCACCAGAAAATCATGAAACGAGTCCAGAGTAAGATCTTAGGATAAGTAGGAAGAAAGAACTGGAAGTAAGTACTGAAATCAATTACACACACACACTCACATAAACGCACACAATTATGGGTTTTGGGGGTTTTTTGGCCACACTCTTGGCTTGCAGGATCTCAGCTCCCAGATCAGGGATTGAACCCTGGAATCCTACCCACTAGACCACCAAGGAACTCCCAGAGGAAAGGATTATTGTTTTGTTTTCTTTTTCACACATACAATTATTATCCGTAGGCTTATAGGGACTTGAATATAGAAAAAAAACTGAATGAATAAATTATACTTTAAATGGTTCAGTTAAAATTACTGGAAATGGGGAAAAGTAGATGAGAAAGCAAGAAACTTAGTTCCTCATTCCATGTAAAGAAGAGTGAAAAAGTTAAATGTTTACTTTCTAAATAAATAATAAATAAACACTGGTTGTCTATTACCTACTTATTATCATTCTGCATGGCTTCAGAGAAGCCAGGAACTACCTTTCCTAGAACCACCTTCCCTGTGTGGTTCTGGGTCAGATCTTGCCCCAGGAGAAATGCTTTTGAGAAATCTGGAAGGAGAGGTCATTGTGACCACAAAACTGAGCAGTCCTGCAACTTTACAGTGGCTTCCCAGTGAGTCCCAAGAACCACCTGCTTTAGACCTTCAGCCTCAGGTCCTGGCGTGGACTCACTGATCTTCCCAGCCTTGCTCTTTGCTGTAACAGCCCTCGTGCTGTGTTAAGTTACTTCAGTCATGCTTGATTCTTTGTGACCCTATGTCCTGTAGCCTGCCAAGCTCTTGTGTCCATGGGAATTTGGACAGCCCTAGTTCCTGTATTAAACTTTTCATTCCTGGAATACCTAGACAGTCGTTTTCCTGACTGAAACCTGGTAATACATTTGACTGTAAGAATTACTTCATAATTCAGTCACCACTCATAAAATTTAAAGCAGGAAGTCTAGTTTCCAAATCAGTGCAGAAGATCAAGGCAAACAAAATACTGTCCATAAACAGAAGATGTAAGGAATAAAGCAAGATGACAGGAGTAACACCAGTCATAACAGTTATGTCCACAAACGTTAACACTTTTAAACCCCTTTACAAGTAGGCAAAGATTCAGGTTGGAGCAAAACAATAAAGCAATTCAATGACTGCTCCACCAAAGATGACTTAAAATGATACTGAAAGATTGAAAGTAAAACAGTGCAGTATGGACATGCATGCAAATGCAAGCAAAAAGAAAACAAGAAAGTACTTCCCTGGTGGCCCAGTGGTTAAGAGTCTGCCTGCCAATTCAGGGGATACCAGTTCAATCCTTGGTCTGGGAAGATTCCACATGCCTTGGGGCAACTCAGCCTGTGCACCACAACTGCTGAGCCTGCACTCTAGAGCCCATGAGCCACAACTATTGAGTCTACATGCCCTAGATCCCGTGCTCTGCAACAAGAGAAGCCACAGCAATGAGAAGCCCACGCGCCTTAACTAGAGGGTAGCCCCGGCTCACTGCAACTAGCAGAAACCCACGCGCAGCAACAAACACCAACACAGCCAAAAATAAAGTCAAGAAATAAAAATTTAAAAAGAAGACAAGCAAGAATTTAAGGTAATGAAGATTAGATATTTTCAAGTGTTTATACAACTCACTGTAAAAAAGTCCAAACAATATAGAATCAAATAAAAGTAGTGGTAAACACTGCTACCATTTTGATGCTTATCCTTTTAGTCCTCTATCATCTATATACTATCTATCTGTCTATCTATCATCTATGTTATAGTGACTCTAAGATGTATCTGTTTTTTAAAGTACCCTTATTTCCTGTACATCCAAGAAAGGAAAACCCTACCAGTTAAATTATGACATGCTGGAAATTGTGAGATGCATCCCAATTTTAAATATTAAAAAATACTTGAATCTTACAATGGATTTATTTCTAATCTATTTTTTATAAGAATTGATTTGTATAAGATTTTTCTTGTTTGTCTATCATACTATCTTCTGTCATTTTCTTTCTTTTCCTAATGATATGACTTGGAAGATTGTTCTGTTTCAGGCTATAATTATCTACCTCAGTAGAAATGCTACATGGCAT
The DNA here is from genome assembly GCF_000754665.1 of Bison bison bison. Classification (NCBI taxonomy): domain Eukaryota; kingdom Metazoa; phylum Chordata; class Mammalia; order Artiodactyla; family Bovidae; genus Bison; species Bison bison. The sequence continues at coordinate 18,421,588 of NW_011495071.1, forward strand.
TTCATAATTTACATCTATCATCATTTATTCTTTTTTCTAAATGTCAAGCAATATTTATGTTCTTTTCTTTTTTTTTGCAGCGACAAACAATGCTACAATGATCACTTTATACATTCTTATGGAGCATTTGTATGCCCATTTTTCTAGAATAGACAACTTACTCTCTGTGTACCTTTCAAACTCTGGTAGAGCTGGCAGATTGTCCTCCACCAAGGCCACATCACGTTATCACCCCATCAATACTTGCTTCCTCAAAATGGATATTGTTATCATTATATACATTTTTGCTGATTTGGTAAGTCATCTCCACTTTCTTGATTACCAGAGAGGCTGATGGACTTATAATGTTTCATGTCCATCATATTTCTTCTTGCCTTTTTATATCTTATGCTCATTGGAATGTCTTTTATTTTCTTCTTGATTTGTAGATTTCCTTACGGTTAAGGGTAATAGTCCAGTCCTTTGACACATTATGTATCTTGCAAATATTCTCTCCCCTTGTGCTGCTTAGGGCTTAATGAAGTGAAAGTCACTCAGTTGTGTCCAACTCTTTGTGACCCTGTGGGCTATACAGTCCATGGAATTCTCCAGGCCAGAATACTGGAGTGTGTAGCTTATCCCTTCTCCAGTGGATCTTTCCGACCCAGGAATCAAGCTAGTGTCTCCTGCATTGCAGGTGGATTTTTACCAATCTAGCTATTAAGCTTGTGCTGCTATTTTTACTTTATTATGATGAAATCAGTCATATGATAAGTCATAGTTGATATTATCAATTATGTTAATCATTTCCTTTATAGATTTTAGATTTAATGCCCTGATTAAAATATACTTCTTGGACTTCCTTGGTGGGAGAGTGGTTAAGAATCTGCCTGGCAATGCAAGGGACACCGGTTCGATCCCTGGTCTGGGAAGATCCCACATGCTGCAGAGCAACTGAGCCTTCACTCTAGAGCCCTTGAGCCAGAAGTACTGAGTCCATGCTCTGCCACTACTGAAGCCCGGGTGCCTACAGCCTGTGCTCCACAACAAGAGAGAAACCGCCACAATGAAAACCCCATGCATGGCAACACAAAGTAGCCCCTGCTCACTGCAGCTAGAGAAAGCCCGTGTTCAGCAATGAATGCCAGCCACAGCCAAAAAATTCTTTTTTAAAAATCTAAAAAACACAAATGTATTATTTTAGGTAAAATATTCAGAAGGTAGATTTAGGCTGGTATGGTCAGCGACCCAATGAGGTTTTCCTGAATTTGACTTCTTTTCGTCCCATCATTGATACTGGCTTTATTGCAGGCTGCCAGCAAGATGGCTACAGCAGGTACAGATTTCAGAGGCAGAGTTCATAGCAAATCCAGGGGAACAAAAGGGATTGCATTTTTCTGTCTCTCATCTTCTTTTCTGTTTTTTTTTTTTGGCACGTGGCTTGTGGGATCTTATAATAGTTCCCTGACCAGGGATTGAATACAGACCCTCAGCAGTGAAAGTGCAGAGACTTAACAATGCCAGGAATTTCCCTTGCCAGGGATAGAAATGATTTGCTATCATTCCTAAAATCTTTGCCACACAAATGAATGAAAACTTGTAACTTACTTATATCTGCATTACCTTGACTGAATAGTGAGCGTGAGTATCTCTCATACGTTACTCTCCATTCAATTTTTCTCTTCCTGCGTCTTATTTGTTTATACCTGTTCCCATCTCTCTACTGGGTTCCTGTCTTTTACTTTTTAATTTGCAAGCTTTCTTTACATATTTGGGATACAAATACGTTGCAACATGTATAAACATTTCTTCCATTCCGTGGCTTATCTTTTCATATTTTAAAACTGTGTCTTTTGATGTACCAAAGCTTTTCATTTTAATATAACATAATCATGTTCATAACTCTTTTCCTCATGGTGGATCTTGTCAAAAAATTCTTCACTCCCCACAAGGACATAAAGACATAATATAAGGACATAATATATACTTTCTGTTAATAGATTTAAAGGTCTGTGCATTACATTTGTGTCTTTAATTGTCCTAGGAATGACTTTGGATGGAATGTGAAGTAGGAATCTAATTTCTTTTTTCCCCGCTTAAAAATCCTATTGTGCCCAAACCATTTATTGACAATTCTTCCTTTCTGTACTTGGTTATTATACCTCTTCTGCTGTGTTGTACTAGAATTCCTGTCATTTGTGTTTTAGTTGCCAAGTTTTCTAGTTTGTTCTTCCAGCCTATTGCTCTCTTCCTGCTTCTAGAGACAACTTGCCCCATAATGTGGAGGACTGTGCATGCATGCACACACTGTGTGTGTGTGGTGTGTGTATCTGATAGAAATGGATGGGGTTTGATCCTGGGGTAGAATATCAGGTCTGAAAGGTTTTCTTGGGTATCAGAAAGCTTCCCCCTTTCAAGAAGATCTACGATATGGGTCATACATGCCAAGAACCAGGGAGCAAAACAATAGGCACACCCCACAAACCTCAGGAATTTCAGGAATTCTGTCACCTCAATGCCATAAAGACCTTGGTTTGCAACATCTAGATTTCTTGCAAGGAACTGATGGGAACAAGTCAAACTCAACCTTTCTGTGCTTTGTACTTGGAAGTATAATCACAGGTACCTCACGATGGTCCAAGCAATGTGAGTTTGAGAGTAAGGTAAGATGTCCTAATTCTGTGACACGCTATGTTGATGGGTGGTGAAACTGCCTATGATTATTCCTCTCCTTTCGGCTTTTCTGTATTTTCTAAATTTCCTTTAGTGCACATATTGCTTTTGTTTATATATCTATTAGAAATGTATTCAGCTAACAAAATAGAAAATTTGACTAACAGTAGTTTAAACAAATAGGGATTTATTTGTCTCAAAAATAAGAAGTCATGAGGTAGAGAGCCCAGGGCTGAGCCAGTGCCACGCTGCTGTCAAAGACACACTTTCAGTCTCAGATGGAGGCCTTCATCCTCACGGTCGTAACCTCATGTCACAAAGTGGCTGCTGCTTCTCCAGTTTGTACTTGTGCTAAAAGATTACAAGATGGCTGCTGGTGCTCACGTTAAAAGAAGGAAGAAAGAAGGAAAGGAAGGAGGAAGTGATAACACCTTTACTAGGAAACAGGAGCTTTTCCAGAACTCCATCACAATAGCCTGCTGTCTTATTGGCCACAGCTGCCCCTTAGTGCAAGGGAGTCTGAGAAGGTGACAGTTTCTAACAGGGTGCATTGTTGCATGGGACATTCTAGGAGTTGGCAGAGGATGGCCTGAAGGCCTGATGCTTGTTTCTGTAAATAAAGTTTTATTAGAACACAGCCACACTTATTCATTTACACATTACTGAAGGCTGCTTTTGCTACAAGAGTAGAATTGAGTAGGTGCAATAGACCATCCGGCCACAAAGCTAAAAATGTTTATCATCTGATCCCTTACATAAGAGGTTTGTGGGCTCCTAATCTAAGGGAGGAGGGGAAAAGGATAACTATTGAGAGGCAATCAGTAAGTAAGAAAAAGAAAAAAAAAGGTCCATCATTATGTAGGCAGCCAGTAACACCTGAGAAATGACTGTCATTGTCAGGAAAGCAATTTGTCTGAATGTACACATTCCACAAAGAAAAGGACAGATGTTTGAAAAGTTAGAAAGGAACTCACTGGAACAAATACATTTCTATACAATTTATACAGTTTCCAGACCCTGCTGGGCACCAGCCTTGATGTCTGAAGGGCAATAGTTTAATCCTCTAACCCTATTATTTTCTCATCATTTTCTGCTCATTAGGACAGAGGAGAAATCTCTTCAGGTTTCCTGAGTCCCTTCCTAGGCTCTTTAAAAGGAAAGCAGTAAGGTGAGCTGGCTGTATGAAGCAATCTCTGCTCTCTGTCCTCACCCTGTAATGAAAGGGAAATGGAACACTGCCTTGTAAGTTACACCGAAAGGAAATAGTTCTCCTTGTATCTGAAAAAAAGTGTGGTGGTAGCTGAAAAAGAGACCATAGGATCCTGGGGAATGTCCCCTCTGAGCTATTGTACAAGCCCCAGTGGTCACTGGTATCTCAGCTCAGGTTCCTTATAACAATTTCACTGTACAAATAGATCACTTTACACCTTTGAGTTGACTTGACTGTGAAAGATCAGCGCACGTAACCCAGCATACGAAGAGTGCTGATCTTTCTTGACTCTAAGTTAGAAAAATAAATCCATCCCAAGATGAACCCAAATTCTCATGACAATCTCTGGTTGACCTTGATTCAGCGATGAGACATAATATGAGAGGGGGGCAATCCACTTCCAGGACACCCTGGCTCAGATTCTTCCTACAGGGACCATCTGCCAGTAATGATTATCAAGACAGCTCCTCACAATCTGCAATCCAGATACCTAAGGCAGTGTTTCAAGACTGAGGCCAATGATGGTCCCTTTGTTCATAAGGAATCCACCATCCTCTTGGTTGCCACAGGGATCTGTTCTCACATGCAAATCTGATGAGAGGAGTTGGTGAGTTTCAGCTAGTGAATGAACTGTGATAGTCCATTGCTGATGTCTGGAGCACTTGTATGCAAAAGAGTCCTGAGTCTGTGAGCTGAGTGTCACTGATTTGAGACATCTACATGAATGTGGAAGGGAGAAGTGGTGTCACAAATACAGGTATTAATATTTACTGTGATTGCGTATAGTGTAGCCTTAACTTCCCTGTCATATTGTTCCTGCCGACCTCTCCAGGCTCCTTCTGATCCAAATTTACCAAAGACTCCTTCAAGGTCAGTTCAACCCTAACCTTCCCTGTCACTCTTTTTCTAATTCAGTCAGGCTTCCACCTCTGTATTCCAAAAGCACCAAATATATATATCAACAATCCCATGTTGATGAAATGATCTGTTTTGCCTCTGGCTCACCAACCACATTGTACAGTTTTTAAGAGAAGCTATGCCAAAGAATTGATGCTTTTGAACTGTGGTGTTGGAGAAGACTCTTGAGCATCCCTTGGACTGCAAGGAGATCCAACCAGTCCATTCTGAAGGAGATCAGCCCTGGGATTTCTTTGGAAGGAATGATGCTAAAGCTGAAACTCCAGTACTTTGGCTACCTCATGGGAAGAGTTGACTCATTGGAAAAGACTCTGATGCTGGGAGGGATTGGGGGCAGGAGGAGAAGGGGACGACAGAGGATCAGATGGCTGGATGGCATCACTGACTCGATGGACATGAGTCTGAGTGAACTCTGGGAGTTGGTGAGGGACAGGGAGGCCTGGCGTGCTGCGATTCATGGGGTCGCAAAGAGTCGGACACGACTGAGTGACTGATCTGATCTGATGTAAACTCTGTATCTAGTACAACCTTTGGCACATAGTAGGCACTGAATAAGGTTTTGCTGTTTTGCCCAGATTTCCTTCACAGATGGAGACTGTGGGTTTTGCCGAGAGCAAGGATCAAACTAAGGAAATCTTCATAGAAGAGAGTCTATATGAGCTGAGTTTTGAAGGGCAAGGAATGATCAGCTAGATGAAATAGGAGAATAAGCTTAATGGGAAGAGAAAGCAATGTTTGCAAATGCAGCAAGGCATGAAACAGTGTCACGTGTCCAGGAAATTGCAAGCAGCTCCGTCAAGAAGGAGCAAAGGGTGGAGAAACTGGTGTTGGCCAGATAATAGAGTCTTGTGAGCTAAACCGAAGACACCAAGGCTCATCTTAAAGCTGAAGAGAACCATTGAAAGTTTGTAAGCAGGGGAGCAAAGAGTGATATCTGAATTTAAGAAAGGTCATTCTGGTTAGAGAGTAGATGATGGCTTGGTAAAGGGAAAGTTGGAGGCAGGAACCATTTTTTTCAAATTAGAGGATAATTACTTTACAATATTGTGATGGCTTTTGCCATACATCAACATGAATCAGCATTTAGTATATCTGTGTCCTCTCCTTCTTGTGGAGGTTAGTCAGGAACCATTTTTATTGCAACAATCCAGGGGAGAAGAGTAGAGAGTGGAGAGGAGCAAATGATGGAGAGATTTTTAGAAGCTTGAAGCTGTAAGCAATGGTGTCTCTTTGGATAGTAGAGTTGAGGGGAGGCTCTGAGTTGGGTAACTAGGTAGAAATGATGCATTTCACCAAGATGAGCCTCTGGAAGAGGAGCAGGTATGTGGAGAAAGATGACAAGTTAATTTAGGTTGTATTTTTGTCATCAACATTCTCAAGCAGTTGGAATTGGGAATTGTTGAGTCGGGATTATATTGGGTTGGCCCCAAAGTTCATTCGGGTTTTTCCATAACATCTTATAGAAAAATGCTAATGAACTTTCTGCTGAATCCAAAATTATCACCTGTAAAATAAAGAGTCGTGTCCAACTCTTTGCGACAGTCTATGGAGTTCTCCAGGCCAGAATATTGGAGTGGGTAGCCTTTCCCTTTTGCAGGGGATCTTCCCAACCCAGGGATCAAATAGGTCTCCTGCATTGCAGGCAGATTCTTTACCAGCTGAGCCACCAGGGAAGACCAAAATAATGAGCAGCTTTTACCAAAAGCTAAATCCATTATCTTGTAGCATCTATTGTTGCTAATAGAAATTCTTATGCTGGTTTGATTCTTATTACTTTGTCTATTGATGATTTTACTTGTTCAGAAGCTTTTTTGTTTTTATTTGTTTTTTAATGTCTTGAAAGTGAAAGTGTTAGCAGCTCAATCGTGTCTAACACTTTGCAATTCCATGGAGTGTAGCCACCAGGCTCCTCTGTCCATGGAATTCTCCAGGCAAGAATACTGGAGTGGGTAGCCATTTCCTTCTCCAGGGGATCTTCCTGACCCAGGGATTGAACCTGGGTCTCCTGCATTGCAGGCAGATTCTTTACCATCTGAGCTACTAGGGAAGCCCTTTGTTGTCTTTGGTGTGGGTTTTTTAGTTTTGTCATGTTCAGAGCTCACAGAGCCTTTCAATTCTAAGTCTCATGCCTTCCTTCTACAATGGAAAACATTCTTGTACTATTTCTATCAATTAACATTAATTCCATCTGCACTGGATCATCTGGATTGAGTCTCTATGAATCTTCTGTTTTCCTTCATATTTGCTATATGTTTATATTCTTAAATTTTAAAAGAGTTTCTAAACTTTATCATCCAAACGTTTTTTTGGATTTTTGCTTTGGTAATCAATTTTTTTTTTTATTTCCAAAACATTTTTCTCTCTGGTTGGTCTTTCTTCATAGTATCTTTCTTAAAATAATTATTTTATGGTTGCAATATTGTCTCACATTTTTTTTCTGAAGATATTTATTGGGCTTTCTTTCCAAAACAAATTTCTTCCTGTTTTTCTAAAGTATGTATTCCCTGTGAAGTAAGTTTATTGGTAAATCTTGGCCTTATTTTAATCATGACAGGTTCTCTGATGTCTGGCTCTATCATTCAGAGTTCTCACAGGAAACTGATGACAAACTCAAATTGAAAACTTGAGGAAAGTTTAATAGATTATTCATAAAGATGTGAGAAAGGTGGAGGAAAACCAATGAGAGATAAGGCAGAATCCTGGGGCTAGAACTGCTGGAAGCCATCACCTCCCCAGAGCAGAAAGGGCAAGAGGAGGCATAGGAGGTAGCTGTATAGGGAGAGCTGTGTAGGAGGAGCTGTGGTTTCTTAGAGGGAAAAGTCAACCCACAGCAACTAAAAAGGGAAGGATGCATGGAAATAAACAGCCTGACATCACTCTTCTCCTCTTTCCCGTCTCCCACCAGTAATTCCCATCACATTACCAAAAAGGAAGCTGGAGGGCAAGGAAGCTCGTCGATGCAGTCTGCACATGCCAGCCTCCTGGGCACACAGCAGGGAGAAGGGCAGAGAGTGGACCTGGGGGACAGGCAGAGGTATCTAGCACAGTGATGGTCTGCAGTGAGCTGTTCACAAGGGAGTCCAAATAATAGAAGACTGGGGGTCCTGGGGTACGTGGGTGGGACTTCTGAACAATGTTTTCTTTAGGGCAGGGAACTTGTCATTAAATTTAGGAACTCCAAAACTGCAGAATGTGGAGGACGTTACTATAGGGTGCAAATATCCCCCGTAACTGCCCAAGTTCTTCCTAGATACATGACTCACATTTTCTTTCCTTGAATATCTTAAATAGATGACTTCACTACCTGCATGTTAAATCTTCTTTGTCTATCTTCAAGTATATATATCTAATTCTTTTAATCTTTCTCTTAATTTTAGTTTGATTTCTTAAAATTATCTCTTTTGGTTATTTACTCTTGTGTTCCTTCTAGTTTGTTCTTCTTTTCTAAGACTATTTTTTTCTTCTATTTATGATTTTTTCCTTTGAGTGTCATCACCTCATTTCTGAGGTTTCTGACTTTCAGTTTATGACTTTTTTTTTTTTTTTTAACATGTCCTTCACAGTTTTCTTCTCGTCTTTTAGCCAATTTTGAAATAGAAACTTATGGTTTTGATTTTTCCTGTGGGTATATCACTCTAGCATTCTTTCATTTTTTTTTTAATATTTAATTGAAGGAAAATTGCTTAACAATGTTGTGTTGGTTTCTGCCATGCAACAATGTGAATCAGCCATAAATGTACACACATCCCCTCCCTCTTGAGCCTCCCTGCCACTGCCCCCATTCCACCCCTCTAGGTCATCACAGAGCACCAGGCTGAGCTTCCTGTGCTATACAGCAACATTCCACTAGCTATCTATTTTACACATAGTAGTATACGTATTCGGAGAAGGCAATGGCACCCCACTCCAGTACTCTTGCCTGGAAAAGCCCATGGACGGAGGGCCTGGTGGGCTGTATGTAGTCCATGGGGTCGCTAAGAGTCAGACACGACTGAGCGACTTCATTTTCACTTTTCACTTTCATGCATTGGAGAAGGAAATGGCAACCCCCTCCAGTGTTCTTGCCTGGAGAATCCCAGGGACGGGGGAGCCTCGTGGGCTGCCGTCTATGGGGTCGCACAGAGTCAGACATGACTGAAGCGACTTAGCAGCAGCAGCAGCAGTATATGTATTTCAATGCTACTCTCAATCATTTCATTGATGATATGATTGTTGTTATTCTTTTTTCTTATAATAATTTTGTATTATATTGATCTCAGTAATTTTCAGTTGCTCATTTTAATGCAAAATTAACTTTCCTGAACTTTTAGAATGGGTAGTGGTTCAAGTTCACAGAGTTCACTTCTCTATTGTTTTCATGTGGTGAAGAGGAAAGCAAATCCAAACCTTAAAAAAGTATCTATTGCACTTAAGACAAATCACTGTTTCCTCCATGACAGAAGGAATCAAGTACAACCAATTGCCTGCAGGGTAGAGTGCCATATTAGGAATTCAGGGTTGGGAAGGAAATGGCAACCCACTCCAGTGCTCTTGCCTGGAAAATCCCATGGACGGAGGGCCTGGTGGGCTGTATGTAGTCCATGGGGTCGCTAAGAGTCAGACACGACTGAGC
>NW_011495071.1:18431084-18456203 GCF_000754665.1 Bison bison bison
GTGGGACAGAGTCGGACACGACTGAAGCAACTTGGCAGCAGCAGCACCGCTATTGGCCGGTTGAACACTCAGCAACAGCTAGTTAGCCTTGGTGAGAGAGAATCCACTTTGCTGAGTCGGACAAAGCTTCTATCTCTGCAACCATGGTGACTCTGGAAGAGGTTGAAGGACATCCATCGGGCAGTTCCTCTTATCTGCCTAATTATTTATCTCTTTTCTGATTACCTTTTATGTCTTAACATTTTCCTTGGTTAAGACTCTTCTGACTGGAATTCTAACTCTGATACCTATTATGGCAATCCTGCTGACTTTTTAATTTAGTGCTACTACATGGCTTCTAATATCCTGGGCTTCTTGACCCAAATTGAAATTAGGAAGTCACTTTTAACTGCCGCACTTCATACCCCAAAGCCTACTACAGTGCTGTTCCAAGACACTGGGTTTCCTTTCACCAACACCAAAGGGCAAAAGTTAATGGAAAACTACAGTAAACTGTATAAGGTGGGACCACTAAGGCCAATAAGCATATAAATATCAATAATTATAAGTTACAAGCTAAAACAACAAGATATCATTTTCAACTATGAAATTGACAGTTGTGCTTTTAACGAAGCCCAGTATTGATAACAGCATGAGACTCTCATACACTGCTGGTACAAATGGAAGTCTTTTTTGGAAGGCAAATTTGGCAACATTAAGAGCTTTCAAAACTGTCACAACTTTGATAATCTTAATATATCAATTCCATCCCAAAGAAAGTATCCTAAGAAAATAATCATATGCACAGAGAGATTTATGTACAAGAATTTTCATTGTATTAGTATTTATCATGGCAGATTTTAAAAAATAACTACAACTTCTATCTGTGTGGGGGATGGTTAAATAAATGATGGTACAGCTATCATACATTAAAAGCACATTCTAGATCTGTTCATTCAGTATGGTAGCAGCTAGACACATGTGGCTGTTGAACACTTGACGTGTGGATAATCTAAATTGAGATGCACTCTAGATATGAAAAAAATTGGAGTTTTGAAGACTTGGAATTAAAAGAAAAACTTAAATATCCCTTCGGTAATTTTTTGTATTGGAACACATTGAAATGATAATATTTTGGACATGCTGGGATAAAGTGTATCATTAACCTGATTTTTCTTACTTTTTTAAATGTAGGTATTCGAATATTTAAAATTAATATGTGGCTGAGTAGGTATTTATTGGACAACACTGTTCTTGATAAAAATTACAATATGGAGGAAAGTAGGTTTCAAACAATATTGTTAGGCAGGATGTTTTTATGTTTTAATATTACGTGCAAACCAGCTTGCAAACTTGTCACGGGGCAAACTGACATCATGGGCCTCCTGATGAGATATATCAAAAAGAACACAGCATCATTCAGGAAGTATTCCTGCCTAAAACATATGGCCTAAATCTAATCGGGAGGAAACATCAGACAAACGCAAACTGAGTACACTCTAGCCTGTGCTCTGTGAATATATCAACATCACAGAAGACAAACAAAGGCTGAGAAATGCTCCTATATCAAAGAAATTTAGCAATCAAATGCCACATTTTAAAAAATGCTCTAAAGGACATTTATTGTCCAGACATGTGATAAAATCTGAATAGGGACTGTAAAATTATATTATTTTCATGTTAACTTTCCTGAGTTTGACCACTGTGCTGTTGTTAAGTAACAGCATGTCCTTGTTTATAGAAAACACACAGTGAAAAGTATTAGAGGTAAAGGATCACAGTATCTGCAATTTATTCTCAAATGGTTCAGCCAAAGTTATTGTAGGTATATATCTATGTATGAATACAGAGAAAAAGCAAAAAGGAATTCATTAAACCATTTTTGCATCTTTTCCATATTTAAAAATATTTTGAGAGTGGACTGTTAAAATTTTTTTTGAGTATAAATTTAAAATATTTGAGGGGAGCTTCCCTGGTGGTTCAGTCAGTAAAAAATCTGCCTTCAATGCAAGAGACTCGGGTTTGATCCCTGGGCCAGGAAGATCCCCTGGAGAAGGGAATGGCTATCCACTCAAGAATTATTGCCTGGAGAATTCGATGGACAGAGGAGCCTGGTGGGCTACAGTTTATGGGGTCACAAAGAGTTGGACAAGACTGAGCAACTAATATTTTCACACTTAAAAAAAAAAAAAAAAAACCTTTCATTCTTAAGCAGTAGCACACTTAGATCCAAGCAAGAGGGGCCCCTGCCCTGAACCTTGCATTTTAGAGGGTCGAATCCTAGTCCCTCTCTGGCTGTGCCCCTCCCAATAGGAGAAGAAGACTGCAGGGCTAAAGGAAAGTACCCTTCCAGGGCCCATCAATCCCATTCTAGAACATTCTCTAAGTAGCCAGACCTTGGAATTCCTTGCCATATGATGCAGAGCCCATTTCAGACTTGTGTGTGCCTGTCACCTGGGTCCATGTTCCTAAGAGAGGCCCATGCTGATGGGGTGCATGTCCCTTGTGGGTACCCTGCCCACATGCAGGCTGGGGGAGAGAGCCAAGGCTGCTATGTGGGCAGGGGAAGAAATCTGAACTTCTGACTTGAGGTCTGACAGACACGAGATTTAATCCCGTCTCTCCCGCTTGCTGGCTCTGTACCCCTGGCTAATTCATTTAATTTGAATTTTGGCTTCTTCATCTAAAAATGGGGACAGTTAGACTTACCTAGAATTGCCACGTCAAATGGAATAATGGGTGGGGAAGTTCTCAGTCCAGGGCTCAGATTAGGGTAGGTATTCTGTAAATGCCTGTAGATTACAAATCTGGGATTTTCCCACTGAGCTAAGCCTTTGAGTTAGGGTATTATGTCTCCACAGAGCTTCACAAGGCAGGCATGTACCCAGAAGGGGTAAGACCTCACCTTGGCTCTATGCTTGGCATCTGCTAGACAAAGAGAAAGTACTTTGGTCCTGAACTGTCAGCCTTGGTAAGGGGACGGTGGTCCTGACAGAGAGCTGGTGGCAGAGGAGATGGTCCCCAGGGCAGGGATGCCTGGGGGTTGCAGGGGGCATGTAAGAAAGCCCAAATCAGGGGTGGCCTTTCCTGGGGCTCAGAACTTGATGTGCAAATCCAGCAGGCCCTGGGAATCCCTGAGGCAGCGAGAACTCTCTCCACCCATCCTTCCCAAGAGGGAGTGGGGTTGAGCCCCAAGGCCAGAAGCACACTCCCTCGCCCCAACTCTTCAGTCATTCCACTCTGACAAACCTCCCTTGCCCTAATTCCCTCCCCACCCTCTCCCACTCTGTCATCCTAGCACATTTCCACTCTGACCTACAAATTCAATTACCCTCCTTTGAAGAGCTCTCACAACACTTGTAAATAATTGTAACCTAAAGTGATCTATTTTTCCATAGGTACACATGCAAAGTGCTATCCTAGCAGTCTGGGGAGGAAGGGAGTTACAGGGGGAGGTGCTGTGTGCAAGGAATCCCAGGGGCTCTTGATGGTGGGGGTGGGGTTGGGGGGGTATTGCACAGCTGTAGAAGTGGGAGGGATTCTAGAGGAGCATGAGCTGTCCACAAACATCCACTCTCCTTCCAGGCACATGGCACAGCTGCATGTCTCTGCTGTTGCTTTAGAACCAGGCAGGGAGAGAGAGAAAGTTGGAGGGTGGCAGGGACAGTGGGGTGGGGAGGACATGTGAGAAGAAGGAAATATTTAGAAGTTTTTTTCTCAATCTTCTTTACAGGTTGTGAAGGAAGAAAATGTGAGGAGTATGGTTCTGGTGATGTGAGTTGGGAGCCTAAGATGTGTGTATTTATATGTATATTTGTGCGTGAGAGAGAGACACACACAAAGGAGCCAGAGAGTCTTTAAAAGTGGGTCAAGCCAGAACCAGGCTGAATAGCCAGCAGCCATGAGTCTCTTTGTGCTGATCTACGTCAGGCATCTGTCTTACCCAGATCACTGAGGGCACCAGGGCAAGGCCTGGATCCGGGCATTGTGACTCAAACTGCATATGTTCTTTAACTACATCTACTTGATGAAAGGGCTTCCCCAGTGGCTCAGTGGTAAAGAATCCACCTGCCAACACAGGAGCCTCAGGAGACGTGGGTTTGATCCCTGGGTCAGAAAGATCCCTTGGAGGAGGAAATGGCAACCCACTCCAGTATTCTTGCTGAGATAATCCCATGGACAGAGGAGCCTGGTGGTCTACAGTCCATGGAGTCTCAAAGAGTCAGACAGGACTGAGCATGCATGCACACACTTGATGAAAAGTCTAACCCAAAATAGGAAGGATTTACAAGATCCCCACTCTCCCACAATAGAAGCCTTTTGCTAAGATTAGGGCTTATTGAGTTTTGAAGTGAATGCAGTTAAGACTCCCAAAATTCATAGAATATATTATGCCTTCCTCTAAGCACTTTGGATCCCATCAATTCCACTGAACATCTCTGAGGTTAGAAAGTGACTCTCAGAAAGAAGAGATAACCTCCTCCCCACCCCACCCCCCCAAAAAAAACTATGCTAAAATCAGTGCCCAATAAAAATCCTAAGAAATAACCCTAGGAACAGATCTGGTATCAAGAACAGATCTCAAGTAGAGCCACTGGCCCAATACCTTGCTTACCTGCATGTGTTCTGACCTGAATAGCACCGTCTATAATTAACTATGCTGACTGTACTGGCATTAGCAAATCAGCTAATCAAGTCAGGGTGATTAGTTGTAAAACAAAACAGAACAAAAAAAATCCCGGGCTTGCAAATTCTTTAGCTCCTTGTTGTAATTTTCACTCCCACAGTTGGTTGGCCTGCATTTTACCTTGCCCAACCTAGACAGGAAAGCACGGATATCAAACCAGTCAATCCTAAAGGAAATCAACTCTGAATATTCATTGGAAGGACTGATGCTGAAGCTGAAGCTCCAATACTTTGGAGACCTGGTGCGGAGAGCTGACTCACTGGAAAAGACCCTGATGCTGGGAAAGATTGAAGGCAGGAGGAGAAGGGGATGACAGAGGATGAAATGGTTGGATGGCATCACTGACTCAATGGACATGAGTTTGAGTAAACTCTGGGAGATGGTAAAGGACAGGGAAGCCTTGTGTGCTGCAGTTCATGGGGTCGCAAAGAGTGGGACATGACTTAGTGGCTGAACAACAACAACAAACCTAGACAGGAGCCTTGTGTGGATAATCTGGACACCAAGAGGAAGAAAAGGAAAGGGTGGGAAGAACAGATGTGATGAGATGTTATGTTTCCAAACAAATAATCCAGTGCTGCATAGGTTGCAAGGAAACCAAGATTCTGCATTTAGCATAATCAAAGAAGGGAAAGAAAGAGGATCTCAAAAGATCTGCCTCTGAGACACCTGGAGGGACTTGTGATTTTCTCTGATATTCTACACTGAACTTGAAGCGTTCTTAGTCCTTGACAATGGTGGGTGTGGGTGGGGAGGGAAACAGAGTAGACCCAGTGTGAGCAGAGAATGTAAGGTAAAGAAGACAACCAAAAAACCTTCCTTCTTACCTTTCCTCTGAAGCAGCCTGGAGGAAAGCAGGTGGGCAGTGCAGGCGTGTCCCACATGGTGCTGTATGGAAAGTAATTTTAAAAGTTAGGAGCTGGGCTGCCAGCTCTGGGCATTGAAGCTTGTCTGGAGCCATTGGAGAAAGGGTTAGGGGCTCTGATCTGTATAGCATTAGTCAGTCATATCTGACTCTTTGTGACTCCATGGCTGTAGACTGCCAGGCTCCTCTGTCCATGAAGTTCTCCAGGCAAGAATTCTGGAATGAGTAGCCATTCCCTTCTCCAGGGAATCTTTTAGGCCCTGGTATCTAATGTGAGTCTCATACATTCCAGGCAAATTCTTTACTGTCTGAGCCACCAGGAAAGCCATCTTGAGCTCCGGCATCAAAAAGGAAATGAAAGTGAAAGTCACTCAGTTGTGTCCAACTCTTTGCGACCCCATGGACTGTACAGTCCATGGAATTCTCTAGGCCAGAATACTGGAGTGGGTAGCCTTTCCCT
Source organism: Bison bison bison (assembly GCF_000754665.1). Lineage (NCBI taxonomy): Eukaryota > Metazoa > Chordata > Mammalia > Artiodactyla > Bovidae > Bison > Bison bison. Next base: position 18,437,076 of record NW_011495071.1, read on the forward strand.
TATCCAGGGATCTTCCCAGCCCAGGGATTGAACATAAGTCTCCTACATTGTGGATGGATTCTTTACCAGCTGAGCCACAAGGGAAGCCCAAGAATACTGGACTGTGTACCTATCCCGTCTTCAGAGGATCTTCCTGACCCAGGAATTAAACCAGGATCCCCTGAGTTGCAGGCAGATTCTTTACCAGCTGAGCTACCAGGGAACCCAGCATGGGACAAAAACCACACTGCCTCAAAGCACTTCTCTCTCCTTTGACTGCCACATTGTAGTCATCCACAAGACTTAGCTTCACCTGGTTCCCTCCCAAAGCCCTGGATCAATTACACTGCCTGGTGCTTTGTGTGTGCATGCTCAGTCACTCAGTCTTGTCTGACTCTTTGCGACCCCATAAACTGTGGCCCCAAATCTTGGGTTCCAAAATCACTGCAGATAGTGACTGCAGTCATGAAATTAAAAGATGTTTGCTCCTTGGAAGAAAAGCTATGACAAATTTAGTGTATTAAAAAGGAGAGACATCACTTTGCCGACAAAGGTCTGTAGAGTCAAAACTATGGTTTTTCCAATAGTCATGTATGGATGTGAGAGTTGGACCTAAAGAAGGCTGAGAGCTGAAGAACTGATGCTTTCAAGCTCTGGTGTTAGAGAAAACTCTTGAGAGTCCCTTGGACAGCAAGGAGATCAAACCAATCAATCCTAAAGGAAATCAACCCTGAATATTCACTGAAAGGACTGATGCTGCAGCTCCAATACTTTGGCCACCTGATGTGAAGAGCCAACTCATTGGAAAAGACCCTGATGCTGGGAAAGACTGAAGGCAGGAGAAGTGGGTGATGAAGGATGAGATGGTTTTATGGCATCATCAATTCAACGCACATGGTAGTGGTGATTTAGTTGCTAAGTTGTGTCTGACTCTTGCGATCCCATGGACTGTAGCTTGCCAGACTCCTCTGTCCATGGGATTCTCTAGGCAAGAATACTGGAGTGGGTTGCCATTTCCTTCTCCAGAGGATCTTCCTGACCCAGGAATCAAACCCAGGTCTCCTGCATTGCAGGCAGATTCTCTATCGGCTGAGCTATGAGGGAAGTCAACACACATGAGTTTGAGCAAACTCTGGGAGATAGTAAAGGACAGGGAAGCTTGGTGTGCTGTGGTCCATGGGGTTGAAACTGAGCAACAGCAACAAAACTGTGGCCCTCCAGGCTCCTCTGTCCATGGGACTCTTCAGGCAATATCTGAAGTGGGCTACCATTGCCTCCTCCAGGGCATCTTCCCAACTGAGAGATCAAATCCCACGTCTCCTGCATTGGCAGCCAGATTCTTTACCCCTGAGCCACCTGGGAAGTCTACTTGGTATTAATACGTCACCCCCACTCTAAATTCCAGACCCCACATGTACTCACCACCCTCTTTAAGGACTGGGTCCTGATATCCTATCTCCCCTAGGGTTCAGTCACTACCTGGATCCCCACTGTTCTTTATCTTCCATGTCCTGGGTGCTGACCATTCCTGGAATGCTGTGTCTGAGCACAGAATCTCACCTCTAGGAAGAGAATGGATCCTTCAGGCTCAAGTTTATCCAGACCATGGTTCCTCTGCTTTGCCCATTCTAGAACCAGAAACGTGCTTCTAAAACTCAGATGGGGCGTCCCAGTTTTAGCACTCATATTTAACAATATAGGCCTTTGAAAACAAGACTTGAAACATCACGTAGATAACATTGCGGTTTCTGAGAATGATGAGGCCTCTGTTCTCTTAGAGAATTACACCCAAGAAACACAAAGGACATAGAGTGGCCAGGGACCTCGTTTCATCCGGAGTTGATAGACATTTGAACTCTGGCCTCATCTTGGGACATCTTCCCAGTGAATTCTGATGTGATGGGGCGAGGGGGCCTCACTCCCAGGTTTTAACTCTATCTCCTTCTGGACCTGTCTGGGCCTCAGGGTCTGAATATTATATTTTGAGAGTATATTCATCCATCTATTCATTGATTCAGTCTTTCATATATACGTGACTTAACTAAGTACGAGACCCTACCCTGGGCTTATAGCTTCAGGAGAATAATAACATACTGTGGTTATGAATGTAGACTTTCGCCTTGGTTCAAGTTCTGGAATTTATACTCCAGAGTTGTATCATTTTGGCCTAATTATTAGCTTTCTGAACCTCAGTATCCTCATGAGTAAAAAGGAAAAATTATAGTATCTAATTCATGGAATTTTATTATGCTTGATATATAGCAACTACTTGATATCTGTCAGTTATTTTATTTTATGCTAATCCTACTTGGGTTACCAGCCACTTCCCACCATGAAATAAAGAAATTTCTGTCATTCTCAGGCAATAAAACAGTATGAATTAAAAATCTTTGTCTTTGCTGTGTCAACCTAGATAGCCTGGGCTGTGTTTAGGTTGTTTACTGTCTTTCTTTCTAATCTGCCGGGAGCAGAGGAGCTTTATCATTTAGGTAGGAATGAGGTAGAATTTCAGAGAACCTTCTTTGGGGATCTTAGAGGGCAAAAGCCTGCTCGTTGTCTCAGGCCCACCCTCCTCAGCTTCTCAAGCTGGGCAGCCACATGCTGCCCCCAGGTCCTGAGCTTGTCCAAAGTAAAGCAGGACATTCATCAGTGGCATCAGGCCCTCCAACTTATAGGGTTTTAGAGACAGTTGCTAAGTCAGTTTTGGATCCGAGTCTGCCAAGTGGTGGCAACTCTCGTGCCCCCTGTTTCAGGTCTCCTTCTGTGTCAGGAACTTCTAGACTACAGAGCGTTCTGGGCATCTGTGTATCCTCCACACCCTAACAGAGCACACCCTCCATGCCTCTTCCTCTGTGTGGGCATACTCCCAAGCCCGAGCCTCTGCCTGCATTTCCTCGCCTTAATTCCCATGTAGGGCCACACCTCCTCCCTGGGCCAGGGGCCTTGCTTTGCATCTCAGCCTGTGGCCAAGGCCCCAGTTCCTGACCCAGACTCTGAATGCTCCTCCTCCAGACTGAAATCTTTCTCCCATCTCCCTGCTGACTGCTCCATTTGCATCCCCCTGGCTCTTGTGGTTAGATGCGACCCAGCTCACTGCTCAGTGAGCAGTTTGGAAACCATCTGTTTGCCACCATATTGCTTCTGTTATCCTTGGGGCTGATGACATCACCTGGGCTTGAATTCCTGAGTCTTTCCATCAGGACAGCTTATCCAACACCCAGACCACTCAGTGAGGACACATGGACTTTGGAGAATCCAGTGCCTGCGATGATAGGATCTTGGGAAAGCTGAAATTTCTATGCCCCAGTTTCCTCAAGTGTAAAATGGGAAAATAAGGCCTCTCTCATAGGCCCATTATGAGGGTTCAATGAGTTAATACATATGGAGCACCTAGCACAATGGCTGACACATAGTAAGCATCACAAAAGACAACCATCCCTGAAAGCTTAAAAATGGGATAAAAAGACAGTTGCTTGGCTCAGGGTAAAGTTTTAGGTTCACATATTTCTCACTGAAGCTGAGACCCCAATACTTTGGCCACCTGATGCGAAGAGCTGACCCATTTGAAAAGACCCTGATGCTAGGAAAAAGACTGAAGGTGAGAGGAGAAGGGGACGACAGAGGATGAGATGGCTGGATGGCATCATCGACACAATGGACATGAGTTTGAGTAAACTCCGGGAGTTGGTGATGGACAGGGAGGCCTGGCGTGCTGCAGTCCATGGGGTCACAAAGAGTCAGACATGACTGAATGACTGAACTGACTGATTTCTCATCAATGCTCTCTTCTTCACACAGTTCTTCTGCCCCCAACTAGTATTCAGGACCCATGGGAGCATCTGAAGGAGTCTGAGGTGGGTAGAATCTGTGCTCCCAGGTGCTAGGCAGAGTGGTTTGGGGGTTCAGCCACCTCTTGGTCACCAAAGGTGCAGATGCTGCCAGGACTCCAGCCTCAAAGCTCTGGGCATGAGTACAACCCAGGGAAGAGGAGGAAGATAATGGGCCAGAGTTGGGGTAGCTAGGTAATGAGGACTCAGGAAATGGGAATGGGATCACTCAGCAATGGGCCTCCTTGCAAGTAGGGCAGAAGCAAATCTAAAGGCTCTTCTGTGCTAGGACCACCTGGCCATGATAGCACCCTAAAGACAGGCTTCTCCTCCATCTTATCTGTTCCACACTTTGAAGACTCGTGGGCAACACTGGGCTGTGAAGGCACTGTTCCACATTGGTTCTATCTGCTCAGCATGCAGCTTCCAGCTTCCGTTTTATCAGCCCTCCAAGGCTCACAGGCTCTAATTATGCTTCCTGCCAGAAACGCATTTTGCAGATCAGGTGGTGATAAGAGCAATTAGGCTTGGCCTGTGGGTCAAAGCTGCCTCTGATCCCAGTCTCTCAAAGCACAGCATGGCCCCTTATCCCGAGAAAGAAAAGTAGAAGGGATTTATCAAGTCATTAAGCCAAGGGCCAAGAAGGACCCACAGCAGGTTCCTAGAATTTCTTTCCTCTGTTCTCAAGGTCAACTTGACTAATGCCTTAGTGAGAGAAAGGAGAGAACCCTGCCTAGATCAGGGCTTGGCAGATTCAAGTTCAAAGGTTGGCTCAGCCTCAAACTCCTCATATGATACTAAATCAAACTAAAAATGCAGATGCTCAACACTACCATCAGCAACGACATCCCACAACTGTAGGATTATGCCATCACACGGGGCTGTTAGTACCTGCTCCACACATGTTGTCCCTATGGTGCTCTGGGTCAGTGGACCAAAGCTGTTAGAGAACATACGAAGTCTGAATACCAAGTCACGGACTCTCCACTCAGAGCCTTTGAAACCATGTCAGCCTGGACACAGAATGATTGTCAGCGTGATGTGATCAGCTATGTGAGGGTACAGTCAGCTGTGAAGGTGCTGTATGAAACCAGGTGGTCTGTTAGTACTCTGATGCTGCTTCCCAATCTCACTCACTTGAGAACCAGAAAGGGACTTCCCTGGGTCTCACCGGTTTCCCAATCAGGAAAGTCCTCTCCAGTGGAATGTAAACTCCACAAGGGAAGCAGATTTGGTCTTTTGTGTTCACTGTTGTATGCACAGCACAGGGTACATAGTAGATAGTCAATTAATATCTGAAAATGAATGAATGAATGAACTTCATGTGGCCAAGCCCACCAGCATCGGCCTGGAGCCAAGCTCTCCACAGAAATTTGCCTCCGCTGTCTACAATAACTGGGCACACTCGGCCTCTGCTGAATATCCTCCTCAATCTTCTAGACCTTAACTAAACACAAGAATCACCAGAGGAGCTTCTGGAATAACACTAGTGTCCAGACCCCACCTCTAGACTTATTGGGGATAAGACCTTGGCATTGGTATATTTTTAAATTATCAATGAAAAATTAATAATTTCTCATGTGAGAACCATTGCTCTAGACAGAAGAAAGGATAGTTCCCCAAGGACAAAATGGGAATGGGGTAGGGAGACCAGACGAAGTCAGGATTCAGGGGGATCAAGTTCATCTGCATTCCTGCAGAGACAGATTCTTTGAATTTGATTAATCAAGGAGTCAGAATAAAGATATGGGCTTTTTCTTCCCCAGGAGGAACCTAAGTCAACCAAAGCTGCTGCTGAAGGCTCCCTTTGCCTTTCCTCCCATAGACACTAAAAGGACACAATTTGCCCCCACATCTACCCAGCAGCTCATTCAGGACTGCTCTGAACCTACTCTGCCCACTTGAGGCCCCCAAACAGGGATTGTAACATTGACTGGGCTTACCTGGCTGAGGTCCTCCTCCTTAATGATACCTAGAGGGATTTTTTTTTTTTTACTGAGGGCTAGAAATTAAAGATAGCAAAACTATTTTGTGCTAACAAATAAACCCACACTATGGGATGAGCTATGCACAGTGTTTATAAACACACACACACACACACCACGCATATATGTGTGTGCACACACCAATCATAAAGTATAATTTTATCTTTGGTATAGATCTGGTGCTAACTTCTGTAAACCAGTTTATTGAATGGGATGAATTCAATGGTTGTACAAACATAAAACAGGTTAGTTTTTCTCTTATCCTTTAACCACACTGCCTTCCTTTCATAGTTTTCTGGTCACTTTTGCCTATTTAAAGAGTTCAGTCTAATTTAAAACTTGAATCATTCAAAGGTTATAACTGACAAGGAGTTAATATCCAAAATATATAAGCAGCTCATACAACTCAACACCACGAACACAAACAACTCAATTTAAAAAATGAGCAGAAAACCTGAATATATATTTTTCCAAAGAAGACATACAGATGATCAACAGGCAGATGAAAAGATGCTCAAAATCATATCATCAGAGAAATGCAAATTAAAACCATGATGAGATATTACCTCATACCTCACACCTCAATTATCTTCCCACTTTTCTTCCCAGAATCATTCTTTCTAGAATGAAAAGTGAAAGTGAAAGTCACTCAGTCATGTCCGACTCTTTGCAATCTCTGGACTATACAGTCCATGGAATTCTCCAGGCCAGACTATGGGAGTGGGTAGCCTTTCCCTTCTCCAGGGGATTGTCCCAACCCAAGGATAGAACCCAGGTCTCCCGCATTGCTGGTGGATTCTTTATCGGTTTAGCCACAAGGGAAGCCCAAGAATACTGGATTAGGTAGCCTAATCCCTTATCCAGTGGATCTTCCCAACCCAGGAATTGAACCGGGTCTCCTGCATTGCAGAGGGATGCTTTACCAATTGAGCTATCAGGGAGTCTATTATCAAAAAGACCACAAATAACAAATGTTGGCAAGGATGTGGAGAAAAGGAAACCCTTGTGCATTGTTGTCGGGAACGTAAACTGGTGTAGCCACTAGGGAAGCAGTGTGGTGGCTTCTCAAAGAAACCTAGAAGTATCATATGACCCGGAAATTCCACTCCTGGGTATGTGAAAACAAAACAATTATTTGAAAGGATTTATCCAGTGTCCACAGCAGCATTATTTACAATTGCCAAGATATGGAGGCAGCCTAAGTGTCTATCAACAAAATGAATGGATACAGAAGACGTAGTGCTATATATATGTGTGTGTGTGTGTGAAATACTACTCAGTCGTAAAAAAGAGTGACTACTTGAAATTTGCAGCAAAATGGATGGACTTGGAGGGTATTATGCTCAGTGAAATAAGTCAGACTAAGACAAATACTGTGTGATATCACTGCTGCTGCTGCTGCTGCTGCTGCTGCAGCCCACCAGGCTCCCCCGCCCCTGGGATTCTCCAGGCAAGAACACTGGAGTGGGTTGCCGTTTCCTTCTCCAAAGCATGAAAGTGAAAAATGAAAGTGAAGTCTCTCAGTTGTGTTCGACTCCTAGCGACCCCATGGACTGCAGCCTACCAGGCTCCTCCGTCCATGGGATTTGCCAGGCAAGAGTACTGGAGTGGATATCACTTACACGTGGAACATAAAAAATAAACTAGTAAACATCAGAGAAAAGAAACAGACTTACAGGAATAGAGAACAAGCTGGTGATTACCAGTGGGCAGAGGGTGTGGGGAGGAGCAAGATAGAGGCAGGAGGTTAAGAGGTACAAACTGCTATGTAAAAAATGAATAAGCTACAAAGATATACAGCACAGGGAATATAGGCAATTTTTCATAATAACTATAAATGGAATGCAACCTTTGAAAACTGTGAATCACTATGTTGTATATTTGAAACATATACTATTGTATGTTAACTATACCTCAATTTTTATAATTAAATAAGTTAGGGTGAATGAGATTCTTCCAGAAAATAGCAGGAATTGAGGGGTGAAGTCTTATTCTGAATAAAGAGGAAGTGAAGACTGGGAAACAAATACAATGGATAAAGAAAGAATTTAAAAGAAAAAAACCAAAATAATTAATTGGTAAAATAAAAAGAAAAAAAAAAGCTTGAAACACACCTAGTTGCAGGTGTCTCACGCCTACTGTCCTTCCTCTAAGCTCAGGTTGGACCTGTGGCTTGCAGATCATCAGTGGGAAGTAGAGGAATGCTGTATTCCTTCCCTCGTTCTTCACTTCCTCCCCACTTCCTGATGCAGATTCCTCCGGGGCTGGGCAGGGGAAAAATGTCTATAGTCTTACCTGTCCTCAGGTGCCAGAGGACTGACACCTTCTGGCAACTGTACGTGTTGAAAGACTAGCTCCACTACAGGTTCGCCAACTAGAGAGATGCCCTCTCTGGTCAACATTTTGCAATACTCTTAGCAACTTCCCCCAACAACCCACTTGGCAGCCTTCAGTCACCTCTTAACTGCTAGATCATCCTCCCTGACAGAGTTCCAGTTGATCTCAAGCTTAATTATCTTCCCTAGTGCATGTTTCGGAAAAGGCAATGGTGCCCCACTCCAGTACTCTTGCCTGGAAAATCCCATGGATGGAGGAGCCTGGAAGGCTGCAGTCCATGGGGTCTCGAAGAGTCGGACACGACTGAGCGACTTCACTTTCACTTTTCACTTTCATGCATTGGAGGAGGAAATGGCAACTCACTCCAGTGTTCTTGCCTGGAGAATCCCAGGGACGGCGGAGCCTGATGGGCTGCCGTCTATGGAATCACAGAGTCGGACATAACTGAAGTGACTTAGCAGCAGCAGCAGCAGCAGTGCATGTTTATTGGGAGAAGGAAATGGCAACCCACTCCAGTGTTCTTGCCTGGAGAATCCCAGGGACAGAGGAGTCTGGTGGGCTGCAGCATGGTTTTCTTTTGGGCTAAACATGCACTGCTGCTGCTAAGTCACTTCAGTCGTGTCCGACTCTGTGCAACCCCTGAGACGGACACGACTGAAGCGACTTAGCAGCAGCAGCAGCAGCAGTAGCAGCAGTGCATGTTTAGCCCAAAAGAAAATCATGCTTTCTTTTCACACTAAACCTTTTTCCTGCTCACTCTTGTTATCCTGCCTTAGTTGGTGACTTCAGCCACTCCTTTGCCTTCCAAATTTAGAGGCAGGTAAAGTGGGAAAGGGTGCCATTGTCACTTTGTGAACAATGACACTTTGTGAACAAATGTCACTTTCTCCCCATGACTCTCCAGATAGACCCATAGTTTCTGCAGCTCATCAGGACTGTGAGATACCAGCCCTCTTTTTTGCAATCTCGTCAGTTTCTCTTCACTTAGTTTGGGAGAGATGGGAAAGGGAAGAGAAACATCACAGCTCTCCCAGCTTAACTGATGACTCCTTACCTCAGTGACTCTCCTAGAGAGCCCCTTGCCAAATCTCTGCTTTTCCATATAATCCCAGTTGGGTTAATGGTGGCTGGACCTACTTTTGTTAACCCTTGAGAAGTCCTGAATGGATATGTTTAGCACCTCTCTAGAGTATTGGGTACTTATCACTGTGCCAAAATTTTGAATCGATAGTAAGAGTTCAATTTCATATCATTTTATGTTAACATATCCAATTCCCAGAATCCTCAGATAAGGAAAAACTGGTGGTAGCAACAATGCTGACCCACCAAGACCCTTCTTTGTGATGATATGCTATTGATACATCAAGGACACACAGTGATCTGAGTCCCTGGAAGCCACTGCTAGTCTGAGTCACACTGGGCACTCTGAGTTGAAATGCTGTTGCCCAGACTGCTCAGCCCCAAGGGGTGTTGTGCTTTCATTACAGTAACAATTTCTATTAATCACTTATTGTCTCACCATGGATATGTTGGAGGTACATGTGTGTACTAAGTCACTAAATCGTGTCTGACTCTTTGTGACCCCATAGACTGTAGCCCACCAGGCTCCTCTGCCCATTGGGATTTCCCAGGCAAGAATACTGGAGTGGGTAGCCATTTCCTTCTCCATGGGATATTCCCAACCCAGGAACTGAACTTGCACTTCCTGCATTATAGGCAGATTCTTTACCACTGAGCCACCAGGGAAGCCCCATATTGGAGATGTCTCTCTCTTTAAAATAGATCTTTATAGATCTTCTTGGATTTAGCCAGAAAAAGAAAGATAAATGTCCTGAGCTGAATGCTGCCTAGAATCTTTTCAGGATCTACTCAGAAATCTCTCCACGTTTGTTTCTTGGGTCATCTTCCCAAATGTTTATCAGCTGCGTCTCCTGTGTGACCCACTCCAGGTCTCTTGGGAGTTCTGCTGATCTGTATTTCATGTTTACTTTATTGTGGGTTACATACTTTTTGCTTTTCTCTGTCCTCCCTATTCTCTTCTTCTAGTCTCTTTTTAAACGCTTTCTTTGTTTTTCCTGCTTGTACCTCAGTTATGCCGGAGACACCCAAGATCAAAGACGTTTCTGAGTCCTGACTAAAAGTTCAAAACAGTTGCATCCATGGCTGCAGTGCAAAATGCTGTGGTCTCAGTCCTTCTAACTGGGCTGGGGACACTATGGTCAGCTTTGGGCCATTTACATGCTGTAGTCATGTTGGCAGAGGCTGTTGATGTCCCACCTATATGCCTCTACCCTTCTTTCTCTGTGCAGCCAGCTGACTTCCAACTGTGACACCTTGCCCCGGAGGCTTTCTCCAGCTGCTGAGCATACCTGGAGCAGGTCAGGTGCGAGGAATGAATACCCTACCCTCTCTTTCCCTCAGGAGCATCACCCAACCAATGGCTGCAAGGGGCCAGTGACTAAAGAACTCATTTCCCTTGCTCCTCTGGCAGGATAACTGCCAAGTGCATAATCTACACTGGCTCCCAGGGTCGCTTCCCCTGAAGGGAGGGAGCTCCAGTTGCCACACTTTCATTGGCTGCCTTCCCTTCCCTGTTCAAGTTTCTTAGCTTCAGTATGCTGGCTTAGGGTATACTTCTAAGGAAAGCCCAACTTAGAATGATCCTGAGACAGAATCAAAAATTCAGTTGAACAGATTGGCAGGACCAATGGACTCAGACTCAGGACTAAGCAGGTCTTCCCAGGGACATGCCTCATCTGCGTTGCATCTTTCAAGGTAAGTCTGCATAGAGACAGGACATCCTTAAGAGGGCACACCTAGAAGCAGACATCCAGGAAAGGATGAGGATTTTATTCCTTCTCTTCTTCCTTCCTTCTTCTTTCACCTCCTTCTCTTCTTTCTCCACAGCCTCCCACCTTTAGGGTATGAGCCCAGGCTCTGTAATTCAGCCATTCCTCCCTCCTTTCAGAGCACCCAGCCTCAAGCTGACCTGCGTATGGGTCCCAGTCTCCCTTCTCTGTCCCGTGAGTGGCTTGGGGAGCATCCAGCCTGCTACCTTCCATAAGCACGCCCAAAAGTGCCAACCATTGTCTCAGGTCTTTTGGAAGGAAGTCAGCAAAATGATTCACTGATGAAAGAATCTGGACTTATGAAATAAATTGAAAGTCAAATCGAGGCTTTTTTTTTTTTCCTACTAGATGGTGGGAAACATCTTATCACTCTGTCAGCTGTGTCATGAAAATGACTAACTTTATTTAGTATCAGTAAAGGTGATTTCAGGACTTCAGACAGAAGGCAGTAAAAAGACGTACTACCTGTGGGAGGTGGGAGGGAGGTTCAGAGGGAGAGGACTTCTGTCCTCTCCATAGGCATCTACGGCTGGTTCACATCAATGTATGCAGAAACCAACATGATATTGTAAAGCAACTATCTCCCAATTAAAAATAAATAAAATTTTAAAATAGTCCCTCTATAGCAGTGATCAGCTGGGAGAGGGTGGCGCTCATTTCTTCCTCCGAGGGTTTGGAATCCCTTGGAGCTGCTCTTTGACTGGATACTTGAGTCCATATGAAACCACACAAGAGTTCCAAGACGCCCTCTGACAGGGGTGTAAGTAGCCTGAAGGGGCTATTGAAAGCCACTGTTACTGACAGTATCCCCACAACAGCACAACCCTGAACAAGTCCCCCTGGAGCAGGTGGTGTCTGGTACCCACCCCCAGTGTGTGTGCAGAAGGGCTCTGGCCCCATCTGTTACACACGGGTGGGACAAGCATCATTGTCCTCATAGCACAGGAGCTGGAGGGATGCTTTACCTGCATGTTTTGCAGACACACTCAAATTTTCTCTGTCAGGCAGAGTGATTTATATGCATGTCTTCATTGACGGCAATTAATTTTTAGCACCTTGCTAGGCATGCTGGGTGATCTCAATCATGAGATCACGAGTGCCTGTCTCACTTGGAGCAAAAGTGGGAAAACACCCTCTCTCTCCTGTGCCGTCCAGAAGTCCTCTTCTGACCCTGGCATCTTCCCACAGAGATGAGGAGCCTGTCTTTCTCGTCTTGAGAGCACTGGTTTGCCCATAAAAGTTTCATCCAGGATGATATTTTTAGAGTACCTCCTTTTTGGAGAGTTTTTCTTGTTTAGAAAGAAAGGAAAAACATTTCAGCTCTCCTACTTTTTTAAAGGAACAACAAGCAGCATAAACCTGATTCAATAAGTAAACCTAGTAATAAAAGTGTCTTAGATTTCCAGTTGTACATAGTTGAGGAAGGGGTAGAGGAAAACGAGAAGAAAGGAATGGAGCCAGGAGGACACAGGATGGGCCCTGGCAACAGAAAGGGATCCATGGGAAACTGGAGAGAGAGATGGAGACAGAGAGATGGACAGGGGGAAAAAGAGGGAGAGGCAGTGGGCAGGGAAAGAGCAGGGACAGACGATGGCATGTTGGGAGACAGGAGAGAAAGACAGCAAAGAGAGGGCAGAAAGGCAGAAACGGGCAGAGGACATGACCTGCTCCCAAGGCTTCCTGGTTCTCCTTTCCCTCTTCACCAGTTTCTCCAACAAGGGTCTAGTCCAGACTCCCACTTTCTCATTACCCAATTGAAAACCCCCTCAGGCCTCAATTTGGGCGCCCACTCCCACTCACCCTGCTCCTGCTAGGCTTCCACAGGCCAGATTAACGCTGCTCTCCTTCAGTCAATGCCGGATTGACACTGCACCCCTCCCTGACTGCTGTACCTCTATGGCTTCCAAGACTAAGGAGGCTGGGTCTATAGCATACAAAGGTTCATACCAGTCTGTTGTTTATTTTAGTCTTTTAAATATTTATGTATGTTTTGGCCGCACTGGGTCTTAGTTGTGGCACGTGGGAGCTTTTAGTTGCAGCACACGAACGCTTAGTTGCAGCGTGTGGAATCTAGCTCCCTGACTAGGGATTGAACCTGAGCCTCCTGAAGTGGGAGCACAGAGTCTTACCACTGGATCACCAAGGAAGTCTCCCCTCTCCCACCCCAGTTCTGTTGTTTATTAGCTGTTACACATAGGGCACTTCCTTGACCCACTTTGAGTTTTCACGTCTGTGAACTGGCTGTAATAACAGTACTTGGCTCACTTCCACCATCGGATTCTGCAGTGTTTTTTGGATATATACGTAGGTTGTGCACATGTGTGTTTATATACGATAAGAGATAAGGAACATAAAGACTCACTGTGATCTATAACGCAAGTAAGCGTGCTTCGGTTTTTTTCTCCTGCTGTCACTTTCGTCTCTCCTCCCTGCTTGCTCTTCTGTGTCTCATCCACTTTATCCCCTTTAAGCAGACATTCCCCAAGGCTTGTCTTTTGTTTCTTTCAGTTCCTAACCTCTCCTTTACTTCTTTTTCTGTAAACTACAGAAAGGACATCTCCAGCCCCCTGCTTTCTCTGCAGCCACAATCCAGGTTTTGCAGCCTGTGTGTCTCAGCGGCATTTTAGATCAGCATGCCCCACGTGGCATGGGTAGAATGTCTGCTTGCCCCAGGCTGCCACTTCCTTCTAGAGGAGTGGGGAAAGACAGACTGTGGACAGATAGGCTCAGTGTCAAGTCCTGGCAATGCTGTGAATGTGTTGCCTTGCAGTCATCTTCTGGGTTCAGTTTGCTCACCTCCAACATGGGAGTAATAAAACCCAGCTGAGAAGTAGGATGAGGCCTCATAGTGATGAAATATTGAGTGACAGCACAGGAGGGCAGGTCGGGGGCTAGATATTCTACAGACATTTCTCAGGCACAAGTGAGTGAGGGGCCACAGGAGGACAATGTTCCCCTGGGCAGGTGGCAGGTTTGATTCCAGCAAGTTGGCAAAATAAGGTAGAGATTAAGAGCACAGAGTTAAGAACCAAATCTTGGCTTTCCTACTTACTAGCTGTGTTGCTTTGGGAAAGTTACTTAACTTCTCTGTGCCTCAGCTTTCTGTAAATGGGTTGTCATGAGGTTAAATCATCAAAAAAAAAACATATAAATTAACGTGGGCTCCTTATAATGTGCCTGGCATGAAGAAAGCATAAGTATTTTATTTAACAGCTGTTATGTTAGCCATCAGTGGCATTATTAATCGATGGCTACATGTTTGTTTCTTCCTTGGGAGGCTTTGTGGGCCCCACGGCAGCTAGAAACCAAGGGGCCTGAGGACGAGTCCCGTATGCCTCCCGCTGAGCCTTGCTTCATCTTTCTGCAGACCACAATCCTCTATCTCTGAAGTGAAACCAGGTGGGCATTCTCACTCCCCATCCCATCCTCTGCCGTGGGGCCCTGGGACAAACTACTGCACGTGTACCCAGATCTATGACGCCATCCGGCAAGGCGGATGTGTTTGTACAGGCAAGGGGATGATGGCAGGAGGGAGGCATGGAGGAAAAATGCCTCCAGGGCCATTTCGCCTACCCTGTGACTCAGGTGTATGGCATCACGGGTCACTCCTGGCCCTGTGGCCAGCCAGGTGGAGCCAGGGCCTGGCAAGCAAAAGAGAAGTAGGTTTGAGGAGACAAGGATGGGACTGTGGGTGGCTCACACCCTGTGGAGGGGCTGATCAGGTCCTAAGGGCAGTGAGGAGACACATGAGCAGAGTTTTATTTCAGAAAGTTCTCTGTGGCTCCGGCTGGGAAACAGGGCTGAGCTGGGAAGTGAGGTGAGCAGGTACAGACCCTCGATCTCAGTGGTGGCAGTGGGGAAGGAGCAGAGGGAACATACAAGTTCAGCTTTAAAGGAGGAATTGATTGGACTTGGTGACCAATAAGTGCCAAGCTGTGGGGAGGAATGTGGGGCTTCTCAGGTGGCATGAGGTCTCCAGAACAATAGATGTGAGGGCACTTTGTCGATGGTGCCAAGTTCTATACTTTTCAAGGATGTTTCACTCTGGGGAGACCCCACAAGGAAAAGGGCAGAATTGTAGTGCCTGCCACCTCCTTTACACAGAGTGGCTGCCTGCTGGGAGAGAATGCCACATCTGAGCTGGGGAAGTGGAGGGACAACTTCCAGGCCAGGCCAGGCCATCCAGGACACCACCCTCTCTACCACTCACATGCTTGCCCAGAGCTCTGGGGTGGCATGAAGTCTTAAACTGCAGTTTTTCCAGTGGTCATGTATGGATGCAAGAGTTGGACCACAAAGAAAGCTGAACACCGAAGAACTGATGCTTTTGAACTGTGGTGTTGGACAAGACTCTTGAGAGTCCCCTGGACTGCAAGGAAATCAAACTAATCATTCCTAAAGGAGATCAACTCTGAATATTCACTGGAAGCACTGATGCTGAAGCTGAAGCTCCAATACTTTGGCCACCAGATGCAAGAACTGACTCATTAGAAAAGACCCTGATACTGGGAAAGATTGAAGACAGGGGGAGAAGGGGGTGACAGAGGAAGAGATGGTTGGATGGCATCACTGACTCAATGGACATGTGTTTGAGCAAGCTCCAGGAGATGGTGAAGGACAGGAAAATCTGGTGTGCTGCAGTCCATGGGGTTGCAAAGAGTTGGACACAACGGAGAGACTGAACAACAATGACTATTACTATTATTACTGATTATTTATGCTTACTATCTTACACATCCCCCTCTGGCTCTTTTCTCTTTTTGTTTTTAACATTTCCAACACTTCCCAGTCCTCCTTCTCCCTCAAAGACTTGTCTGAGGTACAGTTAAATCTTCCCTGATATATCTCAGAGAACTTAGCGGAGTCAGAATCAGGAAAGAAAAAGGACCTTCTGGTCACTGAGGCCTGCTCAGCACCAGCCACATAATTACACTGCTTGGCAGAGTCCTTGCAGCCCTAAAAGGAGGTATCACTACCCTCACTTTACAAAAAGTGTAAAATGAAATAGAGACAGGTCAAGTGGCATGATTGATGATCACATAGAAATAACCAGGGAGGCCAGGATTAAATAGGGGGCTGTCTGATTCCAAAATCTGGGCCCTTCTAACTAACAATCACATAAAACTTCCCATCCCTTGTGGGGAGGAGCAGCCATCCTTTTGGTGAATCACCCGCAGAAGGAAAGTAAGTCATTCACTTTTGTGTGAACTTCCAGATGGAACTACCAAAGGAACAAAGAGTGTTTTCGACCTAAATAGCCCAGACTTGCTGTGTGTGGGAAACAGGGTCACTTTGTGTGCATCCCATCCCTTCCTAGAGTGGCCTGGACACAGAGACAGTTGTGAAATGGAAGGTTATAAAAAGAGCCAGGCTGAGGATGTGTGCAGGCAGACACTTATCTTCACTACACCCGGAGCCCTAGCCCAGCGTTTACCATGACCAGGCTGCCAAGGAGGAGAATTCCAAGTCATAAACCCTCGTAAGGGCACAGAGCGCCTGCTCCACCCTGACAAATGGGAAACACAAATCTCATCCGCTCACTTCCATCCCTTCTAGGTCCAGCCCCGGGAGGAAGTGTCAGCAGAAATCACAGCCAGCCCTTGAGCGTGCACTTTATCTCTTTCCTATTCATGATCTCATTCTACCACATGTGAAGGTGGAGTAGAGTCCTGGGATCAAATTCAAGCTCTTCCATTTACTGACTGTCGGTTTTGGGTAAGTTACCTCCCTCGCTACAGCCTTCTGAGACTTTCAGTGGGTAGACGAGATATTCCTGCTTGTTTCCTATGAAGGGATCAAGTCAGTGTGACTTCTGGTGACCAGGCTGCTAGCCAGCACTCTGCATCATTATATTTCAGATGGACCTTCTGACTTGCCCTCCTTGATCTCCAGGAGAAGCTAGAGCCACACTCTGCATTACCTGCTGGCAGAGTCTGAAGAGAAGCAGTTTGCTACTTGTTCATTCATTCATTCACCCTGCTAGGCACTAGGGGTCCCACTGTAACAAGACAGATCAAGGCTCCTGCCCTCTCAGGCTTAGTGGAATGACATGAGATTTGGGTAGGTCGACCGGGGCTCTGCTCCCAGCCCTAGCATTTACTGTCTGGATGATCTCACCCATTCCTAAACTCCCTGAACTCAGTTCCCTCGGGTGTCAGGTGTGTGCAATGACGCCACCCTCACACAATTCAATAAGTGGAAGGATTTACTCAAATAAATGTGAGTGCTTTAACTATAAAGATCATATCGACTTTAGCTATTACTGTTAATAGTAACTATTGTTATTATTACTGCTATACTTTTCCATTCAGGAAGTTTTCTCTGCCTGACCTGTGCACAGTGCCAGACTCTGAGTAAAATTTTCTTTGCACAGCCGGATTGGACAACATTGATTGACTCTGTATCATGAGCCTACTATTTTTGAGAGATAAATTCACATTCTACACAATCCACCCATTTAAAGTACACAATTCAATGTTTTGGTTTGTTTTCTCTTTTTATTATTTTAACATGGTTGTAGGACCATCATTAAATCAACATTTTCCTTGCCCCTAAAAGAAACTTTATGCCCCTTAGCAGTCACTCTCATTCCCTCCTAAGGACGGAACCAGTAGTCTTTTTGTCTCTATAGATTGGCCTGTTCTAGATCTGACACAGAAATGGAATTGTACAGTATGTGGTCCTTCTTTCACCTAGCATAATGCTCTCAGGGTTCATCCGTGTTGTAATACGTATCAGTATTTCACTTTTTTTTATTGCTGAATAACATTCTATTTAATAGGTAAAACACATTTAATTGATCCTATCATTAGTAAGAGACAGTGGGTTATTTCCCCTTTTGGGCTATTATGAAAAATGCTATGAATATTCATGTATAAGTTTCCATATAGACATATGTTTTAATTTCTCTTGTGTATATATGTTAGACTTGAATTGCTGGTTGTATGGTAGCTCTAAGTTTAACATTTTGAGGAATGGCCAGACTGTTTTCCAAAGAATCTACACCATTTTACATCCCCTCCAATACTATGCTAATGTTCCAATTTCTCCACACTCTCATCAACACTTATTATTATGTCTTTTTGATTACAGTCATCCTAGTAGATGTGAAACGATATCTCATTGTGGTTTCGATTTGCATTTTTCAGAATACACAGAAGAACTGTACAAAAAAGATCTTCATGACCCAGATAATCATGATGGTGTGATCACTGACCTAGAGCCAGACATCCTGGAATGTGAAGTCAAGTGGGCCTTAGAAAGCATCACTACGAACAAAGCTAGTGGAGGTGATGGAATTCCAGTTGAGCTATTCCAAATCCTGAAAGATGATGCTGTGAAAGTGCTGCACTCAATATGCCAGAAAATTTGGAAAACTCAGCAGTGGCCACAGGACTGGAAAAGGTCAGTTTTCATTCTGATCCCAAAGAAAGGCAATGCCAAAGAATGCTCAAACTACTGCACAATTGCACTCATCTCACACACTAGTAAAGTAATTCTCAAAATTCTCCAAGGCAGGCTTAAGCAATATGTGAACCGTGAACTTCCTGATGTTCAAGCTGGTTTTAGAAAAGGCAGAGGAACCAGAGATCAAATTGCCAACATCTGCTGGATCATGGAAAAAGCAAGAGAGTTCCAGAAAAACATCTATTTATGCTTTATTGACTATGCCAAAGCCTTTGACTGTGTGGATCACAATAAACTGTGGAAAATTCTGAAAGAGATGGGAATACCAGACCACCTGACCTGCCTCTTGAGAAACCTGTATGCAGGTCAGGAAGCAACAGTTAGAACTGGACATGGAACAACAGACTGGTTCCAAATAGGAAAAGGAATATGTCAAGGCTGTATATTGTCACCCTGCTTATTTAATTTATATGCAGAGTACATCATGAGAAACGCTGGACTGGAAGAAACACAAGCTGGAATCAAGATTGCCGGGAGAAATATCAATAACCTCAGATATGCAGATGACACCACCCTTATGGCAGAAAGTGAAGAGGAACTAAAAAGCCTCTTGATGAAAGTGAAAGAGGAGAGTGAAAAAGTTGGCTTAAACTCAACATTCAGAAAATGAAGATCATGGTATCCGGTCCCATCACTTCATGGGAAATAGATGGGGAAACAGTGGAAACAGTGTCAGACTTTATT
>NW_011495071.1:18456303-18458945 GCF_000754665.1 Bison bison bison
AAAACGAAGAGCATGGTATCCGGTCCCATCACTTCATGGGAAATAGATGGGGAAACAGTGGAAACAGTGTCAGACTTTATTTTTTTGGGCTCCAAAATCACTGCAGATGGTGACTGCAGCCATAAAATTAAAAGACGCTTACTCCTTAGAAGAAAAGTTATGACCAACCTAGACAGCATATTGAAAAGCTATCTAGAGACATTACTTGGCCAACAAAGGTCCATCTAGTCAAGGCTATGGTTTTTCCAGTGGTCATGTATGGATGTGAGAGTTGGACTGTGAAGAAGGCTGAGCACCGAAGAATTGATGCTTTTGAACTGTGGTGTTGGAGAAGACTCTTGAGAGTCCCTTGGACTGCAAGGAGATCCAACCAGTCCATTCTGAGGGAGATCAGCCCTGGGATTTCTTTGGAAGGAATGATGCTAAAGCTGAAATTCCAGTACTTTGGCCACCTCATGTGAAGAGTTGACTCACTGGAAAAGACTCTGATGCTGGGAGGGATTGGGGGCAGGAGGAGAAGGGGACGCCAGAGGATGAGATGGCTGGATGGCATCACTGACTCGATGGATGTGAGTCTGAGTGAACTCTGGGAGTTGGTGATGGACAGGGAGGCCTGGTGTGCTGCAATTCATGGGGTTGCAAAGAGTCGGACACGACTGAGCAACTGAACTGACTGAACTGAATGACTGGTGGCTTCCCTGATGGCTTAGACAATAAAAAATCTGCCTGTAATGCAGGAGATGCGGGTTCAGTCCCTGGGTTGGGAAGATCCCCTGGAGAAGGAAGTGGCATCCCACTCCAGTATTCTTGCCTGTAGAGTCCCATGGACAAGGGAGCCTGGAGGGTTACAGTCCATGGGGTGGCAAAGAGTCAGATAGGACTTAGCAACCAAACAACAACGAACAAGGACATTGTAAAGCTTTTCGTGTGCTTATGGGCCCTGCATATATCTTTTCAAAACTACTTTTATTTATTTCTTTCGGCTGTGCTGGGTCTTTGTTGCTGCACATGTTTTTATCTAGTTGCAGTGCCCAGGCTTCTCTTGGGCAGAGCACGGGCCCCAGTGCGTGCAGGCCTCAGCAGCTGTGGCACGTGGGCTCAGCAGTTGCAACTCCCAGGCTCTAGAGCACAAGCAGCAGTTGTGGAGTTTGGGGGTTTGTTGCTCCACAGCATGTAGGATCTTCCTGGACCAGGAATTGAATGCATGTTTCCTGCATTGGCAGGTGGATTCTTCACCACTGAGCCACCAGGAAAGCTCCATTTGCATGTCTTATTTGGAGAAATGTCGGTTCAAATTCTTTGCTCATTTTAAATTTGTATCATCTATATTTTTATTATATAGAAATATATAGAAATAGAATATATAAATAGAAACATAATTCATATTATATTATGAATTGAAAGAGTTATTTACATATTTTGCATACAGGCCACTTATCAAATATTTACCAATAATTGTCCCCATTCTTGAGTTGCCTTTTCACTCTCTTGATGATATTATTTGCAGCACAAAAGTTTTACATTTTGATGAAGTCAATTTATTTTCCTTTTGTCTATTATGCTTTTGGTGTCATAGAAGGTCTACTTTTCAAGTGGATTCTGCCTTTTAAAACATGTGTCTATTATTTAAATAAAACTTTGATAGTAAATATCCAGCACTAATTCTAAATTAGGAAAAAGCAATAGATCATCACTATGACCTTGAAAAACTTACAGTAATTGAATAAACCTGACTGAAACCTTCTTGTTCTAGAAGAAATGGGGAAAGAATGGAGTTTTCAAACTGGCAGGATGGCATATGAGGTGTGCTTACCATGGTCAATGCAAAACACTTGTGGAGGTAGGGTTGGGTGGGGCTTGCTATAAGAGAGAAAAGTATGAAAAAAATGTACCAGGACTGAGATATCAAGGAAGGAAGCAGCCTGTTACATCTCCTACATCTGCATCCGAGGGCCAAGCAAGGCCAAGACTGGATTTAAAGGCCACCTTTATCACCCTTCCCTCCCCACTTACCAACTGGGAGAGCCTGTGCGGATGATGGAGCTCTTCAGGAGGTTGGACAGGACACCAAGGTCTTTGAGCATGCCATTTCCTCTGTCTGGAATGTCCTCCACCCCTAGTCCATCCCCCAGTCAATTCCCAAACCTATTTTAATTCATATTTCATTTGTTACTTCCTAGGAAAAATCTTCCCTGACTTCCACACACCAACATTTCCAAGAAAATCAGTTACCTCTGAATAACTTTTCATAGGTACTGTCCTTTCCCTTCATGATGTTTTTCACAATTTCTGATTATATATTTAACTATTTCATAATGCCAAAGAATGCTCAAACTACCGCACAATTGCACTCATCTCACATGCTAGTAAAGTAATGCTCAAAATTCTCCAAGGCAGGCCTCAGCAATACGTGAACCGTGAACTTCCTGATGCTCAAGCTGGTTTTAGAAAACGCAGAGAAACCAGAGATCAAATTGCCAACATCCGCTGGATCATGGAAAAAGCAAGAGAGTTCCAGAAAAGCATCTATTTCTGCTTTATTGACTATGCCAAAGCCTTTGACTGTGTGGATCACAATAAACTGTGGAAAATTCTGAAAGAGATTGGAATACCAGCCACCTGACCTGCCTCTTGAGAAACCT
>NW_011495071.1:18459249-18459354 GCF_000754665.1 Bison bison bison
GGGGGGGGGGGGTGTTTCCTCTAAGCAAAACAGAGATATTATGACCAGCTGAAGGGCGAGTGAGGGTTGAAGGGGGAAAAGGAATAGTTGTTCACTGCAGTGATT
>NW_011495071.1:18459454-18461380 GCF_000754665.1 Bison bison bison
CCTGATGAAAGTGAAAGTGGAGAGTGAAAAAGTTGGCTTAAAGCTTAACATTCAGAAAACGAAGATCATGGCATCTGGTCCCATCACTTCATGGGAAATAGATGGGGAAACAGTGGAAACAGTGTCAGACTTTATTTTTCTGGGCTCCAAAATCACTGCAGATGGTGACTGCAGCCATGAAATTAAAAGACGCTTACTCCTTGGAAGGAAAGTTATGTCCAACCTAGATAGCACATTCAAAAACAGAGACATTACTTTGCCAACAAAGGTCTGTCTAGTCAAGGCTATGGTTTTTCCAGTGGTCATGTATGAATGTGAGAGCTGGACTGTGAAGAAGGCTGAGAAAGGAACACTTGTCTGAGAAAGGAACTTTGCTTTCTGGAAATCCGCAGCCAAATCAGCCCAAATCCAATCCTGACAAACACGCCTCCTAAGACTGCAACACTTGCCTTTATCGTCTATTTAGTTACATCTTATTTTAGAAAACGTGAGTGTTTTTTTAGCTCAAACATTCCATTTACCTCCACAAACAACTTCTGCGCAGGCACTATGAGTCAGATGTGGTATTGGATACCAGAACACCTGGGTAAACATGCTGTGGTCCCTCTTTTCAAGTAGCTCACAATCTAAGAGTGAGACAAATTGTCAACACATAATTATGACGCAGATGTGAGTGCCTTGATGGAGTCTTAAAGACAGAACTGAAAAGAAAGTGATTCCTTTTGTCAGAGAAGTGGGCTGGGGAGGCCTCCTGGAAGAGGTGATTCTTGAGTCTTAAAGTAGGAATCAAAATAATCAAGGGGTCACAATGAGATCAAGAAACAGAGATGCTTCAGGTAGATCCGAGTTGTGTTGAAATGGTCAGAGCAATATTCAAGCTGGAAATATCCTAAACTCGAGATAAAATGCTCTTGAGAATGAATTCACCATTTGTTCACAACCCACATCTGACAGGGGTCTCCAGGACCTGCTGATTCCATCTCCTGAGCATGTCTTTAATTCTTCTCTCCTGCCCTATTGGCTTTGCTCCAAGCCAGCCCCTCACAAACTTCCGCAGTTCTACCACACAGTCTCCTAACTGGTCTCCCTGTCTGAAGCCTCTAACACATCCTCCATCCAGCACATCTCACATCAGGAAGAAGTGGATTCAGAGATGCTAGCAGTGGACTTGATCTCTCTCTGTCTTGACTCTGTTTCCCTTTGTGTTAGTTTCACTCTCAACCTAGCCATCTCCCTCTGTAGCCCACAGCCATAGGTCAGTAGGCTTCCTGCTTCAAAAAAGAGGATTTCCTCCTAACAGTGTCAATAACAGTCTAACAGTGTATGTTCATTTCTGAATCAATCTCTTAGAATCAAATAACGAAATACAGCCTGCCCTCCATATCTGCAGGCTCAACATTCATAGATTCAATCACGGATCAGAAATATTTGGAAAAAAAAAATTACAGAAAGTTCCAGAAAGGAAAATTTGAGTTTGCCACACACCAGCCACAGTTTAAAATAGCATTTACGTTGTATTTGGGGCTTCCCTGGTGGCTCAGATGGTAAAGAATCTGCCTGCAATACGGGAGACCTGGGTTCAATCCCTGGGTTAGGGAGATCCTCTGGAGAAGGGAATGGC
Organism: Bison bison bison; assembly: GCF_000754665.1. Classification (NCBI taxonomy): domain Eukaryota; kingdom Metazoa; phylum Chordata; class Mammalia; order Artiodactyla; family Bovidae; genus Bison; species Bison bison. Next base: position 18,461,076 of record NW_011495071.1, read on the forward strand.
TACCCACTCTAGTATACTGGCCTGAAGAATCCTGTGGACAGAGGAGCCTGGCAGCCTACAGTTCATGCGGTCACAAAGAGTCGGGCACAACCGAGCGACTAACGCTTTCACTTTATATTGTATTTACAACTATTTACATAGCATCTATATTGTATTAGGTGTGACAAATAATCTAGAGATGATTTAAAGTATACCGAGGATGCAGGTTATATGCAAACACGTTGCCGTTTTAAATAAGGGACTTGAACATCTGTGGATTTTGGTATCCGCAGGGTGGGGGGACCAATGCCCCTTGGTGCTGAGGG
>NW_011495071.1:18461480-18461806 GCF_000754665.1 Bison bison bison
GGGGGGGGGGTGTTTCCTCTAAGCAAAACAGAGATATTATGACCAGCTGAAGGGCGAGTGAGGGTTGAAGGGGGAAAAGGAATAGTTGTTCACTGCAGTGATTGTCTGAAACACAAATCTGATCACCCTGCTCCACTGTCTTCAGGATATGGTGAGCAAGGCCTTCAAGATGCGGCCCCGGCCCCCATCTCGGCAGGGAGTCCTTGTCACTGCCCCCACACCCTCATGCTTCCTGCTTTCCACCAAAGCTCCCCGCTGCATGGAGCAGCATGACCCACTCCGCCTGCCCTCCACGCGGCTGGCGTCTCCTTCCTCCAGGGTAACAC
>NW_011495071.1:18461906-18468375 GCF_000754665.1 Bison bison bison
ACACTGCTCTGCACCTGTTCACCTGCCCCTCCTCATCCCCACCCTGTTGCTTAGTGAATGTTGGTTAAACTGAGTAATGAATTAACCTGCCAGGCAAAGGAGGCTTTGAAGAAAGTTCCCAAGCCTGATTCCTCTGGATATAATTTTATTTATTTATTTTAAATATAAATGTATGTATTTTAATTGGAGGCTAATAACTTTACAATATTGTAGTGGTTTTGCCACACATTGACACAAATCTGCCATGGGTGTACATGTGTGGATATAATTTTAGAATAAACTGACTTAGGGTACTTGCACTGGAGAGAAAAAAAAAAAACAAGCTCTACTTAAGTTTTTCCCTGATTCACTGAAGAGCAAATACATTTCACTTTTCTTTTCATGAGTGTTCATTCTGCACTCATGCGTCAAGACCCTGCATGATCTCAAGGACTCCCACCTCGGCCAGCAGGCAGTGCCCAGGCCCGGCCATCCCCCGGCTCCAGGGTTCTGCTCCTGGTCTTGGATATCACTGTGAGGCTTCAAGCACGTGCAATGGGCCCTGCAGGGACGGGAGCTGCTCTCCACTGCTGCCAGGGTGGCCTGGGTGCCACCGTTTTGCCCACCCAGACTCGTCTTTAGCTCTCCCCGGGTCTAAGGCTGCGTGCCACCAGGGACCGCCCTTTCCCCAGGGGCCCCGCCCCCTCAGGTGTGATCAGGGCAGAGGAGGTGAGGAGGCTGTGCCTCTGACCCCGTCGTTGTGCAAGTAGCTATTACTGTCTATTTTACCAAGACAGAAACTGAGTCTCAAAGTGACAAATAACTTGCCCTGTGTGCTTTTGTCTACACAGCTAGCTAGATATGTAATGTCTCATTCCTCATAACTGCTCATTAACTAGATTTTAGAGAAACATAGGAGTGAGCAGTTATGTCTTGTGGGCTTGTGGATCTCTGCTTGGAGACAGTGCAGGCCACCTGCGACCACCACCCCACCCCTCGGACTCCATTGACCTTTCTGTCTCACTCTCAGTTAGCCATTCATTTACTTATGAATACCTATCTTCTAGGTACTGCTCTAAGCTCTGGGACACAGCAATAAAAAAGACAGGCATCAGACTTTACCTTCCAGTAGGTATGACAAAAAGTACATCAATACGTTATATAATTTCAGATACTTAATGAATGTTATGCAAAAAAATCAAGTGTAATTGATATTCTAGATCTTAAATTGGTTGGTGGGCTCATAAGTATTTATTACATTATCATGCTTCATAGTTTATTTATTCTTTTCATATTTTCTTTGTATATTCTCCAAATTCAGTATTATGAATAATAATGTTGTGCTTATGAAAGGATTAGGGTAAGGGGATGGAGAGAGATTGGGACGGGGAGTGAGGGGTGTCTCAGGGGAAGTCATCAGACAAGATTTCTCCGCAGATGAAGCTATGACAAACCTGCACAATGTATTAAAAAGCAAAGACATCACTTTGCCGACAAAGTCAAAGCCATGGTTTTTCCAGTAGTCATGTACAGATGTGAGAGTTGAACCATGAAAAAGGCTGAGCGCTGAAGAATTGATCCTTTGGAATTGTGATGCTGGAGAAGATTCTTGAGAGTCCCTTGGACTGAAAGGAGATCAAACCAGTCAATCCTAAAGGAAATCAACCCTGAATATTCACTGGAAGGACTGATGCTGAAGCTGAAGCTCCAATACTTTGGCCACCTGATGCAAACAGCTGGCTCTTCAGAAAAGACCCCCATGCTGGGAAATACTGAGGGCAGGAGAAGAAGGGGTGACAGAGAGTGTGATGGTTGGACGGCATCACCGACTCAATGGATGTGAGCTTGAGCAAACTCAGGGAGACAGTGAAGGACAGGAAAGTCTGGCATGCTGCAGTCTGTGGGGTCACAAAGAGTCAGATACAACTGAGCTATTGAACAACAATAGAAGGATGAGAGAGAGCACGCAGTGCAAAGTCTGAGCCAGGAGTGATCCCCAAGGCAGGACAGGGAGGGTGGAGGCCCCGCTGGGAATGACTCGGGGCCTCTAGAAGCAGCAGAGATTGGAATGAATGGAGCCCTGTGACTGAGAGGGAGAAAGGGAAGGAGGAGGTGGGCTGAATAGGCAAGGTGTACCCCGAGCAGAGATCTTGGGCACAAGGATCCTAGGCTCATGGCGTGCGGATATTATTCCAAGTGTAATGGGAGGTGGGTTTTGTTTTTAAAAGGTTAGTCTTTTGGGAGCACCACAGGAAACAGCCGCCTCTCTCATTTCTCACCTTGCCTCCCCTCTGTCCTCACACAGTCAGGATCTATGTGGACAAGCCAGAGGCCCTTGTCCCTCTTTCCATCTTTCCAGACTCATCAACTCTGAGAATGTGGGCTTTGTTTTTATAGGGCAAGGAGGCAGAACCAGTAAAGGTTTAACTTTATGCTGCTTTTACAGGTGACAGTTAAATCCATGTTGCCAGTAAGTTTCGGGTTCAAATATGTCTGTGAAATGTTGTTCTAGTTACTTGATTTATATTGACCATTAATGTTTTCACCAAACCATATCCTCCCTTAATTACGCTAATAACTTCACTCCTGTCATCTTTGTTCAGCCCCTCAACAATCCTCCAGAGATGCCTGCCTGGACTCCAGTCTTTAAGTGAGAAAACAGAATGGGGAAGAGGGGTTAGTGAAAAGAGCCTGGTCTAGAGACCTGGCTTTAACCCCCGCCATGTCTCTTTTCAGCTGAGTGACTTTGGACAAACCATTCAATTTCTCTGAGTCCATCCTCTCATCTGTAAAACCAGAATAAATCCTTTCCCAGAAATAAAGTATGGAAAAAAGCACCAAGGACAGTGACTGGCAAGTAAGAAGAGACCTGTAACAATGACTTCAGTCTGATTTTAATTACATTCTTAAATAAAAATTCTAAATCTATTAAATAAATTTGACCATCGCCGGTGCTGCTTCACTGACCACTCAGCAGCTTTCTTACTATTTTTTTAAATGGCTACACATACTCCTTGTAGACTATTTGTAAAATACTAAATAAATAGTATAAAGTAGGAAATAGAAATCATAATCCCATCACTCAGAGATAATTATGCTTAAAATACCCATGTGAGTCACTTTTCATCAGTTTCCTAAGTGACTAGAATATTCTTGAAAACATGAGTAGTAAACAAGTAGACAAATCTCTGCTCTGCAGAGATGGACTGTAGGGTGAGGAGGGGAGGTGACAGGAGTAGGTCTGAGGCTGCTTCAGGGCAGCTGGGCCAGGGTGGGTGGGAGTCATGGAAAGCATCCAGGTTCAGAATGTATTGGGAAGGAAGAGGAGGCAGGGCTTGGAGATACATTCAGTGTGAGTGATCAGAGAGAGAGACATCACAGATAATGCCTAGTGTGCAGACTGAGCAACCGGCTGAAGAGGGTTGCCGTTTACTGAGATGCAAGAACTGAAGGAGAGGCAGATCTGGGAGAGCATCCCTGGCCACAGGGACATTCTAGATTCTTGGTCTCATAGAAGACTTTCATCGGGGGATGAGAGATGGTGGGGCAGAGCTGACAAAGATAGCTGACAAAGATAGCTGACACATGATCCCTGAGATGTTGTAGGATGTTTTCCCAACAGCACCTCATGAGTAATTAATTCAGAGGCAACCCCACGGACTCGAGTGCCAGATTTTGGTCCAGAACTAGGCCTCTCACCTTGTTAAAAAAGATTCATTTGTTTATTTTTGGCTGTGCTGGGTCTTCATCGCTGTGTGTGGTCTCTTCTCTAGTTGCGGGGAGCAGGCTTCTCACTGCGGTGCTGTCTCTAATCGCTGAACCCGGGCTCTAGTCTCACAGGCTTCAGTAGTCGCGGCATGTGGGCTCATTAGTGTCAGCTCATAGGCTCCGAGCACTGGCTTGGTAGTCGTGGTGCACGGGCGTAGTTGCTCTGAAGCATGTGGAATCTTCCTGGACCAAGGATCGAACTGCATTGGCAGGTGGATTCTTAACCACTGGACCACCAGGGAAGCCCCTCCCATCTTTTTTGAAGGAGGAAATTGTAGACACAACTTTCAGCAGTTAAATGCTGACACGGTGTGCATTCCTCATTCCACAATTAATTTCTGACTGCTTTCTATATGCCCAACACTGTTCTAAATACTGGGCATACAGCATCCATCCTGGGGCCCTTATGGAGCTTATATTTTAGTGGATAAGATCATAAATAGTAACAGTATGTTCAATAGTTGTAAGTACCATGGATAAAAATAGAGGAAAAGGTTGAGGGTTGTAGAGAGGTGGCTTTGCAACTTAAATTATCTTGGTGAGAAAGGCCTCTCTGGTTAGGTGACATCTGAGCACTTGGGGATGAGTCTGGGAAATGGGGAATAACCAGGGAGACTTGGCCCTCTTGTGGTGACTGATCCCTCATAGCTCAGTTGGTAAAGAATCTGCCTGCAATGCAGGAGACCCAGGTTCAATTCCTGGGTTGGGAATATGCCCTGGAGAAGGAAATGGTAACCCACTCCAGTATTCTTGCCTGGAGAATCCCATGGATGGAGGAGCCTGGCAGGCTATAGTCCATGGGGTCGCAAAGAGTCGGACACGACTTAGTGACTAAATCACCACCACAGTGAAATAGGTTCTGGTGGTCTAAAGGCAGAGAATGGCAGTAAAGCTGGAATGCCAAGGGTAAACAAGGTCTATTAACTAGAGTTCTCAAGGGAAACAGAACCAATAGGAAATATATATTATGTACATTTACACCCACAAAGAGATTTACTATAAGATATTGGCTCATGCGATTATAAAGGCTAAGAGATCCCAGGATCTGCTGTCTGCAAGCAGGAAACCCAAGAAAGTTGTACTGTACTTTGAAGGCCTGAAGGACAGAGACCCAGTAGAGTGGATTCCAATCCAAGTGTGAAGGCCTGAAAAGTAGAAAGATCTCCGTTCCAGCTCATGCATTCAAGCAGAGAGCAAAGTCAACTTTCCTCTGCCTTTTTGTTCTTTTCAGACCCTCAGCATACGGAATGATGCCCACTCACATTGGGGAGGGCCATCTACTTTACTCAGTATACAGATTACAACCGTTCCAGAAACACCCTCACAACCACAGCCAGAAATAATGTTTAACCAACTATCTGGGCATCTCATGATCCAGTCCACTTGACGTATAAAATTAGCTATCACACAGAAATAGGAAGGAGGGTGGGTTAGGAGCACCCAGGGCTTGTGATTGCTGTCTGGACTCCTGATGATGGAGGTAGGGAGGCTGGAGGAGGGCATCTCACAGGGAACAAGGATTGCTATAGGCCAATCCTCTGATTTCTGCTGATGGTGGCCTGTGAGGCCAGGGGAAGGCATTCTTACTTTGCAGAGGACTGTGGAGAGAACTCAAGCTGGGAATCCAGGAAAGGGGCCTAAGGTCAAGGGCAAGAAGGTCAAGGCCCTCAGGGAAACAGGCAGTGTTACTTCTCCAGCAGGCCAAAGATGATGGGGAGCTTGGGGGCAGGCAGGAGCCCTCTGCCCAGACTATAAACATTGGCCAGTTGTGCAGTTTCATACTATAGGCTATTGTACACTATACCATAAGTAGGTGGCATTGCTATGTCATCTGTGCTGTGGCCCAAGAGGCTGCCTGGACTCTCACAGTCTGAATGAAACCTCTAACCATTTGTAAAGTATAACTGAAGAGATATAAATAAAGTTTAGCCAAGTTATTTATATTCATAGTATTCTCGGAGCATAATAGAAGGTACTTATCCTTCATGTCAGAAGCGTGGCCAAGAAGAGCTACCCAACGTCCGAGGCCAGGGGCGGCGGCCTAGAGGAGCAACCCCACATCCAAGAAGCGGTGGCTGCACGGGCGCAGGAGGGCCTAGAGGAGCTACTCCACGTTCAAGGTCAGGAGGGGCTGCCATGAGGAGATACCCCTCGTCCAAGGTAAGGAGCAGCAGCTGCACTTTGCTGGAGCAGCCGTGAAGAGATACCCCCACGTCCAAGGTAAGAGAAACCCAAGTAAGACAGTAGGTGTTGCCAGAGAGCATCAGAGGGCAGACACACTGAAACCATAATCACAGAAAACTAGTCAATCTAATCACACTAGGACCACAGCCTTGTCTAACTCAATGAAACTAAGCCATGCCTGTGGGGCCACCCAAGATGGGTGGGTCATGGTGGAGAGCTCTGACAGAATGTGGTCCACTGGAGAAGGGAATGGCAAACCACTTCAGTATTCTTGCCTTGAGAACCCCATGAACAGCATGAAAAGGCAAAATGATAGGATACTGAAAGAGGAACTCCCCGGGTCAGTAGACGCCCAATGTGCTACTGGAGATCAGTGGAGAAATAACTCCAGAAAGAAGGAAGGGATGGAGCCAAAGCAAAAACAATACCCAGTTGTGGATGTGACTGGTGATAGAAGCAAGGTCCGATGCTGTAAAGAGCAATATTGCATAGGAACCTGGAATGTCAGGTCCATGAATCAAGGCAAATTGGAAGTGAT
>NW_011495071.1:18468475-18469047 GCF_000754665.1 Bison bison bison
GCAAACCATTCAATATCACAGTAATCCAAGTCTATGCCCCAACCAGTAATGCTGAAGAAGCTGAAGTTGAATGGTTCTATGAAGCCCTACAAGACCTTTGAGAACTAACACCCAAAAAAGATGTCCTTTTCATTATAGGGGACTGGAATGCAAAAGACAGGAAGTCAGGAAACACCTGGAGTAACAGGCAAATTTGGCCTTGGAATACGGAATGAAGCAGGGCAAAGGCTAATAGCGTTTTGCCAAGAGAATGCACTGGTAATAGCAAACACCCTCTTCCAACAACACAAGAGAAGACTCTATACATGGACATCACCAGATGGTCAACACTGAAATCAGACTGATTATATTCTTTGCAGCCAAAGATAGAGAAGCTCTATACTCAACAAAAACAAGACCGGGAGCTGACTGGGGCTCAGATCATGAACTCCTTATTGCCAAATTCAGACTTATTGAAGAAAGGAGGGAAAACCACTAGACCATTCAGGTATGACCTAAATCAAATCCTTTATGATTATATAGTGGAAGTGAGAAATAGATTTAAGGGACTAGATCTGATAGATAGAGTGCCT
>NW_011495071.1:18469147-18482388 GCF_000754665.1 Bison bison bison
AAGCAAGGTCCGATGCTGTAAAGAGCAATATTGCATAGGAACCTGGAATGTCAGGTCCATGAATCAAGGCAAATTGGAAGTGATCAAATAGGAGATGGCAAGAGTGAACGTTGACATTCTAGGAATCAGCGAACTGAAATGGACTGGAATGCATGAATTTAACTCAGATGACCATTATATCTACTGCGGTAGGCAGGAATCCCTTGGAAGAAATGGAGTAGCCATCATGGTCAACAAAAGAGTCCAAAATGCAGTACTTGGATGCAATCTCAGAAAAGACAGAATGATCTCTGTTCATTTCCAAGGCAAACCATTCAATATCACAGTAATCCAAGTCTATGCCCCAACCAGTAATGCTGAAGAAGCTGAAGTTGAATGGTTCTATGAAGCCCTACAAGACCTTTGAGAACTAACACCCAAAAAAGATGTCCTTTTCATTATAGGGGACTGGAATGCAAAAGCAGGAAGTCAGGAAACACCTGGAGTAACAGGCAAATTTGGCCTTGGAATACGGAATGAAGCAGGGCAAAGGCTAATAGCGTTTTGCCAAGAGAATGCACTGGTAATAGCAAACACCCTCTTCCAACAACACAAGAGAAGACTCTATACATGGACATCACCAGATGGTCAACACTGAAATCAGACTGATTATATTCTTTGCAGCCAAAGATAGAGAAGCTCTATACAGTCAACAAAAACAAGACCGGGAGCTGACTGGGGCTCAGATCATGAACTCCTTATTGCCAAATTCAGACTTATTGAAGAAAGGAGGGAAAACCACTAGACCATTCAGGTATGACCTAAATCAAATCCTTTATGATTATATAGTGGAAGTGAGAAATAGATTTAAGGGACTAGATCTGATAGATAGAGTGCCTGATGAACTACGGACAGAGGTTCATGACATTGTACAGGAGACAGGGATCAAGACCATCCCCATGGAAAAGAAATGCAAAAAAGCAAAATGGCCTTCTGGGAAGGCCTTACAAATAGCTGTGAAAAGAAGAGAAGCGAAAAGCAAAGGAGAAAAGGAAAGATATAAGCATTTGAATGCAGAGTTCCAAAGCATAGCAAGCCTCTGTGGGAGAGGGAGAGGGTGGGAAGATTTGGGAGAATGACATTGAAACATGTAAAATATCATGTAAGAAACGAGTTGCCAGTCCAGGTTCGATGCACGATACTGGATGCTTGGGGCTAGTGCACTGGGACAACCCAGAGGGATGGTATGGGGAGGGAGGAGGGAGGAGGGTTCAGAATGGGGAACACATGTATACCTGTGGCGGATTCATTTTGATATTTGGCAAAACTAATACAATTATGTAAAGTTTAAAAATAAAATAAAATTAAAAAAAAAAGAAGAGATAAGAAAGCCTTCCTCAGCGATCAATGCAAAGAAATAGAAGAAAAGAACAGAATGGGAAAGACTAGAGATCTCTTCAAGAAAATTAAAGATACCAAGGGAACATCTCATGCAAAGATGGGCTCGATAAAGGACAGAAATGGTATGGACCTAACAGAAGCAGAAGATATTAAGAAGAGGTGGCAAGAATACACAGAAGAATTGTACAAAAAGATCTTCATGACCAAGATAATTACGATGGTGTGATCACTACCTAGAGCCAGACATCCTGGAATGTGAAGTCAAGTGGGCCTTAAAGCATCACTACGAACAAAGCTAGTGGAGGTGATGGTTGAGCTATTTCAAATCCTGAAAGATGATGCTGTGAAAGTGCTGCCCTCAACATACCAGCAAATTTGGAAAACTCAGCAGTGGCCACAGGACTGGAAAAGGTCAGTTTTCATTCCAATCCCAAAGAAAGGCAATGCCAAAGAATGCTCAAACTACCCCACAGTTGCACTCATCTCACACGCTAGTAACTTCCCTGGTGGCTCAGACGGTAAAGCGTCTGTCTACAATGCGGGAGACCCAGGTTCAAGCCCTGGGCTGGGAAGATTCCCCGGAGAAGGAAATGGCAATCCACTCCAGTACTACTGCCTGGAAAATCCCATGGACAGAGGAGCCTGGTACGCTACAGTTTATGGGGTCGCAAAGAGTCAGACACGATGGAGCAACTTCACTTCACTTCACACTCTAGTAAAGTAATGCTCAAAATTCTCCAAGCCAGGCTTCAGCAATACGTGAACTGTGAACTTCCAGATGTTCAAGCTAGTTTTAGAAAAGGCAGAGGAACGAGAGATCAAATTGCCAACATCCGCTGGATCATGGAAAAAGCAAGAGAGTTCCAGAAAAACATCTATTTCTGCTTTATTGACTATGCCAAAGCCTTTGACTGTGTGGATCACAATAAACTGTGGAAAATTCTGAAAGAGAAGAGAATATCAGACCACCTGACCTGCCTCTTGAGAAACCTATATGCAGGTCAGGAAGCAACAGTTAGAACTGGACATGGAACAACAGACTGGTTCCAAATAGGAAAAGGAGTAAGTCAAGGCTGTATATTGTCAGCCTGCTTATTTAACTTATATGCAGAGTACATCATGAGAAACGCTGGGCTGGAGGAAGCACAAGCTGGAATCAAGATTGCCGGGAGAAATCTCAATAACCTCAGATATGCAGATGACATCACCCCTATGGCAGAAAGTGAAGAGGAACTAAAAAGCCTCTTGATGAAAGTGGAAGAGGAGAGTGAAAAAGTTGGCTTAAAGCTCAACATTCAGAAAACTAAGATCATGGCATCTGGTCCCATCACTTCATGGGAAATAGATGGGGAAACAGTGAAACAGCGTCAGACTTTACTTTTTTGGGGCTCCAAAATCACTGCAGATGGTGACTGCAGCCATGAAATTAAAAGACGCTTACTCCTTGGAAGGAAAGTCATAACCAACCTAGATAGTATATTGAAAAGCAGAGACATTATTTTGCCAACAAAGGTCTGTCTAGTCAAGGCTATGGTTTTTTCAGTGGTCATGTATGGATGTGAGAGTTGGACTGTGAAGAAAGCTGAGTGCTGAAGAATTGATGCTTTTGAACTGTGGTGTTGGAGAAGACTCTTGAGAGTCCCTTGGACTGCAAGGAGATCCAACCAGTCCATTCTGAGGGAGATCAGCCCTGGGATTTCTTTAGAAGTAATAATGCTAAAGCTGAAACTCCAGTACTTTGGCCACCTCATGCAAAGAGTTGACTCATTGGAAAAGACTCTGATGCTGGGAGGGATTGGGGGCAGGAGGAGAAGGGGACGACAGAGGATGAGATGGCTGGATGGCATCACTGACTCGTTGGACGTGAGTCTGAGTTAACTCTGGGAGTTGGTGATGGACAGGGAGGCCTAGCCTGCTGTGATTCATGGGGTCGCAAAGAGTCGGACACGACTGAGCGACTGAACTGAACTGAACTGAACACTTGTTTTATCTGTGTATTTAGAGTTTTCTTAGGAATTGGATAAATTCCAATTCCCTTCCTTTTTTTCTTTTGCTTCAAGAATGAGAATCTTATGTATCAAAGGCCTCTTGAGGTTGTTCTACAAGTCACTGATGCTCTTTCTTACTTTGCTTTTTCCCCCTGTGTTTTATTTTGGATAGACTCAACTGCTGTGTCTTCACAGTTAACTAAACTTTTCTCCTGAGATTTCTAATCTGCTATTAATCTCAGGTAGTGCATTTTTCATCTCACTCTGTAGTTTTCATCTTTAAAAATTTTATTTGAGTCTTTTTAAAGTCTGTTTCTACTTATTTTTCAAACATATGGAATGCAGTTATAATAACTCAATTTCTTTTTCTGCTATTTTGTGTCACTTGTTGGCTTTGACTGATTACTTTTTCCTCATATTTGGGTCAAGTTCTCCTGGTTGTTTATATTCCTAGAAACTTGTATTGGATGCCAGACACTGTAAATTTATCTTGTTGAGCATAAAGTTTTTTATATTCCTATAAACATATTTTTGAGCTTTGTTCTAAGAAACAGTTAACTTATTTGAAAACAGTTATCATTTCAGTCCTTGCTTTTATGATTCATTAGATAGGCTCAGAGCAAGACTCAGTCTGAAAGTGCAAGTGAAAGTCACTGAGTTGTGTCCAGCTCTTTGCCACCCTGTGGACTATACAGTCCATGAAATTCTCCAGGCCAGAATACTGGAGTGCATAGCCTTTCCCTTCTCCAGGGGATCTTCCCAACCCAGGGATCAAACCCAGGTCTCTGGCAATACAGAAAGATTCTCTACCAACTGAGCCATCAAGAAGCCCAAGAACACTGGAGTGGGTAGCCTCCAGCGTAGCCTATTCCTTCTCCAGCGGAACTTCCCAACCCAGGAATCAAACTGTGGTCTGCTGCATTGTAAGTTAATTCTTTACCAGCTGAGCTACAAGGGAAGCCCAAGACTCAGTCTAGGAATAAATATTCTCCACTACTGAGGAAAGAACTTCTAGCGTGTTCCCCTCACTGCCTCATGGATTACGTGCTTTTGCTGTGTGGCTAATGGAAACATGACTGTTTCTGGCCCTATGTGTGCATATTCCTTTAATCTTTTTTTGATGATTCTTTCTCCAAACTTTGACAGTTTTCTCACATGTATGTGCTGATCATATCCAGATAAAAACTTAAGAGAGACTCTATGCAGACCTCTCTCCATGCGGCTCTCTCCTCTTTGGAACTTTTCCCTGTACTGCATATCATAGCTGCTTTAGTCTCCCTTCTCTCTTAGCTTCATCTTCTCAGTTCAAGTGCCGGGCTTTCCAGGTGGCGCTGGTGGTAAAGAACCCTTCTGCAATGCAGGAAACACAAGAGATGAGGGATCTTCCTCTGAGTCTGGAAGATCTTCTGGAGGAGGGCATGCCAACCTGCTCCAATATTTTTGCCTGGAGAATTCTATGGACAGAGGAGCCTGGTGGGCTACAGCCCATGGGTTGTAAAGAATCAGACAGGACTTAGCACACACATATACACACCCCTCCCTGAGCTATGGAAACGGTCTCAAGGTAGCAAGCTTGGGCAGTTACAGGGCTCACCAAGTTTGTTTCTCATATCATAGGGATCACTGTCTTTCATTACCTGCTATCAGTATCCTGAAACTTTTATATATTTTGCCATTCTTAGTTGTTTCAGGAAGGAGGGTATATCCAATCCCTATTATTCCATTTTGATCAAAAGTGGAGTCAACTTTGATTTTTCTTCCTTCTTCTACAATGAGATTTGTGTAGGAAGATTCCTTAGAAATTATCCATAAGTTGTCAAAGGTATCAGGTTACTCTCCATAGACCCAACTTAACAAGCATGACAATTTTAAAAAAATAAATAATTGAATAAGAAACACCTCTTGACTCTCCTAGAAGCTTAAGGCATTTTTTAAATGTTCACCACTTGGCCACTGACCTTCAGAAATTGAATGTAATGGAGCCATGGTTATATTAATAAATTGCTCTAGCAAGACTTATAACTCTGTCATCCCAACTGTTGAAAAAATTGATGTAGCACCTCTCTACAGCCTGCGGGCTGAGAGCAGGGTAGGGTGGGGCCTGAAAGGGGCGCACAACCCAGTGAATTCATCTGTAAATTGGAGATTTCAAAAGACAGACTGATAAATGGAGAGTCATAAATTTATGATGTTTATCTTCAGAGATTTAGAGCAGTGGCTTAAAGGCGCTAATACAGATGTAATCTTAGTTTCAAACAGTTCAAGGTAGCAGCTGCATTTGTGAATCTGAGATTAAAGTCTTCCTGGGGCCCCTGACAGAGCCATCAGTGTTCTTGCCCGCAGGCAGCTGCAGGGCTAGTGGTTCGGGTGGTTTTCTGAGCTGCAGGTGGTAACATGGAACCTGTGTGGGTGTTAGGCTTTTAGGGAAGACAGCCTTGGGGTGAAATCCTAGCACTGTCATTTACTCTATTCCGTGAGCTGGGGCAAATCACTAGTTCTCTCTGAGCTCTGTTCCCCCAGGTTATATTTTTCTGTGACTATGGCAATCGCTACATCACATGTAATAGAGTAATATCAGTTCTCTCAAATGTCCCATTTTTAAAATCCCATTCAAATCCTCTACCTTCTGTTAGTAATCCTCTCTGACACTAGCTTCCAGCTCTCTTATTTGCAAGAGAAGGCAAAAGCTCAGGCATCTTATCTGAATTTGTGTGTTCCCAAATCGTTGAAATCTTATATTTACAGATTTGAATTGGGTTAGTTCTAGTGATGGTTACTCTCATTTGCACAAATCTTCCTAGTTTCATTTTGGGTGATATCCTCTTTCCAAAGACTGACTGGACAGATCTTTACTATACAGCTTATTACATTACTTTTGGAATTATTTGCTATTTCTACTGACTGCCCCACAAGAAGATGAAACCCTTAAAAGCTAAGATCTTAAGTATTATTCACCTTGGTGTTACCAACACCTGCAATATCAAAGACAAACATAGCAGGCTTTTCTAGAATAATCAATAAATGGACCAACCGAAGACAAAATGTGCGTGATATCTGGGAAAGATACACCTGAAATGGACCCAAGGTTGAAGACTAGCAAGTTAAATGCCTTATTGGGAATAATAATTTAAGTGAAGCCAGTCAGAACCCAAATATTATGCGGGACATTTTTTCTGGAAACCTTTCTGAAAAAAGCAGTTTGATAGAAAGAAGTGTAGACCCCACTATCAAATGGGCTTAATTTCAAATACCAGCTCTTCTATTTGTTCTGGCCTGGAGAATCCCAGGGACGGGGGAGCCTGGTGGGCTGCCGTCTATGGGGTCGCACAGAGTCGGACACGACTGAAGCTACTCAGCAGCAGCAGAAGCAGCAGCTCTTCTATAGTTAAAATATGTGACCTGGGGTAAATTATTAAATCCATCTGAGCTTTAGTTATATTTAAAATGTAAAAAGGGAGGAAAAAAATAATGTAGTAATCATTACTGTTTTTCATTGAATGTTTCTGGTGTTTCTTCTTTAGATGATTGATAAGGACTGTATTCTGGGCATGGTCATATAATTGACTTCATCCAGACACATGGAAGTGTTTAAGCTACTGTAAGATTTGCCACTGTTTCTTCCTCTTATCCTAAACACAGGGAATGTTCCAGAGGTGAAATCTTCCCCACCTGGGTCTCCGAGTAGGTATGAAGTGCAACAGAGTCCCCACAGACCTAAAGAAATAAACTTTTGTTGTTTAAAGCAACTAAGACTTAGAGCTTGTTTGTTACTACAGTATAAATAAGGTCACTGTTACTGATACAAGTTGATAGGCTGTGTCAAACTGATAGGTTGTTGAAATAATTGAGAGGTTTTTTAAATGTCTGTGTCAGTTTTTAAGTCTCTGTGGGCCTGATGTTGCTGAGTCAGTAAAAGATGTAAAAAGTGTCAAATTATTGGGTTGGTCAAAAAGTTTGTTCACGTTTTTCATAACATCTTATGGAAAAACCCAAATGAACTTTTGGGCAATGGCACCCCATTCCAGTACTCTTGCCTGGAGAGTCCCATGGACAGAGGAGCCTGGTGGGCTGCAGTCCATGGGGTCGCTGAGGGTCGGACACGACTGAGCGACTTCACTTTCACTTTTCACTTTCATGCATTGGAGAAGGCAATGGCAACCCACTCCAGTGTTCTTGCCTGGAGAATCCCAGGGACGGGGGAGCCTGGTGGGCTGCCGTCCATTGGGTCGCATGGAGTCGGACACTACTGAGGTGACTTGGCAGCAGCAGCAAAGACCAATAAATCAACCCAGATTTATTGGTCAAATGACTGAAAAGATGGATGATTGGGCTTTATAGAAAGACAGATCTGGATTCAAATCTCAGCTCTCTCTCTTACTATATGACCTTATACAAGTTACTTATCATGTCTGTGGTTTATTTTCTATATCATAGCATAGTTTTGTGTTCAGCTGTGTTATAAAGCTTCATGGTGGCACTCAACAAAGAGTAGAACACTTTTCTGTTGCAAAATAGCTTTCACAACGATCAGAGTTAATACTCTCCACAAAGTGGAGGCATATTCTTGGCATGAAAGGAGTTTTCTAGTATATCAATATCATAGAAAATGTGCTGATGAACATCATTATGCCTAGAGAGTCTTCCTTTTGTTGGATGTTTTCAAAGTTTGGATTCACTGAGTCAGAGAATATATCCATGGAAAAGTCATCATCTTTGAGGGGTGCTAGTTCCAGGATGCAGTCCCAGCTAGTGCAAAATGGAGCATAATTCTTACTTTTGTTAATATTTACTTATTTGACTGTGCTGGGTCTTGGTTGCAGCATGTGGGATCTTTATTTACAGCATGTGCAATCTAGTTCCCTGACCAGGGAGAAAACCCGGGTTCCCTGCATTGGGAGCATGGAGTCTTAGCTACTAGACCACCAGGGAAGTCCCAAGATGGGAGAATAATTATAAGAGCCCAAATTCAGCTGATGAACTTAGATTGGATTAAAGAATCTGCTTGGGCTTGTGGGCTGATTCTGTTTAGCTAAGTTGTTTTCTGGTGAAAACTCTTCGCTTGTTTTAAATTCATCTTCAGTCTTCAATCCCACCATTCTGTCTCATCTCCCAAACCCATCAGAATCACCTCTGGAGTTCAGTCCCCTTATTAGTGAATGATATGATCTGAGGTTGGTACAGCTGGCTGGGGTGTTGGATAATCACTTCCTGTGCAGTGTGTGGACCCATCCTCACTCCTCAGATGCCCTGAGCAACTTTTTATATCTTTCTGCACTGAAGTTTTCAATGTATTTATCATGTGAGCTGTAAATACTGATTCAACTTACAGCAAAAGAAGGTAAAATCCACAGTACTATAAGAGATGGCATTTCTAAGAATGAGATATGAACACTCAGGACTCTTCCTAGAACCAAATTGTGTGTGTGAGTGCACACACACATACACACACACACACACATGCATACGTATATATATATTTCTTTCTCAGGGTTTTCACGCCCCAGTGTATCCAGATCATTCAACGTTTCATGTCCAAAAGCAGACTCATGGACTTCCCTGGTGGTACAGTGGATAAGAATCCACCTAGGATCCAGAGGACATATGTTCCATCCCTGGTACAGGAAAATCCCACATGCAACAGAGCAGCTAAGTCCATGCACCAGAACTACTGAGCCTGTGCACTAGAGCACTTAAGCCACAACTACCAAGCCTGTGAGCCGCGACTTCAAAAGCCTGTCCTCCGCAACAAGAGAAGCCACCGCAATGGGAAGCCTGCGCACCGCAACGAAGAACAGCCCCCACTTACTGCAACTAGACCAAGCCCGTGCACAGCAATGAAGACCCACGACAACAAAAAATTAACTAACTAAATAAATTACAAAACTAACTCAGGATCTTCTGCTTTCTCATAGTTGGCCTTTTCCAAAGTTCTTTAACCTGGTGAATGGTACCAGCCATTCATCCAGTTGGGCAACAGCAGAAACCCAGGAACTACTCTCAATTCTTCCTTTTACCTCAACACGTCCACCCCGTCCACATATGATCCTTCCAGTCCTGTAGCATTTCAACTACTACACCATCCCTGAGCCAGGCCACTTGATCTCTACTGCCCACCACACTGTTTGAAGCACCATCATCTTTCCCCTGGCAACTAGTTAACCTCTTGTGGTAGAAAAGGGAATATGCAGCGCAGATCCCCCTTCAAAGGAAGACTTACTGCCCAGCTATGGGGAGTGTAGACAGCAGTTAGGCTTAAATCCTGCAGAGTCTGCTGCAGCCACCTCACCTGGGGTCATGCCCTTCCCAGGGCACCCCAGACAGGTGACAGGGAAGTACATACACTTGGTCATTTCAGTTTTATGCAGATCAACTTTGATGAACAGTACTCTGGAGCTTCCTAGCAGGCCTACTGAACCTTTGTCACTGTCTCTGTGAGTCCTTCTAGAGGACTCCACTCGCACAGTCCCCTCTCCACTCTTTCTGCTCACTGCAGTCATGGTGTAGGTTGAGTATCACTCACACACTTACACTCCTCCATACTGCCCCACTGACTGAAGGCCAAAGCTCCAAATCCTGAACCCTGATGTTTGATCCTTCCACCCTTCCCTACTCATCTCACACTCCTCCCTTGTCCTCCCTTTGCCACACTGGCTCTATTATTAATAGTCGCCCGGGGCTGCTCTAACAAAGAACCGCAGACTGGGTGGCTTAAACAATAGAAACGCATTGTCTCACACACAGCTCTGGAGGTTGCTGCTGCTGCTGCTGCTGCTGCTAAGTCGCTTCAGTCGTGTCCGACTCTGTGCGACCCCATAGATGGCAGCCCACCAGACCCCACGGTCCCTGGGATTCTCCAGGCAAGAACACTAGAGTGGGTTGCCATTTCCTTTGCTCTGGAGGTTAGAAGTCCACAACAAGATGTCATAGAGCCATGCTTCCTCCAAAAGCTGGGAGGGAATCTTGCCTTCTTTCTTCCTAGCTTTTGGTGGTTTGCTGGCAATCTTTGGCATTCTTCAATCTGTAGATGCATCCCTCCAACCCTCCATCAATGTGTGGTATTTTCATTGTGTTCTCTGTCTTCACATGACTGTCTTCTTATAAGGACACAAGTCATGTTGGATCACAGGCCTATTGTATCCCAGTTTGACCTCTTACTAACTGAACCTTCAACAAACCTATTTCTAAATAAAGTAATATTCTAGGGTACTAGGGATGGGAACTACAATATATCTTTTTCTTTTTTCTCCAAACATATCTTTTTGTTCAGCAGGACACAAGTCAACCCATACATTGGCATGTGTTCAATCCCTGAAACAAGCCACACTTATTGTGCTTCAGGTCTTTTGTATAGACTTTCCACAGCTTCATACGTTCCACAGCTTCCCACTTTCCTATCCAAGCCACTCATCCTCTCAGACTCAGTTAAAAATTCATTCTCCTGAGGCAGACATTTTTATCTCACCCTTCCCCTGAGCTATAAACAGGTCAGCTCTTTTTCACTCACAGACCTTGTGTTTTCTTTCACAGCACGTACCGCCACTTGTAATTGTATATTTGTTTGAGCAAATATTTTCACAATGACTGTCTCCTCCACTGGCCCAGAAGCTCTGTGAGAGCAGATTGTGTGTCTTGCGTACTGCGTATATCTCCAGTGCTGAGCATGGTGTCTGGCAAATTAACAGGTACCTGCCTGCCTGCCAAGTCGCTTTAGTCATGACCAACTCTTTGTGACCCCATGAACTATAGCCCACCAGGCTCCTCCATCCATGGGATTCTCCAGTAAGGATACTTGAGTTGCCTTGCCCTCCTCCAGGGTATTTTCCCAACCCAGGGATCAAACCCTCTGCCTCCTGCATTGCAAGCAGATTCTTTACTGTTAAATCACTGGGGAAGCCCTCAAAAGGCACACAATACATATATATTAAATCAGTGATCTCAGAAAACTTTTATGGAGCTCTTAGGTTTTAACTTTCCTTAGAATTTTGAAGTCTTAGGTGCCCCTGTTTCCAGGAGATATGTATTACACTAGCCCAGTCAAGACTACAGCTTGCTGAAGAAGTGGGGAAGAGGAAGAGAGTCAGTCCCAGATAAAGGTGCTTGAAGTTGACCCCCAGCTACTCCCATGAAAGAGAGCAGACAGAGCCCTCTTTCAGGGGCCAGTAGAAAATCACCACTCAATTAGAGACCTCTATTCTTCTGCTGAATTGTGAGCTTTCCTGAAATCAGGACCTTCTAGAAACTTAGGCTCCGCATTGGGTTTATGGGATTATGCCAGAAGGCTTGATGAATAACAAGAGGCAAGATGCAATTTCTTAAATATTCTACCTAAAAAAAAAAGAGGATGCCTCATTCATTCAGGTGACATTCTAGAAAGCAGAGCAGTGGATACAGTCCAAATACATAAAAATAACTATTTGGAGAAGGTTGCTGTTGGGGGAGGTGGAGAGGAAAGTTCCAGTTAAGATATGATTGAAGAGGACTTCCCTGGTGGTCCAATGGTTAAGAATCTGCTTCCAGTGCAGGGGACGTGGGTTTGATCCCTGCTGGGAACTAAGATCCCACATGTCTCAGGGCAACTAAGCCCACTTGCAGCAACAAGAGAAGCCCCCCGCACCGCAACAAAGACCCCCTCCCCCTAAAAAAGATACTATTGAAATACATCTATTAAATGAAGGGTGACTGCTGGTTAGCTGGTTATTTCTTGAGTTGAGAGAAGTGAGTAGTTCTTATTTGATGAAATTTCATTTCAGTTCTTCATGTGCTGCTCTTCCTTTTTTCCCTTCAAGATGCCTTTTGGGTGAGGCACATTTCCCTCCTATTTTTTTTCACTCAGGGGCCCTTAGGTCCCTCTGTCATCAGCTATAGCCATTGCCATCCCATCCTCGGCTGGGACTTGGATTTATCAGGCTGATGGGGACAAAGTGTGTCTCAGTTGGAAGTATTCTCATTCCTCAGTGCTGTGGTGGGCCAGAGTGGAAGGACCTTTCCAGAGAAGCAAGTCTAAAAGGAGTAGTTAATATTTTGGATTCTGTTCTTTTTTTTTTAACCTTCCCAAGTACGTAAACTTTATCATAGAAGGACTCAGGAAGATTAGATTCTGTGACAGAAAGAGTGTACTAAGAATTAGCAAGCTATTAATTAGCTATGGCAATCACACTTCAGGCAGCAGGGTAGTAGGTTGCCCCCAAGGCTACTATCTTGAGAGCTGCTTTTCTAAATTCTTTAGTCTCCTCTTTTGTTATCGCGGTCTAAGCCTGAAAGACCTGGCTCAGACAGTGCTTCTGTGGTGTGGGAGGTACCTAGGGTATCTAGGGTATCTAGCCAGGTACATTCCAAGTGAGCAGAAATGGAGCAAAAGATGAGCTCTCCACTTTCTAGCCCAGAAAGTAGCAGGAGACAGAAGGAGCACCCAGAGGCCAGAGAACAAAGCTGTGGGTCTTGCTGGCCACCTCCCAGCAGACCCAGGAGAGGGTGTGTTAGTTAAGTCTGGGGGAGCCAAGAAGCCTGGAGGTTCTGTTCTGCAGCCCAGTGAAGACTGGGAGGAGGCTGGTCCTCAGGCCATCCACCCTGAACTGGGAACCAACTCCTCACCCTGGGGCTCAGCACAGTCAGGCAGAGGCAGGCCCATGGTGTAAGTTTCCTAGGTCATCTTCGGTCCAGTGGTGGAGACAGGCTTCAGAAATACCCAAGAGCCCAGAGGAATTTGCCAGAAGCATCCCCAAGGTTAGACTGAGGGATCTAAGTACCCAGGACAGTCAAAGCCAGGCAGATTCTTGGCCGAAGACCACCAAGGTCAGAGTGAATCAGCCAGAGGGAGCTAGAAGGCCCTGAACAAGCTGGGCAAGGCCAGATCACAAGTCGCCCTTCTGCAGA
>NW_011495071.1:18482488-18494163 GCF_000754665.1 Bison bison bison
GCAGAGACCAGAGGAAGCCAGGAGCATTGGCACAAAGACCCTGAATCCTCCCCATAGCCACAGTCGTGGGGTTGCATAAGCCACCACCACCCCTCACACACAGGTCTGGACACGTCCTTGGGAACTCAAAAGAGACCAAGGAAGAATTTTATCTGTGAGACTGAGCAATTTTTTTTTCATCCAAGAGAGGTTAATTTAAAACTTTATTATTGGGTTTAATATCAAGTTAGGCTTTAATTTGACCACTTACGTTTTCCTTGCTAACCAGTTGGCTGTGGGCTTGGAGGAAGTCTGCATTAGATACTGGAAAAACAAAGTATGTTTTTCTCTGTGCATCCAAGCTACAGTATGAAGTTAATATTCTGCTTCTGACACATAAGAAAAAAGAAACCATGAAATCACTTGTCAAAAATCTCCGCAATGTTTACAAAACCAAGCATTCAGTTGCTGAAGTGTTGGATGGGCCACATTCCTGAAGCCCCCATAAACAAGGCTGACTGCAACTTTGACAACTGTAGAAAAGACAAGAGAAAGTTCAAGGGGTGAACCAGGATGGTGGACTCCTCCCACAGTTATCCTGTTCTCCACATTATCGAGAGGTGCCAACACTCAGGGCTTCCCAGGTGGCGCTAGTGGTAAAGAACCTGCCTGCCAATGCAGGAGACATAAGAGACATGGGTTCGATCCCTGGGCCGGGAAGATCCCCTGGAGGAGAGCATGGCGACTCACTCCAGTACTCTTGCCTGGAGAATCCCAAGGACAGAGGAGCCTATCGGGCTACAGTCCACAGGGCCGCAAAGAGTCAGACACGACTGAAGTGACTGAGCAGGCACACACGCCCACGCTCAACCCCCAGTCAAACCAGTGCTCCAAGGAAAGGCTAGTCTGCCTGTGGTGGGAAGCAGGTGACTTCTGAGAACATGAAACCTGCCCTTTCACTTCCCCTCCTTGGCAATACCTGTAGGGGTTATGTCAGCAAAGCAATTTAAAATGACCAAGCCCACAATATGGGATGAACAACACATACCATACAAACGGCTGACTTACGCATAAATATAGTTAAGTAGTGATGAAATAAAAATTCCTCCTCTAAGGCAAGTCAAGGAAAATTTAAACATAAATTTTTTTCTCTGCCCTTTGGCCTCCTCTCACCCCTCTGGCATGCATTGTCTATCTGCACTGTGCCTCGACCAAACTATTGGCTGAAATACCCTCTCAGTCGTAAGAAGCAACGTTCTCCTAACATCAACAAGACAACTTAAAAGATAACATTCCCTCTTAATCCTGTAAGGGGCCATGATGACCCATGATCCACTACGTAAGTGTAGATCTGGATTTCGTAAACTGTCAATAACACATCATTTAATATACAGCCCTCTACGTCAAACACAAAACTGTGTTTTGACCTCTAATGGGCAAAATGCTCCTCGGAGCTTTCTGAGACACTGCTCCTGAAGTTATAATACTCAGTTTGGCTTGAATAAAAATTTCCATTTCTTTCTAAGATCAACTGATCAATTTTTCATTGACAGTAGCAAAAAAATAACATGATTAAAACATTTGTTCACTACCGGGTCTTCCCCACTAGGACAAGCCACAGGGACTGTGGGCGTCTCTTTCTTATTTTTTTCTAACTTTCTTTCTTCAGCTATCCTTGGGATTCTTTCACAGGTCTCCTTGTGTATGCTGTGCTGGGCCACATTCCACCTCAATCCCAGCCCATCCTTTCAGGGCTAAAATAATAATAATTGGTGAGCTCTGGGGCATTCTACCTGCAAAGTATTCATCTTCCATTTTTGTTGTTCAGTTGCTAGGTCATATCTGACTCTTTGTGACCCCATGAACTGCAGCATGCCACACTTCCCTGTCCTTCACTATCTCCTGGGGTTTGCTCAGACTCATGTCCATTGAGTTGGTGATGCCATCCAACCATCTCCTCCTCTGTTTCCCTCTTCTCCCACCTTCAATCTTTCTCAGCATCAGGGTCTTTTCCAATGAGTCGGCTCTTCACATCAGGTAACCAACGTATCCTAGGTTCAGCTTCAGCATCAGTCCTTCCAATGAATATTCAGGGTTGATTTCCTTTAGGATTGATTGGTTTCATCTCCTTGCAGTCCAAGGAACTCTGAAAAGTCTTCTCCAGCACCACAATTTCAAAGCATCAATTCTTTAGTGTGCAGCCTTTTATATGGTTCAACTCTCTTATCTGTACATAACTCTAGCTATTCCTGTTTTTGTTTCTATTTGCGTAACAAACTCACGTGTAAATCATGGTTCTCCCCCAGTGAAGGCCCACTTAGTAAAGTACCTATCACCAAAGGTCAGTGAATGTCCACTTGTCAACACTGCTGAGCACAGCTCTCTTTTTAGCTCCTGATGGGAAAGGACAACTCCCAGGCTAGGTGCCTCTGCTTCCACATCCCATTATTCATAAGTTTTTACTCTGAATACTGTCTATGCCCCACTACTGAGTGTCCTGCTGGCTGCAGCATGGGAACTCAAAATCATCCATGTACTTTTTTTCTGCTTAGTTCTGTGTCTCTGCAAAGGTAGATGGAATCCATTCTTACACCTGCACACTTATCCACGTGCTTATTGTTAGCAATTCTGAGCACTTGATACTATCATTAGAAAACTCTACAAGAGTATAATCCAATTCTATGGAAAATTCCTTAAGCACAGGGATGTTGGCTTATACAGCTGTCCACCTGTAACTGTGGGGATTGGTTTCAGGACCCCCTGAAGATGCCAAAATCCAAGGATGCTCAAGTTGGTTATATAAAATGGTTTAGTACAGTGGCCCTCTGTATATGAAGATTCCATACACATGGAGAAGGAAGACCAACTGTACTTCCTTCATTTCCCTCAGTTCAGTTCAGTTCAGTTGCTCAGTCGTGTCCGACTCTTTGCGACCCCATGAATCACAGCACGCCAGGCCTCCCTGTCCATCACCAACTCCCAGAGTTCACCCAAACCCATGTCCATCAAGTTGGTGATGCCATCCAGCCATCTCATCCTCTGTCACCCCCTTTTCCTCCTGCCCCTAATCCCTCCCAGCATCAGAGTCTTTTCCTATTTCCTTCAGGGACAGGCAAAAAAAGTTACCATTTTGATTTCAGATCACTTCACATCCAATTAAAATTTGATATCTAACTAGTGTTTACAGTAGACCTGAGTCCTTCTTACATATTCTCTTATTTAGCCTTCACAACAATTATGGACTATTGGATGGTCTCAACTTTATGGAAGAGGAAACACTGACTCAGAAAAGTCAGTTGACTTGCCCAATCACTCAGCTAGAAGGTGGTGATCCTGGAATTAGAATACACACTCCTCCTGCTTCACAGTACCGTGCAGTGCTATTTTCTACACTGCAGCTGTTTCTCTGGTGGTAGTCCTTGCCCTGAAGAAGAAAGTCTGTCTAAGGTCAGCAGATTTGCCCCAAGGACAAAGTCCTTGGTGTGCACAGGCGGCATCCAGCTTCATAAAGCAGGGCCTGGAGTCCCCTCCTGTGACAGGCACCAGTCTAGCAGGTTCCCAGGTCTCTGACTGTGTTAGCAAGCTGGCCACAAAATAGCTTCTGATGCATGTAGAAGGGCAGTGTGGGCCCATCTCACTACTTCTGCCAGGAGTGGGTTATGGGGGAGAAGACTGTCTTGGCTGGGTCCTCTTACTCACAAGGCCCAGGCTAGTGGCTTCAGCATTAGCTCTCTCCACTGAGAGGACAATATGGGGGCTTCCCTGGTGACTCAATGATAAAGAATCTACTTGTCAATGTAGGAGACATGGGTTCAGTCCCTAGGCCAGGAAGATTCCACGTGCCATGGAGCAAGTAAGCCCATGATGCTGTGCTCTAGAGCCCGGGAGCCACAACTGCTAAAGCCGGCGCTCCCTGAAGCCTATGCTCCACAGCAAGAGAAGCCCCTGTGGTGAGAAGCCCCCGCACCAGAGCTAGAGAGCAGCCCTTACTCACCACAACTAGAGAAAAGCCTGCACAGCCACAAAGACCCAGCACGGCCAAAAAGAAACACTTTCTTAAAAAACTTCAACAACAAAAAGAGGGCAATATGGGAACCCAGTTCTTCCAACACAAGGAGGGGGTGACAAGCAACACTTCCACACCCTGCCTGTCCTTAACCATGGTCTTGCAGAGCCCCAGGTACCTGCCCTTGAGCAAGCAATGGGGCCATCTATGTTATCCATCCAGGCTTAGCAGGAATTGCCAGAACTAGAAACAGCTGGGACCCAGGTAGGTCTATCCTCTCCCCATTGGTGTAAAAGCTCCATGAGAGCTGGGATTTCAAATGCCTGATTTCCTGCTGTCCTCGGTGTCTTGAACTGTGCCTGGCATATAGTAGGCACCCAGTAGATACTGTTGAACGAATGACTGGATGGATGAGCAAAGGTACCAAGAGGCATGCTGTGTCTTGTGTGCACAGAATCCCGTCTGCAAGGGAAACGCAGACACAGGCCTCCCCTTAGACCCTGCCAGCCCCACTCCCTTCTTCAACACACACCGTTTCCTGGAAAAAACATCTCTGAATGATCTGTAAGCATTGCCCTTATGCTGTCACCCTCTTTTTCCAAAGGCAAGAAAAACTCGTCTATCAAGTTTCCCTTAGACGGAGCAGAAACAACTGTCACCAGCTTCAGAACCGTGGTTCTCTCAGGAGCACCTGCGCCCTTTCAGCTTAACACTTCTCTCTTGAGGCAGAGGAGAGACGGAAGCCATGCCACAGTCCGAGCATGGGTCTCCCAGCCTCCAGCTGCCCGAGACAGGCCCCACCACGAGGCCAGGCCCCAGTGGTCATCTGAGAGAGGTCATAACCTCCTGTGCACTCCGGAGACTCTCATCTAGGCGGCCTCCTGGTTCTTTGTCTGAGGAAGTCTGTAATATGTGTGACCAAGAGTCTAACAGGGTATTTGACTAGAGGAAACTTTCTTGACTTTGCTAAGCCTCAGTTTTCTCATTTATAAAGTAAGAATAACAATAGTATCTGCCTTGTAAAATCATGATGCAAACTAAATAAAAGAAAATACACAAAGTGTTTGGCACATAATTAGAGCTCAATAAATGATAAGCATTATTTTTCCTGTTAGATATGGTTTGTTCCTGTGCTTTTGTTGTGAAAACAAACAAATGAACATAGTTCACAACCTGAAATAAGTAGAAAAAGTTCACTTATCATTATTAATTCATTCAACCAAGACTGCATCAGGCGCCATGCCAGGTCCTGCGCAGGATAGGGAAGGTCTTTAAGCTCTTTAAGTTCTCTGTGTGCTGTCATTCAGAGTCTGACTCTGTAACCCCATGGACTGTGGCCTGCCAAGCTCCTGTCCGTGGGATTTCCCAGGCAAGATTCCTGGAGTGGGTTGCCATTTCCTTCTCCAGGGGGTTTTCCTGACCCAAGGGTTGAACCTGGGTTTCCTGCATTACAAGCAGATTCTTTACCGTCTGAGCCACCAGGAAACCTTCACTTAGGTGGATCCCTGAAATGAATCACATATACTCTCTGTTTGCCTGTCTCTCTTTTAGTCTCCCAAACTCAGCCAAATGGAACCTCCTTTGGGAACACTTTCCTTGAATGGATACATCCCATGCTGGATTCCTTGGGAAGCAAATTCTGAGATTAGCATGTAGGAAATCCTGTGGAATGAAGGAAAAGAAAGAAGGGACATGATAAGCAGCAGTGCAATTCCAACAGGGGACCTCTGCACCCCACAGACCTGTCAGGTAGCAATGAGTGAGCCAGGCCTTCATATCCCCAAGTTGCATCAGTCACTGGATTCAGGCTGCCTCTGGAAGGTATGACCTTGGGTGAGGCTGTTTTCTTCATTTCAGACAATCCCCAGAAAGGGCTTTCAGCAGATGGGGATCTGGAAGCCCTCCCTGAAGCTGGGGAATGAGCCCTTCATTCCCAAAAGTGGATTTGAGCAGTGCAATGTAGCATCCACAATATACTCCAGCCTAGATGTTATGGGTTAAAAGAGATGTTGATTTCCAATGGCTTGATTCCTATCTCTCAACTGGTATATTACATGAATAGAAAAAAAAGAAAGGATTTTACCAGGCCCTTGAATTCCCAACTGCATTAAAATCTGTGTTATCCTCAGGACTTCCCTGGTGGTCCAGTGGCTAAGACTCCATGCTCCCAATGCAGGGGACCTGGGTTCTATTCCTGGTCAGGGAACCAGATTCCCACATGCGGTAACTAAGAGTTCCCATGATGCAACTAAAGAGCACACACGTCACAGTGAAGATTGAAGACCCCACATGCTAAGACATGGCACGGCCAAATAACTAAGTATTTTATTTAAATAATTATTTAAATACACACTGTGTGCGTGTGTACTCAGTTGCTCAATCATGTTCGACTCTTTGTGACCCCACAGACTGTAGCCTGCCAGGTTCCACTGTCCATGGGATTCTCCAGGCAAGAACACTGGAGTGGGTTGCCATTTCCTCCTCCAGGGGATCTTCCCAACCCAGGGATCAAACCAGTGTTTCCTGCAACTCCTGCATTGGCAGGTGGATTCTTTTACTACTAAGCCACCTGGGAAGCCCCCTCCATTGAGGCTGCTGCTGCTGCGGCTGCTGCTAAGTTGCTTCAGTCGTGTCCGACTCTGTATGACCCCATAGACGGCAGCCCACTAGGCTCCCCCGTCCCTGGGATTCTCCAGGCAAGAACACTGGAGTGGGTTGCCATTGCCTTCTCCATTGTGTGAAAGTGAAAAGTGAAAGTGAAGTCGCTCAGTTGTGTATGACTCTTCGTGACCCCATGGACTGCAGCCTACCAGGCTCCTCCGTCCATGGGATTTGCCAGGCAAGAGTGCTGGAGTGGGGTGCCATTGCCTTCTCCGCCACTGAGGCTAGACGTCAACAAATGTCAAGGGCTTATAATAAAAGAAGTAAATCAAGACTGGGGAGGCTGGAGGGTAGACAAGGGTTGAGTTTATCTCTGGACTGGCCTCGGCATAATTTAAGACCATTTTTGATGCTTCCATGGCTTTTTTGAAGAGAGAAGAGGTCAGGCAGATTTCAGTCTCACGAGAAAGAGCATGTTTCCCTGGGCTGTCAGGTAGGTCTGCTGCCGTTATCAGTTTGGCACAGACTGTCTTAGGAAAATGTAGCCGGTGGTTCTCTGTCTGTCGGCATGCTCCGACAAGGCCTAACTCTAGACACACTGAGAATAAATGTCTATCTGAGTGAAGTCTGGGATCACGCAGCGGATTTGCAAACATGTTTTCAATTAAAGTCTGTTCTCAGGAAACTGCAGCTGCCTTTCCACCCTAGAAAGAAAATCTCCAAAAGTCCAACTCCAAACTGAGAACTGAACTTGCATTTCAGGCTTGTAACAGACTTTTATCAAGGGTTTCTGAGTGCCCAAGATATGTTTCAGATTTCTTATTATTACCCTAATTAATTATTATTACTAAAACTTTTATGAATCTTGAGAATTATGAACACATCCTAAACTCATTGTAGTAGGTTTGTTTACTGTGAGGGCAATTCTGAAGCTGTTGTATATATTTTATATATACTGTGAGGTGAAGCAATTCTGAAGCTGTTGTATATATTTTATAGGATTGAGAAGTAAAGGAATATACTAATGTTGAGATCCAAGGTGTCCACTGTGGAAGAAGGGACATACAAGTATGAATGGATAAACATGTGTATGCTAATTAACTAGATGGTGGGACTCCTTTCAAATTATCATAATGTGCGTGTTAAACATCTTACAATTTTATCTGTCAATTATACCTCAATAAAAATGAAAGAAAAAATATGGATTTGGAAAAGGCAAGAAAATATTCCATGAGGAAGGAAATGGAGGTATAAGTGTAAAATCATGATTTCTAAAACAAGTATATGTGTGTGGATACACATTTTGTGTGCACATATGTATCGGAGAAAGCAATGGCAAGCCACTCCAGTACTGTTGCCTAGAAAATCCCATGGATGGAGGAGCCTGGTAGGCTGCAGTCCATGGGGTCGCTACGAGTCGGACACAACTGAGCGACTTCACTTTCACTTTTCACTTTCACACAATGGAGAAGGCAATGGCAACCCACTCCAGTGTTCTTGCCTGGAGAATCCCAGGGACGGCAGAGCCTGGTGGGCTGCCGTCTATGGGGTCACACAGAGTCGGACACGGCTGAAGCGACTTAGCAGCAGCAGCATGTATGAATATATATTTATATTTACATACATGTATATATTCCCTAAGCTTGCCTGCCAAAAGGGTCAAGAAGCAAACCCTCCTTTCCCCTCATAGCAAGGAGCACACCTATTTGCCCCAATCTTGTTCTCTAACACCATCCCTCACTAGGAGGAAACAGGCTTCTCAGAGAAATGACCAATTTCAGAGTTGAGGTGAGGTAGGGAGAAAATAAGGCTAGAATATCCCATTATGCCAAGAATGCTCATGAGGGAGAAAGAGAGAGAGAAACTGGGGCATGCCACAAGGGCACAGGAACCAGATTAGAGGGACTACCACTGGCCAAGTCAGTTAAGTCCACTAATGCATCATAAAGCGTGTGGAAAAAACAAGACTGTGTTTGTCCTTACCAATAATGAATAAGATAGATAGATGAATGAATGAATGCATGGAGAACTCTTGCTTACAGTAAAATGTAGAAAGCCACCTGGTGAATGTGGAGGTAGTCCTGTGGTTGGAAAATGCTCGTTTTGCAACCATCATGATCAAGATAGGATGAAATAAGAACCATAAATGAAAATAAAGCCTAGGAGGAAATTTTGACTAAAGAGTAAAATATTTGAACCATCTCTCAGGTATCTCTCCCACAGACTGTTTATTAGGAAGGGAAAAAAAGTAACTAAAGAGTGGAGAAATCAAACACCTTGATTGGGTGATCAAAATTAACATCACCAAGAGGGACAGATGGACATCATGAGCCTCCAGATGTGACACCCTGAGGACATGATATGATACTGCAGTGTTCTGGCCAAGAATGCATGACCTGAATTTAATCATGAAGAAATCAGATAAACCTAAAATGAAGACCATCCTATAACCCGAAGGGGAGAGAGGTTGAATTCTTCAAAAATGTCAATGCCATGAAAGACAAAGAACTGTTGTGAAGGAAGAAGACCAGAGACTAAAGACAGGACAGTAGCAAGTGTTAGGGAGGATGTGCAGAAACTGGAACCCTCATACATGGTTAGTGGGACAGAAACTGGTATGGCTACTTTGGAAAACAGTCTGGAAGTTCCTCAAATTTTAAACATTGAGTTACCATGTGACTTACTCAGCAATTCCATTCCTACATAGATACCCAAAAGAAATGAGAACATATATCCACAGAAAAAGACTTGTACATGAATATTCATAGCAGCATTACTCATGATAGCCAAAAAAAAAGGCAAATGAGCAGGAACCGATGAATAGATAAAGTAAATGTGATGTATTCATACAATGGGTTATTTATTATTTGGCAATGGAAAAGAATAAAGTGCTGATAGATGCTGCAACATGGATGAACCTTGCGAACATGCTGAGTGAAAGAAGCCAGATACAAAGGACCACATGTTGTTTCATTCCATTTATATGACGTGTCCAGAACAGGAAGATCTCTGTGGGCAGAAAGCAGATAAGTGATTGCCTAGATCTAGGGAAGGATGGCACAGAATGCTAATGGGTGAAGGCTTTGTTGGGGGTGACAAGAATGTCTAAACTTTGGTTATGGTGATGGCTGCACAATTCTGTGAAGAGACTGAAAACCACTGAACTGCATGCTTTAAAATGGGTGAATTTTATGGTATGTGAATTCTTTCAATAAAGGTGGTTTTAAAAGTCTAATGTTCTTTAAAATACCTGGGTAGCAACAATATTTAGCATATGATCTATCTCTATAGACAGCAATTTAAAAAAATAAAACATGCACACACAAGGATGGTTTGGGAAGCCTGGAGGACACTGGTGACCCGGGCACTGGGCAAGAGCAACTTTAGTGAAGAGGTAAAGATAGGAAGCCGACTGGACTGGGTCAGAGGAATGGAAGGTGAGGAAGCAGACAGAGTGGGTTTATATTGCAGACAGCTCTTTCAAGAAGCCTCCATGTAAAGGGCAGTAGAGAGATGGAGGGAGAGATAGACGGGCATGTGAGGGCTGGAGGAGGCTTTACTCATATCAGAGAGCTGCAGTGTTGAATACTGTCCAGTGGGAAAGGAGATGAAGGAGTTGAAAGAAGATAATCCACAAGGCAAAGTCCAAGAGAAGTCATGGGATCCAGAATCCACATGATACCCAGAAGCACACTTTCTCCATCAAACAGGAGGGATAAGAACAGGTGAGGGGCTGGTATAGACAGGGCTAGAATTTAGCTTCAGTAAGATGAAAAAGTTCCTGACAGTTGACTTCTACCTGTGAAAAGGGACAAAGGATTGGAGGTTTGAAATTTCACATCCCAAGTTGATTACCTACTAGCTGTGAGATCTTGGCAACTGTGAGCTTCTCTGAGCTGGTTTCTTCCAGTCCCCGGTTCAATCCCTGGGCTGGGAAGATCCCCCCTGAAGAAGGGAATGACAACCCACTCCAGTATTCTTGCCTGGAGAATCCTATGGACAGAGGAGCCTGGCAGGCTACAATCCATGGGGTCACAAAGAGTCGGACATGACTGAGTGACTAACACTTTCACTTACTTTCAAAGGGGATTATACCTTGCAATGTGCTTGTGAGGATAAAATGAGATAACACAGGTAAAATGCAAAGCAGAATGACTATCATACAACAAATGTTGGGCTCTCTAACAAATTTTTAGTTCATTTCTATAAACTTGCTCAATCTGTTATCATCCCCAAATACATGCAAAAATAAGAACTTCTTAAAGACAATAACCTGGGACTTCCCTGGAAGGCCAGTGGTTAAGAATCTGCCTGTCAATCAAGTGACAAAGGTTCTATCCCTGGTCTGGGAAGATCCCACATGCTGCGGGGCAACTAAGCCCATGCACCACAGCTACTGAGCCTGTGCTCCAGAGCCTGGGAACCCCAACTACTGAGCCCACGTGCCACAAGCACTGGAGCCCACGCACC
Organism: Bison bison bison; assembly: GCF_000754665.1. NCBI lineage: Eukaryota > Metazoa > Chordata > Mammalia > Artiodactyla > Bovidae > Bison > Bison bison. The sequence continues at coordinate 18,493,545 of NW_011495071.1, forward strand.
CTAGAGCTGTGCTCCACAATAAGAGAAGCCACCACAATGAGAAGCCCATGCACTGCAACTAGAGAGCAGCCCTTGCTTGCTGCAACTAGAGAAAGCTCGTGTGCAGCCAAATAAAAGGGCTTTCCTTGTGGCTCAGCTGGTAAAGAATCCGCCTGCAATGCAGGAGACCTGGGTTCGATCCCTGGGTTGGGGAGATCCCCTGGAGAAGGGAAAGACTATCCACTCCATTATTCTGGCCTGGAGAATTCCATGAACTGTATAGTCCATGGGGTCGCAAAGAGTCAGACACAACTGAGAGAGTTAATAATAACCTTATTTGATTAATCATACTCCCATAACCTGTAACAATACTTGGCACATAATCAGTTCAGTTCAGTCGCTCAGTCATGTCTGACTCTTTGCGACCCCATGAACAGCAGCACGCCAGGTCTCCCTGTCCATCACCAACTCCTGGAGTCCACCCAAACCCATGTCCATTGAGTCAGTGATGCCATCCAACCATCTCATCCTCTGTCGTCCCCTTCTCCTCCTGCCCTCAATCGTTCCCAGCATCAGGGTCTTTTCCAATGAGTCAACTTTTCGCGTGAGGTGGCCAAAGTATTGGAGTTTCAGCTTCAGC
>NW_011495071.1:18494263-18532122 GCF_000754665.1 Bison bison bison
CATCAGGGTCTTTTCCAATGAGTCAACTTTTCGCGTGAGGTGGCCAAAGTATTGGAGTTTCAGCTTCAGCATCAGTCCTTCCAATGAACACCCAGGACTGATCTCCTTTAGGATGGACAGGTTGGATCTCCTTGCAGTCCAAGGGACTATCAAGAGTCTTCTCCACTACCACAGTTCAAAAGCATCAATTCTTACATAATAGATGTTTGATAAATATTTGCTTCCTAAATTCAGATTCAGTTCCTCTTCTCTGAGTAGATGTCAAGTGTCCAGCCCCATGGTAGGAATTTTCACCCATATCATCTCATCAACTCCTCCCAGCTACACTGGAAATGGGGTGCTGTCATCTTCCCTTTACCAGCAAAGGATCTGAGCCTGGGAGAGGTTAAGTCAACCAGACAAAGGTGGAACTCCCAGCCAGCTCTTTATTCCAACATCAGAATCTTTCCACTGTCTCCCGGGCACCTGACTTTGTTTTCGTCTTTTGCTTTGCTTTGTTTTGTTGTTTCTCCTCTCTTAGGCTGGCTGATAGGCGTGTCTCCAAGATGTTGCCTAGAAGAACCTGTGCAAGCCTCACAAGGGCCAGAAGTTAGGCATTCTGCTCACCCATCCTAACTGCCCCCACCCCACCAAAACGGCCCTCCCTTCTTTCTCCTGCCCTTCCCTGACCTGATGAAGATGACTGAAACCACAATTAGAAGGTTTAAAGGCTTCATTTTAGTTATTTCCAGACCCAATATATAAAGAAGAGAATAAAGGGTGATCTTAACGACTAGTAAATTATCACTGAGCAAGTGAAAACCTCACCTTGTAGCTTTGACATAACAGAAAGGCTTTGGAATGCTGAAATGCCTGAACTTATTGCAGGTGTGAAAAGGAAAAAAAAAGAAAAGGAAAGAGGGGAAAACAGAATCTTTTCCAGGATATGTTCTGTCTTTCTAAAAATTTCTTAACATTTTAATGAAAAGTGTTGAACATACAATTATAGTCCTATAATTGTATAATCACCTAGTAGAGAAATTAGTATAATGAACCCATGTACCCAGCAATTAGCAAGATTTTGCTGCACTGGCTTCATCTCTCTCTCTTTTTTAAACTTGATTTCTGACTTCCTGTCATTTCACATTTCACTCCCTACTTCAGGATGCATTTTTTTAAATGGGATTTAAAAAAAAAAAGAAAAAAAATCACAGGACTATTTGTATACCTACCAAGCTGACAATGATCTAGTATCACCTGATACCAAGTCTGCTTTCAAATTTCTCTGATTCTTTAACTTTTTTCTTTCTCTCCTTCTTTCCTTCCTCTCTCCTTCCTTCTTTCTTGCCTTCATTTGGTGCATTCGAATCACAATGCCAGACCCACTCACTGCATTTGGCTGTTCTGTCTCTTAAAACTTTTTAAGAGAGATAGTTTCTCTTTCCTAAGTCCTTTCCTTGCTTTTGATGCTAACGCAGTGGGAGGAACTAGATCTATTGTTCTGAGAACAATTTCTCAGAACAATAAACAAATTTGAGAAAATAAATTCTATATTAGCTTATTTCTTTCTGATAAAATGTAACTTGCTCTCTCCCTCATAATTCCTGTACACTAGAAGCTGGCTTTTCTTGGGCCGGCTTTGGGCGTTTTGGCCCTGACTCGCTGAGGCGATGCTGCATGCTCCACACTGGAGCACATCAGGAGGCGACAGCTCTGTTTGTCCTGCTCCTGGAGATGCTGAAGTTGGTCAGTGGCTTCAGGTGGTTGTCCTGCCCTCTTCTGGGGTACAGCAACCATGAAATGAGCTATCAAAAGTCAAACTGAGAGTGACCATTAATTCATTCAGGAGTCGTTACCTGAGTTCCTACCGTGTGCCAGCCACTCCCTTAAGGAGATGGAGAAATAAATAAAAGAACACTTTTCCCGGCCTTGAGAGAACACACTGCGATAAAGGAAGCGCTGTGAACTGCCCTGGCCCCATTACTGGCTGCCTCTGCTCTAGGTTCACAGAGTTCTATACAAACAAGACGCAGCCCCCGGGAAAAGGAGTACCATTTTCTCCTAAGACATCATTTGTAGCCTTCCCGGACTCCTGGCCGTCATGAGCTTTCCTGCGGGAAACTAAGGGAATAAGGATATTTTCTCTAATAACCACAAGGTGCCTAGGCTGAGTCTTCCTTGATACCTGAAAAGTTTGACTTCATAATTCAGTGAGCAATTGGTCTTTTTGCTGTTTGTGCCAAATTTTAAAAAGTAGAAACTCTCACCTCCAGAGAAATGAAGAGGTCTTGAGAGTTGCTTTGAAACATTTATGTCTTAAGTACCATGCGGCTGCTTGTGAATGGGGAGACTGAAGTCTGTACTTGGCAAAATTAGAATTTTACAATTGTGTCAACTCAGCTTTTATGTGGTGTCCAAATGCCTTGTCCTTCAAAACCCTGGACAACACTTCTCTGCTGGAATTCTATTTTGTTTTTTTTTGGAATTCTATTTTGTATTCCACTCTTTTGTGGTGGGGGACAAACAAGGAATATTGCTCACTATACCTCAGAGGATGTCAAGTGTATTCTGAGGTCCTGTATTCTTTAAAAGAGGCTCTGCCAAGTTACCTGGTATCAGGTACCCCTCTTGGAGGTGAAGAGAGTGGAAGCAGCTGAGGACACTCCACTCTGGGCCACTTCTTCCTCTGAGTGTTTTTATTATGGATCATACACCTTTATTATTTTTATTATGGATCATACACCTCAGCGCGCTGTGGAAAATTCTGAAAGAGATGGGAATACCAGACCACCTGACCTGCCTCTTGAGAAACGTATATGCAGGTCAAGAAGCAACAGTTAGAACCAGACATGGAACAGACTGGTTCCAAATAGGAAAAGGAGTACATCAAGGTTGTATATTGTCACCCTGCGTATTTAACTTATACGCAGAGTACATCATGAGAAATACTAGGCTGGAAGAAGCACAAGCTGGAATCAAGATTGCCGAGAGAAATATCAATAACCTCAGATATGCAGATGATACCACCCTTATGGCAGAAAGTGAAGAGGAACTAAAAAGCCTCTTGATGAGAGTGAAAGAGGAGAGTGAAAGAGGAGAGTGAAAAAGTTGGCTTAAAGCTCAGCATTCAGAAAATGAAGATCATGACATCTGGTCCCATCACTTCATGGCAAATAGATGGGGAAACAGTGTCAGACTTTGTTTTTTGGGCTCCAAAATCACTGCAGATGGTGATTGCAGCCATGAAATTAAAAGACGCTTACTCCTTGGAAGAAAAGTTATGACCAACCTAAATAGCATATTGAAAAGCAGAGATACTACTTTGCCAACAAAGGTCCATCTAGTCTAGGCTATGGTTTTTCCAGTGGTCATGTATGGATGTGAGAGTTGGACTGTGAAGAAAGCTGAGTGCCGAAGAATTGATGCTTTTGAACTGTGGTGTTGGAGAAGACTCTTGAGAGTCCCTTGGACTGCAAGGAGATCCAACCAGTCCATTCTAAAGGAGATCAGTCCTGGATGTTCTTTGGAAGTATTGATGCTAAAGCTGAAACTCTAATACTTTGGCCACCTCATGTGAAGAGTTGACTCATTGGAAAAGACCCTGATGCTGGGAGGGATTAGGGGCAGGAGGAGAAGGGGATGACAGAGGATGAGATGGCTGGATGGCATCACTGACTCGATGGATGTGAGTCTGAGTGAACTCCGGGAGTTGGTGATGGACAGGAGGCCTGGCGTACTGTGATTCATGGGGTTGCAAAGAGTCGGACACGACTGAGCGACTGAACTGAACTGAACACTTTTAAAGGGCTTCCCTGGTGGCTCAGACGGTAAAGAATCTGCCTGCAATGCAGGAGACCAGAGTTCAATCCCTGGGTCAGGGAGATCTCCTGGAGAAGGGAATGGCTACCGACTCCAGTATTCTTGCCTGGAGAATTCCATGGACAGAGGAGCCTGGCAGACTACAGTCCATGGGGTCCAAAGAGTTGGACAGGACTAAGCAGCTAACACTTTCACTACACCTTAAAAAAGCAATGAAAGCAGTTTATTGCAAAAAATTCCCTCTGTTTGCATTTCTAACAGTATTTCCTAGCCAGCTCTGGAGGTGGAACAAATTCTTTCCTCCACCTGCCCCTCCTTTCCCCTCTCTCCTTCCTGAGTGCTGGGCCAAGCCTGGAGACTGAAATTACAAGTGACACATCCATGCTGCCTGTTGACAGAGGAGGCTGTGGCCTCCACCCAACGCCTCAGGAACCTCCTCCACACAGAGTTCACCCTGTCCTCACCAGGGGTCAGAACCTTCCATCCAGGTTGGATTGATCAGAGTTCCCTTGACCCAGTTGCCTCGGCAACAGCCCTCAGTCTGAAGAGAACAAGGGTGGGAACTGCCACCCTCCTCACCCACTCTGCAGCCCAATCAGCCTCCAAGAACCGGTCGCTCCGACACCAGCTGTGTCGTCCCCAGTCACCTCGTTTCACACAATCTTCTTTCTTCTGTTTTGTTGCTAATTTTACAGAACTTGAACTCACATACCAAAGAATTCCTTAGGAGACCACTGAATGTATGTTTGGGGACTTATGAGAAAACTTTGAAGAATACAATTGCCAGGGGGCAGAGTTAAGGTGCCTGAAGGGCTACAGTCCCCAGGGTCGCAAAGAGTTGGACACGAGTGAGCACACAACACAGGGCTAAGGGGAGAGAGGGGTGGTTGGGCATATGCTTGTCTATGTAAAGTCTGTCACACACAAATATGCCGTATGTACTCGCAGTGATCTTGAAGCAACAGACAGTTGCAGAGTCATAGAGGCTTTCCCTACCAGCTGGCCTCGCGTTTAGTATCTTCTATAGGAAGACATTTTGATTTATTTGCAGATCCTTACATCTGGGTTATAAATTAATACTTTATTTAAACAAATTTACAAGCTCTAAGAGTCAGACATTCTTCTCCCACTGAATCATATGAGTGTCCTTTCCATTAGAAAGAGGGAATAAAAGAAGGTGGAGACCTATAAAATCTAAAGCATTATGGAAGACCTTCTACATGCTCAGTCCTTTGCTAGAAAACAGGACGGTCTAGCTCTTCCTAATGTGCCTGAATTCGGATCTTAAGCTGACCACTTGTCTGTCTTCTGCAGGTGAAGCCTTGGAGACCACCTCGTCATACATAAATTAGGAAAGAAACAGCACTCATCAAGGTGTTGAGAGACCTTTTTTTTTTTCAAGCATGTGTACAATAATCGGCTCCTAGTGGCACTCATTACTGGTTAGTCCTCTTTCTTATCATGTTGAAAATATGGAAGATTTTTCAGAATTCATTAAATCCATACAACCCACTTTGGAACATGAGCTTTGAAGTTCAACTCCCTGAGTTTAAATCCTGCTTCCCTGTCTTAAAAGCCCTATGACCTTGATCATTTTCACTAACTTTGCTGTGCCCCAGTCCCCTTATCTGGTAAGTGGGGATAGTGGCAATACTTATCTCATTGGGTTGTTGTCAGACTTCCTGGCACACATAAAGGTGCTCAATAAATATTAGCTCCATTCCAGGAGCTGAGAAGTGTGAAAGTTGGAGTAAAATTACACTTTCTATTTAACTTTGTTCTACTTTGTCATTATAAAGAACTTTCTCAGTTGAAAAAAAAAAATGCTGTCACTTTTCTCTAAGAGCAAAACTTGCCCATTAAAGAGCTACTTGAATTGAAATGTATTATCAAGAGACCTTACTTTTGTGGATTGTGGAAAGTTCTGTATAGCACACAACTTGTGAAATGAAATGGGTTATGGTTGTGTAAACTCTTCCCACTCTAAGAAGCTTAGTGCCACTAGGGGTTCTCCAGCAACAATGCACGCTTTTGTTGGGGTTTGACATTAGAAGTGTTTGATTGTTCAGTACCTCTTGTTTGAAGAGTTGCTTTACTACAACTTAATGGCAAATTCCATTCTGGATTTCCTGCCAACAAATCTATAAAGCTTTGTTTGAGACTGAAAGCATTCAGAACTTCTTCTTAAAAAAACAAACAAAAAAAAAGCTGGGAGGTGCTGGGTGTATATTTAAAAGAAAAAAAAAAGGAGGAGAAGAGAAATTCTGTGGGTGTAGGATGAGTGTTTGCTGTAAGAACTGGCTGGTCGGCTCCAGAGTGGAGCAATTAAGAAAGGTTTGAGAGGGCCAAGATGAAGAGTGAGGCAAGGCGAGCAAGCAGCTCCATCATCGCCCCGCCCAGAAGAAACAGCCCTGCTCCGCCCGGCGCATTCAACAGCTGGTTCCTGTTCTGAACGGAGGTGATGACAAAGTAGCGTGGGGGCATTCTAACCAGGATGTGACATTACATAACTGCTGTTCTGCACGGCCTGCTGCAGGTGTCATGGGTTAATATCCAAGACTGGCGTTCCAGTGTTAGGCTCAGGAAATAAATGCGGGTGGTTTTCTTGCCAATGTTCACAAATGGCATCTGGTCAAAGAGCCTTTCAGGCCTATGTTCCCAAGGCTGTATCCGTGTAAACCACCCCGTATTCATGTTGGAATAATGCAGATTAAAAATACATTGAAAGTGCCCACCAAAAGAGAACTTCTTAAAATGTGGATAAATATCATACATATAATGATAAGTGAAAAGAATGGTTGCCAAAAGGTATGTAGCTGTATGAAGCAATTTATGGGACTTTCAAGATGAGGCTGAATAGCCCTCTATATCCACAGGTTCTGCATCGTTGGTTTCAAGCAACTGTGAGTAGAAAACATTCAGAAAAAAACTTCCAGAAAATCCCTGAAAGCAAAACTCGCATTTGCCCACTCTCTGGCAACTATTTACACAACATTGTATTGTATTTACAATGTTTACATTGTATTTATGACTATTTACATAGCATTTATTTTGTATTAGGTATTATAAGCAATCTAGAGATGATTTAAAGTATATGGGAGGATGTGAGTAAATTATATGCACAAACCACACCATTTTATATAAATAACTTGAGCATTCACAGATTTTGGCACCCAAGATGGTCTTAGAATCAGTTCACGGATACCTAGGGATGACTGTATTATTTACAGAAGCATTCACAAAGTACAAAAGCATGACCAGAAACCCCAAATACCAACTTCAGGATAGTTGGTCAGCTCTGCAGAAGGATAAAGAGATGAAGGAAGGGAGGAGATAAAGAGGAACAAGCCCTACCTGTATTTGAAGGGTATTTCCTCTTTAAATCCAAAATGAAGAGATCTGAGACTAATAAGTCAAAATGTTAGCATTTATTAAACCTAGGTGACAGGTGTGTGGATATCTGTTATATGTTCTCTACTTTAATGTTTTCAAATATTTCATAATTTAAATTTTTATTAGAAAAATAATTGTTGATCTATATCATGAAATAGCAACCCATGTTTGATCCCTGGGTGGGGAAGATCCCCTGGAGAAGGAAATGGCAACCCACTCCAGTACTGTTGCCTGGAAAATCCCATGGACAGAGGAGCCTTCTGGGCTATAGTCCATGGGATCACAAAGAGTCAGACACAACTGAGTGCATATATATGATGGAATACCATGCAGCATTAAAAAGAATAAGGCAAGTGTATAGGTTATCAGACAAATATGTGCAAGAAATATTTTAGATCAAAAAAGCAGGCTGCTTACATTGCCCAGGCCAGAGTAGAAGCTAGATCCAGGTGGAATGGGGGTGGTACAGACAGATAGGGGAGAGCCTCTGGGCCACATCTTTCTCCTCTTCTCTCCCTATCCTCTGGGTCACATATGCCAGCCAACTGAGGTGGTGGCTGCCACCATGCCCCTGACCTCCTGGGCCAACTTCTACACAGGGGTCAAGCTGTTTGTGACTGGGGGTGTGTAGCTGGGGCACGGGTGCAAGGCCTGTCAGGGTGCCCTGTGGAGGCCCCCATCATCCCTACTTCATTTCCCATATTTCCCCTTGGGCATCCCTGACTAGGACTCTCCCACCCCAAACTCAGTCTCCTGAATTTCAGCTCCTAACCCCATAGACTTGAAGCCTACTCATGAATGTGCCAAACCTCCCCACATGTTACCAAGGAAGTAATTTCCAGCCAGAAAGAGGAGGCATCATCACAAAAGCAAGAACAAATACAAAACCAAGACAAAGTAGGTTGCTGTGTAGTATGAAACTATAATCTATTTTTGCATAATAAAATATACATATGTATACACAAACACACACACATCTAAAGTTTTCTGCTGGACTCTACTCATATTCAATGCCTAAAATCTCCATTGGATGTCATTCAAGCAACCACAAAAAACCTACTGGGTCCAAAACTTACTGGATCTTCATCTTTCTCTCCATACATTCTCATCTTCTATTATTCCCCATCTCAGCACGTGAAACCATCATCCACTCTGGTGAAAATCCCAGGAGTCAATGACAAGTTCCCCCTTTCCCTCAGGGTCTGCTGGTCCTATCTGTCTGCTCTCTAATCCATCTTCTCACTTTCCTTGTCATCCTCCCCCCTCACTCCTGCTGTAAGTCCATTATCAATCACTGGAGGCCTGCAAGGGGTTCCCAACCAGCTCTCCTGACAGCAGCTGTTGATCCCTACGACCCATTCTCCACATAGCCAGAGTGGTCCAGTAAAGACCTAGTGAAAGTAAAAGTTGCTCAGTTGTGTCTGACTCTTTGCAACCCCATGGACCATACAGTCCATGGAATTCTCCAGGCCAGAATACTGAAGTAGGTAGCCTTTCCCTTCTCCAGGGGATCTTCCCAACCCAGGGATTGAACCCAGGTCTCCCACAATGCAGGCAGATTCTTTACCAGCTGAGCCACAAGGGAAGCCCAAGAATACTGAAGTGGGTAGCCTATCCCTTCTCCAGTGGATCTTCCCAACCCAGGAATCGAACTGGGGTCTCTTGCATTGCAGGCAGATTCTTTACCAACTGAGCTATCAGGAAAGCCCTGTAAAGACCTAAGTCATTCCTTAACTAATTAATACCCATTAATACTCCCGCTGTTCTCAACTCCCTGATCATGGGTCTGGATCTGCCACTTTCCCCTGCCTCTTTAGGCACCATGTCCCCCTCCCTCCCCTGCACTCCAGGAATCCTGGAGGACTTTCATTTCCTGGGGATCATCATTCTCCCTCTAGGATCAGTGCACAGGCTGCTCCTCTTGCTTCAAATGCTCGATCCTCTTTTCCTTTGTAATCAGATGTAACCCATGCTGCTGCTGCTGCTAAGTCACTTCAGTCGTGTCCGACTCTGCGCGACCCCAGAGACGGCAGCCCACCAGGCTCCCCCATCCCTGGGATTCTCCAGGCAAGAACACTGGAGTGGGTTGCTATTTCCTTCTCCAATGCATGAAAGGGAAAAGTGAAAGTGAAGTCGTTCAGTCATGTCCGACTCTTCTCGACCCCATGGACTGCAGCCTACGAGGCTCCTCCGCCCATGGGATTTTCCAGGCAAGAGTACTGGAGTGGGGTGCCATTGCCTTCTCCAGATGTAACCCATAAGTTTAGTTAAAATGCCCACACTGAGGGAAAATCGAATAAATGTATTTATTTGTTAACTCAACAGTGGCCACTAGACTGCACAAGGTCAGTTTTCATTTCAATCCCAAAGAAGGGCAATGCCAAAGAATGTTCAAACTGCCATACAGTTGCATTCATTTTACTTGATAGCAAGGTTATGCTCAAAATTCTTTAAGCTTGGCTTCAGCAGTACCTGAGCTGAGAACTTCCAGGAGTACGAGAAGGGTTTCAAAGAAGCAGAGGAACCAGAGATTAAATTGCCAACATCTGCTGGATCATAGCAAAGGCAAGGGAATTCCAAAAAAATCATCTACTTCTGCTTCATTGACTATGCTAAAGTCTTTGACTGTGTGGATCACAACAAACTGTGGAAAATTCTTAAAGAGATGGGAGTACCAGGCCACCTGACCTGTCTCCTAAGAAACGTGTGCGCAGGTCAAGAAGCAACAGTTAGAACCAGATGAGGAAAACTGACTGGTTCAAAATTGGGAAAGGAGTACAACAAGGCTGTATATTGCCACTCTGCTCATTTAACTTCCGTGCAGAGTACATCATGAGAAATGCTGGGCTGGAGGAAGCACAAGCTGGAATCAAGATTGATGGAAGAAATACTGATATTTGCCTCAGATAGGCAAATAATATCACTCTGATGGCAGAAAGTGAAGAGGATCTAAAGGGTTCTTGATGAAGGTGAAAGAGAAGAGTGAAAAAGCTGGCTTAAAACTCAACATTCAAAAAACTAAGATCATGGCATCCGGTCCCATCACTTCATAGCAAATAGAAGGGAGAAAAGTGGAAGTAGTGACAGATCTTATGTTCTTGGGCTCTAATATCACTTCAGACAGTGACTGCAGCCATGAAATTAAAAGACGCTTGCTCCTTGGAAAGAAAGCTATAACAAATCTAGACAGCATATTTAAAAGCAGAGACATTACTTTGCAAACAAAGGTCCACACAGTCACAGCTATGGTTTTTCCAGTAATGTATGGATGTGAGAGTTGGACCATAAAGAAGGCTGAGCAACAAAGAATTGATGCTTTTGAATTGTCTAAAACAATTGAAGAAGACTCTGAAATTGGAGAAGACTTTTCAGAATCCCTTGGACTGCAAAGAGATCAAACCAGCCAATTTTCCTAAAGGAAATCAATCCTGAATATTCACTGGAAGGGCTGTTGCTGAAGCTGAAGCTCCAATACTTTGGCCACTTGATGTGAAGAGCTGACTGATTGGAAAAGACCCTGATGCTGGGAAAGACTGAAGCAAAATGACAAGGGGGCAACAGAGGATGAGATGGTTGGATGGCATCACTGACTCAATGGACATGAATTTCAGCAAAATCTGGGAGACAGTGAAGGACAGGAAAGCCTGGTATGCTGTGTTCCATGGAGTCACAAAGAGTCAGACATGACTGAACAACAGTTTCTTGAGTAGCTTATTTATTTAATCCAGCGAATATCTATTGAATGTCAACTGTGTGCCCAGATCAGTTCTAGATGTTATGGTTCCCTTGTTTGGCTTCCACATCTCAAGCCCAGTTGCTTTAAGGTTTACATTAGAGGTTTCATTTTGATTTCAGTCCTTTGTACAGGAACATCCAAGGCTAAGCCCAGTTCTGCTATGTGATGGCTGAGACTCAGTGGAAATGCAAACACATTTTCATTTCTCATAAGACCGAAAAACTTTTTACTATAATAAACCATCACCTTCAGGAGACAAGGCTAAACAGCCATCACTGCAATCATTTTTCTCTTATAGACAATTACAAGTCCAGAAAACAAGTAATTTTCACTGTGTTCCCACTGATCACTTGTTCTGAGATTTCTGCTTCCAGCCTGTCCACTGTTCCCAATGGTGGTGGCTCAACACCAACTTTGGTAGAGAATCTGCCTGCAATGCATGATACCTGGGTTCAATCCCTGGGTCAGGAAGATCTCCTGGAGAAGGGAATGGCTACCCACTCCAGTATTCTTGCTTGGAAAATCTAATGGACAGTAGAGCTGGCAGGCTACAGTCCATGGGGTTGCAAAGAGTCAGACATGACTGAGCTACTAACACTTTCACTGAGGAATTTCAGAGTTGGAGCCCAGGGTGAGCAGTTTCTGGGACATACAGACAAGTACCTTATGCACTGTGTGCCCTGCCCATCAGTTTTCTCATCTCCTTGGGCACAGTTCAGATCTCATTTCAAAAGCCTCCAGGCAAAAGTCTGTGAGGAAAACATCTTTTCGTAAAACCAGAATTATCTATGTTGATTACCAATATTCATTCAACCCAGTTTCTGTTTTTCCTTTTTAATCTCCCTAAAAGACCTAGCTGGGAGGGATTGGGGGCAGGAGGAAAAGGGAACGCCAGAGGATGAGATGGCTGGATGGCATCACCGATTCAATGGATGTGAGTTTGAGTGAACTCCGGGAGATGGTAATGGACAGGGAGGCCTGGCATGCTGCGATTCATGGGGTCGCAAAGAGTTGGACACGACTGAGCGACTGAACTGAACTGAAAAGACCTAGACATTACTTTGCCAACAAAGGTCCATCTAGTCAAGGCTATAGTTTTTCCAGTAGTCATGTATGAATGTGAGAGTTGGACTATAAAGAAACCTGAGTGCTGAAGAATTGATGCTTTTGAACTGTGGTGTTGGAGAAGACTCTTGAGAGTCCCTTGGAGAGCAAGGAGATCCAACCAGTTCATCCTAAAGGAAATCAGTCCTGAATGTTCATTGGAAGGACTGATGCTGAAGCTGAAACTCCAATACTTTGACCACCTGATGCGAAGAACTGACTCATTTGAAAAAACCCTGATGCTGGGAAAGATTGAAGATGGGAGGAGAAGGGGATGACAGAAGATAAGATGGTTGAATGGCATCACCAACTCAATGGACATGAGTTTGAGTAAACTCCGGGAGTTGGTGATGAACAGGGAGGCCTGGTGTGCCACAGTCCATAGGGTTGCAAAGAGTCAGACATGACTGAGTGATTGAACTGAATTGAAAAGACCTGAGTATGTAAGAAAATACTCAGTGAACATCTGACTAATTGTGGAGATGAGTGGATGTAGTTAGTTTAGCATAGTGTTTAAAGCAACGGCTTCAGAGTCAGAGAAAGCTTGCTCAACATGCTCTTTCCTTCATGATCGGCCCTTTGTTTCCAGACAAACTCCTACTCATCCATCAACACCCACCTTAAATAATTCCTTCTGCAAAATTTTTCCCAGTGCAATCAATGTAAATAGATATTCCTTTTTTCCTGGGTTCCCAGAGCATGTCTATTATGTTTAGTTTAGCACTTATTATGTTATCTTGAAATTATCTGTAAAATTTATGTCTCTTTCCATTGAATAACTGGGCTTCCCTGATGGCTCAGCAGTAAAGAATCTGCCTAAGACCCAGGAGACTTGGGCATGATTCCTGGGTCAGGAAGATCTCTTGGAGGAGAAAACAGCAACCCACTCCAATATTCTTGCCTGGGAAATCCCACAGACAGAGGAGCCTGGCAGTCCATGGGGTTGCAAAAGAGTCAGCCAAGACATAATGGCTAAACAACAACACAACTGAAAAACTAGGTTCTACAAAGCCAGAAGCACACCTTATTCTATTTAGTATGGGGTCTGTCATATATCATAGTGATCAAATATGAGCATTAAATAATCAGTCAGACCTGGGTTCAAATCCTGACTTTACCTCTTACCAGTTATTTAACCATGAGAAGTTAGTTCATCTTCATAAACCTGTTTCCTTATCTAAAAGACATTTTCCTTTAAGAGTTATTGAAAAATTAAATTGGAAAATTAAATTGGGTATTAAATTAGGTATTGTTGAAAAAATTAATTAAATATTTGACCTGGTAACTGGTTTGTACTGAAGGATTTTTTAAAACTCTCACTTTTATTACTAACTGCAAAACCTTGACTGTGTGGATCACAATAAACTGTGGAAAATTCTGAAAGAGATGGGAATACCAGACCACCTGACCTGCCTCTTGAGAAACCTATATGCAGGTCAGGAAGCAACAGTTAGAACTGGACATGGAACAATAGACAGGTTCCAAATAGGGAAAGGAGTATGTCAAGGCTGTATATTGTCACCCTGCTTATTTAACTTATATGCAGACTACCTCATGAGAAACGCTTGACTGGAGGAACCACAAGCTGGAATCAAGATTTCCAGGAGAAATCTCAATAACCTCAGATATGCGGATGACACCACCCTTATGGCAGAAAGTGAAGAGGAACTAAATAGCCTCTTGATGAAAGTGAAAGAGGAGAGAGAAAAAGTTGGCTTAAAGCTTAACATTCAGAAAACGAAGATCATGGCATCTGGTCCCATCACTTCATGGGAAATAGATGGGGAAACAGTGGAAACAGTGTCAGACTTTATTTTTGGGGGCTCTAAAATCACTGCAGATGGTGATTGCAGCCATGAAATTAAAAGACACTCCTTGGAAGAAAAGTTATGACTTTTATAATATAAATATAATATAAAGCATATTGAAAAGTTATGACTTTTATAATATAAATATAATATAAAGCATATTGAAAAGCTATCTAGAGACATTACTTGGCCAACAAAGGTCCGTCTAATCAAGGCTATGATTTTTCCAGTGGTCATGTATGGATGTGAGAGTTGGACTGTGAAGAAAGCTGAGTGCCAAAGAATTGATGCTTTTGAACTGTGGTGTTGGAGAAGACTCTTGAGAGTCCCTTGGACTGCAAGGAGATCCAACCAGTCCATTCTGAGGGAGATCAGCCCTGGGATTTCTTTGGAAGTAATAATGCTAAAGCTGAAACTCCAGTACTTTGGCCACCTCATGCAAAGAGTTGACTCATTGGGAAAGACTCTGATGCTGGGAGGGATTGGGGGCAGGAGGAGAAGGGGACGACAGAGGATGAGATGGCTGGATGGCATCACTGACTCGATGGACGTGAGTCTGAGTGAACTTCGGGAGTTGGTGATGGACAGGGAGGCCTGGTGTGCTGCGATTCATGGGGTCGCAAAGAGTCGGACACGACTGAGCAACTGAACTGAGTTGAACTGAATTGCACAAATGTTTGTTAGTCAAATTAATAAATGCATGGATCTAAACCTCTGATGATAACCCCTTCATGTCAGCTGAAGAAGATACTGTGAGTGAAGTATAGGAAGAAATGTCATTAATATAGTGTTTACTTTTCTCATAAAATATATGGGTGTTTTAAAAGGTCACTCATTAAGAATACCTGTTAGGGAAAAATAGCCTAATTGTTTTAAACTACTTCTTGAGTTAGGTAAAAATCAAACTCAATTTAAATGCTGAAAGTCTTATAATGTTCATTTCAATCTGCCTGTTCAGGCAAGCGATGTTCTCTGGGAGCCTGCAAGAGACAGCTTAATTAGTGGTCGTTAGCAGAGATGCAGCTGATTACACACCACTTAAAAGCATTTCAGGTCAATTTTTTTTTCACTTTGTAATCTTCTACCTTTATCCTTCCCTGGCAATTTTTCTGCTTACCCCTGATTAAAGTTTAAGAGATAGACACATTTTCATAAAATTTTAAAGCCTGTTATTTTGCCTCAGGCTCTTCATCTTTTCTTAATTATGATCATAGTAGCACAAATCCCCAGAGTGCCTACTATGTGCTAGCCAGTCAGTGTGCTGTCAGATATACCATATATCTCCTTTTCCCAGAGCTTATCACCATCTAACATACCAGATAATTTGCTTCTTCTTTATTTCATTGTTAATCATCTTTTTCCTTCCATCCCACCCTTCACTTCTAGGAAAGTAAGAGCCCAAAGTCAGGGATCTTCGTTTTGTTTCCTGATATATACCAAAAGATTAGAACAATGCCTGGCACATAGTAGATGCTCTATAAATATTTGTTGAATGAATGCATCTTCACAGAACCCTGAGGGAGCTAGTCTGACCATTATTTTAAGGTTGGGAAACTGAGGCCCAGAGATTTAAAATGAAAAGCCTGGCATCACAGAGCCAGTAAGCAGCAGCAGAGGCCCTTGGACTCAGACTGATCGGACTCTAAATTCTCTACTTTCTCCACAAGGGAATGCCATGTTTCAATCAAGTTCTCTTCTGGACACATACTTCCCCTGTACCCGGACTGACTTCAGACGGGATTTAAACTGGAGGATGGCAATGGCAGGGTACACATGATTGTGTTGCCAAGGCTAGAAAAGGAGACAGGTCAGACTGCTGGCCACCAGTGGGTAGCTGAGAGCCAGGTCGCCTGACCATAACACCCTCTGGCTCTGTACTCAAAGAGAACTTTCTGGTCTTCTCAAATTCTATTTTTCCTGCATGCCAGAAGTTAATATAATCACCCCCACCTCTTAAAGATCTCCCTAACTTTCTGTGAAGATTCATGGTGGTTGGGCAGAGACTTCAGGTCTTTGGAGAAAGGTGTTCTCTAAATGCCAGGTGTTACCATTAAGATCACTTACTGCTATTCATACCTTTTGATATTTGGAACTGGACACCTTGATTCCTGAACCTCTTTAGTCAAAACTCAAACCTATTTAATCCCCAGCTCCCTTCCTTTTTATACTGTGAGTTGTGAAAATGTTGGCTGAGTTCCATATTCCCATCCTGGATGTGGATTTTGGTGAGTGAGTCAAACTGAGAAATCATGACCTGTTGTGAGAGGTTTGGTACCCTCTCCTCATCACATATACTTCCTTGGTGTGCACATATGGTCAGTCACGTCTGACTCTGTGGCCCCATGGCCTGTAGCCCACCAGGCTCCTCTGTCCACGCAAGACAGAGTTTCCAGGCGAGAATACTGGAATGGGTTGCCATTTCCTCTTCCAGAGGACCTTCCCAACCCAGGGATCAAACCTGCATCTCCTGTGTCTCCTGCATTACAGGCGGATTCTTTAACACTGATCTTCTGATTCCATAGCTTCAGCTGCTGTTTACTGATTGATTTCCCAATCAGCATCACCCTCCCACTTTGCTTTCCAAACTCCAAACTCTTTTTTTTCTTTTTTCTGGACACACCACATGGTAGAATCTTAGTTCCCCAACCAGGAGGGATCCATCCGACCAGCACCTCCTGCATTGGAAGGCAGAGTTTCAACCACTGAACCACCAGAGAAGTCCCCAGACTCATTTGTTCAGAACTGCCTTCTGTGTAGCTCCACCTGGATGTGTGAAAAGCATCTCATATCCAGCATGTGCAAAACCCAGTTTCTCATCTTATCCCCAACTCTTAAAGACCCCTCTCAATTTTTTCTCTAAATGAATGGTACCTGTCATTTTTCACTCCTCAATCCTCATTTCTTCACCACCCACATCCAGGCATTAAGCTTTTTCTGTTCCAAATGAAAAATCCCTTACATTTGTTTACTACTCTTGGTGTCTGCCCAGTTCTGACCTCAAGCAACTTCCTCACTGGTCTTTCTGGACAGTCTCTTCCTTTTACATGTGGCTACCACAGATATCTGCTGACATGAAAAATCTGATGATGTTACATACTACAACTCTAGGGTCTTCAGAACTGGCCCAAGTCTATCATGCTAACATCACGTGCCCCGTCATGTGCTAATACCTTGTCTTCATCACCGTCTTCCATCTCTACCCTATCTTTAAACTCTTCACCTTCCCCTACATGTAATGGTCTTCATTTCTTCATGCCTTCACACACTCTGTTCCCTTTGTCTGGAATACCTTTCCTTTTCTTAGTCACCCAACACATTCACATACATCTTTTGGATCCCATCTTCTCTGCTTTTGCAAATCCCCCGCAGGTGGAATAACATCCTTCTCTGTGGTTCCATAGCCATTTATAAATGCCATCTTTTATTAGCCAGGGTTCTCCACAAAAATAGAACCAGTAGGATATATATGTAGGAAGTGATTTATTATAAGGAATTGGCTCATGTTATTATGGATGCTAAGAAGTCTCCCAATCTGCTGTCTGTACCTTGGAGACTCAGAAAAGCCAATGGTTGATTCAGTCTGAATCTACAAGCCCAAGAGCCAGGAGCACTGAGGGTGGGACAAGACTGATGTCCCAGCTCAGCAAGAAGAGATGGATTCTTCTTTCCTCCAACTTTTTGTTCTATTCTGGCCTTCAACAGGTTGGATGATGCACAATGGGGAGGGAAAACTGCTTTACTGAGTCCACCAGTTCAAAGGTTAATTTCATCCAGAAACGCTTTCACAGACACATGCAGAAATAATCTTTAGCCAAATATATGGGCACCTGTGATCCAGTCAAGTTGACAAAAAAATTAAACATTACATCTCTCAAAAACAATTTTTACTAATAGCACCCTAAACACATATTTTGTGATGGGGACTTTTCTGACACTCATTTAATACCTGCAGTAACCCAGAGAGTAGTTGTAATCTTTACGTGTATGCTAAGTCACTTCAATTGTGTCCAGCTCTTTGCAACCCTATGGACCACAGCCCGCCAGGCTCCTCTGTCCCTGGTATTCTCCAGGAAGGAATACTGGAGTGGGTTGCTATGCCCTTCTCCAGGGGATCTTCCTGACCCAGGGATCGAACCCACATATTTTGCAGCTCCTGGTTTGCAGGTAGATTCTTTACTGCTGAGCTACTGGGGAAGCCCCATATCTTCATTTTATTCTCATGAGACTAAGACCGAAGTTAAGTCACTTGTCTGAGGTCACCCAGCTGGGAAATGGAATTGCCGATTCAGCTGGAGAGAGTCTACACACAGTCCATGCACTTGAACACTACCCGTTTCATTTCTCACTGTGAGATTTGTGTATCTGTCGAGACTGTAAGTCTGTTGGTTTCACCTTCAACTATTATGCCACCCTCCCACTTTCTCTTGACTTTGTTGATTCACTAGTTCTCTGGATCTACAAGTCTATTTCTGTTTTGTTTGTATGTTTGTTTTTAATTTGTTTTTCAGGTTCCATATATCAATTCAGTTCAGTTCAGTCACTCAGTCGTGTCTGACTCTTTGCAACTCTATGGACGGCAGCACACCAGGCCCCCATGTCCATCACCGACTCCCGGAGATTACTCAAACTCATTTCCATTGAGTCAGTGATGCCATCCAACCATCTCATCCTCTGTTGTCCCCTTCTCCTCCCACCTTCAATCTTTTCCAGTATCAAGGTCTTTTCAAATGAGTGAGTTCTTTGCATCAGGTGGCCAAAGTATTGGAGTTTCAGCTTCAGTATTAGTCCTTCCAATGAATATTCAGGACTGATTTCCTTTAGGATGGACTCATTGGATGTCCTTGCTGTCCAAAGGACTCTCAAGAGTCTTCTCCAACACCACAGTTCAAAAGCATCAGTTCTTCGGCACTCAGCTTTCTTTATAGCCCAACTCTCACATGCATACATGACTACTGGAAAAACCATAGTTTTGACTATACAGAGTTTGTTGGCAAAATGATGTCTCTGCTTTTTAGTATGCTGTATAGATTTGTCATAGCTTTCCTTCCAAGGAGTAAGTGTCTTTTAATTTCATGTCTATAGTCACAGTCCACAGTGATTTTGGAGCCCAAGAAAATAAATTTGTCACTGCTTCCACTTTTTTCCCATCTATTTGCCATGAAGTTATAGGACTGGATGTCATGATAGTTTTTTGAATGTTGAGTTTTAAACTAGCCTTTTCTCTCTCCTCTTTCACCCTCATCAAGAGGCTATTTAGTTCCTCTTCAATTTCTGCCATTAGAGTGGCATCATTGCATATCTGAGGTTGTTGATATTTCTCTCAGCAATCTTGATTCCATCCTGTGATTCATCCAGCTCGGCATTTCACATGATATACTCCGTGTGTAAGTTAAACAGGCAGGGTGACAATATACAGCCTTGTTGTACTCCTTTCCCAATTTTGAACCAGTCCATTGTTTCATGTCTAGTGCTAACTGTTGCTTCTTGACTTGCATACAGGTTTCTCAGAAGACAGGTAAGGTGGTCTGATATTCCTATGTCTTTAAGAATTTTCCACAGTTTGTTGTGATCCACACAGTCAAAGGCGTTAGCATAGTCAATGAAGCAGAAGTAGATGATTTTTTGGAATTCCCTTGCCTTTGCTATGATCCAGTGGATGTTGGCAATTTGATCTCTGGTTCCTCTGCCTTTTCTAAATCCAGCTATACATCTGGAAGTTCTAGGTTCACATACTGCTGAAGCCTAGCTTGAAGTATTTTGAACATTACTTTGCCAGCATGTGAAATGAGGGCAATTGTAGGGTAGTTTAAACATTCTTTGGCATTGCCCTTCTTTGAGATTGCAATGAGAAGTCACCTTTCTCAATCCTGTGGTCACTATTGAGAGAATATCACCCCTCAAAGAAACTCTCGGTTATTTCCATTCTGCTTACTGCAAATGACTCTTGGTGAAAAACCGTGTTGTATCTAGATGCAGACAGGGCTGTGCTCACGGATGCCAAGAAATCAAGATATAAAACATGTATTGCAATAAAATCTGACCACAACTTCCAAATGAATCAGGAGCACGGCTTCACTGGCAGGCCAATGCATCTCACATATTAAGTATCCTTTGTTGTTTATAGCTATAGAAGCTGCTGAGGTTGGGAGTAAGGGGAAGAAACCTGCCCAGCCTTTCCTGTTGATGAAATTCCAGTGGAGTCTGGTTCTCAGGTTTGGTGATTATTGAGCCAAGTCTGGGAGATCTGACACTGAGCCAGGCTCTACTTTGCTGGCAGACCTGGAAAGCTTGGATGGGGTGGCTCAGAGGAGGGACCAAAAGACAGTGTGACTTGCTTAGAGCCTCCTACACAGTAGATGTTCAATATATATTGGCTCCCCAAATAGCCGAGGCATTCAAGAAAGAATTTACAGAAGTATGACATTTGAATTAAGTTATAAGGGTGCTTGCAAGAGTGGGAGGAAGGACAGACATTTGATATAGGAAGGATAGTGGTGTGCAAAAGGAGAGAGGTATGAACAGGTAACCTCAAGTTGTTCAGTGAGGCTAGGGGAGGGGGGAAGTGGGAGATGAGGCTATTAAGATGTTTAGACTTTCTTCAGTGGATAACAGGAAGCTTCTGATGAATGCAGAGCACATGAGCGACATAATCAAAGTCATGGGCTCATTCACCCCTCTCTTTCCTAGTCACTATTCCAACATAAGCTTCCCCCACAGTCAGTGTGGCTTCCACTGACATACCTCTCTGTTCCTTCACCCTCAGAAGGAACCTGAGGTTCCTTCTCTCGTCACCCTCCCTCTCTCCATCCCAATTCTTGATATCATCACAGAAACCTTCAACTTCCACGTGGATGTGTCTCCCAACACCCGTGGCCTCTCAGCTCTGATGACCTTCAATGTCAGCCATTGTCTTTAGCCATCCACGCCCAGAGTCTCATCACAGACCTTCTCCCCCTTGAGGATCTCAAAGCCCAGTTGCTCTCTCCCTCTGTCATCCATTGAGCAGGCAGAAGAATCAATCATGTCATTCCCCTGCTTGAAGCTTTGCAGTGATTCTCAGGGCATTACAAATAAAACTCCAAACTCCTGCCTGTGGCCTTCTGGACCCTATATGTTCTGGCCCTTGCCAGCTTCTCCAGTCTCATCGTGGGTCACTCTCCCCCTCACCTTCCATTCTACCTTTGCTCTTCATCCTTTAACAGCTACAGTCACATCCCCACTCTCCTCACACCAGACTTCTCAAACGAATTCTCATTACTTGCTCTCCCCATCTTTCCACTTCCCACTCACTTCTCAAGCCACTAAATGTGGTTTCAGCACCCCTGGTCTTCTGACATTCCCTTCTCCAAGGCTACGGTTACAAACGGCCAAATAGAATGAGTACTGGTAGCCACCCTTGTTTTGAAACTCACTTTCCCTAAACTTGATTTCCACAATGTTGCTTTTTCTTTTGCCTGCTTCTGTTTTTTTCTTAGTCTTTGTGAATTCTTCTTTTTTTTTTCTTTTTACTACTTAAACCTCCATGTTATCTAGAGCTCTAACTTCAGTATCTCATATTCCCACTCTACATTCTTTGAGCATCTGATTCCCTGTGCATGGCTTCCCTCCCCCTATCAGATGCACCCACAGGCACCTCAACACAACAGATTCCAAGCTGAGCTCACCATCTCCCACTCCCACTTCATGCCAAGAGCCAGTCCACACCATTCAAGAAAAGCACTCACCCATATCTTCCCATTTGCCCAACCTGAAAATCTGGGAATCATTCCAGGTTGCTCATTCTCCCTCATCCTCCACCAGTGATTAACCTCCACATGTGAGTGAGGCAGGGCTTCCCTGACGGCTCAGACGGTAAAGAATCTGCCTGCAGTAAGAGAGACCTGGGTTCGATCCCTGGGTTGGGAAGATCACCTGGAGGAGGGCATGACAACCCACTCCAGTATTCTTGTCTGAAGAATCCCATGAACAGAGGAGCCTGGTGGGCTGCAGTCCATGGGGTCACAGAGTCAGACATGACTGAGCGACTAAGCACAGCACAGTGAGTGAGGCAAGTTTCTAAAAGTCTCCATCCCTGCTTAAGCCCATCCTCTAGTTCAGGCCCTCCTCATCTCTCTTCCAAACTTTTGGACCACCTGATTACTGTGTTCCCTGTCTTTGTTTTTTTATCTCTTGTCCTCATTGTGAAGTGAAGTGAAGTGAAAGTCGCTCAGTTATGTCTGACTCTTTGTGACTCCATGGACTATAGTCTATGGAATTCTCCAGGCCAGAATACTGGAGTGGGTTGCCTTTCCCTTCTCCAGGGGATCTTCCCAACCCAGGGATCAAACCAGGGTCTCCTGAGTTGCAGGCGGATTCTTTACCAGCTGAGCTATCAGAGAAGCCCATTGTCCTCACTGGATCATGTCTTACACAATTTTGCATCCTCTGGGGCTGCCACAGTGGCTGGCATGTGGTGTGTACTTACAGTGGGTGTCAGTGACTATACAAATGAACATGTGAATACACAACTAAAAGAAGGAATAAATGGGCCAAGGCACTTGGCATTGCTTAGTCCAAAACAATAAGTCTACAAAATTAAAATTCATGTCACTTGCACAATGACTTTGTGAGGTACTTATTATTCTTCTTAACTTTTCTAGGTTAATAATTTAACCTAAACCATAGAATTAGTAAGTCAGAGAATCAGCAAGTGGAAGAGCCTGGATTTTAACCTATGGCTCCAAATCTTAAACTCTTCACCATGTCTTAGAGTTTTTCTCAGCAGTTGCAGCATTATTTATTTACTTATGGCCATACTGTGTGGCTTGTGGGATTTAGTTCCCCGACCAGGGATTGAACCTGGGGCCTTGGCTGTGAGAGCACAGAGTCCCAACCACTGGACCACCAGGGAATTCCTAGCAGTTGCATTATTTTTAGGTCCCACCAACCATCTGGGATTAACCAGATTATTTTACTTTGCAGCATTGTTTCTAAACAATACAGTTTTGCCCTCAGAAGAGGAAATGTATCCATTTCCTTAAAGCACAGAGGTTTGTCTTCATTCTTGCTCCAAACAATGTGTGATCATGTGCAACTGCAGGTCGACCTTTCAGTCCTGATGTGTATGTTCAACAAATGGCCCTGGATACCAAAAATAGGAAGAATTGTATGCTACTCTGTGGCTTGAAACTTTCACTTCCTTGGTGATTTTGTCAGCCAATCATCTCCTAGAAAAGCTGACAGAGAAAGAACCTCACCCAAACAGAGTTTGATTTCCTGCACCGTCTTCTCTCATACCACCTCCTCCTCCCATATTCCCTACCTCTGTGACTAGCCACCCGTTTCCCAGACCAGAAACCTGGTGATCCTCCCTGAGTCTTCCTTTTGCACATCCAATCCAGCACCTAGCCAATCTGTTCCACTTCCTCAGTGTCCCCGGGGTCTGCTCTCTCTTCATTCCATGACTACTGCCTTCTTTCAGGCCTCCACCTGAATCTCTGTTGCATTAGGAATCAGTCTCCTGTCACATCTCTCCATTTTCTGGTTTTGCACACACGAACTGTCATCCACATTGTAGCCAAGGTTATGATTCAAGCAGACACATCTGCTCATGGCAGATTTCTGCCTTTGAACCTCTAATGTCTTCCCTTCTGTCTCAAGATTAAGTCTACAGTCTTCATCATGGCACACAGGACCTATCACAGTCAAGCCCCTACCCAGCTCACCAGCCTCCTCTCTCCCCACTTTCCACCTCTCAACTCTGGCTTTGTGCTGTCTTCTTCTGCACTTTGCATTAACTGGTCCCTCCCTGTCC
Source organism: Bison bison bison (assembly GCF_000754665.1). Taxonomy (NCBI): domain Eukaryota; kingdom Metazoa; phylum Chordata; class Mammalia; order Artiodactyla; family Bovidae; genus Bison; species Bison bison. The sequence goes on from NW_011495071.1 coordinate 18,517,896, forward strand.
CCCTCCAACTTGGTCAACTCCAACCAGTCCTTCAAATCTCAGTCTGGGCGTCATCTGCTCCCAGTGTCTCTGACTTCCACAATCTGGGTTAGATGCCTCCTTAATTTTCCCACGGGAGCCGTATAGCATATTGTGATTGTCTACTTGTTTGTCTGTCCTTTATCCCCACACCTCTTACTCAGTGAGATCTGTGAGAGTCAGGAGTGTATCCTGTTTACCTCTTTGTCTCTAGTTTCTGAGCCCGTGGGTGCTCATGAGTTTAAGTCAATGAATCCTTATCCTCACCTCCCCTTCCCTTGCCACTATAGTGGGGGAGACACCGGTAGAACAGCCAGTGTAAATGGAGCTGTGTGTAAGGCACCCCGGGAGCAAGGAGAAGGGAGCCATGGCAGCTTCAGATGTCTCAATGAACAGTATGGCAGAAATACGCCTGGGATTTAACTTTTGGAAAAACAGCAAATGGAAAGAGCACCCCAACTTACAATCCTGAAGAGCAACTTAAGAATAATTAATAAAATTAATAACTCTAGGCCAGTGGTTCCATATGAGGACGTGTTCTAATATCAAAAAGTTTAGATATATCTGAGTAATAGTAGTTGACACAGAAAATCTTAAGATTCCTCTAACTTCAGGAAGGATTTTATGTATTCATCATAATGCCATCTACAAAGATTCACAAATTAGCAGTACATGAATGTGAAAGATGGTTTATTATGCCCTCTGACTGCCTGCTGTAGGTATGGGTTGTGTGGATCCCCTGTAAAAACTCCACAGGGCCCCAAGCAAACAGGGGTTTAGACTCACTTATGCTACAGTAGCCCTTCATGCTTCTCAGCTACCCTTTCCTCCTGGATCTGGACTGACTCAGAAAATGCACTCATGTAGAAGACAGTCATGGCTGGAAAATGAGTAACTGGTTAACACCTTCACAACTAAGTAATTAATTCAGGCATTAAGAGATTAGTTCAAAACTTGAACACAGAATGATCAGATTAAATACTTTCCTTTAAGCAATTGATCAAAGCCTCACTCTACTCAAAAGCCTGCTTTGCTGCCAGTGGCATGATGAGAAGATCATCTGTCCCAGAGACAGAGGTCACTTTGTTATCCCCGAAGGTCTACAGATTGGTTGGTTCAGGGTCAGGCTGAACCTACTCCAGTGATTCAGTGCAACCTTCACTCTCACGGTTTTAGATCCTATTTTCAACAGCTATGTTTACCCAAGATATAAGAAAACAGTCTCCCACAGTACATTGCTCATACCTTAATTATGACTTTATTCTTTTTTTTAGTTATTTAAGTTATATATACTTGCTTAAAAAGTCAAATGATACACAAATTTATAAAATAAAAAATAGCAGTTTCTCATATCACTCCCTGATCCTATTTCCCAAAGATAACCAGAGAAAATAGCATAACAAAGTTTATTATTCTGTTTTATTAAAAAGAAAAAAAAATTCATATGTATTTTCTATATTTATCTTCTGCAATTTTTTTCACTTTCTACTATTACAATCCTCAAACCAATACATAAACCCAGAGAACAGTATAATGTATCCCTGTATACCTATCACCTATCTTCAACAAATATCAACAACTTGCCAATTTTATTTATCTCTCCTGACCATCCAACTTTTCCATGCAATATTCTCGCAAATCTCAGACATTATCTTATTTCACCATAGTATTTTATTTTGTTTTGCTAACAGGTAAAACCTTTTAAAAACAATCATTTTGCCATTATTATATCTAAAAATAGCAATCAACCTTTAATAAATAGTCTGCTTCTATTTTTCCTGATTGTCCCTAAAATTTTTTTAACCCTTGGTTTGTTCAAGTTACTATCCCAAATAAAGTCCATAACTTGTTGGAATATCTCTTAGTCTCTTTCAGTTACAATGGTTTATTTCCATTCCCTCTTTTAGGTTATTTATACATGGATTTTTGCCCTATAGAATTGCCCAGTCTAGATTTGACTATTACATGCTCAAAATATTATTCCACATATTCTTCTCTTCTCCCTGTTTCCTATAAACTCCACAATAGAACTAGACTCTTGATTAGATTCAGACTGAATTATTTGGGGTGGAATATTTAAAACATGGGGCTAAGTGCTTTCTAGTTTATCATAGTAGGAGGTACATCATGACTGGACGTCCCTCGGATGTCAGTGTTGTCAACTGATCCATCCACTATAAAGTTTCCCATTAACTTGACACCTGCTCATTTTAATATCATCAATGATCACTATCTAGATGCATTAATTTGTTATGGGTTGCATATGGGTAATTTTCTAATTTATCATTTCTTCTGCATTTGCTAGATGAAATTCTTTTGTAAAGAAAAACCTTCCCTCATCAACTGATGACTTAGAAACACAGCATGTACAAGAAAGACAGAAAAAAATGTTCTCTTTATCACTAACTTCCAGAGTAACAACTTAGTATCCTAGCCACCTCATATTAATCAAAGTTGATCAATAGGTTAACTTTTTTGTAATATCATCGTGAACTCCTAGTCTTTCATATTTTTGTTTCAATTCATGGTATGTTTCAATTTACTATAACTGTTGTTCTCACTGAAATTTGTTTTTTCCTGTCTTTAACTTTGAAGCCCCTCCAGGTTACCCCTGAGTTTATATATAGCATAAAATTCTCTACAGTTTCCTTGCTTTCTGGAACGCAGGATATAGCAAACCTATCTTATCTATTTCTCATCATGAATTTGGAATCAACCATTACTTCAAGGAGTCTTTTTAATAGAAAAAAATGGTATTTAGATATCAAATATAGGTGCTAGCGATCCTCCTGGGCAGAAACTGATTCCAGACCTTTTCTGTAGACAAAGCTAAGAAATGTCTGATTTTTAGAGTTGTGAAATAAGTTTATACTATTGCCATTTCCTTGCTTTTTTATTTGACAATATAATATACATGATTGTTTTCATGTCAGCAATGCAGATCTAATTATTTTAGTAGCTGTGTAATATCAATTTAATAATATGACTATAACATGGTTTACATAACCAGTTTTCTCTTTAGGAAAAATATTAGTTCAAAAGGCTTAATAAATTTAAAATCCCAATGCCAGTGTCTTAAAGGGCATGTTAAATTACTTAATGCTACCTATTTTACTGATTTTTGCTGTTGCAGGCTTAACCCCTAGGCCTGGTATACAGCATGAACTCAACATTTGCGTGTTGACTTGGATTGAGCAAGCCAAGGCTCAAAGAAGAAGGTGTGGAAAAGAAGAAGTCCAGGCTAAGGCCTCTGTAACAACTCCAGAGGACCTTGGGGAAAGCTCTATGCCTCTGGCCCAAAGAGGATAGCAGACTCATCTCACAGATTAAGCCCATCTCACACCTAAGCCCAACCCACAGATTAAAGCCAAGTTCAGCGGAGCCTTGCCAGGATCAACCAACCCTCAAATGACTCACAGGTGCATAAGTGGGAACAAATGAATATTATTTTAAGCCACAGTGAATTTGGGAGTAACTTGTTATACTTTATTATTATCATATTCTTGGACAGAATGACTTAATAAAGATCAATTCTGCTCAAGAATATATATATATATTTACTGTGATCCCAATAAAATATACTGAGAAAGATTATTAGCTACATAAGATTTTCTATAACTGAAATTATAGATGATATCAAAATGAAGAGGGTGAGAGACCAGAGAAGTGAGACTAGTATGTTAAGATTCTTATCTTGCTTGGGGGCAAACACAGCACTTACAAATTTATATAGAGGTCAGAAAAAATAAGCAGAAGTATGCTTGGAAAATAGAAGAGCAAAATTAAATGTATAACTTTGAAATCAGTCAAAGAAAAATCTATCCATCCAATGAAAGAAAAAAAAAAAAAAAACAGAGAAAAAAAAAGTCTTGTAAGTGACTTAAGTGGGAATGACACAGAAAGAACCTCCAAAAGCTACTTGTCAATAAAAGCAATAAGAATACTGTCAAAAAAAAAAATCATCAAAAACCTAATTGTAAGAGCTAAAACTATAAAACTCTTAGAAGAAAATGGAGGGAAAACTTCTGGACATAGGATTTGTAAGGATTTCTTGGATAGAACACCAAAAGAACATAACAAAGGAAAAAATAAGTAAGTTGGAGTCCATAAAAAAAAAAACTTTTTTTTAAACTTATGCATCAGACACATCAACAAAGGCAATAAATGGAATGGGAGAAAATATTTATAAATCATAGATCTGGGAAGGGACTGCTATTCAGAATATATGAAGAACTCCTACAACTCAACAATAAGAGTGACAACAACAAAAACAATCTAATTCAAAGTGGACAAATGACTTGAAAAGATATTTCTCCAAAGAAGATAACAGAGGTTATCAAGGGCTGAGGAGAGGAAAGAGGATGTGGCACATATATACAATGGAATATTATTCAGCCATTAAAAATGATGAAATAATGCCAATTGCAGCAACATGGATAGGCCTAGAGATTATCATACTAAGAAGCCAAAGACAAATATCACAAGATATTGCTAATATGTGGACTCTTTAGAAATGTTACAAACGAATTTATTTACAAAGCAGAAATAGACTCACAGACTTAGAAAGCAAACTTATCATTATCAGGGGGAAAGAGGAGGAATAGACTGGGGGTTTGAGATTGACATGTACACACTGCTATATTTAAATAGATAACCAACAAGGACCTACTGTATAGAACACAGAATTCTGCTTAATAACCTAAATGATAAAAAGAATTTGAAAAATAATAGATATATGTATGTGCATAACTGAAATCTTCCAAATGTACAGGGCAGGGAACCAGAGATTGAATTGCCAACATTCATTGGATCATAGAAAAAGCAAAGAAATTCCAGAAAAACATCTACTTCTGCTTCATTGACTACACTAAAGCCTTCGACTGTGTGGATCACAACAAACTGTGGAAAATTCTTAAAGAGATGGGAACACCAGACCACCTTACCTGCCTCCTGAGAAACCTGCATGCAGGTCAACAAGCAACAGTTAGAAATGGACATGGAACAATGGACTGGTTCAAAATTGTGAAAGGGATACATTCAAGGCTGTATATTGTTACCCTGCTTATTTAACTTATATGCAGAGTACATCATGAGAAATGCTGGCTGGATGAATCACAAGCTGAAATCAAGATTGTCAGGAGAAATATCAACAAGCTCAGATATGCAGATGACACCACCCTAATGGCAGAAAGCAAAGAGGAACTAAAGAGCCTTTTGATGAGGGTGAAAGAAGAGAGTTTAAAAGTTGGCTTAAAATTACATTCAAAAGACTAAGATCATGGCATCTGGTCCCATCACTTCATGGCAAATAGATGGGGAAACAATGGAAACAGTGACAAATTTTATTTTCTTGGGCTCCAAAATCACTGTGAACTGTGACTACAGCCATAAAATTAAAAGATGCTTGCTCCTTGGAAGGAAAGCTATGACAACAGCATATTAAAAAGCAGACATCACTTTGCCGACAACGATCTGTATAGTCGAAGTTACAGTTTTTCCAGTAGTCATATATGGATATGAGAGTTAGACCATAAAGAAGGCTGAGCACCAAAGAATTGATGCTTTCAAACTGTGGTGCAGGAGAGGACTCTTGAGAGTCCCTTGGACAACATATTAAAAAGCAGAGACATAACTTTGCCAGCAAAGGTCCGTCTAGTCAAGGCTATGGTTTTTCCAGTAGTTATGTGTAGATGTGAGAGTTGGACTGTAAAGAAAGCTGAGTGCCAAAGAAGTGATGCTTTTGAACTGTGGTGTTGGAGAAGACTCTTGAGAGTCCCTTGGACTGCAAGGAGATCCAACCAGTCCATTCTAAAGGAGATCAGTCCTGGGTGTTCACTGGAAGGACTGATGTTGAAGCTGAAACTCCAATACTTTGGCCACCTGATGTGAAGAGCAGACTCATTTGAAAAACCCTGATGCTGGGAAAGATTGAAGACAGGAAGAGAAGGGGATGACAGAAGATGAGATGGTTGGATAGCCTCACTGACTCACTGTACATGAGTTTGGGTAGACTCTGGTAGTTGGTGATGGTGTAATTGGAAGCCTGGTGTGCTGTAGTCCATGGGGTTGCAAAGAGTCGGACATGACTGAGCAAAACTAAACGACTGGATGGCAAGGAAGTCAATCAATCCTAAAAGAAATCAACTCTGAATATTCATTGGAAGGACTGATGCTGAAGCTGAAGTTCCAATACTTTGGCCATCTGATTGGGAAGAGTCTATTGGAAAAGACCCTGATATTGGGAAAGACTGAGAACAGGAGGAGAAGGGGATGACAGAGGATGAGGTGGTTGGATGGCATCACTGACTCAATGGACATGAGTGTGAGCAAACTGTGAGAGACAGTGAAGGACAAGGAAGCCTGGCATGCTGCAGTCAATGGGCTCACCAAGTCGGACACAACTTAGTGACTAAACAACAACAATAACTGAATCACTTTGAAATTAACACATTGTTAACACATTGTTGATCAACTATACTTCAATATAAAGTTTAAATTTTTTTAATTAAGAAGATATAGCATTTCCCATTAAAAGGAATCAGAGCTTCTTATGGTGATGGTTGATTTCAGGTCTGAGTCAGAAAACATATAGTCTGAGCTTGGAACATCTTGACACAACGAAGAGCAAAGGAAGCTATCAAAGATTATGAAAAATGTGTGAAAAGGATTCAGAACTAACCAAAGAAGCTCCCACTCAGCCAATAATAGTACCAAAAACATAGTAGACTGAAACACATTAAGTATTTTAAGTTCAAAATTTAATAATGATTCCCAAAAGGATGAACAAAGAATAAAAATCTCATTAGCCACCTTTGGAGAATGCTAGGGGAAAATCACATTATTTTGAATACCATAAATAAAAATAAAATGTAGAAATGTTGCTTTTATCCTATATTTCAGGATAATCAACATTTAAACTGTTCTTCAGGGTGACATTTGACAAAGGGAGAATCTTTCTTTAGAAGTATTCAGTTAATGAGTGAGACAGGAACCAGGGAGGGAGAGGATAAAAAAAGTGAGGTAAAGGAAAAGACAGAGAGAATGAAGGAAGGTGGGTGGAGAATGTGAGGCTAATATTAATAGAAGAAAATATAGTGTCATACTTTTATGCAATTTCTTAACCAAGAACTCTAAACCACAAACCATAAGGGAAAGATGGGGGTGCTAGATTTGACTATATTAAAATCAAATCATTTTTTCAACAACAAATACCAGAGATACAGCTAAAGATGAAGGACAAATTAGAGTAAGACATTTACACTTGTTCTAAGATTAATAAGAAAGTAACATTCAGAAGAAGTAAGGAACTCTTGCAAATCTGCCAGAAAGAGGACCCAAAGGAAAAATGGTTGATAACAACAGGCAATGAACAGAAGAACCCAAAGGATAATGAGCATACGAAGGCCAATTTCACCTAGAATTCAAATAGAAATGTCAAGTAAAGCAAACTTGTAAACAGTAGAAAGTTGGATAATATTAAGTGCTGGTAAGGCTATGTGGGAAATGGGAATCTTCACTGCTGATGAAAGCCTGACCTGGTGGAGCCTTTTGGAAGAGCAATCAAGCCATTTAGCACTAAAACAGCCAGGTTTTAAACCTCAAATTCTCACATATGGCCATTGATCTCTGTCTGCAACATTGCAGACATTACTGCAACATTGTTTGAGGACTTGGTTACAATCTAGATGTCTCTCACTAATGGTAGTTGCTCAGTTCTGTCCAACTTTTGGCGACCCCATGGACTATAGCTCATCAGGCTCCTCTGTCCATGGAATTCTCCAGGCCAGAATACTGGTGTGGGTTGCCATTTCCTTCTCCAGGGGATCTTCCCCACCCACAGATTGAACCCAGGTCTCCTGCATTGCAGGCAGATTCTTTACCTTCTGAGACACCAGGGAAGCCCACTAAGGAAATGTATAAATTAAAAGTAACAGTATACTATACAGGTCAGAAATAATGAACCAGATTTACAAACTGCAGTGTGGAGTGCTCACACAAACACAATATCAAGTAAAAAAGAGAGAAATGTAATGAGCTTTGTAGCTCAACAAAGGTCAGGTATATTAAACATAAGCCCACAGACTGTTTCTTTCTACTTTCCAAGGATACATAAACGCACATAAGCAAACAGATTGTGCCAGTACATTGCTCAACTTCAGGGTTACTAGTCACACAGTTTCTTATGTGAATGGTGCCCTCTGCTGCACAATTCCAGAATACAGCAGGAATGCTGCCCCCTGGAGGTGTGCAACATGACAGCCCTGAATGTGTTAAGACGGCTTTGGAAGATTATAGACTAAATACGCTAAAATAGGTGTCTATGGTGAGGAGAAAGGAAATGGAAGTAGGATTGGGGGAGGAAACATGAAGTAAAAATTACAAGAGGGACCTTGTACAAACTGAGGATGGCAGTGTGACTTTAATGAAGAAATACAATCTACTCAACTCTGTGGTCTTAAGGTGGGAAAGGATGACTCTGAAGACAGGTCTTATGTTGGCTAACCAACAACCTTATAAATTGTGCTAAGAAATGTGGGTTTTATCCTGAAAGCAAGAGGGAATCCTGGAGATGTTTGAAACAGGAAAATTTTGCACGGGACTGGATGAAAGGGGCAGAGACTGGGGCAGTAGTCCTTCACAGCAATCCACTCTAGGTGTCCACATGTGCAGTGGAGTCAGCATGGACACAGAAATGCCCTAAATCAGGTGTGCTTGCCCAACACCACAGGCACAGGGATCTTTGGAAGACCTGACTCTGCTTCCCTTCACCCTTCTCCGATCCTCATGTACCAGGGGCTCACTCAGGAACAAGGCCTGGGTAAAAGCTGGGGACAGCTCCAGCGCAGTCATGGTTGGTACCGCCTTCCAGATGTGACTGTGAACAGGGCACAGCTGTCTGCGCTGATGGCCAAGGATTCCAGGTTGCTGACTATGCACCTTGTCCTCGGGACACTCAGTCAAAGCCTCCGTGGTGACACAGAGGGTGCAGATTTTATGTGAGAATACTGGCGAAGTCTTCAACTCTCAGAGAGATGCCCAGAAATTTACATAGGAATTTCTCCTCCTTCATCTTGTCCTAAATATCACACTTACTGGCCCTATGGTTTTGAAAAAAATCATTCCATCTCCCTGGTGGAAACACCTGGACAAAACTTGATAGTCTCTGAGTACCACTTTCTCCAGTGCCAACACTCTGTGGGCCGTGAGCAATCTTTTTTCTGAGTGTGCAGAGCTTCTCTTGGGTAAATTTACCTGGAGTGATGCAGCAAAATGGGCATAGATTTTAGTCAAGCTTAGGTTAGATTCTTGCATCTAGTACTCACCACATGGGTGGCCTTAGCTTCTTTATCTATAAAAACTGGAGGTTAAAAAGGTCTATCACAAACGACGAATGCAGGAAAAAATGCCTGGGAGCTCAGCATGAGGACCTGGCATTTGGAAAGCACTCAAGAATAGACAGTCCCTCCTCATTCCCCTTCATTTCTTTTTAGGAGAACGCATTTCACAAACACTTTCACACTGAAAGTCTCACAAATTGTCATGATCAAATTTTCCCTTTTCAAGAATTTAAGGGTGAATTCAAGTATAGTATCAAATATAGAAAGAAATGCCTAGAAAAATCTAAACTGTTAATAGAGGCTGTTAGTAAATAAGTGGGCTTATGTATTTATTTTGGTTTAATTTTTGATAGGATGGATAGGGAGAAGCATGAAATCAAGTATGTTCTATGATATCACCTATGAGGATAATCTTTTCTACTAGACTCAAGATGGAAAAAAGACAGTGAATATTTTCTTTCTATAAATCTGATTCCATTCATTAATCCCCTTAAGTTGCTCTTATAGAGTTTTTGGCCCTCCTGCTCAGATGGGTCCCCTAGACAAGATTGCTACTAATAAGCAAGAGTTCAGGGAAATTAAGGAAGAAGGAAGAATAGAAAGCACCTTGTCCTCTTAACACTTCTGGTCGGATGACCTGCCCTTCAGGCTGTATGGATATTTTAAGTCAGTGGTTGCCAGTCCTGGATTCCAGAGGCCACAATGAATTAACTAATTAATTTTGGTTAAAATACTTTCTTAACAAAATATAATACCTAGTGAGAGTCAAGGTGTGGTGAAATATGTACTGTTATGCAAGGCAGATTGTAATTAGACCAAATCTTTTGAAAGGCAATTTGGCAACCGAGTATCAAGCCTTTTAAGTATTTGTACTCTTTGACCTGAGAATTCTCTTTTTGGGAACCTATCTTATTGGTGGAGAGCAGTATCTAATTAGGAGAACAGATAAGTACACAAAGAAGCTATCACAGTGCTGTTTTATAATAGAAAAGATATTGGGAACAACCTAATAACATGAGAACAATTACACGCAATGGGCTGCATCCAGTGCGGGGGTGGAGCCGTATACAGGGAGTCTGTCGAAATCTGAGCCTAAAAGCGTTCGGACAATCTCATTAAAATTATATTAAAAAAAAAAAAAAGAAGCAAAATATGAAATCTTCACAATTCAAAAGGTCTGGAAGGAAATATACCAAATGTTGATAATGATAACTTTAGGTGATGTGGTTTTGAGTGACTTCCTTCTTATTTGTCATTTTTAGGACCACCATAAAGACTATAGAATATAAATTTTTTAATTAGCAAATCATCATCACCATTATCGTGTTTTACGAGAAAGTAAACAGATAGAGATGCCAGATAAAATCTTTTTGGTTTGGGAGATGGCTGAGAATGGGATCACTAAGATCAAAGATACAATAAATCCTATCAATTCCAAAAAAAGATGGGAGTTGGTTGGTAAGGAGTCGGCTCCATTTCATCCTCTCCTCCATAAGCTTGCTGATTCCTCCCCAGGAATTCTGCTAGACTTGGAGCACAGGAGAGGAGGTGGTTTTCCCAGCACACTTAAATCCTGGTGCTGGTGCATTCACTGTCAGGCATTCATTCTCATTTCTTAGTGGCATGCTGATTGTTTTAAAAGTGAATGAAATGTTAAGACTATCTAGCATTTGCTAGGCACTTTCTAAACACAGGCACTGTTTTGGTACTTTTTATCCCCATATTTCACCTTCCTCAGACTTGCAAGAGTTCTTAGTAAAAGGAACCATTGTTCTTTTTTCACCCTGTTCTCCTTTCTCCTACCCACACAGAAAGTACCTTTGGGGGATATAATAATTGATTTGGATGAAAGAAAAAATGGGCAGACTGGGTCACCGTTTGTTATGAACAAAACTTCCTTCACTGCCTGAAGAGATAACTGGAGAAGCATCTTCGGGTGGCCAGCATGGGAAGGTTCTAGAAAGAGGGCACCAGAAAGCCCTGCAGGCCTCCTCCCTGTGATGTGGCTTATTTGCTTTATGGGCTTCAGGCATATTTGCTGACATCAGCAGCCCGTCAAAGTTTAAAATAATAATAGTGAAAAGGAAAACAGCCCCTTTCTGCCAGGCAGTCCTGCTCTGCCAACTTCTGTGTTCTCTTTTGAGTTAATAAAAGTTCAAGAACCACCTCCCCTGCCACCCTAGGGGCGGGGAAAAAATTACAATAATTTTAAAACCACCAGGTCAGGCTATTGCCAGCATAAACCATTCAAACAAGTAGCGTTTGTCACACTCTAATGAGGATTTTACCTCTGCCTCCAAAAGAAAGCTATTATTAGGCTTTGTGTTTATGGGATCAGATGATTGTCTGGGGACAGTGGGTTTCTTTTGGTCCCTTCCTCATTTTAATCATGCTCAAGACCAAAGCCATAGGTGTTTTCTGCATCAGATGAAATGAAAAAACCATAATTATGCCAGCTAATGTCTTTGGAAAACATCAATTAAGAAAACGGGCTTTTAATTCCCATTTTGCTTGAAAATCTGAAAATATCTACACATGTTGTAATAGCATGGTGGTGGTGGAGGGTGCAGGGAAGCCTGTCTCTTAAAAGGCAGACAGCTCAAATGGTTTGAGGAGGTCAGGTGAGCAGAACGCTCTTGGCAACAAGTAGAGAATCTCTCCAAGGAAAGCAAGTTCTCTACAAAGTCAGGCCTCTTAAGTTATCTTCCCATGTAGTACTGAAACTGGAGCCAGCCCCTACACAGTGAGGCTGATGCCAGGCTGGCACCGCACACACACCCCATTGTTAATACCTCCTCAGCAGAGATTAGATCCCGCATTCCTCAGAAGCTCTGAGCTCCGGAGGGAACACCACCAGCAGGCTCCTTCCACCCCAGCAACAACTAGCTACAACTGATAAGTTTTCATTGAAATAACTGGAACAATTACACTGAGTCCCCACAGGGCTCCGTCACTAGCTATTAAGAGAGAAGCACTGCGCTTGCTTGCTGTGGTGTCTGCAAAGGTGTGAGCCAGACAAGAGCAATTCAAGTCTTTAGCTCCATTTTATATGCTTTTATCTATGGCTACGTGCCGTTGTGCACCAAATTTTTCACCTAAGATGTACTATTAGATTGTTTTACGTTATGTTTTCTTTTCAGGTCTTATCTAGTAAACTTGATATTTACACTATCTCAATTTAGGTTTGGACAAGTAACTAATTAATCTCTGACCAAAGATAGACTTGGGTTTGTTTGGTAAAATCTGTTGAGGTCATGGCTGGTTTTAATCATGTAGCTTAGTTAAAAAGTTGAACGCTAACAAAGATCTTTGCTTTCAAGGCTTACCTTTCAATCAGAGTGCTCATTAAACAGCAAATGTAGTTGTACTTGAATTCTGCAACTTCCCTTTTATTTTTTCTGGAATAACAGTGTCTGAAGGATTAAGTGGCAATAAGAATAAAAGGACAACACACATCACCTTTGCAGGAGCAAATCGTAAAAGGCCTAGATTAAATTTTAACCAGAGGTTATGTCCACCCTGATTCTATATCTCAAAGGGTTAGGTTTGGCTTTGAGAATAATAAAAGGTGAGTTTGAAAAAAAAGGACCCTATTTTAACATATACTGTATCTGCTAGGAGGAGACAGAGTTAGTCTTTGAAAGAAAATAAAAGGCAAGGAGTTTAGCAGATGGGTAATTCCCAAATATGCAGAAATGTAAACAGCCAGGATTTGGGTGCCTATGGGTTTTTATCAAAGATGTAAGGCTGAGGCCAACACCAGTGCGTCCTCTTTGGCTAGTTTTAACACGTTCACAGTCACAATTAACATTCAAGGAATTTCCTTTTCACCCAAGTGTTTCTTTAAAAAGTATTTTATACCACAAACTAAAGTTCTAGCTGCCATCAGTCCTTCCCATACAAAAAATTGATGGAATCGCCATAATACTTTTTTTTTTCTTTTTTTGAAAATGGGCTCGGACCACGTCAATTTCCTGGGGCGTTTGTTATCCAATATAAGGGGGTTTTCGCCTCCTCCCTCCTTCCTTCCCCTGAGAGAGCTTGTAATGCAGACCCAGCTTCCTTGTCCAGCAACACCTCCACTTTCACTCCGCGGCCTGAGCAGCGCCGCTGCAGGCCCGGCGTCCCCCACCCTCCCCCTGCCCAGTCAGAGGGCTGCTGGCCGGCAAAAGCTCGGGGCCCACTCCCCTCCGAGTTTCAAGTCCCTGAGCCGGCCACGCCGGAGTTCTTCAAGGAAGGGAGAGCCGGCGGTCTCCCCCTCCCACCCTGCTCCTCCTACACAAGGGATTCGCACACGGGCACCGAGTCCGAGTCCTGGCTGTGCATGGAGCTCAGCCCGGTGTCCGAGTCCTCGTCGTTACCAGGACAGCTCTTGGCCAGTCCGCGGGCCTGGTCCACCCACACCTCGGCGCAGGCCTGCGGCCCGGGGTCCCGCGAGGGCCCACTGGACACCGGAGTCCCATCGGGCGCTACCGTCAGCTCCAAAGTGTGCAAAGTCTGGAGAAGGCCCTGGAGCTCGCGCTCCTTGCTGTCCCACTGCTGCTGGCTGTAATCCAAGTCCGACTTGACGGCCTCCAGGTCCGTGTTGAGCCGGAGCCCGATGTAGAGGCTGGTGCTGAGCTGCGTCCGGACCCGCTCGCGCTCCAGCAGCAGCTCACCGTCGAGGCCGCCCTCGGCGTCCGGGGGCTCCTCCCGGGTTGCGAGCTCCTCCTGGCGCCTCCTCATCCACCTCTGGTTCAGCTCCTCCTGGATTTCGGCCGAGAGGCGCTCGAGCAACTCCTCCTGCTGGGCCCGCTGCTCCTGCAACTGCAGTAGGTCGTCGCAGCGCCGGGCCAGCTCCTCCAGCGCAACCGCCTTCGCCTCGCCGTCCA
>NW_011495071.1:18532222-18532699 GCF_000754665.1 Bison bison bison
CGTCGTTGTCGTCGCTGCCGCCGGCTCGGGATCCGGCTCCGGCTCCGGCTCCTCTCCTGGGCCGGTACCGTCGAGTTCGATCCCGGCACCCACCAAGTAGGTGTCCTGCACGTAGTTCACTCCGTGCCGCCGCATGCGGTCCAGATGCACCTTGGCTTCGTAGCGGTCGATCTCTCGGTCCAGCTCCCGAAGCCGCTGCACCTGCTGACGGATGGTGTGGTCCTGGGAGAGCACCAAGTGCACCAGCGTCTCCATACGCTCCACCGAGGCGCTCTCGGTGGCCCGCGGCGACGACGACGAACAGGATGAGGCGGCGGACGACGAAGTGGACGAACAGGGCGACGACGGCTGCTGCTGGCGCCGCCGGTTGAGCTTGGCCAGCTTGCGGAAGGCCTTGCGCACCACCCGTCGCTGCTTCTCCTGGGTCATGGCTAGGCTGGGCCGCGCTGGGACCCCCCGCGCGGAGCAGGGGCGCTC
>NW_011495071.1:18533202-18537952 GCF_000754665.1 Bison bison bison
GGGGGGGGGCCGAGTCCCACCAGGGTGGCAGGGGCAGCAGGCAGCCCAGCAGCTCTGGAAGAAGGATTGGCGCTCGGGACCCTCGCTCTCTTCAGCACCGGCCCTTCTCCCCGCTGCGCACGGAAGGCAAGCGGAGGCGGTGCTCCGCCGGGACGGTGCGCTCCAAGAGCCGCGCGCCCGGGCTCGGGCTCCCGCGGCTCGGCTCTGCCCAAGGTTCCCCGGGCCTCCGGGTTTTGCTCCTCCCCACGTGGCTCCTCCCCCTCCCGCTCCCAGAGCCGGGAGCTGCTGCCCGAACTCGGGAGGCGCCGAGCCCAGGCCCGCCCCTCTCTGGCGCTGCGGGCGTGGGGACTCTGCAGCGCGTCGCTGTGAGAAGGGGGCTCCGGGACCCCTCCTCCGCAGGGCCTGGAGCCTGTGCCTAGGCGCGGATTAGTTCTGCGTCTCTCTGGGCCCACTGGCTCCTCTCCTTGAGTCTAGAGCTAGCTTGGACTGACTTTCGCATTTTTCTCGGCGCCCCAGGGGCGTTTCCTGGACTTTCAGAGCAGCGCCATATGACAAGTGCCCCGGCGCAGAGAAACCGAGACGCTGGGCATCTCTAACGAAGATTAACCTGCCCTCTAGCTGGGATCTGTAACTGCAGCCTACAACGCGGAAGGCCTTCAGTCTTCTTAGTCTGGAGGCAGTGTGCTCCAGGAGCAAGTGTAGATTAGATTAGTAAAGTCTCGACTTGCGGGGTACTTCCTGGCATCGTCGTGTCTTTGACTCCTCACGTAGCCTCGGCGTCGCATAGCCTTCTTGGTAGGGAGACCCCTGATTCTAGAGGGAGTTCCAGGCCCAAGCTCTTTTGCAAATCACAGCTCTTTTCCCAGATCCCACCTTTATAAAGAGAAACCTGGTCGTTACCGCGACAGTTTCTGGCATTACCCGGTACCCAGATGTGGTCAAGTGGAGATAAGAGCCAACTTGCACAGCTCAAGAAATCCAAGACCAAAATGCAAATAAGCTTTTTTTTCATCCTCAAATGCTGATGAGGATGGTTCATTGTGTGCAAGTCTTGCTCCCAGCTTGTCCTTGGAGCACAGGCTTGATAAGATCACTTCTTTGCTTCAAGACCTTGAATGGCTCCTCACTGCCTCTTGAATAAAATATTTTATTCATTCATTCATGCACTTGATAAATATTTGAGTACCCACTGTGCTCCAGTATTCAACACAGGTGCTAAACGTGTCCAACACAGGACCTTCTGTGCTCTGATAACAGGGAGCATGAGGTGCCAGAGGAATACTAGAATAGTATCCTACTCAATCTGCAAGAGTTGAGGAAGGATTTCTGAGGAAGTATCATCTTGGCAAGACTGAACGCACCATTTGAGTCAGCCAAAGGAAAAATAAATAGATGGGACAATTCCATGTGTCGGTATTTGGACTGATCCTAAGGGCAATGAGAAGTCATGGAGTGTGGATTCTGAGGTCAGACTGCCTGCAGAAAAATCTCAGCCTGTCACTTACTACCTCTTCGACCTTAGAAAAAGTATTTCATCTCTCTGCTCTTCACCTGTGAAATGGCGATAAGACAAATACCTGCCTGATGCAAACTATTTTATATAGGATGGATAAACAACAAGGTCCTACTGTATAGCACAGGGAACTGTATTTAATATCTTGTCATAAAACATAATGGAAAAGAATGTGTATATATATATAAATAACTGAGTATATATATAACTGAGTATATATGTAACTGTGTATATATGTAACTGTGTGTATATATATATATATATATAAAAGAACAGAATCACTTTGCTGTACAGCAGAAATTAACACAACATTGTAAATCAACTATACTTCAATTAAATGTTTAAAAAACCTACCTAATAACTCTAAAAGGACTGCTATGAGGATTAGATGCTTGGACCTGTTAAGTCTACAATAGAAATTTTATTGGAGGATTAGAACTCACATGGTGTATTAGTCTTCTATTGTTGTTAACAAATTACCACAAATTTAGTGGCTTAAATAACACCCTTTTTATTAGTTCTGCAGATCAGAAGACCAGCATGGCATGTCTGGGTCTTCTGGCTCATGGTCTCCCGAGGTTTAAAGGCAAGGTTTTTGCTGGGTTGAGCGCTCATATGGAGGTTCTGGGAAAGAATCCATTTCCAAGCTCACTCAGGTTGTTGGAAGAATTCGGTTCCTTGCAGTTGTAGAAATGAGGTCCTTGGTTCCTTGCTTGCTATTGGCTGGGGTTACTCTCAACTCCTGGAAGCCTCCCTCAGGTCTTTTCCATATCACACCCCCCTTCATCTACAAGCCATCAACAGCATGTCAAATCCTTTGATTCCTCCTTGGCTTGAAGTCTCTGTGACTTCCCCCCCACCCTTTTTTTTTTTTTTTTTTGTGACTTCCCCTTCTGTTACATGCTGGAGAAAACTCTGCTTTTAAAGGGCTCGTTTCATTAGGCAGAGTCCCCTGGGATAATTTCTCTGTCTTAAAGGCTGATTAGTAGCCTCAACTAACTGCAAAATCCCTTTTGCTGTGTAAGATAATCGCCAGAGTAACACGAGGGGGTGGAGATCATGGGGCCACCTTAGATTTCTGCCTACGAGAGACCCTAATGTGACCATTCTCCATTTTGAAAAATCACTCTTTGCATTGAGGATGATGGGTGGGGGTCAGGGTGAGATGCCAAGTGGCCCTTTAGAAGACTGTCATATTCATTCAAGGAGGAGATGGTGGCCTGCCCTGAGAACAGTGGCAGTGAGAGGACTGGACAAAATTGAGCTGTCAAGGGAGGCTGGAGATGCAGGACTTGGTAGTGGATTCAAAGGGCATTTTCATCTCCCTAGCATGGTATTGGGGTCTCTTATAATCTGGTCCAGCCCATTCCCTAGCTCCTCCCTCACATGCTTGGCTATCCCTGCCTCCTTCCCCTGTCCCTCATGATTGCTAGAGCTTTGTTATCAGCTGCAGTCCCTTTGTTATCAGCTGCAACCCCTCCTAGATTTTAAGCTCCACAAAGGGAGGGATCATATCTTCTTTGCTCGCTTTTGAGTCCTCTGCATTTAGCACATTCTAGGTTTACTAGGTATCTATTGAATTTAAAAAATGGATGAATGAATGACTCCTACATTCTTGCAAGTCAACCCCTCATTCATTCAGAGAAGCATCTGCATCCTGATGCATTCGTGCTTTTGTACATGCTCTCTCTGCTAATTAGGACCACTCTTACACAGCTGAAAAGTCCTACTCATCCTTCAGAGGTTCAACTCAAACCACATGAGGTGTAGGAATTCTTTCTTTCCTCCTCCAAGTTGAACGGGCTCCTTGTTTCTCTTTGCCTCTCTTGGTGCACAGGTTACTTTGCAATGTGATGCATTTTTTTTCCCTCATGTCTGTTTGTCCCTCAAGACTTAAGAGCTCTTTGAAAGGGTGAATTGACTATCTTATTTATATTTTGGTCCTTAGTGCTTGTTGCCTGGCACATGGTAGGCCCTTAATCTTACTTAATACTGTAAGGAACACTAAGATAAATAATAGCTACGATATTGTGCTGTCCTCAGTCAGTTCAGTTCAGTCACTCAGTCATGTCCAACTCTTTGCGACCCCATGGACAGCAGCATGCCAGGCTTCCCTGACCATTACCAACTCCCGGAGCCTACTCAAACTCATGTCTATTGAGTTGGTGATGCCATCCAACCACCTCATCCTCTGTCATCCCCTTCTCCTCCTGCCTTCAATCTTTCCCAGCATCAGGTCTTTTCCAATGAGTCAATTCTTCTCATCAGGTGCCCAATGAACTGGAGTTTCAGCTTCAGCATCAGTCCTTCCAATGAACACTCAGGACTGACTTTCTTTAGAATGGACTGGTTGGATCTCCTTGCAGTCCAAGGGACTCTCAAGAGTCTTCTCCAACACCACAGTTCAAAAGCATAAATTCTTCGGCGCTCAGCTTTCTTTATAGTCCAACTCTCACATCCATATTTGACTACTAGAAAAACCATAGCTTTGACCAGACGGACCTGTGTTGGCAGAGTAATGTCTATGGTCTTTAATATGCTATCCAGATTGGACATAGCTTTTCTTCCAAGGAGCAAGCATTTTTTAACTTCATGGCTGAAGTCCCCATCCAAAGTGATTTTGGAGCCCCCCAAAATAAAGTATCTCACTATTTCCATCATTTCCCCATCTATTTGCCATGAAGTGATGGGACTGGATGCCATGATCTTAGTTTTTTGAATGTGCTGTCCTCAAGGTTATTATAATTTCTTTTTCAGTTCAGTTCAGTCACTCAGTTGTGTCCAACTCTTTGCAACCCCACGAATCGCAGCACGCCAGACCTCCCTGTCCATCAATAACTCGAGGAGTTCACTCAGACTCACGTCCATCGAGTCAGTGATGCCATCCAGCCATCTCATCCTCTGTCGTCCCCTTCTCCTCCTGCCCCCAATCTCTCCCAGCATCAGAGTCTTTACCAATGAGTCAACTCTTCGCGTGAGGTGGCCAAAGTATTGGAGTTTAAGCTTTAGCATCAGTCCTTCCAAAGAAATCCCAGGGCTGATCTCCTTCAGAATGGACTGGTTGGATCTCCTTGCAGTCCAAGGGACTCTCAGGAGTCTTCTCCAACACCACAGTTCAAAAGCATCAATTCTTGGGCGCTCAGCTTTCTTCACAGTCCAACTCTCATATCCATACATGACCACTGGAAAAACCATAGCCTTGACTAGACAGAGCTTTGTTGGCAAAGTAATGTCTCT
>NW_011495071.1:18538142-18624130 GCF_000754665.1 Bison bison bison
TCACTTTCATCAAGAGGCTTTTTAGTTCCTCTTCACTTTCTGCCATAAGGGTGGTATCATCTGCATATCTGAGGTTATTGATATTTCTCCCGGCAATCTTGATTCCAGCTTGTGCTTCTTCCAGCCCAGTGTTTCTCATGATGTACTCTGCATATAAGTTAAATAAGCAGGGTGACAATATACAGCCTTGATGTACTCCTTTTCCTATTTGGAACCAGTCTGTTGTTCCATGTCCAGTTCTAACTGTTGCTTCCTGACCTGCATACAGATTTCTCAAGAGGCAGGTCAGGTGGTCTGGTATTCCAATCTCTTTCAGAATTTTCCACAGTTGATTGTGATCCACACAGTCAAAGGCTTTGGCATAGTCAATAAAGCAGAAATAGATGTTTTTCTGGAACTCTCTTGCTTTTTCCATGATCCAATGGATGTTGGCAATTTGGTCTCTGGTTCCTCTGCCTTTTCTAAAACCAGCTTGAACATCTGGAAGTTCACGGTTCACGTATTGCTGAGGCCTGGCTTGGAGAATTTTGAGCATTACTTTACTAGCGTGTGAGATGAGTGCAATTGTGCGGTAGTTTGAGCATTCTTTAGCATTGCCTTTCTTTGGGATTGGAATGAAAACTGACCTTTTCCAGTCCTGTGTCTTTTTAGTAACAGATAATTACATGAAATCCCTGTCATAGGAATGTTATATATGACATTCCTGCAGGAGTAATTAAAGGGTAGAGTGATCAAGGGGTCCTGGGAAGGTTGAAGAAGCAGGGCTTTAATAAGTGAAGAAAAGGAGTTGATGGGAGAAGTTACATGAATTAAAGTGTTGAGGTGGCTGTACAAATGGCTGTGTATCAGTGTTTTAGAGTACAGGTTCTGGGGTTGTCATGCCTAGATATGAATAGTAGCTATAAGCTTTATAAGCTTTAATTTCATCATCTGGGACAAAAGGAATAATAGAACCTCCTTATAGAATTGTCATGAACATGAAATTATGTACAACACATAAAAAATTTAGTATGGTATCTGGCATACAATAAATGCTCAATAAAACATAGCTAGTTTTATCCACACATTTTGAGTACCCATCCAACCTGTGTCGGGGGCTGCGTGCTAAGGGTACAGCCGTGAATTAGACAAGCATTGTCCCTGCCCTTACAGAGATCACAATCAAGACTAGTTTAGTATTTTTTTGATTAGAAATATATTTGTTAGATTAGGTGAGGCTGTAGTAATAATAGAGTTAAGCATGTATAATGGCTCAAATGTAACAAAGGTTTATTTTTCTCTGACACAATAGTCAAAAGCAGATATCCTGGTTGGTAGGTCGCTTTATTCCAAACACTGATACAGGGATCCTGGTTCCTTCCATCTCTTGACTCCGAAGTCCTCTAAGCTTCATCATCTAAGTCCAGCCAGAGGAAAAGCAGAGGAGGAAGGGGCATAGCCTTTCCTTCAAGGCCTTGGCCAAGAAACGAAGCACACTGCTTCCCCTCACATCCCACTGACCAGAACCCAGCCACACGGCCACTTGCAATGGGAGGGAGGCTGGGAATGTAGTGAGTGTCTCAAAAGAAGAAGTGGGTTTTTATGAATAGCTAACTACCTGCCAGAAGATTTTTTATAAGAAATTGGAGATGATGCAGAGAGATAAGTTTGAAAGTCTGTCTGTTGCAACAGGAAGTCCACAGGCCAATTCTGGCCATCTTAGATGGAGCAAACCCTTTCCAAGTGGCCATGATCCCAACACCCTCTGTGTCTCTTATACGACCCAGTTCACCTACCTCCACAACTTGCCTGCCCACCGTAACCATTTGAGTTTGTGACTCCTGCTTCTGCACCTCCTCCTAGGATTATCTCACCAACCACCAGGGAGTTAATACTAGCAGTGTACCATGGCTCCCAAATCTAGGCATCTCTTTCAGATCTCCTTGTCTCCAAATATGCACAGGCAACTGCTTGCTGGGTAGCTCCACTTAGATGGCCTCCAAACACCCTAGACATTTGTCAAAAAGATAAATTGCACTTAGCATCTTTCTTCCCAAACCCTTTCTCCCTGCCGAACCTCTATTTCAGAGAATGGCCCCACCATTTTGGGGCTTCCCAGGTGGCGCTAGTGGTAAAGAATCTGCCTGCCAAAGCAGGAGACACAAGAGATGCAGTTCGGTCCCTGTCTCGGGAAAATGCCCTGGAATACGGAAGTGGCAACCCACTCCAATATTCTTGCCTGAAAAATTCCATGGCCAAGAGGAGCATAGGCACCTACAGTCCATGGTGTTGCAAAGAGTTGGACACGACAGAGCGACTGAGCACACACACCCCACCATTTACCAGATGAGATGAAACCTGAGGCCCACCCTGCGTCATCACTACCTACCTTGTTTCACACAATATAATGAGTTATCCGAGAGCAGAACTGTTTTGCTTTCTGCTTTCTCTCCAGTGCCGAGCACACAGCAGGCATTCAGTGTTGCAGAATGAATGCATGAACAAATGAATGAACAGCTTTCAGTTCAGTTCAGTTCAGTCGCTCAGTCGTGTCCGACACTTTGCGACCCTATGAATCACAGCACGCCAGGCCTCCCTGTCCATCACCAACTCCCGAAGTTCACTCAGACTCACGTCCATTGAGTCAGTGATGCCATCCAGCCATCTCATCCTCTGTCGTCCCCTTCTCCTCCTGCCCCCAATCTCTCCCAGCATCAGAGTCTTTACCAATGAGTCAACTCTTCGCGTGAGGTGGCCAAAGTACTGGAGTTTCAGCTTTAGCATCATTCCTTCCAATGAATAGCTTTAAGCCCTTATTATTTCCTACCTGGATCCTGCACTTTGCCCTATGCTAGTTTCCTTGTCTCTGTCTTCTTGCCTTTCTCCCATACTCCTGCTGACAAATGTTTGATGGCTCCTCATTACCTTCAGGATCCAATCTAGCCCCATGAGCAGAACCTGTATACCCTCAGGATCTGATGTCTGCTTCACTCTCAGCCTGTACACTCCAGCCACTCCCTTCTTCACTCTCTTCCTTCTGACCCCCTGGCTAATTCCTACCTACCCTCCAAGTTTCAACTTCACTGTCACCTCTTCCTAAAAGTCTTCACTCACAACAACATCTGCTCCAGGAAAAAATCTAAACAGGTCTGTGCTTTAGGAAGATTAATCGTTTTCAGTATGTAGGATCAACTGAAGTTATGATACACTTTTGTTAAGAAGTGTGAAGGGGACGTACTTAAAAATTCAGACTGCTGTCACTTAAACCGAGAAAATGCCTCCCAGTACATCATGGCCATTTTCAGTCTTAATCCTCAGGGCTGCACTGTCTAATAAAAAGCCACTACACATATGCTCCTACTGAGCACTCGAAATATGGTTAGCTGAACTGAGCTGTGCTATGAGTATAAAATGTACACTAGATGCCAAAGACTCAGCATACAAAAAATTTAATAACTCAGTAATATATTGATTACATGTTGAGATGATACTATTTTGGAAATACTTGAATTTATTTTACCTACTTCTTTCTTTTTCACGGATGAAACAACACATTTATTTTCATGGATTTTGTTTTTCAGGCAACATAAGAATGATATGTAAGTGATGTTTAGTTACCAAAAAAAAGTATAGGAAAACAAAATGTAGATACTTCTACCGCATTTACCTGTTTCTTTTTAATTCTTTTTTATTGTGGCTACCAGCAATTTTAAAATGTCCATACAGATCATAGTATATAATATCCATTAGACTGTGCTGCCTGGGGAAAGGCCCAGAAAATTGAAGCAAATTCTTTGAATCTCTCCAAGTGTGGAGTTATCCTGAATATCCTAAACAATTGCATTTTTGCCTAGGTTACAGCAAGAGAAAGCCATTGCATACCTTTTCTGGATTTGTAGTTTGAATGTTTCTTTTTGTTTCATGATGTCTCTTAGAAGTTTCTTATTACAACCTACGCTACACCCATTAGGCTGTCTAAGAAGCACATTCTCTGAGTCCAGTACTACAGCGGATCCAACTGAAAGTCAAAGTGGTTACTTCCCAGACAGGACTTCAGCATTCTTGCTTATTTACCAGCCCAGACCCTTGATGGAGATTCAGGCAGTCTCCTGGGCCAGAAAACACACAGGTTTCACAATAGGGGAAAATATACAAAATTATACTTATGACCTGGATGCAGGGAAGGCATTCATAAACAGTACATAAAAAATCAAAATTCACAAAAGAAAAGATCAATAAACACGACCACAAAAAAAAAAATGTAAAGGGTTGTGAAGATTAAGGGTGCTATTGGCTAAGGGGGAATCTAGTTGAGTACCTGGATTAAAGAATGTGCTTCACAATGGAGTTTTGCTTTCTCTTCTCGTGCTGGCAGAGCCCTTTGCTAAAATGTCCTTATGCTGAATCTCAAGGATGGTGTGCCATTTAACACTGTGGTTTTTTAGTCCCTTACCTTTCTAACACCTAGGAGAGGGAGCACATAGCTTCCTTACCCTTGAGAAAACTGAGGCCACAGGGAAGGGATTGACCACTTTCCCAGTTCACAGAACTCTGTGGGAATTGGCGTTTTGTCTGGAGTTTCTACCCGTCTAACCTATCAGTCACGGTTCATGGCAGCTGTGGAACACCCCAAACAGGAACTTCCGCCCTTAATTATATAGAGGCTTGCAGAAGTGTGACTGGACTTACTGCCTGAATCAGTTCCACTTAATGATTAACTGTAGAAAATAATCCGGCAAATTATGTTTACAAAAACATTTGGTTGCTCTCAAATGCACTAGAGGGAATCTGGGAACTGCCATGCTCATCCAAGGAACCCATTCCTGGTCAAACCAAACACCTGGCTGGGGACATCGTCTGGGATGTTGCTTCTTAATTTGGGTCAATGGTCCACCTGCCCAGAACTGCCTGTGGTGTTTATTAAAATGCAGATTCCTGGCTTCACTCTAGACATAGTGAACCAAAGTCTCTGGAGTCAAATTTGCATTTAAAGCAGTCTCTTCTGATTCTTACTCACACTAAAGGTTGACCCCAACTTTTCTAGAAAAAAGAACCAGAGACAAGAATGCTCTTAGCGAGAATGCTCTTTGGCCATCTTGGCCCCGTAGATGGTAATCATATATAAGTGACAAATATACACAAGAGGGTGCTGACAATAAATGACAAGTGAGAAAGAGATGCCCCTGAGAAGAAGGAGAGGGTAAGAGAGAGGACAGAATGGGGGGGTGGGGAGCTGCTCAGTTTTTACCCTCTGGAATCTTTACTTTTTGGTGGGAGCCTAGATTACAAGATGATAACATAGAAATGTTTAGGTAAGGGAGTCTAAGGTAGCAATGAGTGTAGTCACCTGAAAGACATCCTGGAAGATATTTAGCATTCCTAGTCTTTGTTCCAATGAAACCAACCTAGTTCCTGATTCACAAATCATCCTGCAAATGTACAGCACGGACAGTCAAAGAGAAATCTCTCCAGCAAAAAGGCATCATCTAGTCAATGGTCTATGACATCACCATTGAAGACTAAGTCAAAGAGGGTTTTGTGTGATTAATTTTCATTATCTGTTGTTACCCAGTTAATGAAAGGTGATACTATTAACCAGTGTGTGAACGAGACAGTGTCTTCATTGCCACATCTGAAACATTTCCCAGCTTTTTCAGGGTAGAATAGAGCTGACCCAAAGTGTGGCCTTTCTTCAGTATAGAGAGATATAAACCCTTTCTCTCCAACTGCCCAACACCAAATTATTGTGTGTCAGCTGCTCACCACCCAGGACACAATATAAGGCCTGTACTTGAGTTACTGCTATTTTATGTGAGCAAAATGCTAGCTTTCTTTTCTCAGGAAAGTGGATTGATTTGAGAGAAGTTTCAATACCACATTTCTTGGTCTGAAAGCATGATTGTTTAATAGCTGGTTGTGAACTGCACGGAACTTGGCAACTCCCTTTAAGAAATAGTTAGAAGATGTTAAATTTGATTAAATGGAACCTTTGATACAAATAACTTTGAGACAATGAAATGTCTTCACAAGGAGATGTTCTTTTTCCCCCACTGAGGAAGAAATGGAGACATGTTTCTATTGTCAGTGCGTCCTGTCCATCTGATTATAAAGGAAGGCTGTGGGCTAGATAAGCAAAAATGGGTTACATCTGGGAAGCCAGCAGTGTCTGCCTGCTAGCTGAAGAAGTTCCCCTTTGTTTCACTCTTGAAGCACTGCGTTGTTTTCTTGGACTGTTGCTCTGAATTAAACCTGAGTTCAACTATGGATCCCTTACACTTGATTTTGTGATTGCAAGACCTACACAAATGCAAACCTAGAATATAATTGAACTCTTAAGAGCTAAAATCTCCACGAATAAGAAAGAAGCTACTTGATCCTACAAAAGATTGTCTGGTTGCTTTCTCTTTTGTATCCATTGTTAAACTAAAAAAATAAATCACTAAATTATCAGTCTGTCTTCACTACTTGGGAGTACACATTGAAGAATTTTACAAAACAAAATTGTGTCATAAAAAGTATTTCATTCATGTGATTCAGCCATCCCATTTCTCCATGTGTATATACCCAAAATAATTGAAAGTGGAGTCACGAATAGATACTTGCACACCCATGTTCAAAGCAGCATTTTTTAAATAGCCAGCCAAAGGTGGAAGTAACCCAAATGTCTATTGGTGAATAGTTGGATATATAAAATGTGGTATCAATACATACAATTCAGACTTAAAAAGGAAGAAAATTCTGACACATGCTACAACACAGATGAGTGTTGAGGACATTATGCTAAGTGAAATAAGCCAGTCATAAAAAAATAATAATACTGTGTGATTCCACTTATAAGGTACCTAGAATAGTCAAATTCATAAATAGAGAAAGTAAAATGGTTCTTACCAGGGCCTGGGGTAGCGGGGAATGGAGAGTTACTGTTTTATGGATATGAAGTTTCTGTTTTTCAAGAAGAGTTCTGGATATGGAGGTGGTAATAATAGAACAGCAGTGTGAATGAACTTAATGTCACTGAACTGTGTACTTAAAAATAGTTGCAAATTTTATGTTATGTACATTTCACCACCATTTAAAATCATAATACTTAAAAAAAATATTTTAGAATTTTTATGCCAAAACTCTTGTCAAAGGAAGCTTCAACTTTTCAAAATGGAAAATACTTTTCACATGACTTTCAAAGTAAATACAATATCTTGCTAATGCTCTGCACCTTTCAGGAAACTAATAAATTTCTGATCACTGTTCATTTGAAGGAAAAACTTATGTCTTCCTTCTGCTTTTATATCCTTTCTCCCTGGCTCCATGTATTTGTCAGCTTTGTCAGGGATCTATGCTGATTTGTGGATTTATTGCTCCGGTCTTTACGAGAAACTTAGGTAAATAGTTGCAAGCTTTGGTGAGCTTGAAAAATGATAGCTGGGTACAAGTCTTTTATGTTGAGAAAACTGTGACTACAAAGTATATCCTTAATAAAATTAATGTTCTCTGTAGTTCACTGAGCCATGCACAGAATAAACAGCACAATTTCTGCCCGGAGACAGTTGATATGAACACATGCTGTCCTAGGAGATATTTGCTTATTAAGCAATGGCAAAGAATAGAGCTAGAGGGACCCAAAGACATTGTTTTTGTGCCTGTTTCCTGGAGCTACAGGTTTCTAAGCAGGTCTCCTAGGAGCAACAGAAGACGGGGCTCTAAGCACCCCATTCCTATATTAGCTGGTGAAGCTTAATTTGTATATATTTTATACACTGGGGCTCCATTCCACACAAAAGTTTGAAATTCACTGGCCATGAAAATGTGTTGCCTGACTCTACATCTTTCCTTCTCTCCTTTTCACTTCCCAATCGCCCAAATTCCATATGGGAATCAATGCAGCTAAAGGGAGGCTGACTCTAATCTCAGCGATGGGAATGGACCTAGCACCACATGACCTCAATCCCACCAATCATCACATTTCATCCCGTCAGTGGTTGGTTCAGGGACAGGCACATGACCTCAGAGGGTGTGGTTAGAGTAAATCTCAGAACTTCTGCTGATAACACTGGCACAAAGATGTTTTCTGTGTGCTATTCATGAATGGGGGCATATAGAAACAGGAAACAGCTAGAAGCCGTTTTGCAACCAAATGATCTGCTGAGGTCTGCCTAAGATGAAGCCACACCAAGGAAGCAGTAACAAGAAATGGTGAGGGGAAATCTGGTTCCTGGTTGAATTGTTTGAGCTAACCTTCAAGCTTTTCAAATCTTTTTGGGCTTTTCAATTACATAAACCAGTAAATTCCCTTTATAAGTTAAGTCAATATGAGCCAGTTTTTCTGTTACTTAGAAACAAAAATATCTGAACTGTTATACCATTGATCCCTTAATTTTACAGATAAGGACACTAGGACCCATGGATACTATGTGGATAGTTAAGAGGCATAGCCTTCCAGTTCCAGGTCATTTTCTTTTTAGTGTCCTAATCATTTAGAGCATGTTTGTGGTGTGTTCGACAACAATGAATAAAATGTTAATTCTCTTTATGACTAAGCATTCATTGGATGTGCTCTAAAGGACTAAGACCAATTTTCCTCATGTCTGACTTCTGGCAATCAATCACATTGCTTTATGGCCACTCTGTGTATTATGCACCCTGATGACTCATTAAAAAGAAGGATTAAATAGTTGGAAGAAGGTGTGGGGACCTCACAGAAGAATTTAATTGGTACCTAGTTTACCAGCAACTTAGGATGTTACTTTGTCATTTTCTTCTAAATTTGTCATTCACTTTCATTTCTTGATAATCACCCCTTATTACCAGTTCTTATCTTTCCAAAGCACAGCCCCACTGTCCTGTCTTCCTACCTTTTGAGGCTTCTTCTACAGCTAGAATTTCCAGATTCTATAGACTCTTCTATATGGGCTTCCCTGGTGGCTCAGCTGGTAAAGAATCTGCCTGCTATGTGGGAGACCTGAGTTCGATTCCTGGATTGGGAAGATACCCTGGAGAAGGGAATGGCTACCCACTCCAGTATTCTGGCCTGGAGAATCCCATGGACTGTATAGTTCATGGAGTGGCAAAGAATCAGACATGACTGAGTGACTTTCACTTTCATAGGCTCTTCCTATGAACTCTAAAAAAATCCTATCATTTTTATCTACACATACCATCTCCCTCACCCAGACACTGGTTTTATTTTGGGGGAAGGACTTTGTTATCTACCCCAACCCTAAAATTACTTAATAGTCAGTGAGTCTTCAAAGAAATGTCCTAAAGTGGGGAGAAAAGAGAAAGGAATCCACGTTTTATGGGCTAGGAGGGGTACTTGATGTCTTACAGATATTCTCACAGTCACCTGACAGGAAGTAGGTAGTAGGGTCCTAGTCTAAAAAAATAAAGAAACCGGGTTGGGTGAGTTATAGGGTCGACACTCAGATGGGTGGGTGCAGTTCCAAAGACATTTCCTTCCACTGCCATGCTGGGCAGTAGACTTTTTTGCCAGCTCCAAATAATAGTGACCACCTGGATCCAGGGATGGGAAAACTGAGGCCTCATCCAGGCCTAGAGGGAAAGATAGTGGAGATGTCTGTCAAGCTTGCCAAAGAGGAGAGTAGCTGCCCACATGCCACATATTTCACTTCTCTGCATCCTGATGACCCAACCAGTTCCAGAGGTTTCCCAGGAAGAAGGTCAGGTGCATTGAAGAGTCTAGATATAAGGCTTGTAAACTCAAATGTGTTAGCAGGGATGGTTTTGTGTAAAGGTGAGGATGCATTTGTAGTGTGCTTGTGAGAAAACTAGAGGTCAGAGGGCGAATTGCTGTCTACTGGAGGTGAGTCATGAACCAAAAGGCAGGTGAGAAGTTCAGGCCCTGAAAAGACCAGTGCACTTTTGCATGGGATGCACTGGGGCCACACAGCAGCCTCCTTTTTCAGACTCATATTGACGCACAAGTACATGAATGTTACCCTCTGGAGTTACTCACTAAGAGGAGCCAGTTCACCTGCCACCACACAGACTGACTCACAGGGTCTTTCAGTCAAAGCATACAGTGTGGCACAAGAACCCCAAGTGAGAAATGGCCAGTCTTCTTTCCCTGAAGAGATAGGGACGTCAGGAAGGGGAAGAGGATAGTAAGCTATCAGTCAGGGAAGCCACGTCCTAGCTGCTGCTTTGAAGACATGTTCACCGTGCCTGTCCCTTAGCTGGGTGGTGGATGACCTGCAAGTGACATGCCCAGTGGTTGCGTAGATGATGGTCTTCATGTGGGGTTATTCAAGACACACAAAAGCAAAGAGGCTGGATCTGGTCCCAGAAGACATTCCATAAAGAGTCAATGAACGAATGGGCAATGGAATGGAAACTAATGCAAATCATGGATTCAGAAGACCTGAGCCATATTCATCTTATTTCCTCATCTGAAGAATATCTATGATTTTCAGTTGTCTGGGGAGGGATCTTTGATTGCAGAAGGCAAGGAGGGAAATTTTGAGTTCAGTAAGAAGTGGGGGTATTTGGGGCTGAAAGCAGCCCGTGTCAGAATGATGGGCCAGGAGACAAAGTGGATCTGTCCAAGGGATGGACACTGAAAGTGACCTGGGAGGCTGAGCAGGTTAAATTCTTCCATTGGGATAAATTGTGGGTTTATCTGAGCAGGAGGGTAGCTGTGGGTTAACTGCAAAGGAGGCCATTCTCCAGAATGAATAACAGTGGATTTAAAGACAGACTTTAAAGTAGACAAATTAAAGACACCAGATCTTTGTGGTGAGTTTAGTATGATGTCTAGATTCCAGGGCTCTGTGTCTCAATTCTGGCTAAACCCAGAATTACCTGGGAGCTTTTCAAACTTATTAGTGCATGGGCCCTTCTCCCAGAGATTCAGATTCAACTGGTCTGAAATGAGGCCATGAATCAATTATTTTTTTAAAAATGTATTGATGTATAGTTGATTTACAGTGTTGTGTTAATTTCTGCTGTATAGCAAAGTGACTCAGGTACACATACAGGTTTTTTTTTTTTCCCATTCTGGTTTATTACAGGATGTTGAATACAGTTCCCTGTGCTATATAATAGGACCTTGTTGTTTCTCCATCTTATATATAGTAGGATGCTCACTCCAAATTTCCAATCCTTCCCTCCCTTCACCTCCTCCCCCTTGGCAACGCAAGTCTGTTCTCTAATCTGTGAGTCTGTTTCTGCTTCAAAGATATGTTCATTTATGTCATATTGATATTTTACGTTCTTCTTAAAGTGATATAATATGGTATTTGTCTTTCTCTTTCTAACTGACTTAGTATGATAATCTCTAGGTCTATCCACGTTGCTGCAAATTATTTCATTCTCTTTAATGGCTCAGTAATATTCCATTGTGTAGATGTACCACATCTTCTTTATGCATTTACCTGTCGATGGGCATTTAGGTTCTTTCCATATTTTGACTATTGTAAATAGTGCTGCTCTGAGCGTAGGAGTGCATGTATCTTTTCAAATTATAGTTTCAGCTCAGTATATGCCCAGAAGTGGAATTGCTGGATCATATGGTAATTCTGTTTTTAGTTTTTTGAGGAATCTCCTTACTGTCTTCCATAGTGGCTGCATCAACTTATAATCCCACTAACAATGTAGGAGGGTTCCTTTTCCTCCATACCCTCTCCAGCATTTCTTATCTGTAGACTTTTTAATGATACCCATTCTGACTAGTGTGAGGTGGTGCCTCATTTTAGTTTTGATTTGCATTTCTCTAATAATTAGCTATGATAAGCATCTTTTCATGTTCCTATTGGCCATCTGTATATCTTCTTTGGAGAAATGTCTATTTAGGTCTTCTGCCCATTTTGCAACTGGGTTTTTTTTGTTGTTGTTGTTGTTATTGAGTTGTGTGAGCCTGTCTGTATATTTTGGAAATTAAGCCCTTGTTGGTTGCATCATTGCAAATATTTTCTCCTAGTCCCTAGGTTATATTTTCATTCTATTTATGGGCTTCCCTGGTGGCTCAGATGGTAAAGCGTCTGCCTGCAATGCGGAAGACCTGGGTTCGATCCCTGGGTTGGTCGGGAAGATCCCCTTGAGAAGGAAATGGCAACCCACTCCAGTACTCTTGCCTGGAAAATTCCATGGATGGAGGAGGCTGGTAGGCTACAGTCCATGGGGTTGCAAAGAGTCGGACACGACTGAGTAACTTCACTTTGCTATACAAAAGCTTTTAAATTTGATTAGGTCCCATTTGTTTGTTTTTCCCTTGGGTGACTGACCTAAGAAATGCATACAATTTTTGTCAGAGAATATTTTGCCTATGTTCACTTCTGGGAGTTTTAGGATGTCACATCTTATACTTAAGTCTTCAAGCCATTTTGAGTTTATTTTTTGTGTATGATGTGAGGGTGTGTTCTAACTTCATTGATTTACATGTGACTGTCCGACTTTCCCAGCACCACTTTCTGAAAAGACTATCTTTTCTCCATTGTATGTTCTTGCCTCCTTCATCAAAGATTAATTGTCCATAGGTGTGTGGGTTTATTTCTGGGCTCTCTGTTTTGAGGAATATATAGATATAGATATATTTTTTTGACTGCACAACAGTTTGTGGGATCTTAGTTCCCTGACAAGGGATCAAAGCCACAGCCTCAGTAGTGAAAATGAGAAGTCCTAACCTCTGGATCACCAGAGAATTCCCAGGAATCAATATTTTTAAAAAGATTCCAGGTGGCTCTTAGGTGCCACTAAGGTTAAGAATCTGCACTCTAGATATAACTCAAAGTAAGCAAGTTTTCAGGAGTCCATGCCTGAACTATGAAATTTTGAACGAACTCAAAAGAGACATTTGGGGATTATTGATCCACACAGTATATATCCTTGGTTTCTTACCAGTCCCTAGTCTCAAAATCTGGCAGATGCCAGGGTGACCTCCATCCATGAGAGAGTCCCTAGAGGGGCCAATGGGAGATACACTCATGGAACCATCCTGTAAGGTATGGTAAGTAAAGGTATGGTGTGGTAAAGTAAAATCTCAGAACTTGAGTGGCCTGACACTGTAGGAGGAAGAAAGCACACTGGAGGGTGCGGCACAGTGGAACAAGCAGGAGGCCAGGAATCAGAAGTCTTGTCTTTCACTCTCAACTCTGCAACTCCGCCATCCGGTAATCCTGGGCAAGTCAGTTCACCTCTCTGGGTCTGAGCTCTGTTACCTGTCAACTTCAGTCTTAAAGTTTCCTTCCCTATGGCTCTCTGACCATAACTCTTTTCCTAAGGCCAGGCCAATTTGAGGTCTCTAGGCCACTTGAGTTTCTGGGGAGAAAGGGTAATGGGAGGAGAAAGTGTAATAAGGAAAAAAGTAGAAAAGGTGGACAGAGGTTACTCGAGCTTTTAAGAGACACTGACAAGGTTCTACACCAAAAGACATTCTAAAATTTATTTGGTTCTAGATACAGAATTCATCACCAGTCACATCCACAACTGGGTGTTGTTTTTGCTTTGGCTCCATCTCTTCATTCTTTCTGGAATTATTTCTCCTCTGATTTCCATTAGCATATTGGGCACCTACCGACCTGGGGAGTTCATCTTTAAGTGTCCTATCTTATTGCCTTTCCAGACTGTTCATGGGGTTCTCAAGGCAAGAATACTGAAGTAGTCTGCCATTCTCTTCTCCAGTGGACCACGCTGTGTCAGAACTCTCCACCATGACCCGTCCATCTTGGGTGGCCCTACACAGCGTGGCTCATAGTTCACTGAGTTAGACAAGGCTGTGATCCATGTGATCAGATTGGTTAGTTTTCTGTGATTTTGGTTTTCATTCTGTCTGCCCTCTGATGGAGAAGGATAGGAGGCTTATGGAAGCTTCATGATGGGAAAGATTGACTGAGGCGGAAACGTTCTGATGTAAAGTCCAATGCTGTAAAGAGCAATATTGCATAGGAACCTGGAATGTTAGGTCCATGAATCAAGGCAAATTGGAAGTGGTCAAACAGGAGATGGCAAGAGTGAATATTGACATTTTAGGAATCAGCAAACTAAAATGGACTGGAATGGGTGAATTTAACTCAGATGACCATTATATCTACTACTGTGGGCAAGAATCCCTTAGAAGAAATGGAGTAGCCATCTTAGTCAACAAAAGAATCTGAAATGCAGTACTTGGATGCAATCTCAAAAATGACAGAATGATCTCTGTTCGTTTCCAAGGCAAACCATTCAATATCACAGTAATCCAAGTCTATGCCCCAACTGGTAATGCTGAAGAAGCTGAAGTTGAATGGTTCTATGAAGATCTACAAGACCTTCTAGAACTAACACCCAAAAGAGATGTCCTTTACATTATAGGGGACTGGAATGCAAAAGTAGCAAGTCAAGAAATACCTGGAGTAACAGACAAATTTGGCCTTGGAGTACATAATGAAGCAGGGCAAAGACTAATAGAGTTTTGCCAAGAGAACGCAATGGTCATAGCAAACACCCTCTTACAACAACACAAGAGAAGATGCTACACATGGACATGACCAGATGGTCAACACTGAAATCAAATTGATTATATTCTTTGTAGCCAAAGATGGAAAAGCTCTATACAGTCAGCAAAAACAAGACCGGGAACTGACCGTGGCTCAGATCATGCACTCCTTATTGCCAGTTCAGACTTAAATTGAAGAAAGTAGGGAAAACCACTAGACCATTCTGGTATGATCTAAATTTGATCCCTTACGATTATACAGTGGAAGTGACAAATAAATTCAAGGGATTAGATCTGATAAACAGAGTGCCTGAAGAACTATGGACAGAGGTTTGTGACACTGTACAGGAAGCAGTGATCAAGACCATCCGCAAGAAAAAGAAATGCAAAAAGGCAAAATGGTTGTGGAAGGAGGCCTTACAAATAGCTGTGAAAAGAAGAGAAGTGAAAGGCAAAGGAGAAAAGGAAAGATATACCCATTTGAATGCAGGGTTCCAAAGAATAGCAAGGAGAGATAAGAAAGCCTTCCCCAGTGATCAGTGCAAAGAAATAGAGGAAAACAATAGAATGCGAAAGACTAGAGATCTCTTCAAGAAAATTAGACATAGCAAGGGAACATTTCATGCAAAGATAGACACAATAAAGGACAGAAATGGTGTGGACCTAACAGAAGCAGAAGATATTAAGAAGAGGTGGCAAGAATACACAGAAGAACTGTACAAAAAAGATCTTCATGACCCAGATAATTATGACAGGTCACCTAGAGCCAGACATCCTGGAAATTCGAGGTCAAGTGTGTCTTAGGAAGCATCACTATGAACAAAGCTAGTGGAGGTGATGGAATTCCAGTTAAGCTATTTCAAATCCTGAAAGATGATGCTGTGAAAGTGCTGCACTCAATATGCCAGCAAATTTGGAAAACTCAGCAGTGGCCACAGGACTGGAAAAGGTCAGTTTTCATTCCAATCCCAAAGAAAGGCAATGCCAAAGAATGCTCAAACTACCACACAATTGCACTCATCTCACACTCTAACAAAGTAATGCTCAAAATTCTCCAAGCCAGGCTTCAACAGTACGTGAACTGTGAACTTCCAGATACTCAAGCTGGATTTAAGAGGAATCAGAGAGCAAACTGCCAACATTCACTGGATCATTGAAAAAGCGAGAGAGTTCCAGAAAAACATCTATTTCTGCTTTATTGTTTATGCCAAAGCCTTTGACTATGTGGATCACAATAAACTGTGAAAAATTCCTAAAGAGATGGGAATACCAGACTACCTGACCTGCCTCCTGAGAAATCTGTATGCAGGTCAAGAAGCAACAGTTAGAACTAGACATGGAACAACAGACTGATTCAAAATTGGTAAAGGAGTACATCAAGGCTGTATATTGTCACCCTGCGTATTTAACTTATATGCAGACTACATCATGAGAAATGCTGGACTGGATGAAGCACAAGCTGGAATCAAGATTGCCGGGAGAAATATCAATAACCTCAGATATGCAGATGACTTCACCCTTACAGCAGAAAGTGAAGAAGAACTAAAGAGCCTCTTGACGAAAGTGAAAAAGGAGAGTGAAAAAGTTGGTTTAAACTCAACATTCAGAAAACCAAGATCATGGCATCTGGTCCTACCACTTCATGGCAAATAGATGCAGAAACAATGGAAACCAGTGAGACTATTTTGGGGGGCTCCAAAATCACTGCAGATGGTGACTGCAGCCATGAAATTAAAAGAAGCTTGCTCCTTGGAAGAAAAGGTATGACCAACCTAGACAGCATATTAAAAAGCAGAGACATTACTTTGCCAACAAAGGTCTGTCTAGTCAAAGCTATCGTTTTTCCAGTGGTCATATATGGATGTGGGAGTTGGACTATAAAGAAAGCTTAGCACCAAAGAATTGATGCTTTTGAACTGTGGTGTTGGAGAAGACTCTTGAGAGTCCCTTGGACAGCAAGGAGATCAAACTAGTTAATCCTAAAGGAAATCAGTCCTGAGTGTTCATTGGAAGGACTGATTTTGAAGCTGAAACTCCAATACTTTGGCTACCTGATGAGAAGAACTGACTCATTTGAAAAGACACTGATGCTGGGAATGATTAAAGGCAGGAGGAGAAGGGGTCAACAGAAGATGAGATGGTTGGATGGCATCACTGACTCGATGGACAAGAGTTTGAGTAAGCTCCGGGAGTTTGTGATGGACAGGGAGGCCTAACGTACTACAGTCCATGGGGTCACAAAGAGTCGGAGACGACTGAGTGACAGAACTGAACTGGACTGAGATACAGAATTCACTTAAATTGAAGGAGAAAAGGTGAGACTGAATGTGCACTTCTCTGCTTGGAGAAAGACCTAACGTGATGATGGTGATAATAATAGTAATAATTGGACATTCTGTAGCACTTGACAGTTTATAAAGTGCTTTCACATGTTAATAATTACAACTGTGCCTTACTTTACAGAAAAAAAAAAAAAAAAAAGCTTTTTCATGTTCTCCCACCTGTATGGGTTGGTATTGACTGGAAATGTAAATAGGTTGTTAGTGGAAGTAAGAGGGATGGAGGTTCAGCACCAGCATCTGGACAGTGAACAGCTCAAAAGATGACCTGGCACACCTGCCTCAACACCCCTGTGTTCAACCTGGTGGTCACCTAATTGTGATCACATGCAAAATTGGAGCGGTGCAGCCCTGCTTACTTTCCTGGGAAGTATGTCTTTCCTACGTCATCACTGAATCCTTACTTTTGTTTTACTTCTCCTTCCATTTACATTCCAGTAACAAGCAGTCAGGAGAAGGCAATGGCAACCCACTCCAGTACTCTTGCCTGGAAAATCCCATGGATGGAGGAGCCTGGTAGGCTGCAGTCCATGGGGTCGCTACGAGTCGGACGAGACTGAGCGACTTCACTTTCACTTTTTACTTTCATGCATTGGAGGAGGAAATGGCAACCCACTCCAGTGTTCTTGCCTGGAGAATCCCAGGGACGGGGTAGCCTGGTGGGCTGCCGTCTCTGGGGTCGCACAGAGTCGGACACGACTGAAGCGACTTAGCAGCAGCAGCAGCAACAAGCAGTCATTTTGTCTTTTCTCTCTAGAGAGAATCCTAGCCTGCGAGACAGAAAATCTGGGTCCTGGTCCCAACTCTGCCATTTAATTATTTTGTTTCATCTGATCCTCACTTTCTTCCCCGAGAGCAGAGTTGAACCAGCTCTTTTCTACCCTACTAGGTCTACTTTGGGCTTCCCCAGTAGCTCAGACGGTAAGGAGTCTGCCTGCAATGCAGGAGACCTGGGTTCAATCCCTGGGTCAAGAAGATCCCCTGGAGAAGGAAATGGCAACCCCCTACACTATTCTTGCCTGGAGAATCCCATGGGCAGAGGAGCCTGGCAGGCTACAGTCCATGGGGTCACAAAGAGTCGGCCGTGACTGAGCGACGAACAGTTTCACTTTCAGGTGTACATCAGGCTTCCCGGGTGGTGCCTGACAATGCAGGAGATGCAACAGATGCAGGTTCGAGCCCTAGATCAGGAAGATCCCCTGGAGGAGGGCATGGCAACCCACCCTAGTGTTCTTTGCCTGAAGAAGGCTCAAATAAAGTAATATACGTCACAACGTTTTGAAATTTTGAAAAGCACAATCCAGATAGACCTGAAAGAATGTGCACTATTGTTATCCAGGGGCTTCGCAGGACCAGGGATTTGTTCCCATTGCCTCCAGAACATGCCAGTGCTGTGCTGGCCTCCTGACATCCTACGGCCCTCCTCCCATCACACAGTCCTTGACAGGGCCCATTGACAGGGCCCCAGAGCTACGCCAACCTCCTGAGCATCCCCAGATAGCATCCCTGGTTTTTACAGTGCTCTTATGGGCTTCACTGCTCCAACCTTCCATCTCCTGCCCACATCTGCCCCAAGTCTTACCTGAGTTAGGTATTTCCTTGCTGCTGCTGCTAAGTCGCCTCAGTCGTGTCCGACTCTGTGCGACCCCATAGACAGCAGCCCACCAGGCTCCTCCGTCCATGGGATTTTCCAAGCAAGAGTACTAGAGTGGGGTGCTATTGCCTACTCCAAGGTATTTCCTTAGGGAATACTAAATATTTCTGCTGTCAGTCTGTAATCATAATTAGGAAGATAAATCAGCAGCCCCAATAAAGGAGGTTCATATGTTACAAAGCCCAATATTAAATATATTCTTGGAATGGGAACTAAGGTTAATACCTTCACTCCCCTCTTAGTCCCTCCCTTGAAAAGTCCCTCCACTTTCTCTTTTCAACCATCTTATCCTTTTAAATTTTTATTGATACCCCAAAAATGTGTTTATTTATTTTAACTCAAGAGTCCTGACATGTTAATGAGGAAATTTGTGGTTAATTGTAGCCAGGGACTAATATTTAACAACAACACATTTTATAAGTTCTTGGAAGATGAAATAGATTCTCAATTTTTTTTTTTTTAACAGTGTGTCCATAAATTAATCTACCACCAATTTCAGCCATACATGTAGAGCCTGTAACATTATGGTATTTACATAACTACATTTTTCTGAGAAAAGGAAAGTTTACTACATCAAACTCTGTTATATTCTTTTTTTTTTAATTAATTTTTTAAGTGAGCATTCATGGACTAAATCTTTGTTGGTTATGATACACACACAGTGAAAGAGAGCAAGAATTGATTATTTGATTCTCTATTTTAAGTATTAAAATCTAGTTCATAAATAAAATATGTTTTTGCCTAATTTTGGTAAAAGTTAAATCCCTTTTAATAGAATTACCTTTAAAATGACCAACAGACAAATTTTATTGAAAAATTTTTTAAAAGAAATTTAGAGCTAATGATTATTGGACACTTGTTAACTGTCAAGCACAGGGCTAGGCACTTTGCCTCCATCATATAATTGAATTCGTGCAATCCTGTGAAGTAGACATTTTTAAATTTGGTTGTTCAAACATCAGGATATATTTTCTAATCATAATAGAAACCATTTCTTAGAGTTTACTATGTGCTAGATACTGTGCCAGACATATATATTTGCACTTCATCTCCACTATAGCCCTGAAAAGGAGGCTTTATTTTCCCACTTTGCAGTTGAAGACCCTAGGGTTGAGACTGATTAAGTGAGTTGCCAAGGTCATAGAACTAGTAATTAACAAATCTAAACTTCAGCTTTAGTCTTCTGATCACAACACCAGGATCCACCAAGCTCCCTTCAGGTTATCCATT
This sequence comes from Bison bison bison, assembly GCF_000754665.1. Lineage (NCBI taxonomy): Eukaryota > Metazoa > Chordata > Mammalia > Artiodactyla > Bovidae > Bison > Bison bison. The sequence continues at coordinate 18,557,770 of NW_011495071.1, forward strand.
CATTCATAAGTCTGGGTCCAACAGCTAAAATAATTCATTTCAATTTGCTCAGATTTTAGAGTCCTTGATCAAGGGACTATTTACAATGCAGGGTTAAGGGAACAAAAGAGGGATGGTTAAGCACCAAAAGATGACTGTATCAAGTCCAGTAGAAAAACAGAAACGAAAACCATGAGGGTGTGAACAGGAAGAATTCAGTATAATGGATTGATTAACCAGTCATGGAAGACTAAAAGGGCAAAAGAGAACATTTCTAAACACTTAGATCAAACCACTAAGGGAAGGCCTCTTTGCCTCTGGGCAGTAGCAGCTACTATAATCCTGCAATAAGAGGCTGAAAAGTTAACAGTTGGTCAGTGAGTCACTATATGGATTCCACTCCAGGTTCAGGCTTTAGTAAGCAGTCGAAGGTCAATTTAAGTTCAGGCTATGCTTTTAGACAGCCCAGTGGGTACCACAAAAACCCAGCATATGCTATACTGCCATTTGTCCCAGCAATTCCGTTCCTGGGCATTTATCTGAAAAAACAAAACCAATAGTTTGAAAGGACCCATGCACCCCAATGTTCTTAGCAGCATTATTTACAATTGTCAAGGTATGGGAGCAACCTAAGTACCCATCAACAGATGAATGGATAAAGAGGATGTAGTATATACATACAATGGAATACTACTCGGCCGTTAAAAAGAATAAAATTTTGCCATCTGTGACAACATGGATAGACTTGGAAGGCATTATGTTCAGTGAAATCAGTCAGGAGAGAAAGACAAATCCTGTATGATATTACTCATATGCGGAATCTAAAAAATACAACAAACTAGTGAACACATAAAAGAAACAGAGAAAAAACTTCTGGCTACCAGTAGGGAGAGGGAAGGAGGAGGGGAAGGTAGGGGTGGGGATTAAGAGGTGCAAACTATTATGTATAAAATAAGCTATAAGAATATACTGTATAACATGGGGAATATGGCAAATATTTTATAACAACTATAAATGGAATGCAGCCTTGAAAATTATGAATCACTATATTGTAAACCTGAAACTTATATAATATTGTATATCAAATATACCTCAATATAAACAAACAAACACTAAACCTGTCATCCACTAACTCCTGCCGCTTTGGTACCCACAGAAACAGGGCTACTGGAGCATGATCTTATAGAAACCAGTCAGGATCTATTCCAGTTTCCCTGACCTAGGAAGTGAGTCTCTTTCAAATGCCAGAGAGGAATGGTTCCTAAACAAGAGCAGTTTTATGAGAGAGGGGGGAAAAGGCCAGCAGAGTATGCAGGGACCTCCCAGACCCAAGTCATAGAGGCACAAAACCTATCCCCAGGGACTTGAGTCCAACAGGCCAAGCTGATAGATTCATCTGAGACTTAGAGCTCAGGACTAGGAAGAGTTTAAAAGTTAATGCCACCCTACACACACATGGGACTATTTGGAAGGAAAGATGTATACTAACAGCAGAGAATAAACAGGTGAAGTATGGCTTAAATCTACTGAGACTCCTAGAAGCAGTGTAGCTGCCCCCCCAAAAATGTCAATGATTCATTGTTGGGGTCACCAAAAGAGGGATGCGGAGGTAATAGAGGGGAACAACACGGTAGACACAGCTGCTGAATGGGTGGCCCTAAGAGGCCAAACCCACCCAATTGTTTCCCACTCTACACAAAGGAAGACTTAGACAAAGCCTGAAAATGGGGCTTCAACAAAGCTCTAGGAGGCCATGTGTTTCTAGTTAGTGAACACAGGCAATACTTTCTCCAAAGTGCAGCTTGTCAAGCCACCAGGGAGGCTCATCAGGGAACTCACTACAGAAGGGAAGCTCTGTATAGTTGGTTGGTTGAGGTCATGGTAACTTCTGGCACGAAAATATAATCAGTCGGATAGTTGAGACCTGCCCCATCTGCACAATGAACAACCTCAACGTCAGGCTCCTGAGAGGCCCCCAGATAAGCCCCATCCAGGACATACCCTGAAGATTAGCTGATTGATTTCAATGTCACGCCAAGAGCATTAAACAACTTCAGGTGTCTCTTGGTATTAGAGGATACATTTTCCGGGTGGGTAGAGCATTTCCCGGAGAAGGCAGTGGCACCCCACTCCAGTACTCTTGCCTGGAAAATCCCATGGACAGAGGAGCCTGGTAGGCTGCAGTCCATGGGATTGCTAAGAGTCGGACGCAACTGAGCGACTTCACTTTCACTTTTCACTTTCATGCATTGGAGAAGGCAATGGCAACCTACTCCAGTGTTCTTGCCTGGAGAATCCCAGGGACGGGGGAGCCTGGTGGGCTGCCGTCTATGGGGTCGCAGAGTCGGACACGACTGAAGTGACTTAGCAGCAGTAGCGGCAGAGCATTCCCCACTAGAACTGAAACAGCAGCCACAGTGGCTAAAGTATTACTAAGAGAAATAATCCCCAGGTTTGGGCTCCCAGGGCCCCTATAAAGTGATAATAGCCCAGCATTTGTGTCTCAAGTGACAAAAGGGATAACAAGTACCCGCTGCATAAAATGAAACTTGCACACAGCCTGGACACCCCAATTGTTTGGGAAAAGGAAAGCGACCTATTTAGAACTTAAAACAACCTTAGCAAACTTCTACACTAGGAGACTCAAAAAACACTGGATTAAGTTACTCCCAATTGCCCTGCTCCACATGTAGTTAGCCTCAAGGGATAACTCAAAGTGCATTTGAACCCATGTATGGGAGACTCGGGATTCCCAGGTGGCTCTAGTAGTAAAGAATCCACCTGCCATTGCAGTAGAGATAAGAGACACAGGTTCAATCCCTGAGTCGTGAAGATCCCCTGGAGGAAGGCATGACAACCCACTCCAGTATTCTTGCCTGGAGAATCCCATGGACAGAGGAGTCTGGTGGGCTATAGTCCATGGGGTCGTCAAGAGTCAAACACAAGCCACTTAGCATGCACACATGGTAGACTCATTCCCCAGCCCCAAAGTAGGGATACCTTAGCCCCTTGAAACAGAACAACTCAAGTACACCCTCCAGCTAGGAGAAACCGTGAGTCCTCACATACGTGGTGACCAGGTGCTGCCTGGACCATGGACCTGGCCCTCCCCCAGTTCTAGCTAGGAGATCAGATGAACCTAAACACCTGGAAAACTGGCAGCCTGCAAGGTCAGCTCACTCCTAAGAGGACCAGTCTCCACTGGGTGATCCTAACCAGCTATCCTTCCCTGAAACTGCAGGATCACTCCATGGGAACATCACAAGGAGGCCCCTGAGCCCCAACCTGCAATAGACTCCCTGACTCCTTGAGTGAACCTCCCTCTGACCCAAAGTGTCTCTTCAAAAAATCATGAAAAGGGTTGCCAGGGATATTTAGCCATGGCAGTGAACCTTGACATCAGGGCACAATTACGCCTACAGACAAAGACCAAGATACCTTCATTTGTAGGAAAAATGGAATGCGTGACCATTATTCTTCTGCTAACATCTGGGCCATGCATCCTAAACTGTCCGGAATCCTCCATCTCCAAGAAGCTAAAACTCCCAATGGCGGTCGCTCAGGGATTCGAACAGTTATCCTGTGACAATCAAGTACACGTAAAGGCAGCAGGGGAAGCTCTGCTCCTCCACTCAGGGTTATGTCGACGCCCCAAACCAGCTAAGCAGTTATAGAAGACGGACCTGCACCCCTAGTGCCCCTCAAGAATGATGATCGGGAAGAAAAACCGAGGAGGGATTTGCGGGGGCAAAGTCCATTAGCAATTCCCAGCAAATTAACATAGAATATTGGTAATAAAATAAAGTCTAACCTTTTCTCCTTCGTGCTTCATCTGGTTTCACCTGCTTGTAGGGGGCTGCGTGCAGAGGCCTTGCACTGGGCATTTCAGATGTGGAGTGTGCGGACAGCTCAGCTTGGGACCGGGTGCAGAAGCGCTGCACTCGAAGCTCAGTTCAAGACGGCGGTGGTGGGGGTGGGGGCGTGCGCAGAGACGCGGAACCTGGATGGGCAATCTGGAGCCTGAGCAGCACAGCTGCGGCTGCCTCCTTGCGCTCCACTTTCTTCCTTCCCCTCCCCGCTGACTTGAACCCTATAAAGCAGCCCCACTCATGGCCTGCCTGGATGAATGGGTACTCTACAGCAATAGTCCCCAACCTTTTTGGCACAGACACGGGTGGAAGACAATTTTTCCGCAGAATGGAGGGGGAGAGGGTGGTTTCAGAAAGATTCAGGTTCATTATATTTCTTGTGCATTTTATTTCTAATCTAATGCCACTACAGATCTGGCAGGAGATACAGGTCCATGGCTCGGAGGTTGGGGACCCCAGCCTCCTCCATTTTTTTTTTATCAAAAAACAGGTTCCTTTGCTTCTGAACTGAAGTTGGTCTGGTTCTACTGGCACGAGCAACAGAGGGCAGAAGATCCCTTGCTGGGGACCAACTTGAGAGAGGGTCGGTAACAATGCTGTGCTTAGAGCTAGGGAAACACAAGGAGGAGATAGGGATTATTCACTAGGAAAAACTCCATAGAACTGGACTCAGATCTGTGTGGTAGATGCTACCTACCTGCTGGCCCTGTTCTTCTGGCCCTAAAAGCTCCAGAGTTGAGAGCATGGACATCACAGAGCTAATTCCCACACCTGTGAGAAGAGGTGCCTTAGCAGGTACTGGTTAGGTGAGAGGGTACAGTGAGGCTGACGGTGGGGGTGTGAACAAAAACCTGAAACCTGGAACCAAGGGCCACTGCCGGGTGACAAACTACTGCTCAGAGCATTCTGACAGGAGCAGGAAGCCAACACTAGGAGATGTGAGAACTTTCTTCCCCTTACTGCCTCCCAGCTCCGTTCAGTGCCCCTTGTTAACTGAACCTAACAGTGAGCCACTGGCAAGGGAGTGAAGAAATGACAGGGTCCTAGCCCCAGGATGAAACTGGCGAGCCTAGAAGGATGGGTTTGGAGCAGAGAAATCAGAGCCGAATAATGAGCACAGCCTGCCATTGGCAGCTCATCATTCATGCACACTCTTCCACACATAAACTGCTATACAGCAATAGAGTTGCATGCTTCTGCCTAACAGAATGCAACTATCCTTTGTACAAATGAAGCACCCTTACTTCTCCCAGAGAAGAGAGGCACAAAATCTCAAAATTAAATGTGTCCATTTCAGGATCTTCACTGGTGGTTCAGAAGGCAGAAAGCGTCTGCTTGCAATGCAGAAGACCCGGGTTCGATTCCTGAATCGGGAAGATCCCCTGGAGAAGGAAATGGCAACCCACTCCAGTACTCTTGCCTGGAAAATTCCATGGACTGAGGAGCCTGGTGGGCTACAGTCCATGGGGTCGCAAAAAGTCAGACATGACTGAGCGACTTCACTTTCACTTTTTCATTTCAGTTCTGTATAACAGTCACAGTATCTGTCTCTGGTTGATGTGCGGAGCAGTCCTAACTGAATGCTTTGTAACCAAAGAGTAATTTTAAAATTTGCCACCATCACTAGTACTTATATAAATTATAAGGGAAAGGAAGGAAGACAAGACATAAGTGTTTATTAAATATATGTGTGTTCAGTCATGTCTGATTCTTTGTGACCCTATAGACTGTAGCTCACCAGGCTCCTCTGTCCATGAGACTCTCCATGCAAGAATACTAGCGTGGGTTACCATGCCCTTCTCTAGAGGATCTTCCTGACTCAGGGATCGAACCCATGTCTCCTGAGTTTCCTGCATTGCAGGCAGATTCTTTACCCACTGAGCCACCTGGGAAGACCATTTATTAAGTATAAATGTGTTTAAACAAAGTCACTTATATGTGGAATCTAAAATTTAACACAAATGAACCTATCTATGCAGAAGGAACAGACTCAGAGACATAGAAAACAGATTTGTGGTTGCTGAGGGGGATGTATTGGGAGGTTGGGGTTAGCAGATGCAAAACCAATTTATATAGAATGGATAAACAGCAAGGTCCTAATGTGTAGCACAGGGAACTATATTCAACATCCTGTGATAAACCGTAATGGAAAAGTATATTAAAAAGAATGCATACATGTATATAACTGTAATCGCTTTGCTGTACGGCAGAAATTAACACTACAATGTAAATGTATACTTCAATTTTTAAAAAGTACATCTTTGCAAACATGTAAAGAAAAAAAAACCCATGCAGAGTGGTGACAGTCCTTGTTTCTGTAGCTGATCACTGGGCAGTGTTGAAATTTATAACTTCCTTCCCCTATTACTCATTCTGTGCTTCCTTCCTTTGCTCTCAGCCAGCACATCAGCATGTGTGTTTTCTTTACCTGCTATAATGACCTCAGCTTTCATTTCTACAGGGTCTGAATCTTCAGTGGTTCTGACCATCTTTCCATTAAGTATTACTATTGGACATGGAAGTACTAAGAGGTGCCCTAAGCATCCCCTAGGTTCCAGACATGGTCCTCTGTGTCCACATTGTGCTTCAGGCATCCAGCTTCTCCTTGGTAATCAGAACCTGCCTCCCCAACACAGAGTCAGTCGGTTCAGTCGCTCAGTTGTGTCTGACTCTTTGTGACCCCATGGACTGCAGCACACCAGGTTTCCCTGTCCATCACCAACTCCCGGAGCCTACTCAAACTCATGTCCATTGGGTTGGTGATGCCATCCAACCATTTCATCCTCTGTCCTCCCCTTCTCCTCCTGCCTTCAATCATTCCCAGAATCAGGGTCTTTTCAAATGAGTCAGTTCTTTGCATCAGGTGCTCAAAGTATTGGAATTTCAGCTTAAACATCAGACCTTCCAATGAATATTCAGGATTGATTTCCTTTAGGATGGACTGGTTGGATCTCCTTGCTGTCCAAGGGACTCTCAAGAGTTTTCTCCAACACCACAGTTCAAAAGGATCAGTTCTTTGGCACTCAGCTTTCTTTAGAGTCCAACTCTCACATCCACACGTGACTACTGGAAAAACCATAGCTTTGACTAGATGGACCTTTGTTGGCAAAGTAATGTCTCTGCTTTTTAATATGCTATCTAGTTTGGTCATAACTTTTCTTCCAAGGAGCAAGCATCTTTTAATTTCAGCGTGGAGAATAATTCTTTTTACCTTTTAGTTTTTTGACCCAATGAGCTCATGATGGTTCACTTCAATGGAATGTGCTGTGTCCTCTCGTGGAATCATTCTTCCCACTTGGGTACTCAGAGCCCCCAAAACATCCGAACAAAGTTCTTTGAATAAGTGCTTCCAACCCTTGATACCTGGACCTGATATTTTACCTATGTGTGAAAACAGAAATATGTATTGGTTGTTGATTCAAACAAAGTATATCCTGCATCCTGTTAAAAAAAAAAAAAAACCTCCAAACTTTCATGGTGTTATCTCCTGCTTGGTGCCACAGATAGGTCTGCAGTAGGCTATTCCACTCTACCATCTACCTGGCCTGCTGCTTCTTACGAGGTAGGAATGGTATAGACAGATCCCATGGACAAGGACCTCTTGCCTCACTTCTTTTGTGGTAAAATGTGTTCCTTGATGAGAAGAAATGCTGTGGGGGAACGATGATGGTGCATAATGTATTTTACCAGTTCATGGACTCAAAATGATTTAGTATCAGCCAAACTGTGCAACAGCTTCAAGGCAATACCACCCCTGGACCTGAAAGGGAATGGGGCAGAAATTGTACCTCTGAGCCCAGTGAGAGCTAGAGATTTGGAGGAGGCACTTCCCTCCCATCCAGCCAGAAGCAGCTGTGGCCATAGAGGGACACAGCTATCACCGGAGGCATGGCGCTGAAGCAGAGAGGAATCTGCAAAGAGGTGCTCCTGGCTCACCTCCTGCTGCCCTTTGATCTCTAGCCAATGTCTCCCTTTGTCTGAACTGCCCATGTCTTCCTTTGAATCCAAAGGGAACCAGAGACTTCCCTGGTGGTCCAGTGGTTAATGATCTGCCTGCCAATACAGGGGACATGGGTTTGATCCTTGGTCTGGGAAGACGCCACATGCAACTCAGCCCATGCGTCGCAACTACTGGGCTCGCTCACCCTAGAGCCCCTGTTCCACCACAAAAGAAGGCACCACAACGAGTAGCTCCGCACCGCAACTAGAGAGTAGTCCCCACTCACCACGACTAGAGAAGCCCGAACAGCAGTGAAGATCCAGTGCGGTCAAAAAAGAAGAAAAGTGGGGGCACAGAAAGCCAAAGGGCTGCCGTGATGCTTTCCATAGGGGATAGGCTCCCCCAGCCCAGAGCGGGCTTGCAGTGAGGAGGGGTGGTAGGGAGGGAGTAATCAATCCACAGAAAAAAATAATTCAGGTAGAAGAAATCTGGAAGGAATCTCTTGTGACCTTGAAGTCCTAGGTGGGAAACTGAAAGGTTTAGGATCCCAATTCTCATGCTCATTGCTTCTTTGGGTCGTAGTAGATTGGCAGAGGGTGACATGAATGTAAAGTCTGGCACAAAGATAGAGCTTAAAAATTGGTGGTTATTAATAATAAAACTACAAGGAAGGAAGAGGGAGAAAGTTTATCCAAAGAAGGTAGAATAATGATGACATGAAATAACGCTGAGGTTCTAAAGGCCAGGTTCTCCCTGTCTTCTTTGTCTTGGAATCTGGGCGCCAAGCCTGGGCCTGGCAATGAACAATAACTCAAGGCTGATAAATGAATCAAAGTGACATGGAAACAATTCTAATGAAAGAGAGGCTCAGAGGTCTGGAGCAGGTGGCAACACACAAGACGGAGTTAACAAACCAGCCAAACTTGAAGTTCGTTTTTTTTAATTAATTAATTAATTAATTTTTGGCTGTGTCAGATCTTAGTTGCAGTATGCAGGATCTTCATTTTGCTGCACGGGCTCCGTGGTGTGTGGGATCTAGGGCTCATGGGCTCAGTAGTTGCGGTTCATGTGCTTAGCTGCCCTGCAGCATGTGAAATATTAATTCACCAACCAGGGATCAAACCCACATGCCCTGCATTGGAAGCAGATTCTTAACCACTGGACCACCACCAGGGAGGTCCCCAAACTTGAAGTTTTAACCTAAGGATGCACACTTTATCTCACTCACATCTTTGGAATATGGGGGGACTAGAATAACAGCTTAATATGGTTAGAGAAGACTGAGACTGTTCAAAGCAAAACAGTGGAGGAAGGGGATGGACAGAGAAATCTAAATATACCTCTATCTGTGAGTGAGTACCCAGGTGAGGAAGCCAGGCAAAAGCGTGAGAGGGCTATGTGGGAGCACCCTTGGGGCCACCGGCTTGAGGAGGCTATGAACTGAGATCACTTTAATAATAATTAACATTTATTAAATGCTTATTGCAAGCCAGGTACTTTTTGTAAATCATCATTTTTGAGGGCCCAACATCAATCTCATAAGGTTAGTACTATCATACGTATTTTGCAGAATTGGAAATCAGGACTCAGAGAGGTTAAGTAACTTATGTATGGTAACACAGCTAACATGGGAGAGACAAGATCTGAACCTGAGTCTTATGAATTTGAATTTATGCGCTCAGTTACTTCTTGTGGTAGCCGGCTTCCAAGATGGCCCTTCACTGATCTTGGCCTGTTGGTATTCACACCCTGTGTGGGCCACTTCCCCACTGTTGGTGTGACCAGTAGAATACAGCAGAAGTGGTGCTATGGCACCTCCAAATCTAGGTTTTTATTGTCTTTCATAATGTCCGATTCTGTCCCTTGGATCATTTTCTCTGGGGAGGTTGCTGCCATGTGGTGAGAAAAGGCAGGCCCGGTTGGTGAGGAACTGAGGCTTCCAGCCAACAGCCAGCAAGGATCTAAGGCCTCCTGCTAAGCCACATGAGTGGGCTTGAATGTGGATCTTCAGACGACTGCAGTCCCTGCTGGCATTCTGCTTGTAACCTCATGAGATAGTGTAAGTCAAAACTATCCAGCAAAACCACTCCCAAATTCTGACCCACAGAAACTGTGAGCTAATACATGTTTTCAGCCACAATGTTTTCAGGTAATTTGTTTTGCAGGAATATATAAGCAATATAATATTACAGCAACAACGCAAGCAAGGAATCCTAATGTCTTTCTCAAATTTGTAATGTTTCTCATCTGAGCCTTGATAAATGAGTAAGATCTCACTTGGAAAGCAGGCAAAAAACATAGCATGTGCAAAAATCAGTACAATGCAGCACTTGAGAACTTTTAAACAGTATGGTTTTGTTATGAAAAAAATATGTTTAGGAACAGAAAGAAGTGGTGGGTAGCCTGTCAGGGGTAGATTATGAGGCTGTTGTTTATATCACTGTAAGATGCTTGCATTCTATCCTGTAGGTAATAAGGAACTCCTGTAACAATAATGGACCAAGGCAGTGTGGAGGAGAGATTTTTAAAATAATGTAAGGAAAACAAATACTGAATATTTATTGGCAGGACTGATGCTGAGGTTGAAGCTCCAATACTTTGACCACCTGATGCGAAGAAGTGACTCATTTGAAAAGACCCTGATGCTGGGAAAGATTGAGGGCAGGAGGAGAAGGAGACAACAGAGGATGAGATGGTTCAATGGCATCACTGATTCGATGGACATGAGTTTGAGCAAGCTCCAGGAGTTGGTGATGGACAGAGAAGCCTGGCGTGCTGCAATCCATGGGGCTGCAGAGTAGGAATGACTACTGAACTGAACTGAAGGAAAACAAATGGCCCAATTTTTAAAATAGCAAAAGATTTGAAGATACTTTACTAAAGAGAATATAGGTACGGTATGGCAAGCAAATATGCTCATTTCATGTCTGACTATTTGTAATCCCTGTAGCCTGCCAGGCTCCTCTGTCCATGGGATTCTCCATGCAAGAACACTGGAGTGGGTAGCCATTCCCTTCTCCAGGGGATCTTCTCGATCCAGGGATCAAAGTGCATTGCAAGTGGATTCTTTACCATCTGAGCCACCAGGGAAGTCCCTATCATTCCAGTATACATCTGTATAATCAATATGGGGTTTTCTGTATATGCCCATGTAAGTTTGAATTGGAATGGTTTCTGACAGCATTCATTTATCACTGTAGGTCAACAATTATGAATGCAAAGGATTTTTTTTTATCAAATCACATCCAACAGTTTATGCATCTTCTATAGTTCTTGAATTTTGACTACTCTCAAATAGAAAAATTTCTTTATCACATACCACAAACCCCTTTCATGATGCTACATTTGAGAAAAAGTAGAAACACTTGAAACTTGATGCTCAGTCCACATTTCTCCTCCAAGTTAAAAAAAATATTGATGTGAGACCACAGGGCTGAACACGAGTCTTACTGGGCTAGTCCTAGTGGGAGATAGTGAGAGCTGAACTGGACAGAAATGTGGCTGTGGACAATACATAAAATAGAATTGGCAAAAAAAAAAAAAAGCCCTGTGGGTTCAGCAGAGGGTGTGTGTATGAGAGAGAGAGAGATGGAGACAGACAGATAGACAGACAGACAGAGACAGAGAGACAGATTGGAAGGAGAGAGAGAAATCGTCCTGGGACAAGGGACACTGATTTTTTGGTTCTTTTATTCTTAAGAAAGATACCAGACAAGACCTGGAATCAACACATAGAAAAAATGTAAAAGAAAAAAACGGGATTTTTCCCCCCCTCTATTCTGCACAGAGGAAAGTTTAAGCTCTCCTCACCGAGTTTTTTCTTCCAGGGTGTTGAGATCTGTGGGCCCAGTACAGAAAGCTCCTGGTTTAATTGAGGCTTCTGCTCCCCCAGGGCTAAGGCTCCCAGGAGGATAAGGAATTTCAGGAAAGCTCTAAATGTGAGGTAGCCTCTCTACAGAAACCATCCTCCAAAGGAGGGGTAGCAGGAGGCTCCCCTCAGGGCTCTTTGAGCAGCTCCAGTGTCTGAGGTCTATGGGTGGGCTGAGCAGTCTCTCATCAGGGACTCCGAGGAGAGTGATCCCCTGTCCATCACCTGCAGAACTTTGTTTCCGCACTTCAGAGCCTCCTCCTGTTATTTGAAGGATTTTCTGCCTTCTCAAGTTCCTTTGTCAACAGCTCCAGGAAGGAGCCCCGGATGCTGGGGCAGAAATGAATGCAAGCTCACACTCTACTTGTGACTGCTTAATCATTGCCTTGATCACCACTCCTGCACTGCCTTTGTTTGGAACAGTAACATGTGGGAAAACTTCCCTTTCTAGGTTGAAATTAACAGCAAGGCAGAGAGAGGCCATTGGTGAGCAGAACCTCAAAACTCACATGGAGAAAGAACTCTGCTCGAGCGTGTGTGAGTGAACCATAGAGGAATCAGATAAAGTGATAGCAATTATCATCCTGCGGTCAAGACACTTCTATAATATTTGACAGCTCCCTATATACCCTGCCCTCTCTTGGACTCAAGAGACAGACTACCAAGACAGGCAGCTCAAAAGAAACTGAAGCTTAAAAAAAAAAAAAACTTTGTGTTCAACAGAGGTGATAGTGCAGAGGTAAGACATGGGAGGGAGGCAGGGGTACTTTCTTTTACTTCTTCCCCTTTTGCTTTTTAAGCAGCATTTATCACTCTCTGCTTTTATCTTGTCCGTGTATTTGAATTTACTATTATCTGTTTCCTCTTCTAACTTGAAAACTCCATGGGAGCCTGGCTATTTTCAGTCTCTTTATCCTTGCATCTCCAGGCCCTTGAACAGAAAGAAGTAGGCTTTAAATAAATATTTGCTGAATAATAAATGAAGATGTCCTCAATGGTGGGCTCTCAGGAAGGTGGGCTTGTGATGGTTTTCAGTCCCAGCCTGACCACATGGCTGGAATGTATTCATGTCACTTGTCATCCCAGTTAGAGGCTCACTCGGGGAAACAAGCATCACTTAGAGGTGCAGCCATCTCTGGGGGGTAGGAGGGGGAGGGGTGGTTAATGGCAGTTCTTATCTTCCCCTGTGCCCAGTGTGGGTGCTTTCCCAAGGATAGGGACCTCAGATCCCTGGCACTGAAAAGATGGGTCTGAAGGGCAGGAGGGCATTTGGGAGTAGCATAGCCTTGATGAATCCATGCAGCCCTATGTTTAGGACGGTGAGGAAAGCTCCAGAAGCTAGAGAGGGAGGAGGACAAGTGTCTGGACTGCTGTACTTACAAAGTTTCCAGATAGCTGGGCTTGTACCTCTGAAAGAAAATCAATTTTTTTCCTCCTTCATCTCCAAGAGATTCTGAAACACAGGAGGAAACGATCTCACAGGAAAGAGCAGAAATAAACAAAGAAACCACCCCAGGCTCCCCAGAGCCTGGAACGTGGGTCAGACCTGGCTGCTTTATCCATTCACTTATACATTCATTTAACCAGTGTTTATTCAGCACAAATTTGAGCTAGAAATCATGCCATTGTGTCCTCAGGAGTTTCTGACCTGTAGACTCCAGAAACTTTTGTGATCTATAGAGTAAAACAATGTTTTCTAAGGAAATGATGTTCTGATAGCTGAATATCATATTCAAATTACTGTATGGAATATAAGCCATTTTAATTATTTATTTTTAAATTTTTGTTTCTTTTTTAACATTTTGGTTGTACTGGGTCTGCGTTGCTGTGTGCGGGCTTTCTCTAGCTGTGGCAAGTGTGAGCTACTCTTCCCTGGGGCTGCTGGTTGCGGTGGCTTCTCTTGTTGCAAAGCAGGGGCTCTAGGGGCTCAGGCTTCAGCAGCTGCAGCATGTGGAAACGTCCCGGCCCGGGGGGATGTCCCCAAACCATTTTTAAATTGAGATTTGTCTGCATTGCCTTACACCATTCATGAATTCTTCCCAGGCTGATGGTATGCTCCTTGAAGACAGGCCTGGGTCTAACCATTGCGGTAAATATTGCTCACCTGGGCTTAATTCTGCTGCTTTGGCTGTTGCTTTGTTGTTTGCTTATTTCTACGGTTTCTTGTGAGATTGTTTCCTTGTACGTTTTATAATCTTGAATTGTAGGCTAATATTTGAGGGTGTTTAACAGTGGGATTTCTGTGTAGTGTGGGTTGTAACTCTGTCTACAAAGCGGTTTTTGCATTTGCTTCTGCCAGCCTTGTCACCAGCTCAGGGTGTTTTTCATGTGAAGGACTCCTCTGCCCCTCAGCTAGTGTAAATTTGAACTTGTGAAATTTGAATAACCCCTGTGGGTAGAACCTTTTAGTTATAGTTGGCTTCTCAGAAGGGAATTTTCTTTTTCTTACCCAGAGCCTTTTACTGGTGAGCAGACTTTTCCAGAAGATGCCTGTAAAAGTTATTTGCTTTAGGCAAGGGTCTCAGTTTAAGGCCTTGTTCTTGTCCCCAAATGGGCAGTAAAACTTAAGCTGGACAACTCTGCCTCCAAGGACAGCCAGAGCATCAGATATTACCTGAAACTCTGTTTTTCAGCTTCCACTCCATTTCTGGACCCTGAGCATTTCCTTCCTTTATCTTTTCCTTTTGCAAAAGCATATTGCAGAAACAGGTGTCTATATTGATCCTATGACTGTCCTCTAATGGTACATAATTCACAACAGACATGTTTCAAAAACCAATCAATAGATTTTTCAAAATGTGCTATTGTAAGTCTCCATGTAGGACACAACGAGGGAGAAATACTGTGAACCACTGAGGCTCAGGCAATCTCACATGTGTTGTCTTATTCAAGTCTCATAACAGTCTTGTGAGATCATTATGATCCCCATTTTACACATGAGGAAGCTCTGGCTCCAGATGAAGTGGCTTGCTCAAAATCACATCTCTAGTCAATAAGAGGACTGGCATTACACTCATGTCTGTCTGACTCCAAAACCTGTGCTCTCCCACTCTGCCATGCTGAGGGTCATCACAGAGCCAGAGAGAAGACATAACCAGCAAAAGGCTCAATACACTACAAAAGTAGAAAAATAAAATGATAAAAACTACACTGCAAGAGATATTACTAGGCCGCAAGGACATGAGTGCTGCTGGTGAATAAACCAGGGGGCTATGGCTTTAGTGAACTTTAGGGGCATAGTGAACTGGGAGGAGAGACTTGACATGGGCCTTGATGATACTAACTCAGTGGAGAAGGAGAGAAGCACGTTCCTGACAAAGGTGGGAGCTTAAGAGGCACGACAGTGAGAAAGCACGTGCCTGCTGGGATCTCCATGAGTAGACGGGACGTGGTTATATAGAAGTATGGCTGGGAGATAAAATGGGAGAAATCTGAGGGAAGTATGGAAGAACTTGACCGCCAATGGATGAGGACTATATTGAGTAGGTAATAAAGAGCCTTTGAAGGCTTTTTTTTAGCTGGGAAAGATGTAGCCAGGACAGTGATTCGAGAATATGTAAATGAAAGTTATATACGAGATTGGCGGGGAGAGAATGAAGCAAAGGGGAGAAACTAGTGAGCCTGGGTTAAGGTGGGAGCAATGAAAAGGAAATGGAAAGGATAGATAGACATTTCTCCTGAAATATCCTGAGAATGTCAGGGGAAATCTCCTACTCTCCTACTTTACTTAGTATGTATTCAGTGAGCAGTAGTTTTATTATTAGTTCAATGCCTTCATTTTACAGATAAGGCATCTGAGATCCAGAAAGTGTTTGGATGGCCAAAAAGTTTGTTCAGGTTTCTCATAAGGTGCTACGGAAAAACCCAAACGAATGTTTTGGCCAACCTAATAGTTTCCCCAAGTTTGCAGTTAGTGGCGGAGCCAACAGCCTCCTGGATTCATATTCCTTAGCTCTTTCCACATAACCAAAGAAATCACCTACAGTTCTCAGGTAAAGTGGTCATAGGGGTGTTCAAGCTTTGACTATAGATTGGCTGAGTTGATGAGAAACCTGGATATAAGGAATCAATAGCGGCTCTGAAATCTCCCTATAGCCTCCTGACGTGATCAACATCGGCCTTCTTGTCTAGTTTCTTGGGATGCTCAGCAAAGGCAATCCTCATTCAATGCTCCATATTTCTCTCATAGCATTTTCATATTCTACCAGAATTTCAAATTTTGGGGTACCAATCCTTGTCATTCTTTTCATACCCAAGCCACGGGACAAAGTTATGCTGTCTATTTGTTTTGCTTATTATTAGTTGTCCTATAATAGGCTTCCCAGATGGCCCAGTGGTAAAGATTCCTCCTATAAGTCTAGGTGGCTGATTCTATTAGTTAATACTCTAGGTGATAATATAGATTTCCCTCCAAAAAATAAACAAAACCAAAATATCTTTCTGAGTATATTAAGATAAAGTTTTGTAACTTTGGACCACACCCTCTCTCCCCTACTTTCAATAGATGAATAGCCTGTCCTTGTCAGGATGAATGGAGAACGTTTACCTTTGTCAACATTTATTGGTGCAGTACTATATGCTGCCGTTTCTTTAATAAGACAGTAAACCTTTAGCAGAGTTTATAGGCTGTCTTTCATCCAAAGACCTCAAAGTAACTTTGCTAACACTGTGTCATTATTAATCATCCAACTTGCCCAAGGAGGCAAGCGATGATTGTTTCAGAGGAGAAACTGAGGTTTTAAGGAGGTTCTATGACTTCTTGGGGTCATGAACAGGTTCAGAAAGAGTTGGGCACACTGCCCACATTCCTATCTTCAGGCCAGGACCCAGCCCTCCTCCAGCTGTCTCTAAACATTTCCTTTTGATAGAAAATGCAATTGGCTACCTTGATCTATTAAGCAGAAATGAACTCTAGACCCTCCTTCAACAGCTTGAGGAAACTAAAGTTTATTTCTGAAGTGACTTCAAGTCATAAAAAGTTTGATTCACTATATTAAATAGTAATATTAAATAAATAAACAGCTTTGTAGTCATAATGATAGCTTGGGCTTAAATGGTGCCTGTTCACATTGCACCATTTGAAAAGCCCTGCAATTCACAGGCTTCTGAAGACTGTCATTTTGGTTGCCCCGTCTTTTTGACTTCAAGTATCCTTTTCTTTCTCACAAGTCTTTCCTCCACCTGCCACGTTCCTTCATACACACCCTTTCCTTTTATTGAGTCATATCTTCCTATGCATCAGGCAATCTCAAGATAAGAGAATTGCCTTGCTTTAGCTAGATATGAAGAAAGACTTCAGGTTCTCTGGAATAGGCTGTGACTTCCCACTCCATGGGATTCTTCATGAGGCTTTCATAGGGATGAGTATAGATCCAATCTTGCTTGGAGATAAAGGATCGAACTTACAAAGAATGTTTAGAATCATCAAACATTCAAATTGTCCTCTAAATATCCCAATCCCCCTTATGTTGAGATTGGGGTTTTGTAACTAGTCAGATCAATGGAAGGAAAGACAATTGAGAATGGAATTCTTCCACCTCTCAAACTGCTGAGTGACTTTGGAGGCCATGCCCTCCAGGTGGTACCCTACAAAGCAGAGGATGGCTGCCCAACGACTTCAGACTTTATGTGAGCAAGAGACAAACTTTTGTCAGGTTAAACCACTGAGATTTCAATCAGTTGTCAATTATCCTGACCAGTACCTGGAGTAGAATATCACCATAATAAAGACATTTAAGGTGTGCGGCATTAGCAGTCAAGCTGGAGGGATGGCAATCCATGATATGCGCAAGTGGCAAAAAGTTGAGTAAAGCTGGGCCAACAATAACTTGGAAAGCAGACTGTGAGCTGACTGAATTTGTAAGTCAAAGGCAGAAGTCCACAAACTTTTCTGCAAAGAGCTAGATAATAATCTTTTCCATTTTACGGACCATATAGTTTCTTTTGCAGCTACTCAGTCTACCGCTGTAGCACGAAAACCACCACCATAGACAATATGTAAATGAATGAAGCATAGTTATGCTCCAATAAAACTTGCCATGGGCTGCATTTGACAAGACACTTCAATAAAGAGATGAGTTCCAGGAAAAGGGAACCCGCCTACTCTGTTGGTGGAAATTTAAGTTGGTGCAGCCACTATGGAAAACAGTATGGAGTTTCCTCAGAAAACTAAAAATAGAATTACCGTATAATCCAGCAATCCCACTCCTGGGCATATACCCAGACAAAGCTATAATGCAAACAGATACATGCCCCCTGTGTTCACAGCAACACTATTCACAACAGCCAAGACATGGAAACAACATGAATGTCCATCAACAGATGAATGGATACGGATGTGGTACATACACACACGCGCACACACACACACACACACTGGAATACTGGCAGCATAAAAAGAACAAAAGAATGCCATTTGCACCAACATGGGTATAACTAGAGATTATCATACTAAGCGAAGTCAGAAAAAGACAAATACCAAATGACATCACTTAGATGTGGAATCTAAGATATGGCACAAATGAACATATCCACAAATAGGCTCACAGACACTGAGCTCAAGCTTGTGTTTGCAATGGGGAGGCTAGGGCGCGGGGTGGACTGGAAATTTGAGACTGGTAGATGCAAACTCTTCCATGTAGAATGGATAAACAAAAAGGTCCTACTGTATAGCACAGAGAACTATATCCAGTCTCGTAGGATAAACTATAATAGAAAAGAATATTTAAAGAAGAATGTAATATGTGTAAACGGAGTCACTTTGCAGTACAGCAGAGATTGGTACAACATTTAAATCAACTATACTCCAATTTTTTAAAAAGTGAGAGTGAGAAAAGTTCCAGAGCTATTGGCTGATTTGCAGACAGGAATTAAAGGGAGAAGTTAGAGATTTGGGTTCCCAATCTTCCATAAACTATAAGTGGGCTAAGACTACTGTGAAACTGCCAAAGCCCATTCAGATGTGGAGGAGGGGGATAAATGCATGAGGAGTGACCTCCTAGAGAACAGAGCAGGAATGGTGGTGGGAGGTTAACATTTGAATAAAGGCATTAACAAAGTGAAAGACAAGTCAATTAGATCATAGGAGAACAGAATCACAAGCAAGTGCAAAGGCCCTGAGGCAGGAGTATGCCTCATATTTTCAGGAAACCTCAAGCATGGCTTAGGAAATAACATTGAACTATTAAAGATAAAGGGGTACCAGGCATAAAGAAGGGGTATGATACATGCAACTAACCCTCAAATGGTTCAGGAAAAAAAACATACAAAGGACATATGTGTATACACATATACAGAGGTTGTGTACGTACATGAGTGCATTGGTATATATATATATATATAGATGTATGCTGCTGCTGCTGCTAAGTCGCTTCAGTCGTGTCTGACTCTGTGCAACCCCATAGACGGCAGCCCACCAGGCTCCCCCGTCCCTGGGATTCTCCAGGCAAGAACACTGGAGTGGGTTGCCATTTCCTTCTCAAATGTATGAAAGTGAAAAGGGAAAGTCAAGTCACTCAATCGTGTCCGATTCCTAGTGACCCCATGGACTGCAGCCCACCAGGCCCCTCTATCCATGGGATTTTCCAGGCAAGAGTACTGGAGTGGGGTGCCATTGCCTTTTCCGATATAGATGTATATGTGTGTGTATATATATGTGTGTGTGTGTATATAGATATATCATATGTGTGTGTGTGTATATATATCATATATGAACAAATATGGCAAAATATTAACAATCAGTGACTCTGGATAAAGAGTATACAAGGGTTATATGTATCATTCTTGAAATATCTCTGTGAAATTTGAAATTACTTCCAAAAAAAGTTTTATAAAACATTTGACATCCAAAGTCAAGTTTACTTGAAAAAGAAGGTTAAGCTAGTTAAGCTTTCAAAGGAAGAAGTGGAACTATTTCTACCCTCAAAGGATATCATAACTTTCATAGGAAAGGAAGGAGTATTCTGAGGAGGGCAGCACGTAACACTTGCCTGCGTCTGAGACTGGCGATCACGAGTCCTGGAGCAAGCACAGAGAGGTCAGCAAGTGCTCCCTAAATCTTTCTACCACATGGATATCCTCCTTGTCTCCTCCTCTGCTTGAGCACTTAGCTTCTTTTCCAAACAGAAGCTGATTAGCATTCTTTTCCCTTCCCACTGGGCTACAGAGTCTCAGAATCATCTCAACCACTTGATATCACTACTTCTCAAACTTGGCTGCTTGGTAGAATTGCCTGAAAAACTTGAAAAGTGACTGGTGTTTGGGTCCTATCTTCAGAGATTTTGATGCATTGGGTATTGTGCATCTGTGTGTGTGTTGAGGGGGAAGGGTGGAATGAGCATTAGGATTTAAAAAAAAAAACACTACATTGATTCTCCCATGCAACCAATTTGGAGAACTCACTGATGTACACCGAGTTGCCTCTTGCTCTGAGCTGAGCTCAGAGCTCGGTGGGGTCTCAGGTATTTAGTGAGCCCTCTGGCCTCCTTCTTTGGCTGCAGCGAACACCTCTTCTCCGTGGATGGCTTTGCAATCCTCATCTGGGAAGCAGGACTTCAGGATGCTTGGAAGCGTCTATCTTGGAGGGCCTTCTGCTGCTGCTGCTAAGTCGCTTCAGTCATGTCCAACTCTGTAAGACCCCAGAGACGGCAGCCCACCAGGCTCCGCTGCCCCTGGGATTCTCCAGGCAAGAACACTGGAGTGGGTTGCCGTTTCCTTCCCCAATGCATGAAAGTGAAAAGTGAAAGTGAAGTCGCTCAGTCGTGTCCGACTCTTCGTGACCCCATGGACTGCAGCCTACCAGGCTCCTCTGTCCGTGGGATTTTCCAGGCAAGAGTACTGGAGTGGGATGCCATTGCCTTCTCCGTTGGAGGGCCTTGGGCATCACCAAAAACATCCATTAGTTCCAGAGTTTCTGCAGCCAAGCTCAGCATTAGCAAGGTGGATGGGGGTTTGAGGTCATTACTGGGAGAAGGCTGCCTTCTGCAAGAGTGATCAAGGGAAAGAGCCCCGAGGGTGCTTTCAGAAGCTTTTCTTTCAATTCACACCCCTGTTCTACCCTGAAAGCCTCTAACAGCCCAGAAAATCCAGGGGCAGCACATAACACTCACCTGTGTCTGAGACTGGCGATCACAAGTCTTGGAGCAAGCACAGAGTGGTCAGCAGATGGTCCCTAAATCTTTCTACCACATGGATATCCTCCTTGTCTCCTCTCCTCTTGAAGGCACCTACCTTCTACATTCTTTTTTTTTTTAAGTCATTTTCAGGACTTCCCTAGTGGTCCAGTGGTTAAAACGTTGCCTTCCAGTTAAGGCGGGGCAGGTTCAAACCCTGGTGGGGGAGCTGAGATCCTACCTGCCTTGCAGCCAAAAACCAACCAAAGAAATGTAACAAAACTGAAGCAGAACTGTAACAAATTCTATAAAAATGGTCCACATTAAAAAAAAAATTAAAAAAAAAATCATTTTCAACAGCCTTGGAATGCCAGTTCCAAACAGCCTCTGGCATCGTGGTAGGCATCTCATAGGCACTTTTCATCTCTAATCACCCCTGCTCACCTATTAAAAGATACACTTTCAAAGCGATAGGAGTAAGTTAGTCATTCAAATGCTGTTAACAAATAACAGGATTTAAGAGTGTAATAGGTAGTTACTCAGCTTTGAAAATTTGCCCTGAAGAGTTAAAATTTCTGCCTCATTGACAAGGGTGGGGGGTGGGAAGGTCCTCGTGAGAGGAATTTTCAGCCCCTGGAATTTTCTGTCTGATCTCTCTCCCCTGCATCTGAGCTGGAACGCGAGATCCAGCAGGAGATTGCAGGAGAGGGAGGGCTGGGGACAGTTTTGGTACCTGCAGGTGTTCATCGGCTGCACCAGCCAGGGCTACTCCCCCACCCCACGCCAACAGACACCCGCCAGGACTTGCCAGAGCCCATGTCAGGGGAGCCGGCTTGTAAATTACTCTCTGGCTCATCCTTCCAGGTTGGACAGGATCACAGGCAGGCGGAGTGTAGAGGTGCTGCAGCCCAGGCTTCAGGTGGAGGGCTTCTTGGAAGAAATCCATCCAGGAAAGACTGACAGTGCAGTGAGACATGCCCCAGCCTCCCAGCCAACTCAGCAGAGCTTCCTCCTCATCACCACCACCTCCAGAGCAGCCAGGAGCCAAAAGCTGGGGTACTGCACCCCCTCCCACCTCTGTTGTAAAGATTGCTTTTTCTTTTAATAAATATTTCCTGAAGTCCTGCACGGTGAGAATGTGACACTGAGTCCTTCCCTGTGAGACATCCTGCCATGGGGACAATGCCTCCAGGGAGAGTGCAGAGTCTGGTTCCTCGAGTTAAGTGCCCGGTAAGTGCCAATTCTCTCCTGGGGTTTAAGAAAATCTTCAGGCCCCCAGGGTCGTTTTAAGAGGTAAAGTGTGAGGCCTAAAGTGAAGTCAATAATAAGGCAGCAAGAATGGTAAGGGGGTCAAGACTCCACCTTAAGGGACTTCATCTGAGTCGGTTAATCACCGAGAATTCCCAGGTTTGGCTAGTCTGTGTACAGGTTCAAGTTTAAAAGAGTACTCGTGGTACAGAAATTCAGAAAATATTTCTTGTACACATTGAAACTGAAGTGAAAGTGAAAGTCGCTCAGTCGTATCAGACTCTTTGTGACCCCATGGACTTAGTCCATGGAATTCTCTAGGCCAGAGTACTGGAGTGGGTAGCCTTTCCCTTCTCCAGGGGATCTTCCCAGCCCAGGAATCGAACCCAGGTCTTCCATGTTGCACTTTACCAGCTGAGCCACAAGGGAAGCCCCCGATGCTATATTGGGGGCTATAAGCTGTTGCTGTATTTAAAAAAGAAAACCAACAAGAACTTAAAGAGTCGGACAGGACTGAGCAAATAAACCACAACACAATTTCTCTGGGTTTCCCTGGTGGCTCAGACAATAAAGAATCTGCCTGCAATGTGGGAAACCTGGGTTTGATCCCTGGGTGGGGAAGATCCCCTGGAGAAGGGAATGGCTACCCACTCCAGCATTCTAGCCTGGAGAATTCCATGGACAGAGGAGCCTGGCGGGCTACAGTCCACGGGGTCACAGGGTTGGACATGACTGAGTGACTAAGCACAGAGCAACAAGGACTTACTGTATAGCCCAGGGAACTCGGCTCAATAGTCTAGAATAACCTAAATGTGAAAAGAATTTGAAAGAGAATAGAAATAAATACATAGAAATATTTCTCAAAGGAAGAAACAATTATTAAATTAGAGGTGGGCGAGAGGGGTGTTAAGACCAAGGCAAGAGTTCCCACTTGAGGTGGCTCCTGAGCGTGGAGGCACAGAGCTGAGAGGCCAAGGCGGGTACAAAAGCCACTCAAACCCCGTAGGAGCTTCAAAGAGGGTGGGGAGGGGAAAGAGGCTGAAGGAGAAAGAGCAGGAAGGGAAGAGTCAAAGGTCAAGTTCTCAAGTTCTCCTTTTCTGTGGTGAGAATAGCCGTCTCTCCGCAGGGGAAATTCAGTTTGCCTTCAAGTCCCCCTTCTCATCAGGGATTTGGCCTCATCCAGCTCCCCAGTCTGCCCCAGGCCACCCACCGACAGACTGGGCCTTTTAGATTATAGCTTGAGAGTACATGAATTCAGGACCCAACCCAGTACTTTAGGTATCTCACCTCAGAATCTAGAAATCCAGGCCTTAGCTCCCTGTGATCTTAACTCGCCTTTCTCTGCATAAATCACTTTTCAGAGTTCTTGTCTTGGATCTAATTGACACTGATCTACATTTTTGTGATAACAGTTTAATTACATTTGCATGTATCTATGGATTTTCACATCCAGCCAAAAAGGATTGGAGGCAGCCTCTAAAGTTTTCACTCCTTTGATGAATCTGGCTTTTCACCCCGCTTCACAAACAGCTATAAGCACAGCTACAAAAGAGACAAATTTTCTAGTTTAACTGTAGAACAACATGCAAAGCACCTTTGAAATCTGGCTCCGAGGTTTAAAATATGTGCATCTACTTAGTATCCCATGACGTTGCAGACAATATAGGGCAGCCTGGTCACCGAGGACTGGTACTGTGGGTGACCTCGGTCTGCTGCCTGTCAGAGCTGTTGAAATCCTGGGCTTTCTCAAAAGTACGCCCACCTCCCGCCCCCCAGCACGAGGCTGATTCTTGTGCAGGAGTTTGGATTCAGGGTTTGGGACACCCGGGAACAGGACCTCCTTGATCTGGTTTCTTTTGTGGTTGTTGTTCCGTCGCTCAGTCACGTCCAGCTCTTTGCGACCCCATAGGCTTCAGCACGCCAGGCTTCCCTGTCCTTCACTGTCTCCTGGAGTTTGCTCAAACTCGTGTTCTTTGAGTCGGTGATGCCATCCAACCATCTCATCCTCTGTTACCCACTTCTCATTTTTCCTTCAATCTTTCCCAGTATCAGGGTCTTTTCCAATGAGTCAGTTCTTTGCATCAGTGGCCAAAGTATTGCGGCTTCAGCTTTAGCATCAGTCCTTCCAATGAACATTCAGGGTGGATTTCCTTTAGGATTGACTGGCTTGATCTCCTTTCCTTGCAGTCCAAGGGACTCTCAAGAATCTTCTCCAGCATCATGCAGAGGAAAAAAACAGACAAAGTTTGTGCTGGAGAGAGGTATTTTGTCCACCCCATGGGGTACTGGAGGAGGAGGGATTCTCTTCTCTTCCAGAAGTCTCTGCAGTGCCCTGGATCTCACCAGCTCAGGACTTTCCCACCCACACTGATGCCCTGTTTTGAAGAAGGTCCATCCATCCAAGTTGGACCTGTAATTCTTTGCTAAAAAGCCTCTTGGCTGCCACCAAGCTCATCAGGGGAGGGCCCAGCATTGTCCTTAGCAGGCTTGCTGTGCGGGGTCGCACCCTGGGGGGCTCCCATGCTGTGGGAACCCAGCAGAAACCCCTTTGCACATTTACAGAGGTTGCTGTTGGGGTAGGATGACAACAGGATTTGCTTTTCTGGGAAATTCAAGGAAGTCCCTGGGCATCTTCGCCCTGGGGTAAGAAGCACAACCTTCTCTTTATGCCAGAGACTCAGGGCCAGATCTGCTTTCCCAGCCTTAAAGAGACCAAAAGGGGGGCATTTTCCCTCATTTTTTTGTTTATAAATTTTAAATATATTCCCTCTCTTCCAAAAGCATCTGAGTGGACTTAGGGAAAGCATGACACAGAAGTTATTTAAACAGCAAATGCAGCAGCCTCTTTTGCCAGAGCAGAATCAGATCAGATCAGATCAGTGGCTCAGTCATATCCGACTCTTTGCAACCCCATGAATCGCAGCACGCCAGGCCTCCCTGTCCATCACCAACTCCCGGAGTTCACTCAGACTCACGTCCATCGAGTCAGTGATGCCATCCAGCCATCTCATCCTCTGTCGTCCCCTTCTCCTCCTGCCCCCAATCCCTCCCAGCATCAGAGTCTTTTCCAATGAGTCAGCTCTTCGCATGAGGTGGCCAAAGTACTAGAGTTTCAGCTTTAGCATCATTCCTTCCAAAGAAATCCCAGGGCTGATCTCCTTCAGAATGGACTGGTTGGATCTCCTTGTAGTCCAAGGGACTCTCAAGAGTCTTCTCCAACACCACAGTTCAAAAGCATCAATTCTTCTGCACTCAGCCTTCTTCACAGTCCAACTCTCACATCCATACATGACCACTGGAAAAACCATAGCCTTGACTAGACGAACCTTTGTTGGCAAAGTAATGTCTCTGCTTTTGAATATGCTATCTAGGTTGCAGAATACTTGCTTTCAAATAAATTTTCAAAAGATCCATCATCAGTCTGGTAAATCAGTTGGAATCCCGATTCTAGCGGCCTCAGCCTAGCCGCTGCAGAGTACTCCTCTCTTACACTATTACTACCGTTATCCATTCAGTCCTGCATTATCCAGCTACCAAGGCAAAGCTAAGCTGCACACCAGCTAATGAATATCATTCCTCAGAAGGGCAAGGCAGCACAGCGATGGTTTTTTGTTTTGTTGTTGTATTGTGACTGCCCATCAATAAAGTATGCTCCGCCTCTCACATCTGTCATGCTCTTCTCATTCAGGATGGCTGTCTGCTCCTGCTGTGTATTTGAGTTCACAATCCCTGGATCAGGACATGTCCATTGATGATGACAAATTTTAGCTCTGTCTTATTTTGACACCTGTGTGTTTTGGGACTTGCCACGAGGCTGCGAAGTCCTCTTCGTACTGCTAGTACTGTCGCTTCAGTCGTGTCTGACTCTTTGTGACCCTGTGGACCGTAGCCCGCCAGGCTCCTCTATCCATGGGATTCTCCAGGCAAGAATACTGGAGTGGGTAGGCATGCCCTCCCTCAGGGGTTCTTCCCAACCTAGGGATCAAACGCTCGTCTCTTATGTCTCCCGCATTGTCAGGTGGGTTCTTTACCACTAGCGCCACCTGGGAAGCCCAGTAATTTACATAAATCAGAAGCTGACCGGGAATGAGGAGTGTTTCCTAAAGCTAGTTTTCACTGGGCTGAATCAATGCTGAGCTTCTCCTGAGAACAATAGGAGAGAGCAGAGTGAGCTGTTGGATTATTGCTTAAAAAAAAAGAAACAGAAAGAAATTTTGAAAGTTCTTTCTTTGCTTGATGGGAGATGCAATCCAGGTCCCAGGCCTTGGGTGGATGAGCCATTTCCTGTGTGCAGTCTTCCCTGTGCCTGGGAGAGGGCTGGGGCATAGCCTGGGGGAACTTGTTTCCATCTGACAAAGCAAAGGCAAGAAAAAAAATGCTATTTTCCTTTTTCACTTTTGTAGGGGCATAATAAACCTGTGAAAAGAGGGTGCCTTTTTGAATCCAAGTAGAACAGGGTTCAAATCCAAATTTTCTTACTTTGTAGCTGTGTGACCTGTGGAGAAATTATATCAAGTTACATTTTGAGGCTCGTTTCCTAGGAGAAAATGTAAATGACTCAGGTTGGTGCTCGGTGATGACCTAGAGGGGTGGGATAAGGGTGGGGTGGGTGGGAGGAAGGTGCAAGAGGGAGGGGATATATGTATACAAGTAGCTGATTCACTTCAACGTTCAGCAGAAACCAACACTGTAAAGCAATTATACTCCAACAATAAATAAATAAATAAATGCCATGAAAATAGAGCTCTGGACAGCGTGCTCTAAGGGTTAGAGGTCATCTCTGGAAGACCCTGTGCCAGACCCCAAGGCAGGCTCATCCCAGCAGGTCTCACCATTGGCAGGAGCAGCAAGGTATAGGGCATTGCTCATCCGGCTGCTGGGCTTATACTTTCAAGGTAAAAGGAACTGCTCTCAGTACAGACAGGCTTTACTGGAGTAGCAGAACGCCAGGCGCCACCTCGCCTAAGGTGGGGCTCAAGAGTTGATGATTTTCAAAGATAAAAACAAGCAGACAGACAACCGACAGCACCCACAGCCTCGCAGCCCATAAACGTTCAGAAAAGTTGGCTTCAAACCCTAGTCCTCCTGGGTGAGAAACTGTTAAGTGGTAGTTTGCTGCCCTCTGCTGTTCCCCTCGAAAACTCCAGCATGCGTCTGGCTGTGCTGCTGGACTCTGAATCCCAAGGAGTTTGGATGGCCAGGGCTTACCTACCCTTCCGAAAAGTGCACCCCAAGAGGGAGGGCAGGTAGCATCAGGACAGGCTACAAAGTCTGAGGGGTCCAGGGTAAAATGCAAATCACTCTGTTAGAAGATGAATTTCAAGACGGGGACAACAGAGTATTAAACCAGGCAATGGGCACTTGGAGGAGGGGGCCCTGTGAACTCCATGTGTGACACACACACAGAGCTGGCATGCCTCATGATTACCTGCTCTTGATATTGAACTTCTGGATCCATGTCATAGTCTTCATAGGTCCCCAAGGAGCTGAAATTTAGTAGAACATGTTAGGGGAGAGAAGGTGGGGAAAAGGCCTCCCCTAGTAAGCCAGACTCAGGGTGGAGGGGTGGTGGTGCAAAGTTTCTTTTGGCCAGAATGTAGCTGTCGCATAAATCTAATCTGGTTACTGCTGTAGTTTGAGGCAGCATATATTGGGTTGGTCAAAAAAATTGGTTTGAGTTTTACCATACGATGTTATGGAAAGGTCCAAATGAATTTTTTGGCCAGGTAAAGAATCTGCCCACAATGTAGGAGATCTGGGTTTGATCCCTGGGTTTGGGAGATCCCCTGGAGAAGGAAAGGGCAACCCGCTCCAATATTCTTGCCTGGAAAATTCCATGGACAGAGGAGCCTGGTTGGCTGCAGTCCATATGGTTGCAGAGTTGGACATGATTAAGTGATTATCACTTTCACTTTCCATAGATCTATCTATCTATCTATCTATATATACACACACACACCACAATTGTCCTGGCCTTGGGAACCAATTCAGACTCAGGAATTAGACTGATGAAGATTCAAAATCAAACTTACAGAACAGGCTACATGGAAAGATTACCCTGGTGGCTCAGTGTTAATCTGCCTGCAATGCAAGAGACACGGGTTCGATCCTTGGGTCAGTAAGATCCCCTGGAGAAGGAAATGGCAACCCACTCCAGTAATTTTGTCTGGGAAATCTTATGGATAGAGGGGCCTGGAGGGCTACAGTCCATGGGGTCACAAAGAGTCAGACACGACTGAGAGACTGAGCACGTATATGGGAGGACAGAGCTTACCAATAACTAAAGAGTGTGCTAAAATTCACACTCCAATTCCACCAGGAGATGCGCCCAAACGGGAACGTGGACCAAACGCTGTCATCCACTAACCAGGTGATTCAGTGTATGTAACTTCCACGGGCAGAGGTCAGGGGTAGGGAGAGATGCCAGGAGTGATGAGAAGAAACTCTCTCCATGGAAACCAGAGCAGTGGGGAGAATGCGTTCCCCCACCTGTGTTCATCCGGGACTAACTAGGAAAACAGAAACCAGGCATTTACAACAAAGGGAATCTGATGCAGGAAGCTGGTGGCGGGGTGCTGAAAAGCTAAACTCCACGATGAGCAGGAACAGAACGCCACTCTCACTTCCAGGATGAAAGCACTAGAGAGATGATGGTCCAAACCCCCAGATCACTAGTGGAAGCTGGAACACTCGGGGGTCCTCGAGCAGGAGTTGGAGCCGTGAAGAAATTGCACCTGCTGCCGGAGGTGCCACCTGAGATGGAAAAAGAGAGAGCAGTGCGCCGGCCTCTACCTGCTTCCCTGCCTGCCTGGACCTTCCAATGGCCACACTCCACTGAGAGCAGCTGGCAGAGGAGCCTGGGGAAGACAATCAGCAGGCTGCATTTTAAAGGAGGTAAAAGGCAAGGAGTGGCTCTGAACACAGACAGGCCTAGGCGCAGAGGCTCTTTAATGGTTACAGACTCAGATGATTGGTGCCACCTATTGGATACAATGTAAATTCAGCACCAGGACAAGAAAGGTCTTTGCCAAGCTAGACCACTTCCGAACCAGGTTTCCTGCTACTCCCTTGTCTGGTCAGGCACTTACTTCCTTATTCCAGGCTTTCAGTCTTGCTTCCTCTTCCTATAACATCCTTTGCCCATACCATCCCCTTTTCACTTCTCATTGATCTGCTTCCTACTCTTCACTCCATGCTTCTCCTTTTTCTTTCCCTTCTTTCCTATTTCCTTCCTTTCTCTTCCCATCCAGGTCCCTCTCTCCATCTTTCTTTCCTATTAATGAGCAGACTGAAGTCCAGGTCTTTATGTAGATTAGTTATTATTTCCTAATAACTATATCTTAAAAATCAATTCTTAAAAGATATTGTAACCACTACCCCCTCCCATCTCCATACCTAGGGAGCCCCAGACTTAAGATTTAAACTGATTAAAATCAGCCCAAATTTTCTTTACTGAGCCACTAGATGTCATATTGATTTCATAGCAGAGTTGGGAAGCCCTCGTAGGAGCTCAAACCTGCAAAGAAAGAAGCATCTTCATACTTTACTTGCATCTAAAATATCACAGCCAGACTTCTGCTTACAGTCATGACTGAATAAAATTTTACCGGATGGGGACTTCCCTGGTGGTCCAGTGGTTAAAACTCTGCGCTTCCAATGCAGGGGGTGTGGGTTCGATACTTTGTCGCGGAACTAAGATCCCACATGCCCCAGGGCACAGCCAAAAAAAAAAAAATCGAAAAACAATTTTACTGGATGGACATACATAAAATGGAAGCACTGGAGAGTACCTAGAAGCAGGTGGATTTGGGTGGGAAGTCCATGTATAGAGACAGAAGTGATGGGAAGTGAGCGCCCATCTGCTGTTTTGGGCCCAGGGAGTGCTGTGCAGGCCAGTGGCGGTGCTGATGGAAAAGCTGCCATCTTTCTGGCCCATAAAAAACAAGATCGAGTGCAGGGCAACTACAGCTGCTGAAGGGAAGAAGGATTCCTGGAAGGGAAAGGCCAGAGGCCAGAGAGGAGACCCCCAAATTCTACCTGGTTGTTAATAGTTGTTAAGGCTACTCTATTTAGGTTTTCTACTTCCTTGTGAGCTATAGTTTTCTAAGAATTATCTTTTCTATCTACACTTACAAATTCATTGGCATAAAGTTTATAACTGTATATTTTAATTTTATTATACTTTTATTAATATCTGTAAGATCTGTGTTAATACTCCTATTTTCATTCCTGTGACTCCTTTGTGTAGTTGGTTGGTTTGGTTCTCTCTTTCTCCCTCACTTGTCAGTCTTGCTAGGGCTTATAGATTTTATTTGTATTTTTGAAAAACCAATTTTTGACTTGTTGATCTCCTCTATCGTGTTCACTTCCTACTAATATCCCATTACTTTGCCCTTTAATAGTTCTTTCATTCTATTTGTGTGTGTGCATGCTTATTTTGATCTTCTTTTAACTTCATGAATTGAATAGTTTGTTAATTTTTGGTCTTTCTTTTTATCTCATATGGACTATTCTCCACGTTAGTCTAGTAAACACTGCTTTGGCTGCATTCCACATATTTTAGTAAGTCGTATTTCTTTAACATACAGTTTTCAATATTTTAATTTCTGTGATCTTTCTCATGGGTTAATTAGAAATGTTTACTAATTCCCAAATATATGAGAGCTTTTCTAAAAATTCTTTTTAAATTGACTCTACCTTAATTACTTTGAGGTCAGAGAATATTGTGTGGTATTATAACAATACTTTGGAATATACTGAGACTTGCTAAATTGGCAAGTACATGGTTTTCAAACCATTCCATGTGGCTGAAAAAATATGCATGACAATTTTGGGAGACAGAGTACACATATTATCAATACTTTCCTTTTTTTTTATGTATTTCCTGGAATTTGCCTGCTTGTTCCACCAACTACTTAAACAGATGCATAATTTTGCATTTTTCCTTGCAGTTCTCCACTCCCTGAGAATTAAGGAAGTTTTATTAAGAGCATGTGTGTGCACGCTCAGTTGCTCAGTCGTGTCCGACTCTGTCACCCTATGGACTGTAGCCTGCTAGGCTCCTCTGTCCTTAGATTTTCCTGACAAGAATGCTGGGCTGGATTGCCATTTCCTCCTCCAGGGGATCTTCCCAACCCAGGGATCGACCCACGTCTCCTGTGTTTTCTACATTGGCAGGCAGATTCGTTTACCACTGAGCCAGAAGGCAAGCCCTATTAACAGCATACCAATTTACAAGTATTTCATCTTCCTGGTGAATTTAACCTTTCATCACATGAAATAACATCTTTATTAAGATTCTCAAATAAACCGTTTGCCCTCCAGTCTTTTTTTCAGGTTCTGCTTCCAGGGAAACCTAAACTAAGACAGTTGGTCCACTGAAATGATGTAACAGCAGAGTTACTGTCAGCTGGCATGGGCTTCCCTGGTGGCTCAGTCGGTAAAGAATCCACCTGCATTGTGGGAGTGGTGGTTTCATCAAGTCGTGTCCAACTCTTGCAGCCCCATGGACTGTAGCTCGCTAGACTCCTCTGTCTATGGGATTCTCCAGTCAAGAATACTGGAGTGGGTTGGCATTTCCTTCTACAGAGGATTTTCCTGACCCAGGAATCAAACCCGGGTTTCCTGCATTGCAGGCAGATTCTTTACCGACTGAGCTATGAGGGAAGCCCCCTAATACTGACTGAGGATTTCGGGAGACTTGGGTTCAATCCCTGGGTTGGGAAGGTCCCCTGGAGGAAGGCATGGCAACCCACTCCAGTCATCTTGCCTGGAGAATCCCATGAACAGAGGAGCCTGGCAAGCTACAGTCCATGGGGTCACAAAGAGTCAGACATGACTGAATGACTAAGCACCTGTCATAAACTGGCATTGGTTCCACAAGGAAGGGGATGCCCTACCTTACACCATCTCTAGCATGCTAGAGTGATGGGTGGCATTAATTATGATTGGTTGGTGGTATTAATAGGTTGGTTGTTGCTAAGTGCAATTGGTGCAAAAAGGAAGAAAATGCCAGGCTCAACTCAGGTCATGGCATAGAAGATCTCCCTGGCAGCGTTGAAAGAGATCCTTAGGTCAGGCAGTTGAAGGACAGACGGTGCTAGAAATCAAGCCAGAAATTACAAATAAAGCTGAATTTACAGCTCTCACAAGTTTCCTGAGGCCCTAATAGATAAGGAGTGGGGCACTGAAACATGGAATGGGAACATCTGGGTGGAACCCTGAGAGTGCTGAACCTCAGATTTCTCGAAACCTTCCAGGCTAGCAGTCCAATCCCTCTGCCTGGAGACCATGGTAACGCCTCATTTGAAACAGATGCCTCACAAGATGAAGTGTTTGCCTCCCCCCAGTCCTCTCCGTCTCATCTCATTGCTTCCAGCAATTGCTTCTTGCAGCCTGACTCTTTGCTAGTTACAACCACCTAGACATATGCGGCTTTAAATAGAAGTTCAAAGGCAACTAAAAAACTCTAAGGCTTCACAGGCTTACCCAACACTTGTGCCTTTTGAGTTGGAATCGTTATCAGTTGCTCACTGATCACTTAACAACAGCAGCTAATTTAGCCATCAATAGGCAGTAGCCATGCTGATGAGACTCCTCAGTCGGCTGTAAGGCAGAAGAAATGATCGGGGTTCCTAGGGACATTTCTTGACTCTCAATCTTACAAGAAGGCTTATTTACTCTCCCCCATGTGTCTTCAATCTCTCTCCTCACTGATGTTAGTTTCCCTAGCATGCCACTCTCTCCGCTGAACTCAAGTTAACTAGAACTGCAGGCAGTAACAAGGATGTTTTTGATGTGCAAAAGCATCTTGTTTTACAGAAAGTGCAGGGCCAAAGTACCACACAGCCAGCACCAGAGCCAGGACTACAAGGGACGAGGCTTTTCCACTTCTAAATTCTTGCCACTTACTAGCTTTTATGATCTTAACAAGGATTAGCTTCTCTGGGCTCCCATTTCCTTATTGGAAAAGATTCTTTTACTCAAGAGGATGTGGGTTAAAGGATGTCGTGAGTGTGAAGGGAACTGGCATTTAACAGGGCCTCAGCAAAACACCCCAGTTTCCTTCCCTCTGCCTTGGATAGCTCGCTGGACAACCTCCTTCTCTCGAACAGCAGCTTCCTAAACACATGCCTCTTTCAAAGAAAATGGAACCCAATATTTTTCTGTTTCCACTTGCACAGTGCCTTGGGATTTGAGGCAGGTTGCATCTCAGATTTCAAAGAAATGGGGAGAAGCAAGACCACCT
This sequence comes from Bison bison bison, assembly GCF_000754665.1. Lineage (NCBI taxonomy): Eukaryota > Metazoa > Chordata > Mammalia > Artiodactyla > Bovidae > Bison > Bison bison. The sequence continues at coordinate 18,591,032 of NW_011495071.1, forward strand.
GAGGTCTAGTTCAAACTGAAGGATCCCAGGGTACATTGGGTCCTGCTATCAGAAGCCCACGGTTATTGTCGTTTAAGGAAGTCCCCCAACCCCCAGATTTCTGCCCCTGAGCCTCGAGTGGCTTCCACAGAGTCTCAGTGAGTCAAAAGGCAGGGGCCAAGAGTCAAAGCCAGGGTGCTCTATTGAAGGCTTCACCACTCACCAGTCACAACCCTGACCACCTGCCCCTTCCTGAGCAAGGCTTGGCTGGGGGTGTGTGTGTGTGTGTGCATGCATGTATGTGTGAGATAACATCACTGTCATCAGGACAGCTGTGAGAGTCACACGCTGTACCAGCACACTGGCCCAGTGCCCAGCATGCATTAAACTTAGTGAATCCAAGGCTTTGTTGTGTGTGCGCGTGTGTGTGTGTGTGTGTGTGCTGCACACACCTGAGGACGGGGCAAGGGTTACAGCTCAGCATGCACCGTGTGGGCACCCACTGCTCTTTAGTTACCTCTTTCTCACATCCACTGTTCTACCCCCCGCTCCTGGCATGCACTGAGCATGGCAGGCTAACAATTTTATTAACACACTACTAAAGAGAGTAATAACCTACAGGGGAAAAGAATATGAAAAAATACATATGTATGTATGTATAACTGAATCACTTTGCTCCACCCTTGAAACTAAAACAATGTAAATCAATTACATCAATTTAAAAAGGGAAACAAAGGAAGAAACCCTCATAGACATTAACACTCATGCTGCAGTTACTATACTGAGCTGAGTGGACACCATTAAAAGATCACTACTTTAACCTCCTTTACTCTGTCCTTCGGAGAAGGCAGTGGCACCCCACTCCAGTACTCTTGCCTGGAAAATCCCATGGACGGAGGAGCCTGGTAGGCTGCAGACCATGGGGTCGAGAAGAGTCGGACACGACTGCTCGACTTCACTTTCACTTTTCCCTTTCATGCATTGGAGAAGGAAATGGCAACCCACTCCAGTGTTCTTGCCTGGAGAATCCCAGGGACGGGGGAACCTGGTGGGCCGCCGTCTATGGGCTCGCACAGAGTCGGACACGACTGAAGCGACTTAGCAGCAGCAGCAGCACTCTGTCCTTCATAAATTCACACATAACACACAAAACACCTTTTCATTTTCAACAACATACATTTCTGCAGATAAAAAAGGTGACCCACACTTTCATTTTCTTTATTTTTCATTGATACCGTATGAATACAAAGTTTCTATAAAGCTACAAAATGTCTACCACTTTATCAAGAAGGCATCAAAATGTGTCACTTTGCAAAGACATGAAAACACCTGCAGGAACTGACACAAAAATAGCATTTTTAGAGTGATGAAATAATTGCACTTAACTGTCATGGATATTACAGTTATCACACATATGTACCGCGAAAGCTAGAATACATTTTTTTTTTTTTACAAAGCACTTTATAAAAAAATTCTCTGCACACAAACCCTATAATTTTCATATAACTATCATACTAAAGATAAATTCACTTTAAAGCCAACACTTAGAACATTTTTAAACAAAAAGGTACCAGTACCTAAACACAGACATTAACAAATACAAGAATACTGTACTGCCAAGAGGTTTAACCAAATGCCTTTTGAAAGCTTCTGCAAATAGGTTAAGAAAACATATGTGAGAATTTGCACCCCCCACCCCCCGTCTCTCCAATCTCTCCAAGAGGAAGCTTACTGCCCAAAGGCAGACTCCTCAGCCGGATCCCAACAGCAGTACAATATTGAAGGAACCACTGAGCAGATGAAACGCTTACATCACAAGCCCATTTTATACACGTGACACGAAGACACAGACTGAGAATCCCATTAAGTCACTGAGAATGTGAACAAACACACGTGGCAAAAACCAATTTACATAAAATGTAAGCATATTCATAAGAATTAAAGGCTATTCAGGTTTCTTTTTTAAATGTTACAAAACTTTTTTTTTGTCATTTTTAGGCACGTAGTTTTTGTTTTTACTTGTTTTTTTCTTCCTTATCTGCAGTCATGAGCCTACTGAGAAAGGCCTACGGAAGGGACTCTTTTAAGGAGGTAACAGGGAGATTTTTTTTTAAGAAGTGCAGTTCATATCTAATTTACACAGTGAAACTAATCACAGAAAAGGACTGAGGCAAAAAGGAAAAGAGAAAGAAGAAAGAAAGGGAGGGAGGGAGAGAGAAAACCAGAGACTGGTTTCCAATTGATTTATACCTAGATTCTGTCAGCCTCTCTTAAGAAAAAGGGGAATGAGAAATTTTCACAATGGAAGTCAGACGAAAGAGAGCCAGCCTGAGAGAGGTGGAATCTTTTGGAATCTGACCCCACTTAATGATGAACAGAGAGGGAAAATGAATGCCATTTCAAATATTAAAATGATGGAGTGGGGCATATGACAGACTCAATGCAAATTCACAGAGAATAAAACAAGTTAACAGCTTAGGAAGTAGGACAATAAATACAAATATTTCATCTTATTTAATGGTGCATGACTTCAGTGAAACTATCCTTTGCAATGCAATACATTTTAAATACAAACCTTCATTCTTAACAATATAAGCAATGAGTTATTGAGAGAAAACTATTGCCAAAGAAAGCACAGGAACAGTTGAAGAGGGAAACAGGAAAACAAATATTTGATTAATTTCTTCCAAGTTGTGGTGTAGTCTTGACATGACAGGGAGGGGCTGAATTCAAGCAGCTAACTATAACTTGTGTTGAGCAATTTTCCTTTTCATTTGACTTTTTTTTTTTTCATTGTATAAACTTCTATGAGCACTCACAACTTGGTGTGGATAGAAATCACTCCTGAAGTTTCAGAGAGCCCAAAGAGGGTATTCTTAAAGACACCAGGTAGAAACAGATGGATTATACACATTCAGAGGCTAACTTTCAACGATTCTAATGTCATTGTAAAGTCTATATTGGTAAAGAACAATCTTTTTTTTTTGTCCTGGCTTTTATTTGGCTGGTGTTTTTGCCTTCTCGTCCTTTTCACTCCTCTTCCTCCCCTCTATCAGTTTTCCCAATTTACGCAAAGTTTTGATAAAAGCCAACAGGGACTCTAAAAGAGTTGCCCTTTAGAGGGCTGGAACATTCTTTGAAAATTCCGAATTGTGAGTGGTACTCTTTGGGAGTTTCTCATAGCACATTCAGACAACACTCAGAGTCAACATTTTCGCCCTAAGAAGAACACGTCAATTGTGATGACCCTAAACCATTTTTTGTTCTGCACTGTCATCTCAGTTTGAGGCTTCCAACTTTCAAAACGGTATCACTGCGTAAACCGGAGAAGTGCGCGCTGGCATCTGAGTGGAAAGGCAGGCTCTACAGACTGAGCACAAGCGTACGGAGAAGGTCACATCTGTCCACTGGCTGACAGCCTGCGGGTTGTGTGCAAGTCCCCTCGGGCGGACGCAGGGCTGGGTGATGGGCAGAGATGGCGTACTGGGTCATGGCACACAAACATACCAGTTTCTGGGGATCCTCCTGCTGCCGTGGGCTCCAGGGCTGGGAGTGGTGGGGGGGGTCCCCTACGGCGTATGATGCACAGCAGGCGGGGTCCGTGTCGTGCTCTTGTGAACAGAGGCCTGTCGTTGGTTATTCATCCCGGTAAACCAAAGGCATTACGGTGATCTCAGAATATTTTTGGTCTCTCTACAAATTATCATGATTATGGCAGCACTTTTCTAAGCTGGAATCTCAAACCAAAGGCACTTTCATGCTAGAGTGCAGAAGGTTCACAAATAGCTAAGTTTTTGGTCGTGGATTTAAAAGGCAACATTTAAAGTGTACAATTTGCTTTTCATAGTAAACTATGAAGTTGCAAGACCTTCCATTTTGGTATAGACATTGGACGGTGTGGTCAATGAACTGACTTCTGTTCATTTCGGATTTCAGACCAAGAAGTCAGTTTTCTATAGATATGGAGAAAAATGGGCTTACGAAAAACAAAATGGAAAACAATGCTTGCTTGTTCTGTTTTAAATACTGAGCCGATTAGTAAAGGGACATAGAGAACCGGTGTGAGAAAAGGCTGGCGGCACGACTAAGTATCACTAAGGCACTGCTTACTGAACGCTTTGGCAGCTCTGAATTGAAAACTTCCTACAAAAGTAACAATAGTAAGAGAAATGCTTCCAGCTTACAAAAGGGCTCACAGTTCCGAGGCAGCCTTCTGCACTGCAAACCCTACATGCAACATCGCGAAGATTTAAGGCTTTTCAGAAATGACATGTGCAGGGTTTCGCCACAGAAACATCAACAGAAGGAAAGAAGCAATGCAGACGTATCCTCTTAATGTCACAGGTGTGAACACCAACACACAAAATGGGTTCTAGCCTTCGTTAGCACAGGCGTAGTGTACCAGAGCATACACAAAAATCATACAAGTGATCGGTACCTGGTTTGAAAAGTTGACTGTCATCTTGTGTGATTTAAATAATTTATGTTTGTACAAAAACAAACTGCAAAAGCCGCTAGAGTGTTGAGACCTAAAGAGAAGACTTGGGTCTGTAACATCAAGTTCTGGGCATGGGGGCTGGTTTTTTTTTTTTTTTTTGGCTGGTCTGAGAGTGGGACTTTGCTGCTGGGATGTTTTGTGAAGAGAAATTTGATTCAGAGCCTGTGGCAGGTGAACTGTCCTCGGGGTAAGGAAAAGGCTCATCAGCTTTCCTGTCTGCTGGTGGGTGCCTCCCCAATAGGACCCTCAAGGAAGAAGCAGCATCAACCCCGGGGGATGCTCTTGCTCTGGCAGAAGAAGGGTCTTCCTCTCCCTCTCTTCCTCACTGAGCACCAAAGAGGAACAACCCCCACCAAAAGGCCAAGGATCTAGTGGCAACTAAAGCCTTCCTAGTCAGCTGTCACTGACCAGCACGTGACTCTGGGCAAGTCATGTCTCCTCCGGGTCTCAACTCTCTCATCTACAAACTGGAGGAGGTCACAGGCATACCTCGTTTTCTCACGTTTCACAAATATTGCAGTTTTTACAAATTGAGGGTTTGTATCAAATGAGTCTACTGGCATCATTTTTCCAACAGCATTTGCTCACTTTGTGTCTCTGTGTCCTGTTTTGATAATTTTCACAATATTCTAACTTTTTCCTTATTTTCATATTTTTAATGTGGTGATCTGTGATCTTTAAGTTACTATTGTAATTGTTTTGGCATTTTCCAGCAATATGTTAATTAAAGTATGTGCACTGATTTTTTTTAGCCATAATACTATTGCACATTTAATAGACTACAATATAGTGTAAACCTAACTTTCACATGCACGGTGTGACTTGTTTCACTGTGATATTTGCTTTTTCGTGGTTCTCTGGAACCAAGCCTGTGCTACCTCTGAGGTATGCCTGTAGACTGTGCTCTCCCACAGCTTAGTAAAGAAAAACTCTAGTAGTCCTCTTACAAAATGAATCCTTCTCTCCTCCATCCTTAAAGATGAAGTGTTCCAGAAGTCTCTATAAATTCTACAAAAAACATTGAGTCTAACGCTAAAAGTAGAAGGCCAGAAGAAATTCACTAAAATGATCAAAGGTCTGATTATGAGAACAATAACCTTATGAGAAATAATGAAAATAGGTGGCATTTTCTAACCAGATGAAATAAGGAATCAAGAGCAAATTAGAAATGCTCTTTAAGCAGTATGAGTTGATCATAGGGATGCTGGTAACCAGTTGTCCCCAATTTCCCCAGGGAGGAAGGAAAGACTACTTGTAGCTGAGAGACTCTGTTGTGAAGTAGAAGCTCTGAAACAGGAAGAAACATGGACAAAATGTCATTTGAGTAATATTCCTACCTGTCTCTTGATGGCCTGAAACAAGGCTCCCAGGAGAGAAGCTTTCTCAGGATAAAATGGAAGGAAAAAGAAGATGTCAAATATGGCATTTGTGACCTTTGGATGTAGGGCAGTGCTTTTCAAGCAGGGGCAATTCTGTGGCCCATGGGACATTTGGCACTGTCTGGAGACACTTGGGATTGTGACAAGTGGGGAAAGAGTGTGTCTAGTGGGCAGAGGCCAGGGATGCTGCGAAACCTCCTACAAGGCACAGGACAGCCCTGCACCACAAAGAAGTATCTGGTCCAAATGTCAACAGGGTCTAGAAAGGGTTGAGAAACCCTGGTCTAGGGTAGCTTAGACATTCTGGGATTCTAGGACATGTTTTGAAAAAACCTCGACTTTACTTAGGTCTCTTGCTAAGATGGGAAATGAATGCCAAGAGACCAAAGATCAGTTCTTTAGTTTCTCCCTACTCAGGCTGTGGAAAGTGGCCTCCAAACTCTCCAGTGAAAGCACAAGATGTCCCTGAATCAATCCTGGTAGTGGTGGGTCAACCAGGAGATGGAGCACCCAGCAGACAGCCGTGAGGACAGAGTTTTGGAAAGGCTTCTTTATGGTTCAGAAAGCTTGACGAATGAATAAGACTCTGCCATGAATGGTCAAAGACCAAAAATCAGACTTGGATTAGATGTTGTCACACAAATCTAATTCCAGGGTCTAATTTAGAAGAGACAGAGAAATGGACCAGTGGTTAAGACAGGAAAACTACCTGCCCTGGAGAAACCTTTAGAACAAGACAAGAAGCAAACTTGTTTTAAGAGCAAAAAGTAACCCTCAAGGTCATCCGTGGAGACCCCAAACTCAACTACAAAGGCATTTGGAGGAAGAGGACAAGTATCAGGGGGCCTAGCCTGACTCTGTGAGGCCAGGGTATGACCTACTCTTTAGTTAACAGAACTAGTCTCTGCTGGTGTTTCAGGGTCTCAGTCTATTTGTGCTTTGAAAAAAGTAAATCCTAAGAGCCCTCCTGGCAGCATGGAAGACTTCCATTCCTGGGAGAGAACGTGAACCAAATACCTCTCCCCCTGAAGTTCTGGGATGGCCTGGCTTTTAGCCACATAAGATCACTTGCACCCCTAGGTCCTGAGAAGACTGGGGATAATTTTCAGTAAGATGCAGGAGATGGGAGCAAAAGAAGCACCTGGAAGAGGGGTGACCAAGAGAAGTCATAAGTATGATGACCAAGGGAGAAGCTTAATACTTGGGCCGAAGACCAGATGGAAGGGTGGGCCGCTGGGTCAACTCTTCAAAGGTCCCCTAAGAATCAGGGAACAAACTGTAGTCTGTTTATGGAGGGAAGATGCACACCATCCTGCTGGCTTACGTAAGGGATGTGCATTCCAAAAGGGGAAAGTTCTGCACTTTTTCCTCTGGTCTTCCCAGGGACCAGGGTCATGGGTTTGGGTGCGGTCAGGCTTGGTTCAGCATTCTGTTTCCACAAGCCAGCCACACCCTCATGCTCCTGACCTCAGATACTAGCCAATACATAAGCAGGGTCACAGTTGGTTGAGGGGAAAGGGAAGAGGGTGTGTAGGTTACTTGAATGTGACAGTACAAAGTCTTTTTTTACTTTTCTGGCTTGATGTAAAAGTCTTGACATGCTTTAAAACTTGCAAGACATTTCATGTTCTGTAGTGTTAACATTCCTGACGATTATCAACAAGTCAATTTCCTCCAGGAAAGTGGGGAGTATGCCCTGTCCCCTTCCCAATGTATGGAAGTAACAAGACATGTGACCACACCAAACCATCTCTGCCTGGACAATGCTTTGGAATACATGGGTTGGAAAGTTGAATCTCTCTCGGGAAGGAAACCTCCCAAATGAACCTGTTTGGAAAGGGCAGAGATAGATAGCCGAGCCTCTTCAGCCTCAGTCAACTAAGTATTGTGACTTATTGAGAGATGTCAAGAAAATGGGTGTCCTTAGAGAATACACCAAGATCTACGGACACAGACTGAGAAATACATATATCAGCACCTAGCAAACTGAGTGACACTGAACAGATGTTCAATAAATAAGTGTTGAATAACTATATATGTATATGTGTGTATGTACACACAAACACACACACACACACATAGTTACAACAGGTTAATATGCATATTGGATCACCAGAAATAACTTATCCACAGGCTGGTGAGTATGCTTGTGATGTTCTGGGGAGCAGAAATCCTAAAACTGATGAGCCTTTGCAAGTTTGGTTTGATGAAATTTCTCCCAGCCACAGGGTTTTCCATAATTTGCAGCTCACAGTGCAGTATTCATGCCAATTTTGAATTTTTGTTATTAAATTTCAGTGGTTCAAATATTTACTCATCTTAATAAAAAAATTTGGTTGTCCATATAAAATATAACTGCACACACAAGACTATAAACATTGTAAGCTTAGATTTTCAGTATTTATCTACTTATTGCAAAAAGAGCCATCTTTTTTTTTCATTAAATAATCATCACATTAGTACAATACAATTTTATATTTTTTAAATATACTATATATGTTAAGGATAAGGGGTGAAGTTTTCTTCCTCTGTAATACCTGTTTCAAGAGTTTAATGGATTAGGAGATTAGTTTTAACCTTGAGGAAAAAAGTACAAATTTGTCTCATTAGGATATTTCTACCAAGTATTTCTTAAGGCTATATTTTAACATTTGGTTTCAAAAGGAAAGAAGAGTTTCATTTAAAAAATAATTTAGTGAATTACATTCTTTCATAACTTCCACCCTAATTAGTTACAAAGATAAGTCTAAAGATTCTTAGTTTTGTGTACTAATTTACATTTATATTTAAAGATTAATTTTACTTGTATCTTAAAACAAGAATTTTATGTTGGAAAAAAAAACACACTAAATACATTTGTATAAACGCTGTAAATGTCCAATGGCAAATGCTCTGTCTCAATTTTTTTTCCTACCACAATGAGAAACAGGTCTCTGCAGACAGAGACTTGGGTTCTTAAGGTTCACCTTTCCGAGGAATCGTGGGCTGTGGATCTGAATAACACACAGAAACAACTCAATTTCTCTTTTTACAACTGTACCAGAACTTCACAGCTACAATGAGTATGAACACATGAAAAAATGACTTCAAACAGGATTTAGAAAAATCGGGGTGACCTCAGGGCCAGGGCAGCACCCCTGCATGGTGAGGTTTACAGTCAGTCGTTCGATCATGGAGAGAGTGTGTGTGTGTGTGCACATACGTGTGTGTGTATATACAGATATCTATATATATAAATAACCACGCTTAGTCCTTTACAAGCCTGTAAATATGATGCTGTGCTCCATGTTCACTATTTGAAACTTCAAATACACAGGCCATGCACAGGAGAGTTTCTTGTGTATCCCTGTTTGTTACCACCTGTTAAAAAAAAAAGTGTAAATGGAAAAGATTGTGAAAAAGAAAGTACATGTATATATGTATGTATGTACAACTGAATCACTTTGCTGTATAGCAGAAATTAACACATTATAAATCCCCTACACTTCAATAAAATTTTTACAAGTTTCATATATATACACACACACATATATATCTGTATCAAACACCACATGAATAAAAATATTCCACCTGTACCATGATGAAATGGTTTACTCGGAGACGGATACAGAGTCTAAAGTTCAAAAAGTCGGTTAATTAGAGATCTATTCAGCCTCACTCTGCCCCCTCCTGCACAAACTCAGGATACTAAGGGTCCAACTTAAATCCTATCTAAGTTTAGTTACCATAGGTAAGAAAGACCTTAAAGATGCGGTCTCATTCATAATCTGAGCCTAAGAAGACACCACAAGAATTAGTGTGAGTTTTTTCTGAGCGGGGAAGGCTGTGACTTTTTTTTTTAACAACATAGAGAATTTTCTATAATTCTGTCCCATAGGACAGTCATTTATCCTGGGAACTGTTTCCTATCTTATCCCTGAACTTTACTAAATTTTGTTGCACAATAGTCAATGGGAGACATAGCTCTGTGAGTGACTTAACTCACCACTACTTTAACATGTAGTGCCTGGACTCAGTGAAGCAAGTGCTGAGTAAAAGAACAGTCATGCAGTTCAAACCTATGCAGTTCAAGGGTCTACTGTATTTGCTGAATGGATGGAAATTCACAGAATAACAGCCACCATCTGTTGACTGTTAGCCATGCATCTCCTCGGTATTGAACACTCTGCAGGAAGAATCTCATGTAATATTCCAACTCCAGCAGCAGGTATCATTTCATTCCCGTTTGACAATGGAGGATGCTTGGGGTTAATTTGTTTAAGGTTGTACTAATGTCAACAAGGTGCTTCCCTCCTAGCTCAGCTGGTAAAGAATCTGCCTGCAATACAGAAGACTCCAGTTCGATTCCTGGGTCGGGAAGATCCGCCGGAGAAGGGATAGGCTACCCACTCCAGTATTCTTGAGCTTCCCCTGTAGCTCAGCTGGTAAAGAATCCGCCTGCAATATGAGACCTGAGTTTGATCTCTGGGTTGGGAAGATCCCCCGGAGAAGGGAAAGGCTACCCACTCCAGTATTCTGGCCTGGAGAATTCCACGGACTGTATAGTCCATGGGATAGCAAGGGTGAGACACAACTGAGTGACCTTCACTTTCACTTTCAATGTCAACAAAAAACCCACATCTTCTGACTCTGAAGACCTTTTTCTTACCTGTTATGCCATGCTGCTCTAAATAAATGAATGCATACAATGATGAATCATCTATTTTTTCTGGGTAATAAAGTTTTTCCAATACTAACATCCACCTGCTTTTCTAGTCTCACTCCCTGCCACTTCCCTTACAGATCAAATACTCCAAGTGTGCAAGTCTTTCATGACTGAAATCTCTCTCCCTCATCCCCACATCCAAACAAATGTCATGTTCTGCTGCTTTTACCTCCTCAAGAGTTCTTAATCTATCTTTTCTTCCCCACTGCCACAACCCAAGGTACCAGCAAACCTGATCTGGACTCCCCTACCAGGAGTCACCCTTGCTGGGCACCAGTTCCATCTGCACACAGCAGCCACTGTGACCTCGAAAGAGAGAGAAATCTGACACCACCACCCTCCTGCTTAAAACCTGAATGGACTCTTTTGAAATTCAGGATGAAGAGAAAGCCTGTTCTCACCCTACAAGGACGAGCATGAGAGACAGGGCCCGGTCCGGCTGGTCCTACCTGCCCAGCACCCTGCTTGCAGCCCTCCTTTCTCCCTGTGCCAGGCACACTGCTGTTTCCAGTCCTCCCAGTGCTGCATTTCCTCCTACACGCAGCATTCTCTCCCCTCTCTGCCTATTTAGCCACCTGGCAGACACCTTTCCGTTGTTTGTTGCTCAGAGAAGCCCTCCCTGACCTCTCATTACACACCTCTTGGCACCATGCACCGACCTTTATCAACCATCTGCCACGGCTGAGTCATGCATCTGGTGACTCCCTGTGCTTGACAAACGCCCACCTCTCTCACCAGACCCCACGGTGCCTGCCCCGACTGTCCAGTATGCCGCAGCTCTGCGCCTGACACGTCAGTATGCACCCGTCGAATGACCCTTTTCTTGGTAAAGCTGAAAAATGCATCTGCTTAGCCATCAAGGCAACTTAAACATCATCTTTTAACATCCCCGAGGATTCCCTACCTCACTCAAACTACAGGTGCCTGCTCAGGCAGTTCAATTCCTCTTTTTCACAAGTGTACCACAGCCCTGATGGCCTTGCAAGGTCATCATCTATTTATCTGCCTCGTTCCCTCATCAGGCTCACGTTTCCTGTGTTTTATTTGCGCTGCATTGCAGCAGCTAGCAAACCTCACCACAGTTTAGCTGAACAAATGAAAACACTCTCAGTAACCAATGAAGTGGAGAGGGCAGACTTGAGCACTTTGTAAATGGAGGAAAAATGAGGTCTGGAGATTTTAAGTCACTTAACCAAGGTCATAGGTAGAACTGGGTCCTAAACCCAAGTCTTCTCATTCCATGACCACGACATACCCTGGAAAGTATCTTTTCTATCAGTTCAAATCTTAATTTATGTCTATCACTGGCTCTTTGACCTCAGGGAGGTTTAACATTCCTCTATCCATAAAATGGGAATACAAATGACCTCACAGTTCCGCAGTGAGAATTTCATAACCTACAGAAGATTCAGCATTGTGCCTGGAACCTCTGTGATCTAGCTGACCTTCTTAAAAACTTTCTATGAAAGAATATATCCTATATCCTATTTATGCTTCTTGCTTGAGATGAAGGAGGAAAGAAAAAAATGTTTCTAGCAAGCTGTATGTCAAAGTACGACCTTGAAAGATGACTGGAATCCTTGGCCCACAATTCAGTTAATGTCTTCCTTGGCCTGACTGCCATTATTAGGGCCCTGAACCTACAGGGTCACCTCAATTCCAGAGTCATCCTGATGAAACCAGAGACTACCCTACAGGCCAGTAAGTGCCTGGAACTGGTCCTGGTGACATACAGGTTCTGTATTCAATGATCTAGTAAAACACGTCAACTATGTCCAGCAGCTGTCACCCTGGCCCTGTCCGTAACCCCACCCTCTCCAAGGAATCACTGAAAAGCACCATCTCTGCTGGTTATCAGTGAGATGACTTCATTACCCAGGAGTGTTGGCTTAATGTCATTTTTCTACAGAAAAATATCATTCCTAGCACATATTTATTAAGAACTACTAATTCTTTATAACAAAGGGATTTATGTAGTTGATATGCTTTAAAATTAATTTTACCTGGTAAGTTATTTGAATGGAAGCCGTGTTTTCAAAGAGGCATTACCAATATAATAGTTAATGGGTTCCGTGGGTAATAGATACTCACAACTGTCCCAGGTCATATATTCTTTGGTTGTATTTGAGGTCGGGTTTTAGGGACTGAGGACGTATTCCTTAATGTGCTGAAATAGTTTCACTGATTTGTAAGAAACAGCTAAGACTCCTTCCAGGAGAGGGAGGGTAGCCATCCATTCAGAGAGTTTTGCTTAACTTCTGAGGTTATTTAACCTCCACATAAGGATGCCACACTCACCTTCTGCTCATCTGAGCACTAAGGTGATTCGTATGTCCTTAAGTAGCAACAAAAAGCATCTACAGCCAAGTACCTGCCAGCATCCTAAACCTTGAACTGCTCAATTTTCACCAAAGATCATTAAAGCAAAGGATAATAATGAAGAGTTAGTGAAGGATATATTTTTTAAACTTTCTCCCAGATGACTAGCTTCCACGTTTCAGAGGGACATGGACACAGGAGAATCCACTGAGATTCTCTCCTTGGAATAAATGAAAACAATATACAAAACCATCTGTCTGCCTATGCCTGCCCATAATCACGTGTCTGTGAACTGAGGCCCCCTGTGGCTCACTCACCAATCCCTTAGAGCAATGCGTCTCAGCCTGGCTGCACGCCAGAACTACCTGGGGAGCAGTAAAAATAAACAAAAACCATGTTGCTCGGTTCCATCCTTCAGAATTTTTTAAAGAACATTTACTTATTTGGCTGCACTGGGGTCTTAGCTGCAGCATGTGGGATCTAGTTACCTGACCAGGGATTGAACCTCGGCCCCCTGCATTGGGAGCCTGGAGCCTTAGACAATGGATCACCAGGGAAGTCCCCTGAATTTTTAAAAGTGTCCTGGATGAATCCAATACGCAGAAGGTTTTAACTTTCTTAATTTTTATTTATGTATTTATTTTTACAGTGGTATACAGGAACTGGTTCCTACTAGCTTTGAATGTAATTGTTATATATTGAGGAATTTCACGAGCTAGATGACCACTGTAGCTTCAAAGTGCCCAGGGAAGGTATATTTACATCATAAAAAACGGGCAAAAACCATAAATCAGGGTTTTGGGAGAAACTAGGGGACAGCCTATTATTTTCTTTCTTTTTTACCAGTACATTACAGGGCTTCCCTGGTGGCTCAGATGGGAAAGAATCTGTGTGCAATGCATGAGACCTGGGTTTGATCCCTGGATCGGGAAAATGCCCTGGAGAAGGGAATGGCTACCCACTTCAGTGTTCTGGCCTGGAGAATTTCATGGACAGAGGAGCCTGGCAGGCTGTGGTCGATGGAATCATAAAGAGCTGGACACAACTGAGTGACTAACATACACGCTGATTGAAAACAATGTCCCACTGGATCCAAAGTCCAGGTACAAAATTCCTGCTCTTCAAGTATTCTAATTCTAAAGTCTGGTAACAAAGAATAACAAAGCAGGCCTTCAGAGGGCTGAATATTTTACTACAATACTGTCCTGCTGCCCCTTTTAGCAAAATTGCTTCCACTGAATTTTGTTTTGGCATTTTGCCTTTGGTTTAACCAAGGAATGTTATTTTTTGAAAAACGAGCCTTATGAAATCCATTACTACATATTTTATGGGTGTATTTTGAGAAGAACATTGTACTTATTAACCTTCCTAAGTCACCAAATGAAGTCTCCACGAGAAATTGTTTTAAAGTTAAATATTTGGGGAAGAAAAAAACACACACACAGAGCATTGCCCAAGGGAACTGGACAATTTTCCCACCATGGACCTTGAGCACTACTGGTTTTTCCTTGCTCTTTAGCTGCCTGTTAAGTTTTGACTATACTTTTCAGCCCATAAATATTCTCCCCCTCTCCTGCTCCTGGTTATGCCATTATATTCTAGTTAATATTTCTCCTGGTAAGAGAGTTTACATTTTGCTATATTAATATATGCTACTTATAATAAGGCCTTGTAAACCCTTCCTGAAATGAGTGTAGGTATGCCTTAAGTACAAACCTGCTGACTCAGCTTTTGCCTCATTTATGGTTTGTATACTATGGGGCAGCTGAGACTTCAGTTTAGCTGCTGCTGGGATAACCTGGGGAACTTTAGAAAAATATGTGCCTGTGTCCTATCCTCAGAGCTCCTAAGTTTACTGATCTAGGGTGTAGTCCTGCTATCAGGATTTTTAAGACATTCTTCAGGTTTCTCTAATCTGCAACCAGAATTGAGAATCTAGTTTCATTACCCCTACCTGCCTTCCCCAAATTCCAGTTCTGCCAAGCATAGAAAGCCCAGCCAGATGAGAGCCCTTCTCTTTCACAAACCTGAGCCAAACCAAGTTTGCCTTACGGATGCATGAATTCAGCTGCTGACTGACCACCTGGGACCTAGACCCACCCAGGCCCCTCTTCCCTGGCAGCTTCATGGCTGAGTCTGACAAAACAGGAAAGAGACAAAACAGTTACCAATAAAATTGTGAAGTTTTCCAAAACACTGTTCATCATATATTTCTCTGGTAAGTGTTTGAGCTTGTGGATGAAGTTGATCATATATTCACACATTGGGGAGCGGTTTATTCGGTAGACAAATCGGCCATTCTCAAACCTTGCGTATTCCGTCTGTGAGGGAAAAAGGGTTTATACTTTTGACTTGAACATACATGAAAAAGATGATTGTCTATAAAAGCATTTCACTTTTTCAACATGAATCAGCTGTCATATGTTGCACTACTTGTGTACTTTACTTAAAGAAAACCCTAACTCCAATTTTAACACCATACTCAGGATCCATTATTTTTCTGGAATTTTTTTTTAAATTGTAAAAATACTTTAATGAAAAGTTGTATAGATGTTTTTTCAGCAAAGGTCGGGAAAAAAAATGTAATTGCCTGCTGAGTGATTCCCTACCTAGAAATTTGTGAGAGCTAGTCACAATTCTTCAAAGAGCCCACAGAAAATCTTTCTTTACTGTGATAAGGCCTCATAGGCCAAAAACCAATGCAGCTAATTTCTCTACTTTAGGAAAAACTGCTTCACACTGATCAAAAGCCCCTGGCTGCGTTATGTCTTTAATTTTTAAAGATGTTTTATACATATATATATGAGAAGGAAATGGCAACCCACTTCAGTATTCTTGCCTGGAAAATTCCATGGACAGAGGAGCCTGGCGGGCTATAGACCATGCGGTTGCAAAGAGTCAGACATGACTGGGTGCCTGACAAAACACTTAAATACATATCTGAAGATCCCACTGAAACACTCAGAGAGAAGACAGACACTCTTAGATACTTTGGATCAAAGAGGAATTTAAAAAGAAATTACAAGCTATCTAAAGAGTAATGAAAAAGAAAATATTTACGTCAAATTTTGGGGACTCAATGAAGCTGTACTTGGAGGAAAGCAGCTTCATGTCTTTGTTATTAAAGATGAAAAGTTACAGAACTCAGTACACATCTTAAAAAATAAACCCTACAAAATAAACCAAAATCTGGGAAAATCAGGAACTAAAAACTAATAAAGATAAAAGCTCAAATGAATGCAAAGGAAATAAAGGTCAATTACTGTAGAAATAACTAAAAACTATGTAGAAATCAACCACTGAAAACAGTCCAAAGAACGAATGGTTTTACAGCTAAATTTTATGTAACCTTTAAAGAATTTTCATCTTGTGACATTTTCAGTGTTATTCAAACTATTCTATACCACAGAAAAAGGTCGGTATTCCAACTATTTTTGTAAAACTGATGTATGTTCAATACTGACATATGATGAAGAGCTTATAAAAAAAGAAAAGTACAGGCTACTATCACTTATGCAATGCAAACATGTGATGTAAAACAGCAAACAGTGCATTAAGGGAACCAAAGTAGAGCTTTCTTTGGGAATGCTGTGGTGGTTCATACACGGGATGTATGTTAACTCGTGATGTCAAAAAACTGGAGGAAAAACAGAGTAAGAGTTGGTGAAAAGGCATTTGATAAAATATTGCAGCTAGTACTAATAGAACAAATTAAATAGGAAGAGAAAGAATTTAACGTAAAATAAAGACCATTTATAAAAACCAATAATAAATCCAATGTTAAAACATCAAAATGGTTTCTACGACATCAGTAACCATATAAGGATACTCACCATCACTATTTCTTTTATTTCTTTGTACAACTGTGTTGGAAGTTTTAGCAAATGAAAAGAAGGTGAGAAAATAATAACAGTAATAATAATAAAAGTGGCAAGAACATTGGAAAAGAAGAGATAAAATAAAGTCTTCCTTTTTTGCTGCTAAGATAATATATCATAGGAAACCCAAGAATCTGGAGGGAAAAAACCACTAGAAATAAATGAATATGGCAAGATGGCCAAATAGAATATAGATATGCAAAAAGTAGGAGGTTTCTTCTAGTAATTAAAATCTAGAAGTTGAAAATTGTATTAACAAATTTATATAATATTTAGAGATATATTTAACAAGAAAGAGACGAATCTATATATGAAAAGCGTAAAATCTTACTAAAATAGATAAAATGAGATGAAAATGCAAATAGATTCTTGATTAGAAAGATTTAATATCAAACTGCCCCTAAATAATATCTAAATCTAATGCAATTACAATTGTTGCTGTTATTGTTGTGTTAGTCATGCCTGACTCTTTGCGACCCTGTGGACTGTAGCCCTCCAGGCTCCTCTGTCCATGGGACTCTCCAGGCAAGAGTACTGGAGTGGGTTGCTATTCCCTTCTCCAGGGGATCTTTCAGACCCAGGGATCGAACCAGGGTCTCCTGCATTGCAGGCAGATTCTTTACAGTCTGGGCCACCAGGGAAGCCAGCAATTACAATTAGGTTGCTCAAATAAGACTTCTGTTTTTCTTTACATTTTTAAAATGATCTCATAACTTTGGAAGAATAAATGCTGGTAACCTGCCTAGAAAATATGTGAAAAGAAAGCGTAGGGAGACTGATTCGCCCTAGTAGATATCAGAAAATGCTTCTGTTGTTTAGTCACTAAGTCATGTCCGACTATTTGCGACCCCATGGACTACAGCACGTCAGGCTTCCCTGTCCTTCACTATCTCCTGGAATTTGCTCAAACTCATGTCCACTGAGTTGGTGATACCATCCAACCATCTCATCTTTTGTTGCTCCCTTCTCTTCCTGCCCTCCATCTTCCCTGGTATCAGGGTCTTTTAAAATGAATTGAGTCTTTGCAACAGGTAGCCAAAGTGTTGGAGCTTCAGCTTCAGCATCAGTCCTTCTGATGAATATTCAGGATTAATTTCCTTTAGGATTGACTGGTTTGATTTCCTTGGAATCCAAGGGATTCTCAAGAGTCTTCAGCACCACAGTTTGGAAGCATCAATTCTTTGGCACTCAGCCTTCCTTGTGGTCCAACTCTCACATCCATACATGACCACTGGAAAAACCACAGCTTTGACTAGACGGACTTTTCTTAGCAAAGTCATGTTTCTGCTTTTTAACATGCTCTCTAGGTTTCTCATAGCTTTCCTTCCAAGAAGCAGGTGTCTTTTAATTTCATGGCTGCAGTTACCTTCCACAAGTGATTCTGGAGCCCAAGAAAATAAAATCTGTCACTGTTTCCACTTTTTCCCCTTCTGTTTGCCATGAAGTGATGGGGACTGGATGGCATGATCTTAGTTTTGTGAATGTTGAATTTTAAGCCAGCTTTTCATTCTCCTCTTTTACTCTCATCAAGAGGCTCTTTAGTACCTCTTTGCTTTCTGCCATTAGAGTGGTAACCTCTGCATATCTGAGGTTGTTACTTCTCCTGGCAATCTTGATTCCAGCTTGTGAGTTATCCTGCCCAGCATTCCTCATGATGTACTCCATATATAAGTTAAATAAGCAGGGTGACAATAAACAGCTTTGACATACTCCTTCCCAACTCTCTGAATCAGTCCTTTGTTTCATGTCTGGTTCTAATTGTTGCCTCTTGACCTGCATACAGGTTTCTCAAGGGACAGGTAAGGTGGTCTGCTATCACCATCTCTTTAAGAATTTTCCACAGTTTGTTATGATCACACAGTCTAAGGCTTTAGCGTGGTCAATGAAGCAGAGGTAAATGTTTTTTAGAATTACCTTGCTTTTTCTATGATTCAATGAATGCTGTCAATTTGATCTCTGGTTCCTCTGCCTTTTCTAAATCCAGCTTGTGCCTCTGGAAGTTCTCGGTTTACATACTGTTAAAGCTGAGCTTAAAGGATTTTGAGAATTACTTTGATAGCATGTGAAATTAGTGCAATTGTACATTAATTTGAACGTTCTTTGGCCTTGCCTTTCTTTGGGACTGGAATGAAAACCGACTTTTCCAGTCCTGTGGCCACTACTGAGTTTTCCAAATTTGTTGGCATATTGAGGGCAACAATTTAAAAGCATCATCTTTTAGGATTTGAAATACTTCAGCTGGAATTCCATCACTTCCACTGCTTTGTTTGTAGTAATGCTTCCTAAGGCCAACTTGACTTCACATTCCAGGATGTCTGGCTCTAGGTGAGTGACCATACCATCATGGTTGTCTGGGTCATTAAGATCTTTTTTGTATAGTTCTTCTGTGTATTCTCACCACCTCTTCTTAATCTCTTCTGATTCTGTTAGGTCCATACCATTTCTGTCTTTTATTATGCCCATCTTCACATGAAATGTTCCCTTGGTATCTCCAGTTTTCTTGAGATCTCTAGTCTTTCCCATTATATTGTTTTCCTCTATTTCTTTGCACTGTTCAGTTAAGAGGGCTTCCTTAATCTCTCCCTGCTAGTCTCTGGAACTTTGCATTCAGTTGGGTATATCTTTTCCTTTCCCCTTTGACTTTTGCTTCTCTTCTTTTCTCAGCTATTTGTAAGGCCTGATAACCACTTTGTCTTCCTGCACTTCTTTCTCTTGAGGATGGTTTTGGTCACCTCCTCCTGTTACAAACTTCCCTCCATAGTTCTCCAGTCACTCAGTCTACCAGATCTAATCCCTTGAATCTGTTAGTCACACTGTATAATCATAAGAGATCTGATGTAGGTCATACCTGAAAGGTCTAGTGGTTTCCCCTATTTTCTTCAATTTAAGCCTGAATTTTGCAATAAGAAGCTGATGATCTGCACCACAGTCAGCTCCAGGTCTTGTTTTTGTTGAACGTACAGAGCTTTTTCATCTTCAGTTGCAAAGAACATAATCAATCTGTTTGCGGTATTCAGCATCTGGTGACGTCCATGTATAGAGTCATCTCTTGTGTTATTGGAAGAGGGTGTTTGCTGTGACCAGTGTGTTCTCTTAGCAATACACTATTAGCCTTTACCCTGTTTCATTTTATATTCCAAGGCCCAACTTGTCTGTTACTCCAGGTATCTCTTGACTTCCTGCTTTTGCATTCCAACCCCCTATTATGAAAAGGACATCTTTTTTGGGTGTTAGTTCTAGAAGGTCTTGTAGGTCTTCATAGAACCAATCAACTTCAGCTTTTTTGGCATTAGTGTTTGGGATTACTGTGATGCTGAATGGTTTGCCTTGGAAACAAACCAAGATCATTCTGTTGTTTTCGAGATCGCACCCAAGTACTGCATTTTGGACTCTTGTTGACTATGAGGGCTATTTCATTTCTTCTAAGGGATTCTTGCCCACAGTAGTAGATATAATGATCATCTGAATTAAATTCACCCATTCCCATCCATTTTAGTTCACTGATTCCTAAAACGTTGATGTTCACTCTTGCCATTTCCTGCTTAACCATGTCCTATTTACCTTGATTCATGGACCTAACATTCCAGGTTCCTACGGAATATTGTTCATTATAGTATCTGACTTTACTTTCATCACCAGACACATCCACAACGGAGCGTCATTTCCACTTTGGCCCAGACTCTTTATTCTTTCTGGAGCTATATCTCTGCTCTTTCCCAGTAGTATATTGGACACTTACTGACCTGCGGGGCTCATCTTTAAGTGTCATATCTTTTTGCCTTTTCATACTGTTCGTGGGATTCCCGAGGCAAGAATACTGAAGTTGTTTGCCATTCCCTTCTTCAGTGGACAACATTTTGTCAGAACATGCTACAAAGCTACTGTAATCAAATCAACACAATACTGGGACATGTAGAGATAAATAGAGGGTGGAAAAGAACAGACTCCAGGAACAGCCCCCCAGGTATATGCTTTCTCCATGAAAATTCCTGGAATTTCATCATTCAAAGGCAACCAGCAACAGGTAAGCCCTGACAACTTGGCCATTTGGTAGCAAAGCCTAACACTAACTTTCCGTGTTCCCAACCACCGACAGGTACCTTTGCTTCTTCCTTCTCGGGGAAGATAGAGGTCATGTACCTCCAGGTCTCTCAGTCATGTCTCATTACACAGCCACCTTCTCACCTACCCTCTCCTTAGGGTGAGGAGCTTCCCATCTTTCTCCTTGGCTTCTCTGTCTGCATCCCCCTTCCACTTACCCCAAGGCTGGCTGCTGCTCATTCTTTATTCTGTGCTCTTTCTATTTCCTCTCTGCAACGAGCTCTCCATTCCCATAGCTTTGGTTATCTTTAATGCTTAGGATTCCCAAATGATATTTTCAGTCTTTACTTGTCTCCAAAAATCATCCCTATTTCCAGTTGGACATCTTATGTACTTATCTCTGCTGGAGACTGCACTGTCCTTCAAAGCATAAAATGTGTTATCTTCAACTCTTCCTCCTCTTTGATCTTTAATATTCAGTCAGTTTCTAAGTTCTATTCCAAATGTCTTCTCAGATCCCCTCTGCCACTCTTTAATAACACTCATAACACCTAAGCTTATGGCAACCATCTAGTCAACTCACTCACATCTTCCTCTACCAGCATTGTTCTTGTTCAGTCCTAAGTTGAGCCCAACTCTTTGCGACCCCATAGTCAGGCTTCCCTGTCCTTCACTATCTCCCAGAGTTTGTTCAGAGTCATGTCCATTGAGTCCGTGATGCTATCTAACCATCTCATCCTCTGTTGCCCTCTTCTTATGTCTTCAGTCTTTCGCAGTATCATGGTCTTTTCCAGTGAGTCAGCACTTCACATCAGGTAGCCAAAGTACTGGAGCTTACACTTCAGCATCAGTCCTTCCAATGAATATTCAGAGTTGATTTCCTTTAGGATTGACTGGTTTGATCTCCTTGATGTCTAAGGGACTCTCAAGAGTCTTTTCTAGCACCACCGTTTGAAAGCATCAGTTCTTTGGTGCTCAGTCTTCTTTATGGTCCAACTCTCATGTCCATACATGACTACCAGCTAACCCTCCTAACACCATTCTTAGGATGCCCATCTTGTGCTCAGGAAGCTATGAGGGCCTACAGCATCCCCAATCCTCCTGTTCATCCCAAAGTCTTGAAAAACATCTCCTCGTTCCCTCTCTCCACCCAATACATCCCTTCTCTCATGTCTCATGAGAGAAAGGATTTATTTCTGTGGTACAAAAGTCAGGGTGGGCTCCTGGACCTGAGAGGTCCTAGACACCTGTGAATAAAAGTCACTGTGAGCATGGATGAATTGGGTGGTGGGTAGAAGACATTGGAAAACACAACTCTGAATGAAATATCACCTGTAAACATTATTCACAAACAGCAACCCACCCCAGTAAAATGATCATCCATGTTTAGAAAGGGAGGGAAGTGTGAACTATAAAAGCCATAAATAAGTTTTTGGTCCCAGTATGTACTGAAATAGATTTAAAACAATTATGATGAAGGGAGTGGAAATGGCAAAAGCCAAGACCAAACTCAAGGTGGCAGGGATTTATAAGTGAATGTGAAGTGGCTCGGTCATGTCAGACTCTCTGTGACCCCACGGACTGTAGCCTACCAGGCTCCTCCATCCATGGGATTTTCCAGGCAAGAGTACTGGAGTGGGTTGCCATTGCCTTCTCCAAGGGATCTTCCTGACCCAGGGATCGCATCCAGGTCTCCTGCATTGCAGGCAAACGCTTTACCATCTGAGCCACCAGGGAAGCCACCTGGGTTTTAGAAGGCAGCTGCCAATTAGTTGAAGACCACCTTGGTTATTATCAAGATGCCTCGAAGTGCACTTGAACTTGGGGGTGGGAGGGTAGCACGGTAGATAGATCAATCCTGGGTAGCAGGATCTATCTCTAACAGATTCCACTCAGCCCCCCTCCCTCCTCAAGGCCTCCTGTTGGACTGACCCACTGGCAAGAGCAGGGCTGACTTCAGGTGGCCAGGGAGGGTGGCATGGATTACTCCTGGCCTTCTTCCTTTCAGTTGCTTTCAAATCATTTTGCCTTCTTAAGTAATGGAGGGCAGGGAGTGGGAGAAGGCAGAGAAGGAGAAGACGCTTAGATTTAAAGGAAGGTGACAGGCCACCCCAAATGAAGGTTCCAGCACACAGAGGCCAACTTACCTCTACTTTTTCTACTACTTGCTTCCCAAAGGAGCAAACTTTGGTGGAGCAGGTGACTGTCATATTTTCAGAACTCTCATACTGACTGGTTACGCCATAAAAAGCCCCGGCATCGTCTTGAATATTGCAGTTTAAATCAGCCTGTAGGAAATGAAATGGAGGCGAGGGTTACTCTCTATCACAGGAGTCATGGCAACAAGCAGTAACTATCAGGCGAAGACTTCCACCATGCTGGATGGAGGGCAGTGGAGGGCCAGGGTGGCTCAGAAAGGTGGTGAGTTCATGCTCAGCTAGAAACAAGTTCTATGGCCCATCGATTGTGTTTTGAAGAGAATGCTCGCTTGGGTAGTCTTCCCTTGAAATAATGACAAGCTGCATGTATCGATTTCATTTTTACTTTCTTGCATTCAGTATTTAATCTATTTATTGGTTCATTTTTGTCTGCACTGGGTCTTCGTTGTGGTGGTTCTCTTGGTGTGTGATGCGTGGGCTTAGCTGCCCCGTGGCATGTGGAATCTTCATGGGCCAGGAAGGAACCATTTCTCCTGCATTGGCAGGTTGATTCTTAACCACTGGACCACCAGGGAAGTCCTGCATTTAGTATAGAATACTATATATCCTTGTAATAAAAGACTCATGAGGTCTCTGAAATATGTACAGAAAGCAGTATGTGAACTGGATTCATATTCACTGCTCTGTGGATATGTTTAAAAGGAGAATCTATAGCTGACTGGCCATTTGTTATATATGTAAAAAGAGAAACTTCATTACTAATTATGTACCCAGAGGGGAAATAGTTCCTATTAAAGACTGACTTAGAAAGATGTAAAACAGTTAATACAAGGCCCCACTCATTTAACATATTCTTATGACTATTTGCTATGTGAGATTCATGGTAGATATAAGACTACAAGCCAACATGAGAGAAATGTACAGAAAATAGCTCTAATTTAGATAAAGTCAGAGAAGGCAATAGCACCCCATTCCAGTACTCTTGCCTGGAAAATCCCATGGATGGAGGAGCCTGGTAGGCTGCAGTCCATGGGGTCGCGAAGAGTCGGACACAACTGAGCGACTTCACTTTCACTTTTCCCTTTCACGCATTGGAGAAGGAAATAGCAACCCACTCCAGTGTTCTTGCCTGGAGAATCCCAGGGACGGGGGAGCCTGGTGGGCTGCTGTCTATGGGGTCGCACAGAGTCGGACACGACTGAAGAGACTTAGCAGCAGCAGCGGCAGATAGAAAGTAAGTACCATGTCAAAGGCACTCAGCATACAGAGGCCAACTTACCTCTACTTTTTCTACTACTTGCTTCCCAAAGGAGCAAACTTTGCTCCTTTTTCGGACCATGGAAACATTATTTTCAATTAAAGGTATTTACTTTCAGGATGGTTAAGATTTGAACATGCAGGGATGGGCTAAGGGAGTATTGCACACGGAGCAGCCTGGAGTGCTTAATTTTAGCCACACTGCAAGGACGAAGGAGATGGGGAGGAAGGAGTGTGGAAATGCAGCAAGGTCCTGGGTTGGGGAGGGCTTAATGAGGGGTGTGAATTGTATGCTGTAGGAATTGGGGAACCCTTGAAAGTGTCACCACCAGGCAATGAGGTGATCAGAGATGTGCTTTAAGAAGAGGTGTCTCAGCGTGGTATAAAGTCCACTGCAGAGGGAGGCTGGGAGGCTGCTGCAGTGGCTCCACCACTGAGGGCAGACCCCCTTCCCTCGAGCATCCACTGACCCTTTCCTGCACTCTGGGCATGGGTGTGGAGCGGGGGATCAATGAGTGAGCAGGAGATAGTCCCTGCGGTCGTGCAGCTGACAATTTAGGAGGGAGGACATTGCAACAGAAATAAGCGCTCCTGGGATGGGGACAGAGACATGAGAACAAACAGTGGGGAGGGAGCCCTTGTGGGCAGGGAAGCTTCAGATGATGATGCAGCTCAGATCCAGAGAGAAGAGCTGGCGTGGGCAGGCAGAGCATGATGTGAGAGAGTGTGCAAAAGGGCGAATGGCCAGAAACAGCTGGAACACAGACAGCAAGGAGAGAACGGGCCTGGAGAGGCAGGGGTGGGAGGGGGCTGGGGTCTTACACAGGATAGGGGCAGTGATAGTTTAGGATCAGATCTGCAACCCAGAAAGTCACCCCTGATCACAACTTGGAGACACTAGAAGAGAGTGAACGCAGAGATGCAGCAGGAAGCAGGGTCAAATGAAGCACCTGGGCTGCAGAGAGAAACAGCAGTGAGTCTGACATAAAATGAGACTGTATTTTGTGAGGTCCGGCACATTTCGACTCACTGATTGTTAATACCTTCACAGGCACTAACTACCATAAAGACCTGAGTCATCCTACATGTATTTTTAATAAAGATCTGCATTTCAACTTCCTTCTTAAATTGAGTATCAGGAAAATGTCCATTTCCTCAGGCAAAACTTGGGATATTCTGGCTTCAAATAAAACAGACCATACGCTTTATATTCCCTTTTCTTAGGTGCCAAGAGATTCAAAGCTACATTAAATGCTCTACTACAGTAATTAACTTATCCTAGGTACTTCTAACAACCAGTGTCCAACTCCTGTTACTGGATTTCTGCTTTTACTTGCACTGATACTTGTCCAGTTTTATGTTATCCATAAATTTATGTGCCCTCACATTTTGTTTTTTGAAATTTTATGGGGCATAAAGTGCAAATAATTAAAAATGCCTAGGTGTGCCTTTTTTTCACATGCAAAGGTAAGAAATGGAGCTTGTGGCTCAATGAAACAGCGGTCCAGTGAGAAACCAGAGGTCTCATCCTGAGAACTGTATCTGAGCTTCCCAAAGCTGGAGAGGGCCCTGGGACTACCAGGGCTCCAGCCTTCAGGGGAGAAAGGTACCAACGTATCCCAGGAGCTCTGACACTGGGCTGTCATCCAGCCTTCCCAGGCAGGTGTTCCCTGCTGTGAACTAACAGAACTTCGAGCTGGTCCTGCCATCCCCTGAGAATACACACAGCTGGGAGAAACAGCTCAGGTGTTTTGTGGTAGTGGGATGACCAGTGATGTTCTTTGTGGGACTGGTGCTCTTACTATTATGATGTAGCTTGTACGAACAAGTTTTAGCTTAAAAAAAAAAAAGCACACACAGCAACAATAACAAAGATAAAAATATATACATGGCAAGTAAATTTAAAAAAAAATCAAACTATAAAAAGGAGGTACATTTTATTTCTACCCTGTGCTTACCACTCTCCTTAGGTGACCAGTTATCAGTTTTTCAAGTATCCTCTTAGAGATATTTAGCATTTACATATTTAAGCATACACATTCCCTCTTTTCTGCACAAACCATAGCATTCTTCTGAGCCTGGCTTTAAATCAATTGATTAATCAATAACTACTTTTTAGAACTCACATAGTACTGATATAGGGCTTCCCTGGTAGATCAGTGGTGAAGAATCCACCTGCAATGCAGGAGACATGGGTTTGATCCCTGGGTTGGGAAGATCCCCTGAAGTAGGAAATGGCAACCCAGTCCAGTATTCTTGCCTGGAGAATTCCATGGACAGAGGAGCCTGGCAGGCTATACAGTCCCCAGAGTCCCAGAGCATGAGTGAGCACACGCATAGACATACATACACTGATACAGAGCATCAGTTTTTTAAAGAAAAGCCCTTTGGAAAATTGAACAGCCACACTTTTGGTGGCTGCATACCACTCCATCATACAGATGCAATATAATTTAACATATCCTCTATTGATGGACATTTCAGATGCTTCCCAACAACAGTGCAGTAACAGGCAGAGCAGGAAAGGTACATTAGAAATTATTTTGACTTTTTTTTCAAAATTTAATCTTTCTTCCACTTCTTACTTATTTTTGGCTGTGCTGGCCTTTGTTGCTGCATGGGCTTTTCTCTCGTCTCAGCAAGCAGAGGCTACTCCCCAATTTTAGTTTGTGGGCTTCTCATTGTGGTGGCTTCTCTTGTTTCAGAACATAGGCTCTAGGGTGCTTGGGCTTCAGAAGTTGCAGCTCCCAAGCTCTAGACCACAGGCTCAATAGTTGTGGCACAGAGGCTCAGCTGCTGTCCAGCACGTGGGGTCTTCCCAAACCAGGGATCAAACCCGTGTCGCCTGCACTGGCAGGCAGATTCTTTACCACTGAGCCACCAGGGAAGCCCCTACTTTGACTTTTGTTTTCATTTAATTTTTAAAAATTCCCAGCTTTGAAAATGAGAATTAATTGACCATAAATACACTGTTAAATAATATTGCAATTTAAATTCATTATTCTGATGTAATCAAGTTGTTATGAAGGACTGATTAATAATCAAAAGCAGTCTGGTGTTTGTGGCGTAATGGGTGGAGTGTGGGAAGGAGCTGGGGAAATTAGCAGTTGGCGGGGGAGTCAACAGGAGAGCGCAAGGAGCTATCAACCTCAACTTGCGTCAGTGCTTTAAGCAGGAGGGAGGTTTCTTAAGAAGGGCACCTCAACTCCCTAGGTACACTGTTTTCTTTCTTTTTTTTTGTCCAGTGCTCCATTTTTCACTTTATTCACTTCAGTGGCATTATCTTTCTCTACAATTTTTAAGCGTTACTTTCCATTCCGTTGTTACAAAACCTTGGCTATATGCCCTGTGTTGTACATGCATCCCTGAGCCTAACTCACAGCCAGCAGTCTGCACCCCCATTCCTTCACCTCTACACTGCCTCTCCCCCCAACTGGCTACGACTAGTTTGTTCTGTGAGTTTGCTTCTTTTTTGTTATACTCACTAGTTTGTCCTATTTTTTAGATTTCACATATAATTGATATCGTACAGTATTTATCTTTTTCTGTCCTACTTATTTCACTTGCTATAATGCAGTGGCCTTTACTTTCGACAAGCCAAGGATTTACAATATAACCAAACTAGGACTCTTAAGATCTAAAGCAAGCACAGAAATAAACACGCAAAATAATTCAACCATACAGACAATTTCAAAATGTTACCCAAGTTTAGAATGGCATTCGCCGTAAATTGATATTAGCAAAACTGCTGAAAATTTGCAGCTTTTTGGTTTCCATCTCTCCAAGTTCCCACACTTCAGTAAGGCTGGCGCTGTAGCCTCAACACACACGGCATATCTGACAACTAAGAGCGGGGGGTTTCCAAGGCCTGTTTCCTTTATTTAGCAAAATTATCACAATTATTTGAGTAATAATCAGCACTGTTCCACTGTTTTTAACTTTAAACACAAAACCTCTGTGGTAACAGAGAATGACAGAATTGAAGTAACTCTAGTTCTACTTTTTCGCCTTCATAGTTACTGCGCTCATTTCCAAATCATGGAAGCAGCAGCGCTGTGTGGACTGCAGCTCCAATGGTTCCAAACTGTCAGAACTGACTCTAGAAGTGAATATAAGAGTGAGTCTGTAATAGCATGTGCTATGAAAGAATAAGTAATAAAATGCATAAGCAACCCAAGTGTGTTAGTTTGAAGCATAAATATATATAGGTATGTGTGTATATATACATACATGAAATAAAAACTCAAGACTAATTTTACCAATTGTTTAAGACTTAAACTAACAAAGGCTTTTTTTATTAGGAACACTTCATTGATAGCGTTTTTTAGAACCATTGGCATAGGGTGATAATGAAAATGACAGCTGTTTTTAGATGGTTCTGCCATCTAGACTTCAGTACAACAAAACTCCTTAATGCCTACATCGGGGGCAGATAATTCCCATCCTCTCACCTTGGGTTCACCACTGTACCTTAGAATTCTCAAATTTAATTTAATTAGCTTTAATTGGGAATGGATAACCTGCAGGTATAATGACAGAAAGTATCAAAAATGAAAGTATTCAAGAATCCACATTATGAAACTCTGCCGTCAGAAACAATCTCGACAAACTACGATTTTCAAGTTGCCAGGATTAACTTTTTTACATGATATTAAAGTAGAACATACATTCAGAAGTGTACCAATCACAAGTTTACAGGTTGATTAATTTTTATAAAGTGAACACACCCATGTAACCAAGCGCCCAGGTAAGGACATGGAAAAGAAGTCCCCTCATCCACCCTCCATCCCAGTGAACATCAAACACTGCTCCCTTCAGTGTACCTCAAACCCCCTGTGTCACAAGAATAACGCTGATCCTTTAGTCTTGTCTAGTTTTTGAATGTTACATGAACGGAGTCACATACTGTTGATTCCTCTGTGTTTAGCTTTATTTGTGCAGCATTGCAGGGTGACTGTCATCTATGCTGTGGTGTGTGGTTCATCCATTACTAGAGTACTCTGCTAAATGGAAAATACCACCTTCTATCCCTTCTACGGATGGACGTTTACAATGCTTCCAAACTGAACCTATTATGAAGAGCGCTACTCTGAATACTTGGGGATACACTTTTCATGAACACATGCACGCACTCCTGTTAGGTGTTCCTAGGAGTAGAATTGCTGGTTATGAGACATACGTGCATTTTCAACTTTCATTTAGGTAAGAGGAACAGATGGTTTTTGAATTATCTTGTTTTTTTAAAAAACAGCTTGAGAAAACTCCACATATAATTATTAGCATATATTTAACAGGTTGCATTTTTAAAGACTTCTCAACTAACACTAAATAAGCAATCTGTTATTACCACTGCTTCTCAATTACTTTTGAACATGGAAAATAATTACACAGTCATCCAACCATATCACAGCTGTTCTTTGGGAATTTTCTAGGAGGTATTGATGGGAAAGATAATTATCTTTAGCTGATAATATTACAATTATCCCAGAAAGAAATGTGGTCACTGAACTCCTGCAGAGCAAAGGTAATATCAAAGAAAGAATGCTAGCATTAAATCAACAACAGGGGGGGTGAACTCTGTAATGAGTCTAGGATTCGTGCTGAGTTCATTATCCACCCTCTCCACTCCTTTTTTCCAACTGAAAACTCAAGATAAACCTATTCCACATAGTTTTGAAGGCAAGAAAATGAGAGAAGAAAAAACAAAAAAGTGTGCTGTTTCTAGACATACTATTTTTGTCAAATCAGCTCTTATCTGAAATCAGGATATTTTCTAAAAGCAAATGAATACAAAAGTCCAAGAAACAACTAAAACCAGCAAACTTACCTTCCCAGCAAATTCCAAATTCAAACCAGATTCTGTTCTTAGGAGATGAGACAGCTGTTGGGGTACAGGGCAGACTGTCCCAAAATGTGCCCCAATGGCATTTTGATTATTTTGGATTAAAGTTACTTAAGAAACAACCAATGAAGAGGGACACGTGGACCCTCCCCTCTGTCTCCCCCAAAGCAGGAAATAAGTCTCTCAGTGAAAGGTGCCCTCCTTGCATCTGGAGGTGGAAGGAGACCCTTACCACCAGAGATGGATAATTTAGGGTGGAGAAGTCTGTATACACATCTTGTTACTTTAAATTTACTTCCCTAAGCCCAAACTCTGTTTAGATTTTCTCCAAACCTATGTTTCTTTGTCCTGTCAATTCCTCATAAATTTATCGTTTATCTAAAAAGTATGACAGATGCCTGCTTTGGCCACTTCTTAGATCCGGTTTCTATGTGAACCTCAACGCCATGAATTAAAAATTTGTTTCTCTTTTCCTTCCTGTTAATTTGTCTTGCGTTGATTTTATTTTCAGTCCAGTCATAAGAAGGGTAGCAGGGGAAGTTTCCTCCTGCCTAACTGGTCATGGACCATGTTCTACAAAAAAACAAAATAAACCTTGCAAATGTGGCTGGAGTGGGCAAGTCCATGCAAACGGGCCCCTCTAAGGAATCTCTGCCCATTTTTCCCTAGAACAAAAACCCTCCATATGAACTGGGATCAGAGACCAGCTCTTTCTCCTACCACCCAATGCAGGAATCCTTCCTACAGAACCTTGATTTACACTGTCTTCTGGCTAAATACCTTTAGATATGGGAAAATCATTAGTTAATAAAATACTTACCATGTTCTGGGCAGACTTAAGTGTTAGAGAGTTGTATTAGTCTTCTATTGCTGCTTTAACAAACACTCCCAAATTTAGTGACTTAAAAACAACATCACTTTATGATTCTCTACTTCTGTAGGTGGGATATCCAACACGTCCCTCGCTCGGCTGAGATCAAGGTTTTGGAGCTGTCCCTTTCTGGTGGCTCTACTCTGGGGAAAGGTGAGTCTTTGCCTCCTTCAGTCTCCACAGTCCTTGTTTCTCAGTCTCTTCCCTCCCACTTCAGAGACCAGCAACACCAGGCTGAGTCCTCACGTGGCCAGCTGTCAGCTCTCTAGACCTTGTCTTTTGCCTCCCTCTGCTACTCTTCAGGAAACTTGTGATTTCATTGGGCCCACTCACATAACCCAAGATACTTCCCTGCCTACTCTTAGCAACGCCCACCTCGCTTTCCATGTATTGGAATATGTCCCCTAGCACCATGAGAAGAACTTGGACACAACACTGCCTACCATTCCCGTTAAGTTGCCACTGGCTTCTCAGCAGCTTCCACCTAGAGCTCCGCTCTCTGGAAGCACGCAGGCCTAAGAACAGTGCTGACAGACAACCCTGCAATTCTCTTTTATTTCTCCCCTAATCTCACCTTCCACACCCACTTCTCACCCATAAAGTTGTTCAGGTTCTATCAGCTTCCTAGGATCCAAGTTCCAGGCTTATTTTTAGTAAACTCCATGTGATTTCCCTTCCACCTGGTCCAAAGACGAGAATTCTGACTCTGCATCTGTCATCTTATCGCAGACACCTGACGGGCAGTGGTCATCATTCCTTTGCATCTCATTGTTCTCATATCTAAACTCAGAGAAGACCTGCTTCCAAAGGCCACCATGGTGCTGAGAAGAGAGAACGCACACGAGACTCATCTGTATGCTGAAACATGCCACATAAACGGCCATGCCTATCAACCCATGGACTTCAACACTGACCAGCAGAGATGAAGCAGAGCCTCAAGCCACATCTCCAGAGTGGGACCTGAAGTAGACGGTGGCTCATAATCAACAAACAAGGTAAAAGCTTTCCCCCCAGAGTTAGTCTGAGTCCCTATCCATGCTTATCAAGTGAGCAGCACAAACACAGCAATGACTTTTTTCAAACAGAAAAAGTAGTAGTTTTTTCGATTTGTGAGTTTATAACAAGCCTTAGGTTTTAGGCGTAACTGCTCAAACAGGTACAAAATTACCATCTTTCCCACAAAGATATGATTAGAGATGTCATAAAATTCTGTCTGGAAGCAAAAAAACAAAACGAAACAAAAAACAAGGCAATAATTAATCAACCATCTGAGGAATGAATTGGGGATCTATTTGTGGACAAGTCCTGGAAAACAGCAATGCCAAGCAGAGAAAGCAGACTGCACTAGACAGCCAGGAAGCGAAAAAGTGAAACGTCACATTTCCCCAAATCCTTCCCTAAATAATCCTCTCTCACGCTTGTTACTTCTGCAGCCGAAACACGTAAGTTATCAGAAAAGTCTGTGGCTTGGTTTCTCCTCCATTACCTCTCATTCAGCAAGCGTATCTGTTCACATCTGTGTTCCACTGTTTCATGTTTTTGAAATTGAAAAACAAAAAAAGCAATATTCTTCAAAGAATGATTCTTCCCATTTCATGGGTGAGAAAAATGAGATCTAACCCAGTTCTGCTGGATCCATACCGCAGGGAGGGCTGGACCAGGCGGTTAACTCTTCAAAACCGCAGGCCCCTGGAAAGCTAGTTTCAGATGCCTGAAGGACAGGAAGTGAGTATTAGGGTTGCAAGTGCAGAATGGAAGGGCGCAGCATTCGGCTGAGGACAACTCGTTTGTCACTAGACTCTGAAAGAAAAGGCCTGCAGGAAAAAAAAGTAAACAGATCAGCCCGAAGGCAGGGGCGCAGGTTGGGGTAGTGGGTCAGGAAAAGAGCAGGCTGCAGACGGCTCCCTTCCCACCCGTCTCTCCCTTCCCCCTGGAGGGCCTGGAAGGGCTGGGCAGAATTACTTGGTTGCAAAAAAATGAAGACATCAAGAGGACTGTCCCTGACAAGAGACAGTATAATAGGCACTGATGGATGCGAGGAGACGCTGGCATTTTCAAACCACCACTTTGAACCTCTCCTCTTCATCCTCTTCGAGCAATGATCAAAGGACTAAGATTTCAAATTGTGAAGCAATTTTTTCCAATGGCAGCATCTGGCTCCTTGGCAGGAG
>NW_011495071.1:18624230-18625756 GCF_000754665.1 Bison bison bison
ATCCAGGCCTGCCACATGGTGAGGGCTCGGCTGCGCCGGGCACCACGTGGGCTTTGCAGCTGCTCCCCAAGGCGCCAAAGGACAATCGCTCTGCCCTCCGCCATGAGCCATCAGGCAGAAATACTCCCAAAGCAGCCTGGGCAGGGGGGTCTTGAGGTTGACGACTGCTCCCCAACCCTCTTGCCTGACTCATCTGCTCCCTGGCCACGACCCCTGAAGCCACCCCAAGTGGCTTCAGAGCTTGGGGTGCGGGAAGCTGGGATAAACGAGGGACGACCCCCCAGCAAGACTGGACTTGAGTTTGAGGGGAGTGAGAAAGCTGCCCAAAGGGAAGGGCGTCTTTGAGAGTATTCACTTTGCCTGGTGCCCTTGCCCGAGACACAGGACGGCAGCTGTAGCTCTCCGGCCACAGCTGTTTTAAATAAGAATAATAGGCATAAACTCAGCCCCTGCTCTCCAAGTTACTTCCCACTGATTATGGCATATATTTACATTTACAAAATAGAAGATTTTAAAAGACAACTGCCAAGAGCCCCTTCATAGTGCAGATTGGCACCCCGATTCGAATTTCATCAACATTTAGTACTTCAAAGAACCTTAAAAGCTTGCTCTAATTACAATAGGTACTGTCTGAAAGACTGGCTGTTTGCATTGCAAATTCCTACGAATACTGGCATTCATTAAAAAAAAAAAAATTCAATTAACATCACCCATATAACTTCAGGTAACCACCACTGGTGACTTCACACAGTGGCTGGGATGAAAGAGCCAAGGTCTCAACCCCTAGGACAAAGCAGTGGCACAGGCCAGTTGCCTCCAATGGAGGCAGTTAATGAGTCCTGGGCGCCCAGCTGAGCTGGCCCTCCACCCAGCACATTCATCAGGTGTGCGAACACTGCCCAGAGACCACCCTTTCCAGAGCACAAAACAGGGCCTTTTTCTGGTCTGGAGTTTTTGTGCATGAAAAGTCTTACACAGAACAATGACAACAAATCAATCCACTAATTAACAAGTGCAGAACTGCCAGATAAAATATAGGCTGCCTAGTTAAATCTGATTTTTAGATAAACAACATACTTTTTCATAGGGATAGGGACATATCACTATGTCCCAAAGATGACATGGGACAGACACTGAAGAAGTATACACTGTTCACCGGAAATTCAAATCGAACTGGGTGGCTGGTATTTTAACTTGCTAAATCTGGTAACTCTTCCGACAATTCACCTTTACCAAAGAGAATAAGAAAAATCGGGACTTCTGCTCAAGTTTTCATTGCTGTAAGGAGACATATCCAAAATATTTTTTGAGTGGGAAAAAAAAAATGAAGCTGCTGAATAACACATGGAGCATAGCACTTTTTTTAGTAAAAAACAAATGGAGTATGTACAATGTTTGTAGATGCCTATAAGAAATTGAGAAAGACATAGGGCTTGTGGGAAGATCTCACTCTTCCTTCTAAAGTCTTTGGAACTGCTTGGAAAATTTAACAAGCTTCTCTTGCTTTTGTCATGTAGACATTAAAT
>NW_011495071.1:18625865-18626129 GCF_000754665.1 Bison bison bison
GAGGGTGGATGGGAAGGTAAGGTGTACCCTGAATCTCTACTCTCACAGGGAGAGGGAGTTTCACGTATCGCCAAGGGTCTATGAAGGTCCAAACGACTAAGATCCTTGAAGGGTTTATGACTATAACCAGATAATCAACTTATTCCCTGGAAAACTGGGTCTAGAAATAAGCAGACACATACCCTGAGAGTGCCACTTCGGTTCTTTTCTTCTCAGGCTTTTCCCGGGGACGGCTGTAGCAGTGAAGTCAGCTGTGCCTGCATG